>NW_026294584.1:152886307-154086307 GCF_007827085.1 Peromyscus californicus insignis | reverse complement strand
CATGTTTGGAAGGCATCATATCATTCACATAGTATTCCCACTCTAACTGTGTAATGAGAACCTTATCATGAAGGAGCTTCAGACAGTTTTGTATTAAGAGGTATTTTGAACAGATAGCATTCCTAGAAATTTTTAATTAAAACATTTATGTATGTGAGTATGTACTTCTGGTGCCAATGGATGCTAGAAGAGGGTGTTGGATCTCTTGGAACTGGAGTTACAGGTGGTTCTGAACCACCTGATGTGTGTTCTAGGAAGAGCAGCAAGTGCTATTAACCAAAACGCTATCTCTCAGCTCATGATGTTCTTTGTAAATAGTCAAGAATCTCCCTCTTCCCAATAAAAGGCTGAGACACTAGTTCTTATCTAAAGAAACTAAAGATAATCACCTACACACAATGTCTGAGATTGGATTTGGTCTTGGAACAATAGTGAAAAAAAACCTTTTAAAAAGTCTTTGTCATGGCTTAATAGGTAAATGTTGCTTGCTGCCAAGTATGTGTACCTGAAGCAGATCCCCAGAACCCATGTGGTGGAAAGAGAGAACTGACTCCTGCAAGTTTTCCTCTAACCTACACATGCTTGTCATAGCATTCATTCAAAGCACACACACACACACACACACACACACACACACACACACGCACATATGCACACACACCAAATAAATAAGTGTAATTATTTTTTCTAAAACCTATAAAGAGAATTTTTAAGACAATGGGCATAATTGGAATGTAAAAAGTATATCATGTATTTGATGTTGAATCAATGTTGAATCTTATATTTTAATGATCAGTGTTTTGGTTATATCAGGATTAAAAAATACCAAACAACACTGGTGCTTAAATAGTTTAAATAGAGCTCTTTATAAAAACTCTGTGTTTACAAAGTTATCTGTGGTAGGTTGTCTTATATAAACAAACAGGAGGCAAGCAAGCAGCTAGATAGTGAATATATGCATCTGCTAAAAGCTACAGGAATTTTAGTTTTCAATGTGTGTGTTGGGGTGCTCTAGGAGCCCTCTGTGTGGAAGGACTACTATAGTATTGGTCACTAAATGAGGTTGTAGTTGGACCAACGCTGTCAATTCCTTTTGACTGATAAGCCCTTCTTAAAGCTTGCCATTCCAAAAGAGCTAGATGCACTAAGTCCACTGATTAATGTTTTACTTTCAACCTTGTGCCTCTGGGGTCATTCAAAGTACTGGCATGTGGGTTCTTGTTTTGGGGTAGCTTCCAAAGGAACAGAGAATTTGGATTTTGGACTTCAAATATTTGGTGAGTATGCATTGAGATGAGACTGTTGCTCCTGCTGATTGAATGTCTTGTAATTAAACATGAGAAAAGACTCCAGAATCACAAAATTATACAACAGTATTCACATACACATCATGCTTTTATGATATGAAATGCATATGAACTCATATGAATATCATATGAACTCAGATGGATTAGAGTCTACCAAAAACCTATTTATTACGTTAACAGCAGAGAGAAAATCATCACCAGGGACACCTGAGTAGAACTGTCCCACAAATTAGTAATATATTAAAGAATCTCAGAACTGTGGTGATTGTAAAATGGAGAGGGGCAGATACATTCATCCCCTATGCTATCCACAGTGGAGCTCTGGAGGCTAGCTACCATCTGGTAATGGTGTTCCAGCAACAGAGACATTATTTCCCATAGAAAAAACAGCCCTGATGCTGTGTTTTTCAATATAGCATATGAACCCCTGCGGCAAGAAACTCTAAGAGGGGAGACTCCTTTTGAGCAGAGTGCTTGCCATGAAAGCATAAAGTTCTGAGTTCAAATTCCCAGAACCCAAGTATAGCTGGATGTGTCTGTAATCTAGCATTTCCACAGAGAGATGGGAGGCAGCGACAGGAGAACCCTGGGAAACTAAACTCACAGGATAGCTGACCTCAGAATGGAGCAGCAAAGAGAAGAGACCCTGTCTCAATCAAGTGGACGGTGAGGACCAAACCTGAGGTTGTCCTCTGACCTCCACATGTGTTGCTGTATACATAGGTGTGTGCATTTGCATGTGTGCGTATTTATAAACACCCACAAGCAAGCACAAACACACATGCACAGGCACACACATTCATGCATGCATGTGGTGGTGTTTTATTTGTGCTGAAATGTGGTGATATTTTATTTGTGCTTTAATAAATAAAGCTTGACTGAAGATCAGAGGAAAAAGCAAGCCATTTTAAGTAAACAAAGAAGTCGGGAAATGGTAACACATGCCCTTCATCCTTTAACTTGGCAGGCAAGGATCTGTCTGGATCTCTGTGAGTTCAAGGCCACACTAGAAACAGAGCCAGATGTGGTGGCATATGCCTTAAATTCCAACACTAGTTAACCATGGAGGTCTGGAGGTCTGTACAGACAGACAAGAAGTGCCAGAGCTGGGCAGGAAGAGGAAGTGATGTAGCTGGACAGAGGGAGCAAATCAGATGGCAGAACAACAAGGCATATAGGCGTGGGTAGACAGGAAGTATCTCACATTCAGAAGCTGCTGAGTTGGTGAGGTAAGGTTAGCTGTGGCTGTTCCTATTCCTTTGATTTCTCCCAGGCTTTAACCCCAATTTCTGGCTCCAAGATTTGTATTTAATAAGACCATTTAGAAATTCATCTATACATGCACACTCTCCTTATATAGACCCACATATATACATGTATACACACACACAAAAAAAACAAAGATGAAGAAAAGACATTAGTATAAAAGCCACATGAACATATTTGGTGAAGTTATAGCCAGTACTTGGTATTGTGGCATCCCTTACTAGAGCTCCTGATGTGGGTGCTCGGGTCCAATGTACAGTCCTCTAGCCAAGCAGCAAGTGCTCCTAATTAGTAGCTGTGGTGGTATTGTGTTCCCCAAAATATTGTGCACCCTAATAAACTTATCTGGGGTCAGAGAACAGAACAGTCACTAGATACAGAGGCTAGAAAATGGTGGCACTCACGCCTTTAATCCTAGCATTCCAGAGACAGAAATCCATCTGGATCTCTGTGAGTTCAAAGCCATATTGGAAATAGCCAGGCATGGTGATTCATGCCTTTAATCCCAGAAAATGAGCCTTTAATTCCAGGAAGTGATGGCAGAAAGCAGAAAGGTATATAAGGCGTGAAAACCAGGAACTAGGCTAGTTAAGCATTCAGGCTTTCGAGAAGCAGTTCAGCTGAGATTCATTTGGATAAGGACTCAGAGACTTCCAGTCTGAGGAAACAGGATCAGCTGAGGAACTGGCGAGGTGAGGTAGCTGTGGCTTGTTCTGCTTCTCTGATCTTCCAGCATTAACCCTAATAACTGGCCTCAGGTTTGCTTTTATTAATAAGACCTCTAAGATTCATGCTACAGGTAGCTCTCTACCATTTTTGACTAGGAAAAAAAAAAAGCTCCAATACTTACAGAAAACAGCATGGAAATTCCCAAAGGAGAATGAAAAAAGAATTCCATTGTAAACCCATTCAGATGATTCTTATGTCTTATACACAGACACATGCACTTTAGAAGGGACAGCTTGCTGCAGTTGGTAAGAGTCTCCAGGGTAAACATTCACCTAACCACTTATGACCTGTGTGACCTCAGACAGTTGTTTGACCCCTCTGTGCTTTAAATCCTGTACCTTTAAAGTTGAAATGGCAGTACTCATGCCACAGGGCTTTATAATAACTGAATGCACTGATGTGTCAAAGTTTCCAGAATAATGCTTAAAATATGTGAAGAGTAAGTCAGGTTGATGTTTATTATTTATTATCTGTAATCTCCCATGATGTCCAGTTTTTTCAGGATAATGTGTTATCTAAATGAGATCAGAGCTGTGTCTTTCCAATGTGGCAGTGGTTATTCAGGAACAAAGACTCTTTTACACTTTTCTTATGTGTTAGTCACTCAACTGAACAACACACATCACACATGAAGTCCAAAATATCACTTTGAGCACTAAATAATCTGGTGTTTCGGAATGTGGTGGCTTGTCTTTGTTGGCAAGTGGATTTCTTAGCAGTAAGTCTCCAAACAGTTAGTCTTTTCCTTGTGGACACACCATGCTCTGTGAAGACCTGGTGACTATGGCTCTTTTTGCAGTGATGCAGAAGAGATGAGTCCATACATTCAAGTCAATAAAAAAAAAAACCAGTTGACTTGATGGCAAACCTTGTGTTTAGTGTGGTTCAGAGATGTGAGTATAGGAAGTGAGAGCTGCTGATATATGTAAAGACCTGTCTCCTGATCCAGCTGGAACAGCACTAAGGACTTTAAGTTTATTCTGCAGCAACAAATAGCTACCATTGGTTGGATGTTGCTTGTGCACCCATTTTATAATATGTATTAATCATATTTAATTCTGCAGTGAGGATTATGATTGTCTTGGTCGATGTTCATCTGGTCTCACATACATTTTCTCCCATGCTCTACCCATTCTATATCTCAGAGACTGACTTCTGAAGACTAAGGTTCCCTGTTCATCAGACTTTTTTAGGTTGTGTTATTGGGAAATATTTGTGTGACATTGGGATTGTGGAGAAGTGGGAAAATACCAGGGCTTTCCTAGCTTCCAGTGGTGGCTTTATGATCTTGAGAACCCCAGCCTGTGCATCTCAGCTCTTTCCCTTTCTGATACAGCCTTTACCCTGCTTCCCAGCTTGGCTTTCTAACTCTTCTTGTGCATTTGTAACTGTTTTCCCACATTAAATTCTTCTGGTATCTGTCATGAACTCTATTTTCTTACCTGTACTTCAATAACAGTAGGTGATGTTTTCATTTGTAGATAGTGAAGCTGAGTGACCTGTTCAAAAGCATGCAGATAGTTTGCAAACAAATCTTCAAACTTGTGCTTACTCTATAAACTATTATACTATACCCAAATGACACAGGCATGAGAATAGTTTTCATTAATCTGCTCCCTCTGACATTGATTGCATCATGGCAATAGCTACCCATTACCAATAAATGATCTGTCTCTCTCAATAGCTTCTGAAAACTCTTGAGAGCAAGCAAAAGCTATTTATCTTCATGTCCCTCACATCTGCTACTGTGTTTGGAATTCAGTAAAGCCTTAATAAATAATTGTGGAATAAATGAATAATATTCCCTGCCATGACAGGGTGACTGTTTCATTCCAGCCCCATGTGAGGGTGCTGATGACAGTTTTATACTTCAGTCTTCCTAACAGTCTTGCATGATAGACATAAAGATTCCTGGCTTTTAATATAAACAGGCTAAAAGCCCATATAGACAAGTCAGCTCATCTGGGAATAAAGTCAGAATGATGTCTCACACCTGACACTCTCTAGCTGTCTCCTCCTTATTACTATGAGAATAAGAAAATACATACATAATGGATTAGGGGAAAGTGCTGGGATTTTGTTGGATTTCCAGATATGAGCAGTACATTGGAAGGGAGTATACTCTTCTATGAGAAAAAAGGAGTTCAACTATTTTCTTCCATGATATTAATTAGAGCTACCTACTATTGTCCCTCAAACTATGCCTGTACAGATAAAAGGAAGGAAATAATTGAGACAAACTGAAGAACTTATAATTCTCATTGTATTGCTCTCTGAGAAAAACAAGTATTGGATAGTGAGTGGAGTTAGGCACACTTTCTTCAGGAACTGCAGCAACTGCCAAGAATGCTTCAGTCTAGACAGGGTGAGGTTCAGGGTGCAGGAGAGATCAGTGGGGGCTTACAGACAAGGAGGGTGGGGGGTGTCCTCAAGAGGAAACAGCATGCCAGTTGTTCTAGTGCTAGCTAAGCCAACCTTACAATTCTTGCTGCCAATGATGAGGGGAAGCAGAAACGGATCAAACATTGAAGCAACTGGGTATCAGGTATATGATGGAAGAGCCAGGGCTCACGACCTCCCACACCACACCCTGTTGTGCCCTGATGGGGGCTGCCTTCATGTTTGTGGCACATGCAACCACCAAAGGCTATGCAGATGTCCATGGTCAGTGCTGTGGTCTGATTGCACGTAGATGTCTGTGGGCCACTCTGCCACCAAGGGTCATACTGATCTGAGTGACCTTCGCTGCCACCTGGGCCATGGTGATGTCTGGGACTGTGCTGCCACAGAGAGCTTTGTCTGGGTCTGTGGTCCTACTGGGCTGGAGGCTGTGTTTATGTCCATGGCCTGTGTTGCCATCATGTCCATGGTCTGTGCTACAGCCTGAATCCTTGTTGATGCCCATAGGACATGCTGCCACGCGGGGGGCTGCTCTGCCACCTGAGGTCATATTGATGTCCATGATCTGGGCAGCTTTCCAGTGCCTTGTCTGGGTCTATGGTCTTACTGCAGCAAAGGGCTGTGTTTATGATTTGTGCTATAGCCATAAACCAAGTGGAGGCCCATGATCTGTGTTCCCACTGAGTGAAGAGTAAGGAGGCTACCTTTGCATGATATTGATGACTGCAGATGCACAGTTGAGAGGGAGAGACATGGAAGGCTTCTGTGACAAACCCTAACCCCCTAAAGTAGCAGCAGCTTAAATAGGAAGCACCAAAAGGAACTCTTAAAAGTGTGATGGGGATGCTGAAGAGTAGCTCTGCACAATTGCTAGATTCTGTTGGAGGTGTGGGAGGGGAAGGACTCAGTTCTATTTAAGGGGTAGGCTACTACAAATTTGACCATGTTCCACTGAGTGTGTGTGTGTATGTGTGTGTATATATATATATATATATATATATATATATATATATATATATATATGTATGTTATGTATACTATTATATATACTACACAAAGTGAACTTTTTTCTTATTCTTGCTTTTTACTTCTTTTTGGAGGTATATAAGAGAGGGTGTGGACATGGGAGGACTGGTAAGGGACTGTGATTGGGGTATATAATGTGAAACTCCCAAAGAATCAATAAAAATGTGATGTGGAAATAAACAAATATTGAGCACTCTCCACACTGGCTTGGCCTGTTTCCTGCTTTAACTGGAAAGCACTAGGTTCCACAGGACTATGCATTAGAGAGCTTAACGCTGCCTGGTGAGAAGCAGGTCAAAGCTAGTGTCTCAAGTGTGGGAACTGGACTTCCAGCAGTCACCCCTTCATTCTCTAGATATGTTTGGTACAGGAAGCAACATTGATAACGTTCAGAGCTGGCTCCATTATAGGCAGAACTTATGTTTCAAATTTCCAATTCTTCTCACTCTAGACTGAGAACACATCCTAAGTCACAAACTGACAAGATTGCTGGTAAGGGTTTTGTCCAGGTTCCAGTCTTGTTTTGCATGGTGAAACCACAGGAATGGGTAATGTTCTTGACGTCTGGTTAAATTCTCCCAAGAGCAGCAAATTCCAGGTACCTTGAATGTAGGATATAAAAGTGTACCTAAATATGTCAGACTTAATAATTGGAATTCAGTATTGTTTCCTTTTATTTTTGACTGGAAAAATCTGACCAAAGTAAAACAATTTTCTAGGAATCAAACAAGTCATTGTTGATTCTCCATGTCTGCTGTGGATATCCCTCTGTATAAATAAAATACTGACTGGCCAGTAGCCAGGCAGGAGGTATAGGCAGGACAAGGAGAGAAGAGAATTCTGGGAACAGAAAGGCTGAGTCAGAAAGATGCTGCCAGCCTCTGTGATGAGAAGCAACATGTTAAGATACCAGTAAGCCATGAGCCACGTGGCAACTTATAGATTAATAGAAATGGGTTAATTTAAGATATAAGAACAATTAGCAAGAAGCCTGCCACAGCCATACAGTTTGTAAGCAATATAAGTCTCTGTGTGTTTACATGGTTGAGTCTGAGTGGCTTCGGGACTGTCGGGTGAGAGAGATTTGTCCTGACCTCCTGACTGTGGGCCAGGCAAGACCAGGAAAACTTCAGCTACACATGTCCTTTCTTGGCTTGGTATTGGTTGAAAGTGTTTCAGCTGGCCAGCACCCAATAGGCTGTCTCTAGCAGTTACAGGCAATTTGAGGATTCTGGGGAAAGGTGCTTTCATAAGACTTTTGCTTTCCCTCACCAGGTAGAGGATCGTCTCCTCAGGCTTCTTCATGTATGTACTATTTGCTTGGCCATGGTAAAGCAAAGCCTTTGTTTCATTAATTCAATAATACAGAGTAAGGTAGAATGAACAGCATGCATTTTCTGATAATCACAAACTGTATGGTTACTGAGCATGGGTGAGTGTGTTTCTTCACTTTGTAAAGAGTTGTATTCTCCTGTGATTGAGATGTTGCTAAGGACCATCAACCAAAGGGTCCCCCCTACAGGGTTTCTGCTCAGTGTGTCTAGAGTGCCAATACTGCAAGGTAGTTACTGTTCTAGAGATTTGCTTTGTAGTATTCTCACCTAACTACTTAGAAATTCTGCAATGTATTCTTAAAAAGTTTGAGAGAGCTGATGTTCCATCATACATCTTTACAATAACACAAACAATGTAAATGGCTCAGAGTTGTGGACTCTTTTGCTCGAGAATGAGAATGGTATGTTCCCACTCCTCGTGTGGATGCAAAAGAGGGGGAGATGTGAGTGTTGTCTCCTTAATGAAAGTGTAATGTCCTGTTTTCATGAGCATTGATGACTGATGTGCATTTGTCTGTGATACTGTGTGATCCTGGGAACAGAAGTCATTGTTTAAACAATGCCGTGCTAACAAAGGGACACTGTTCATGTGGCTGCCACTTACTCTGTGCTCATTTCTCATTTAGGTTCAAAGTGCTCAGCAAGGGAATGTGACATGATTCAGCATTGGGTTACAAAGGATTTGTTGAATCAATGACAGATGTTGTTTTGTCTCTTCTCCTCAGTGGACATATTTAAAATGCATCTGAAAAGATATAATGTTTTTCACAGAAAGTGTTGGCACATTAGAGGAAGGTGCGGGTTAGTTTAGTAATATTGAATCTGTTTTCAAGTGCTTGGCTTTAGAGGCTTTTTTTTTTTTTACAGTCAAGACACTTGTTTGTAAAACTGCTCTGACACAGTAAAAGTGTTTTGAAAGGAATCTTTGATAAAAACTACTCAGATGATTACTTAGTATGTATGGGAAGAACCATCCAGTGATCTTCTGGATGTTAACTCCAGTTTCACTTGGCTAAAAAATGAAAAGTAGATATTGAAGATGGTTATATTTTAAGCCACTAAGGAAAGTGAAGACAGCTTTGATATGAGAGAAGAATAAGTTCTCTTAGTGGTGGGTAGGGAGACCATCCCAGGCTCAGAAATGTGCAAGGAGAAAGAGAAGAAAGAAAAGGCTGCTGAGAGATTTACTACAGATGAGGAAAAGAGAAGCAGATGAGGAGAGTTGAGAGGTTGATGTTTCATCTATATTTGGTGTCAATTTAAATCATGAGTTTCCTCTCTACTGGAAATTGCTCCATTCTACCATTCTTTCCAAAATCAGTATTAGGTCCTCTCAGGAAGTTAAGTGGACTTGAAGTTTTATGTGTGAGCCTTGAGTCTGGGAGGTTTCATACTTAGGTCTGTTCAAAACGACCAAGACAGTCACTATCATTTTCACCCATATTTTATGATTTTTTTCCTTATTTCCACAATATGGAAGTTGTACCTCAATGTACAAGGCCCCATTCTATCCCAGTGTACCTTTATTTATTTTAAAGAAATCATGTCTTTCCCAGAAAAAGATTATGTTCGTAGGGATTTGAAACAAGCAACTTTCTCTGGTGAATGAGGTGTCTCAAACAACTTCACTTCTCTATAGAACAGCAAGATTATCTTGTTCTTTGTTCAATCTTGATGCTTCATGCTCATAGAAGGTGTTCAATAAGTATTCATTGTAACTGCAAGGTAGTAAATAGAACTAAGGTCATACATAATCCCTCAGTTGTGACTGGAATTTGAAACACTGGTAAATGGATTAAGTGTTTTATAAGCTTAGAACTATTCTAAATTACATGTTGAACAAATGTTAATCAGAGGATATTCATAAATTAGTGCTGCGGATAGTGCTGAGAAATAATACTGGTATGCTGAAATAGATTTTTTAGAATAAATATAAAATTAAAAGACTTAGATAGTGATGAAAATACCTACTTTCAAGACACAAAATAGTTTGATGAGGCTAGTACAGTTGAATAGAGTTCAAATAACCTTTCTGTGTTGCATATAAATACTTGTATCTGTTTAACACCTATACATAGAGATATATGTTTGCCCATACATAATATGTAGGTCATAAATAACCATGTATGGATGTCTATTTAGGTGTCTGGTCTTTCCCTAAACCTTACATTTTTAAATCTGGAAGTTTTAAATTTGTCCCCACATCATAGATTTATTTGTTGTTTTTACTTAGGTTATTTTCTCCCCAGGTTATGTGAGTCAACAGTACCCCAGAAATTGTTTTTCCTCTTGAAACTCCAGGGAAGTCTTGGAATGCAAAGACCTCAAGAAGGAAGCCTGGTTAAAGGGCCTTTGTGAGTTCAGTGAGGCAGAGATTGAGAACAAACACAGTGGATGTCTTAAAGTTCTTAAAGGCTGCAGCCTTCAAGTGAGTTCAAAGGGCATCACCTGGATCTAATTTGCTTTGCTAAAGAATTGAAAAGCTTTATTTTAATCATGTTGTCATTAGCCTAAGGTCAGAGCCTAATAAGCTCTGAGGCTAGCTTTAATATCACCATTTTTCAATAGAAATCAAACAAACCAATCTTCCCCTATGGCATTATTTTCTAGGTTAGTCAGGATAAAAAAATCTTCCTAGAAATATTTTATAATATTCAAGGTATTGGTTAAATTGTTCCTATTCAAGAAATTTTGTGTGTGAGAGCCTGTGTGTGTATGTAGTGAATATGTATGTATGGGTTTGTGTATATACATAAGTATGTGTGCAGGTGCAGGTGCACATATACAGGTGTGCATATTATGGAGACCACAAGTCAATGCTGAATGTCTTCCTCTAGAATGCTCCACATTAGGTTTTCTAATGAAGTCTATTCACTGAACTTGTCTGTTGCTCATTTGGTTAGAGTGCTAGGTTGGCATGCTGCAGTGATTCTGCTGTCTAGGTCTTCCCAGTGTTGGGTTATAGGTAGGTGCAGAGAAGTCCTGATTTTACTTGGTTGCTAAAAATTCAAATTGAGATCCTCAAACTTAGGAATCAAACTTGTTATCCACTGATCCACCTCCACAGTTGTGGTTGACATAGGCTAGGATCATTTGGGAAGAAGGAACCTCAATTGAGAAAATGTCCCAAGAGATAGCCTGATTGCATTTTCTCAATTAAAATTTGACATGGGAGGGCCCAGCTCACTGTGGGTGGGACCATCCCTAGGTAGGCAGTCCTGAGTTGTTTAAGAAAGCAGGCTGAACAAGGTATGAGGAGCAAAGCAATAGGCAACATTCCTCTATGGCCCTGGCATCTGCTCCTACATCCAGGTTGCTGCTATGAATTCCTTCCCTGACTCGCATCAGTGATGAACTGTGAGGTAGAATTGTGAGCTAAAATAAACCCTTTCTTCTCTAAGTTGCTTTTGGTCCTGGTATTTTATCACAGCAAGAGAAATCATGACTAAGACACCTAAGAAAGATTTTTTTTCCCCTTTTATGAGAATGGCTCATTACAGTTCAATATATAATTTATTTAATAACTGTTTGATTTTTTTGGAAAAAGACAGCGGTAAGCAAAAACATCTGGAAACAATCAGAAGAACATGGGAGAAACCGAGAAAAGGGTTGCAACCCATGGGGGAGGATACTTTTCCAAGATGAAGGTATGTATTATTTAGATGTATGTATCTAGAGAATCTTTTAAAGCAAGCATTGAAAGTCCTTGTAATGTTGCTCAGCTTATTATGAAATTTTCCAACATAAAAGCCATTTTGCCTAATGTGTTGTTAATTTATTGATGTAAAGAAGTTGGTTTTATAATTAATGGATGTCTAACCAGGATTATTCATCCAGGAAGATTTATCAGACTAATTTAGAGGAGAGATTCTCAACCTGTGAGTCATGACCCTTTAAGGGGTTGAAGACCCTTTCACAGGGGTCACTTAAGACCATTGGAAAATGGAGATCTTCACATTACAATTCCTAACAGTAGGAAAATTACAGTTTTGAATTAGCAAATAAAAATAATTTTATGGTTGGAATCAACAGAACATGAGGAACTGTACTAAAGTGCACAGCATTAGGACAGTTGAGAATCATTGATTTAGACGGTCTTAATGGAGGATGGGGTTTAAAGAGTTTTAGGTGTGTATTAAGTTGTGTTACAATTTAGTCTGAGCTCAGAGGTCTACCCAGTACTCAGCCAACAGGGGTTCCTGACAGAAGGTTAAAGCTGGGAAGTGGAAGGCTGAGTCAGAGAGACACTGCCAGTAGCCACGATGAGAAACAGAATGTGAAGATGCCGGTAAGCCACGAGCCACGTGGCAAGGTATAGATTTATAGAAATGGATTAATTTAAGCTGTAAGAAAAGTTAGCAAGAAGCCTGCCATGGTCATACAGTTTGTAACCAATATAAGTCTCTGTGTTTACTTGGTTGGGTCTGAGTGGCTGTGGGACTGGTAGGTAAGAGAGATTTGTCCTGACTGTGGGCCAGGTAGGAAAACTCTAGCTACAAATGGCGCCCAACGTGTTGGCAAGAGTTTCCACCTAAAAACTGAGAAAAAAGATTCTAAAACAGCTAAAAACAGCTTCTCAATTGTCTCTCTCAAATGAGTGGCAGCTGCCGGTTTGAGCTACTGGCGGGTTCCTAGCGTGCGTGCTCGACCTGCCATATGGCAGGAATGAGGCCTCTGCAAGTGGCACATTAAGCTGCGTGGTGGATTTAGCCTTTGCTAGTACAAAACAAAAAAAGAGGTTTCTGGGCTACATGCTGCTTGGATAAAAGTATAGACCCACCATAGCTCCCAGAGATGGTGGTAAACATACTACTGCCATGTTGGGAAGCTGAGGTGGGCAGAGCCAGCAGCCATAGCACCATTTCAGTCTTACAAATGCTGCAGTTTAAAGCAATAGATTCACAATAAGACAGATTCAGATGTAATAGTTTACAATGTGTGTAAAATATACATAGGCTTGAAAGAAACAAAAAAGGTGATATATACAGTTATATAAACAAATACACAGTTTTAAAAAATAAAGTCTTTAAAGAGACAGTAAAATTAATATAAAAAATAAGCCACATGAAGATGAATATTACACAGAGAATCTGGATTGTTTTGTCTTTGGAATTTTTAACTGCAGAAAAACATTTGATTGTAAAAGCTGCTGAGTTATGCCTAAATGTATATTTTAAAGGTACCTTGACTTCAAAATTTGGATATAAGGATATGTTGCTTTGGAAAGGAGACTCTGCTTTTGTTCCCACAGAAAGCCAAAGGCTATGGATTTGTTCCAGATTAAGATACATCTTTGTTAAGGTTAAAACCTTCCTTTTTGAAAAAAGAAAAAAGGAAAAGGGGAAGTGCTGTGGGATGGTCTGTATGTCAAATTACTCTGATTGGTCAATAAATAAATCACTGATTGGCCCGTGGCCAGGCAGGAAGTATAGGCGGGACAAGGAGGAGAATAAAGCTGGGAAGTGGAAGGCTGAGTCAGAGAGACACTGCCAGCCGCCATAATGAGAAACAGCATGTGAAGATGCCGGTAAGCCACGAGCCATGTGGCAAGGTATAGATTTATAGAAATGGATTAATTTAAGCTGTAAGAAAAGTTAGCAAGAAGCCTGCCATGGTCATACAGTTTGTAACCAATATAAGTCTCTGTGTTTACTTGGTTGGGTCTGAGCGGCTGTGGGACTGGCAGGTGAGAGAGATTTGTCATGACTGTGGGCCTGGCAGGAAAACTCTAGCTACAGAAGGTCAGGGGTAATATCTGGGAAATAGTTCCCCAACAGAAGTGCTATGTTGACTTCATGATCTAGTCGGACAAATATTTTCTTCAAGGTTTGACAATACTACAATCATTGTTTTGTAAGAAAAATGTCTACTCTGTTCACTGTTTTGGTGGTTTTCAGTAGTTTAGAGACAACTGTCCTTCTCGTAGTTCCAAAGTCATCTTTGCATCACCAATGTGAACTTGTATTAACCCAAGGAATCTGAGCGCTGGCCTAGTCTCCACAGAGTCCCTCACAGGTTCCTCTCTAAGCTGCTGCCTCCTCAGTCATCTCATCACAAGCTCCTTTACCTTAGTCACATGTAGTGGACTCCATTCACTAATGTAAAGGAGACGGAGGCCTCAGACACAGCCCTGGAAAGTGTTTTTACCTGCAGTGAGGCATGAATTATTGAGACCCGACCCCCTCAAGTTATCACATTATTCTGAGGAGCCCAGGTCCCCTGGCTCATGACCTTTGCCAGATGCATACTAGATGTGTCACTTTGTACAGTTGGTGCAGATTGCATATACTTAAGTGTATTTCATCTGAAAAGGGTAAGGTAGTCCTACGTGTTAGATAAAAAATAATTCTGAGACCCGTGTGTGTGTGTGTGTGTGTGTGTGTGTGTGTGTGTGTGTGTGTGTTTATGTGTATCTGTGTGTGTGTGTGTGTGTGTGTCTGTCTCGGTATGTGTGTGAGTTCTTACCCTTCAGTGCCATCCTACACCGGTGGTATGATCGATTAGACCCAGATGCTCACACACACAGCTCCTCTATCACTGATCTATACCTCCTTCTCCACTGTAAAATATGTTAATTACTTTAAATTTATGTTTTATTGTATGTATAGGGACATTTTGCCCTCATGTATATTGGTACACCACTTGTATGTCCAGTGTCCTTAAAGGCCAGAAGAAGGTGTTGGATCCCCTGGAACTGGAGTTACAGGTGCTTATGAACCACAATGTGGGTGCTAGGAACTGAACCCAGGTCCACAGCAAGAGCAGCCAGTGATCTTAACTGCTGAGCCACATCTTCAACTTCAAAGCTTAGTATAATGATTATTAGTTACTAACATTAATAGCATTTACAGAGAAATATCATAATCTATCATTATAAATACTACTTCTCAAAGTTTGTCTGTGGTTACTGTCTTATTAGGGTTTCTATTGCTGTGAAGAGACACCATGACCACTGCAATTCATAAAGGGAAACATTTAATTGGGGCTGGCTTCCAGGTTCAGAAGTTTAGTTCATAATTGTAATGGTGGGAAGCATGGGGGCCCAAGGGAGATGTGGTTCTAGAGAAGGATCCAAGAGTTCTAAATCCAGATAGGCAGACCACAGGAAGAGCATGACACTGGACCTGGCTGAAGCTTCTGAAACCTCAAAGCCCATCCTCATTGGCCCACTTCCTCCAACAAGGCCACAGCCCCTAATAGTGCCACTACCTCGTGGCCAAGCATTCAAACCTATGAGTTTATAGGGACCATTCCTATTCAAACCACCACAGATACTTTGGAGTTTAGCAATAGTAGATATTGGTGTGGATGTTATGGGAAAATGTTAAAACCATGAGTTTACAAGTCAAAATTTAGAAGTAATTGTTTAAAAATAAATTAGACTGCTCTGAATTTAGAACTATCTCGAATGTTAGGGTGGTCAAATTCTCTACAGTGCCAGACTGAAGCTCCTGCTTCTTAAGTTTAGAAATATAATTTTTAAGAAAAGTGTCCCAGGACAGGGGGAATGATGGCCTTAATGACCTTCAGTCATGCATACACTGATGACTTCACCAGGCACCACTGGTTAGTTCTAACCCAGTGCCTACACAGATGGCCCAGTTAAGCTACATGGAACAAAAAAAAACCTAAACCAAAACTCATGAACCTTGGAAAAGGACTTGTAGGAACTAAGGTGTTGATGGGGAAGAGAAGGGGAGAAGAGAGGAAGAAAGTAATAATCAGAGATGCCATGTATGTATGAAATCACCAACAAATAAATTCAGTTAATAAAATTTATTAAAGAAAAGAATGGAAAATTTCTCAAGGGGCAGGAGATATCTCAATCAGTAAAATACTTGCCATGGAAGCAGGAGGACTGAGTTCAGTTCCCAAGCCTACATAGAAACTAGGCATGGTGACACTAACTACAATCCCAGTGTGGGGGACATGGAGTCAGCAGATACTTGGTGCTCACAGACACCCAGCTTTGCCTCCTGGGCTAATTCTAGGCAGGTGAGAATCCCTGTTATTAAAAAATTGTATAAATCTTGAGAAATTACACCTGTGGCTGTCTTCTGTCTCCCCATGTGCATATATACACATAAACTCATCCTACACTAGCACACACACACATACACAAAAAAGAAAGGATGAAAGAAAAAAAGAAAAAAGAGAGTTCCCTTAGGAAGAATGAAAAGACTGCTCCAAAGGAGTTTGCTTCAGACTCTAGAGTGCTGAAGTGAACAGTCAGCAGGACTGGGTTTGTAAATACAGATGTTGGGTAGCAGTGGACCTGAACCAGCATGGACACTGGTTTCTTTCACTTTCTCCCCAGAACCAAATGCTTTAGAGAAGGAGCAGTGTGTGCTGTGGGATGTTTTGTATGGCAAATGTGTTGCTAATTAGTCAATAAATAAAACACTGATTGGCCATTGGCTAGGCAGGAAGTGTAGGCGGGACAAGGAGGAGAATAAAGCTGGGAAGTGGAAGGCTGAGTCAGAGAGACACTGCCAGCCGCCACGATGACAAACAGCATGTGAAGATGCCGGTAAGCCACGAGCCATGTGGCAAGGTATAGATTTATAGAAATGGATTAATTTAAGCTGTAAGAACAGTTAGCAAGAAGCCTGCCACGGCTTCTTGCTAACTGTTCTTACAGTTACAAGAAGTAACACAGTCTCTGTGTTTACTTGGTCGAGTTTGAGTGGCTGTGGGACTGGCAGGTGAGAGAGATTTGTCCTGACTGTGGGCCAGGCAGGAAAACTCTAGCTACAAATGGCGTCCAACGTGGTGGCAAGAGTTTCCACCTAAAAACTAAAAAAAAAAAAAAAAGATTCTAAAACGGAGCTAAAAACAGCTTCCTAATTGTCTCTCTCAAATGAGCGGCAGCTGCCGGTTTGAGCTACTTGTGGGTTTCTGGTGTGCGTGCGACCTGCAGTTTGGCGGGAATGAGGCCTCTGCAAGTAGCACATTAAGCTGCATGGTGGATTTAGACTTTGCTAGCACAAAATAAAAAAAGAGGTTTTGGGGCTACACGCTGCTTGGATAAAAGCATAGACCCATGATAGCTCCCAGAGCTGGTGGTAAAGTACCCCGCCATGTTGGGAAGCTGAGGTGGGCGGAGCCAGCAGCCACAGCTGCTGCAGCTTAAAGCAATAGATTCACAATAAGACAGATTCAGATGTAATAGTTTACAATGTGTGTAAAATATACATAGGCTTGAAAGAAACAAAAATGGTGATATATACAGTTATATAAACAAATACACAGTTTTAAAAAATAAAGTCTTTGAAGAGACAGTAAAATTAATATAAAAAATAAGCCACATGAAGATGAATATTACACAGAGAATCTGGATTGTGTTGTCTTTGGGATTTTTAACTGCAGAAAAACATTTGATTGTAAAAGCTGTTGCGTTATGCCAAAATGTATATTTTAAAGGTACCTTGACTTCAAAATTTGGATATAAGGATATGTTGCTTTGGAAAGGAGACTCTGCTTTTGTTCCCACAGAAAGCCAAAGGCTATGGATTTGTTCCAGATTAAGATACATCAGGTTTGACCAGCCAAGATCTCCTGAAGGTCTCCGATGACACCATGGCCCAGATGATCCAACATCCAGAACGATTTGAAGGCAACTGGCTCAGACGATACACCCTCATGGACTATTCTATAATTCTAAAATTTTCTTTGTATCCCCATAAGATACAGTGCCCCCCTCCAGCAGGAAGTAGTAAGAGAAGCTACGCCCAAATTCCCAAATTATATGTAATTTTACTTTGTTAAGGTTAAAACCTTCCTTTTTGAAAAAACAAAAAGGGGGGGGAAGTGCTGTGGGATGTTCTGTATGGCAAATTTGTTGCTAATTAGTCAATAAATAAAACACTGATTGGTCATTGGCTAGACAGGAAGTGTAGGCGGGACAAGGAGGAGAATAAAGCTGGGAAGTGGAAGGCTGAGTCAGAGAGACACTGCCAGCCGCCATGATGAGAAACAGCATGTGAAGGTGCCGGTAAGCCACAAGCCATGTGGCAAGGTATAGATTTATAGAAATGGATTAATTTAAGCTGTAAGAACAGTTAGCAAGAAGCCTGCCACGGCCATACAGTTTGTAACCAATATAAGTCTCTGTGTTTACTTGGTCGAGTTTGAGCGGCTGTGGGACTGGCAGGTGAGAGAGATTTGTCCTGACTGTGGGCCAGGCAGGAAAACTCTAGCTACATGTAGTGGGAAGAGAGAACATCTCTGCAAATGCCATTTAGTGTCAAAAGACAAACTTCTAGAATACTTTTAAGCTATATGAAACTTGGTGTTCACATTTGCCATTTTATTTATTTTTTGTGTACTTTTCTGCTTAGGTTAATCCAGATTAATTGGTTCTTATGACAAAATATTCCAAGCCATAAATACTCATCTAACACAGTATAATTTACCTATTATTTCAGCTGAGATAACACAGAAGTTCCAGAAGCTGGGATGATGATATTTGCCATCAACCAGCTACTGGAAGATAAGGGAAACATGGATCTCGTTTACTACATCACTCCAGTGAGTTCATTAGTAAAAGGCAGGTAGGGAGGAGTATTATCAGGACACAGCCACATTTCATCCTGAACCCAAGAGACCCCCAAAATGTTCTGACCTGTGTTTACATGCCATGAACACCACTTGGACTACTGAGATAAAGGATTATAGGGCATATTGCCCCAGGAAGAAAAATAAAACAGATCACATTGCCTCCAGCAGTGAGAATGTAGCTTGTTGTTCTCAAGAACATAAAGAAGTCAAGGTGTTGAACTGACCAAAGATATCCAGAAACCAGTCATTCCTGCAGATGGAACATAGTAGGCTTGCTGCAGAAATGACGCCATGGTGTAATTCTGTGTTCTGTTACTTCCCTTCCACAAAGTGGACAACACTTGTCCTGCCTAAATAGTATATAGCCGTCAATAGCTACATCTTGCATAGAATAACTCCATGTCTTTCTGTGTGAATAAGGGACACTGATACATGAGCAAAACCATACCCACCCACAAAACTCATCACTGCTAA
The DNA here is from genome assembly GCF_007827085.1 of Peromyscus californicus insignis. Classification (NCBI taxonomy): domain Eukaryota; kingdom Metazoa; phylum Chordata; class Mammalia; order Rodentia; family Cricetidae; genus Peromyscus; species Peromyscus californicus. The sequence continues at coordinate 154,067,211 of NW_026294584.1, read as the reverse complement.
CCAGCTACTCTAACCCTGCTTTTCCAGAGTGTAGTGGTATTTGCTCCACCCATGACCTTGGGCTATAGAGCCTGAAGGAGGCAGTGCTTCTTGCCCTTGCACATGACCTCTTAAGAAGAGATGAGAGGGGTCATGTGGTCCCTCCTTCCTTTTATTTATTTATCCTGGCATGATCGGACTCCTGACGACCTGGGAATTCAACTTGGTTCCTCTGGAGCATTAGTCAGTGTCCTTAACCTCTGAGCCACCTCTCTCAGGCCCACATGGTCTCTCTCTCATCTCTTTTTAAGAGGTCATGTACAAGGCCAAGAAGCACCACCTCCTTTGGGCCCTATAGACCAAGGTCATGGGTGGAACAAATACCACTACACCAGAGTTAGGACAGTGATAGAGCAGAGATTACACTTTAAGGCTTCTTCCATGTTCAAGGTCTGTTTAAGTTGCATACAATCCTATATCTCATGGTAGAGGCCTTTTTGTCAGTAGATGGAGGATATATAATTTGAAAACAAAGACCTCACTTTTTCTGAAATGTTTTTCTTCCTAGATGTTTCTGTTTTCATTAACAATGGCATATGTAGCCAAATCACTATCAGGAGCTTACATGAATTCCATGCTCACACAAATAGAGAGACAATTCAATATCCCCACATCTATAGTTGGATTGATCAATGGGAGCTTTGAAATTGGTGAGTTATTTTTATATTTACTTATTATTATATATTAACATTCTCTCCTCATTTCCTGCCTTAGACTATTTGATTTAACTGAGTTACATGCTTCCTGATGTGATTGAATAGCTTAGTTTGGGTGTGAAGAAACCATTATTTAAATATGCCCAGGATAGCACCTAATTTTTGCCATATACCCTGATATGGTCCCTTCTTTTCTGACAACTGGCATAAGATTTAGAGTGTTAATATCTAATGCTATCATTTGATAAATCAAAAGAGAAGCTCAGGGCTTTTCTTTGGCATTTTCAAGGTTGCTGTGGGAGCCTGGAGAAACTGAAGAAGAGAGTGAGTGCTTCTCTTCCCCACTGTGTCTGTGAGGTTGGCAGCTCTCCACTCCTAGTCACCTGTATGATGAAGGTGCTTTCCTGTGTTTGAGTTGTGTCAGACACGATTGCTAAGAGGAGTGAATGAACTCTAGCCCCTGATTTAGTGTAAAGAACTGGGATGTGAGATTACAAAGGGTGAAGGAGGGAAAGATGCCCTCTTTAGACAAAGTGACCTGGAAGCCTTTTATTCTTGTTATTTACTTCCTTCAAGGTGAAATTGTCTTTAATGTATTTAATCAAAACAGAATAGAGAACCAGGACTGTGAAGTAGCGAACCCACACTGAGGATGCTCCATCCTGTCTCTAGGATCAATCTCCTTAGTGCTTGCTCTGCCCCCTGTGTCCTTGGCCTTCACAGTGCAGTCAGGATGAAGGCCTTCCATAGACCTTTCGCAGATTCAGTCATGTTCTAGTGTGTTAGATGCAGCAAGTGCAGCCCATTAGTTATCCAAGGTCTTACAGAACACATTGTGCTTGGGAGGTCAGTCTCCTGAAGAAGTAAAGTTTTTCCAGGTGGAGAAGTGGACAGGTAAATGTGAAGGGAGATTTGTATGGAGGATGAACTACCAAATGGTGTGTGAAGGGATGTAGTCAGCCCTGTATTATGGGAAGGTGAAATGTGTTAGAACATGATCCTGGAGAGATGTTGCAGTGATGAGAAATGTGTAAAGACTGTGGCTTGTTCTGGAGTATGTCTTTTATTCCTCAGGTGGCAGTGAGCAGGTATGGGATTGGAAGAGGGTATTGATCTTTCTATGCTGAGGACTCATACTGAAAACTCAATGACATCTGATTCCTGGATAATACTTTAGCTGTACAAAAGGAAACTATATAGGTAAAAAGGAATGCAGTTACACTGAAGTATAATTATCAGAACATTTAAACATCTTGTTAGGAAGTAATATTTGTGCTTTTTAATAAGACAAAAATTATCTACATCTGATTTTCAAGTAATTATTGGTTGCATGGCCCTTTACAACAACTACAATGTCAGAAGCCACCACTTATACATCTATTGGTGACAGAATCATGGCTCCTCATATCACTACTGCTTCCTACACTACCATGAACAGAAACACAAATGCCCAGTTAATGATAATTAAAAATAATTCTCACCCAAGTCTATGGAAAACTCTAATTTCTGTGAACTCTATGGGTTTTAAACTAAAGGTTAAAAAGTCCTATTTAAAGTAAAAAACAGTAACAATACCACTACTGGTTGTGCCAGGTGACTTAAGGGGAAGTCTTACACTGAAATAGTTGTGAGAAGGAGTAATTCACATTGGCCAGTGAATGCAGCATTCAGTAGGCTTTTACCCAATAGTTTTGCAAACAACCTTCCCCTAGCCTGAAAAACACCTTACCTCTCTCCCAACACCTTCCTACCAATTATTTGAGGGACACAGCAATGTAAAAGTCAATGTAAAAATCAATCTAAGCCTAATATGAGGAAGGGATGCTTTTCCTCTCAAACAATAGCGATTTCAGACAAGATTCTGTGTGTTCGTGTTGTGCAGCAATAGATTAGAAATATACCCAGAGACTTCAAACAATGAGTATCCTGAGACATTACCTTCTGAATGATGACTTCAATGACAGGGACTTAGAAGAGAGATGGGGTAATAAGGATACAGAGGTAGGGCACATACCATTAAAAATAATGCACCATCTCTTCTACATAGAAAGCAGACGAGAGAGAAGTAGAATTGGAAGAAAAACAGTCTTCAAATATCTTTTAAATATTTAAGATCACTGAGAGATTTACTGTCATTAAAGAAGTGTGTTTGAATTTTGTGATCTTTCCTTTATGTACAATATAAGCAGGGTAAATATTCTTCATTAAACTAAAAATATGTATTTTGTGGAATGCTTACTTATATTTGCTTATTTCAGTTCCCTTTTTTTTCTGTGAATAATACTGATGATTGGGCCTAGGGCCTCCCACACATGAGGCAAACATTCTATCACTCTATCTCCAGCCCCTTTATTTACTCTTTCTTTTGAGGAAGTTCTTAGTAAGATGCCCAGGCTGGTCTTGAACTCACTCTGTAGCCCAGGCTAACTTTGATCTTGTTGTCTTTTTCTCTTACCCTCCCTGTGACTGGCAATGGCAGGTCTGTGCCACCAGGCCACACTGGTTCTTTCATCTCTTAACATCTTCATCAACGGCCTCTCTGTCAGAATATTGTTTCCCACTGAGTTTATTTAAACTTAAACTTTCTCCTAAATCACAGAGATGGACTCCTGCAATCTAGACCTAAGTCCCAGTTGGAGGGTTAGGACTCTGACTTTCTCTCTGTTAACACTATTTCCTGGTCTAAGGAAAGATGTGACAATAGAAGCAGACATCCAGCCTGGCCATGTTGAGTATAAAGGGGTTTTTAAATAGTAAGTTAAAAACCATGAATCCATTTGACTCTGCATAGAGCAGACACGAGAGATCAGAGGTGATGTGGAGGCTGACACCTGCTTTTGTATCCATTCCCAAGGGCTGGATAATCCCGAAAAGAGCCCTTAATATTCTCCAAAAATGGAGCAGAACCCTCCCTCAGGGTCACAATTGATATATATATTTATTAAATTTATATATATATATTAAACAATGCCCAAAGCTCCCAAGCACCCATCCTGTATCCTTAAGGTGGTTATTAAAAATTTACTCTAGAGTCCAAATGATGGAGAGGCTATTGACTAAGATCTGCTATTACTTTATTGAAACAAACATTCTCATTCCCCTCTCCTAGGAAACCTTTTGTTGGTTATATTCGTGAGTTATTTTGGAACAAAATTGCACAGGCCTATTGTGATTGGTGTTGGATGTGCAGTTATGGGCCTCGGGTGTTTCTTAATCTCGCTACCTCATTTCCTGATGGGCCGGTGAGTACTCCAGTCTTTGATTAAATTTTAGGTTCAATATTTTCCCTAAAGGAAACAAGGCTCAGAATGTCTTCCCTGGAAGTAGCAATGCTCCCCCAAGGTACAGAATGCTAATATGGAATTTAGAAGACATGGTCTCTGCTCTGCCTGTATGATTTGTGTATGTTGTGACCTTGGGTCTGTTTTTTGAGGTCCAATCCAGTCCATTGTGAAATGGGAATTTGAGACATTGCTTACATGAAGTTGAGACACCTAAACAGATTCACTGAATCTGCCAAAGCTTGTGCTGAGTCCTTCATCAGGGTTATTAGACACTCCAGTTACAAGGGGTCTACTGTTTGACATAATCACAGGTTGGCAAGAGATAGACCAATGTGAATATTGATTTTTATTTTCATGCTTACCAGATTGTCTTACACAGTAAATTATAAAAGTTAAATTATGCTATTCCTTACTATCTTTTCTGCTTTCTGAAGAGAGTTTCAGTTCTTTCTTCTTTTTGCCTGTGTGTCTTGTTAGTTTTTGATACTTTAATATTAAATGATATAAAAATAATGTTACCTACCACAGAGTCATGCTATTCTTTGTTATGGAGCTCAATTCTTTATCTAGATTGAATACTTAGCTCATGTCCCCATTAGATTGACTCTCTGAGTCTCTCACTGTCTCCCTAGCCCTCACAGGCTGGCAGGGTGCACGTCCCTCAGAACAGGTCAGGGCTGCACCATTGTCCCGGGCATGCCTCTCACTGGTGTCTGCTGTTCTCCACCTGCCTCTGAACTGCAAACCTCTAGGCCAGCTCAGTGCCATTTCCTTGTAATTCCCCATCGTTCTTTCCTTATGAATTTGTCTGCTTCTTCCCTCCTCTTCCTCTTCCTCCCCCTCCCCCTACTCTTCTTCATTATTTCCTTCTTCTATCTTTCTTTTTGTTTTTAAGATCTTTCATCAATTTGATGTGTGTCAGTGTTTTCCCTGCATGTATATATGTGAACCATGTGTGCGTCTGGGGCCCACAGAGATCAGAAGGGTGTCATTTCCCCAGGAAGTGGAGTTAGAGATGGTTGTCTGCTGCCATGTAGGTGCTAGAAAATGAACCCAGATCCTCTTCAAGAACAACAAGTGCTACTAACCACTGAGGCATCTCTCCAGTCCTGATTTGTTCTTTTTTTTGTGACAGGGTCTTGCTATATAGCCCGGGCTGGAATTCACTATGTAGCTCAGGCTGTCCTCAAAGTCTTGGTGATCCTCCTGTTTCAGCCCTCCAAATGTTGGTACTACAAGGATGAGCCCCCACAACTAACTTGTTTCGCCTCTTTCTTGCTCTTACATAGTCACTGAAAGAGCATCCTACGCTGTTTCCCTCTTTACTCTCCCTCACTTCTTTCTGTAAAAGGAAAAATAAATCCCTACAGCCTTTGGAGACATTGCCTCAAAGTTTGTATGTTTTGGAATTAGAATTAGTGTTCTAACTCCTGTGACTGGTTTCTTTTTTAGCTCCACTCTCTGACACTGATGATGATTGGTTTACGATCTTTGCCACCTCCATCAGGTGCCTTCAGTCAGGACAGTCTGTAAAGTTTGTGTACTTTTTTTCCTCTTCTCCTTGAAGATACCTTCTTCCTTCTCACCCTCTTCTTCAGCTCCTATTTGAGCACTGGCATCTTAGATTTCATTCATATCTTGCCATCATTCTAACTTGATGTCTTCTCATCTCTTGGGTACTTCCTGGGAGATTTAGCTTTGTCATCCAGGCTCTTCAATGGGCTTGTCACTTGTATTAGCATATTTCTGAATTTTTATTTTCAAGGACTCCTCTCTACCTCAAATATCTCCTCTGAGGGGACATCTTGTTATTTTTGAATTCAATGTCTTTTCCTGTGTGACTCTCTTCATCTGTCTGCATGACTCTGGCCCCTTCAAGTGTACCTATTATTTGTCTTTGACTTACTGTAATAGAGTGTCCCCTATAGATGGTACTTGGTTATTTGTTCACATATAAGAAAGAATAACAACAGAAAGCTAACTATACATTCTGTATACAAGTATAGACTTGGTTAATGGGAGTCTTTTGACTTTTTCAGTAGGATGAGTCAACAGGTAGTTGAGACAGGACTGGCTGGTGATTGAGCTGGAGTGGCTGGTGATTAATCTGGACTGGTTGGTGATTTATTTGAACCGGATGGTAAATGAGCTGGACCGGTGGTGATTAAGCTGAAATGACTGGTGATTTATCTGGACTGGCTGGTGAATGAGCTGGACTGGATGGTGATTAAGCTGGACTGGCTGATGATTGAGCTGGACTGGATGGTAACTGAGCTAGGCTGAGTGGTAATTGAGCTGTACTGGGTGGTGACTGAGCTGGACTAGCTGATTTTGAGCTATCTCAGAAATGTGTGTAACTTGTGATCCTAGGTAGGAATTCTCTGCACTTGCTAAAGAGGTAGAAACTTACTACCATGCAGAAAGGAATGAGAACATCATCTTTTAGTGTGTGGAGTTTTACAACCTAGTGTTCCTCCTTTTTGTCTCTGTGTCCTCATTGTACCAGTTTGGCTCCTCACCTGCCTATGCGCATTTCCACTTGGAGAGATGGAGGACAAGTCTGAGGATCTAGCTATTCCTTATGTGCACTTAAACCCACACTTTAGACTTTGCTTTGTGTGTCCAGCCAGGCCCTGAATTGGGAGTTTCATCATGCAGCTTTCAGTGGAGACCTGGAACATACCCTGTTGCTACCTGAAACATGATGGTTATATTCCCCTTACCTTCTGATTCGGTGGCCATTCTCACATCCACATCCCAAACTTTGAACTTAAATTGACCACACTTTCAATCTCTTATTTACAGTTTTTTATTTTTATCTATTTTGTTGTATATGTTGTGGTGGTGGAGTGTGTGTGCTTTTGTGTGAGGTCAGGAAACAACTCTCAGGAGTAGGTTCTCTCTGCCTACTCTGTAGGACCTGGAATGCAATCTAGGTTGTCAGGCTTATACTCAAGCACCTGTACACATGGAGGCATCTGGTATCTCACAAGACTTTCGTTTGTTTGTTTGTTCGTTTCTTTATTTTTTGAAATCAAGTCTCCTGTAGCTCAGGCTGGCCTTGAATTTACTCTGTAGTTAAGGATAATCATGAACTTCTGATCCTCTTGTCTCCATCTCCTGAGTGCTAGGATTATAGGCCTGGGCCACCATGCTTGGTTTTATTTCGTGCTCAGGATCAAACCCAGGATTGGTATTTGCCAGGCACCAATGTACCAATTAAGTTACATCTTCATATCTAAATGTCTTTATTTGTGAGGAAATGCCCATTCCCCTTTTCTATTTTGATACCTTTTTTCTGCCATTTTATTGTCATTTGGAGAATAAATGGACCTTGAGTGGACAACCAAATTTTAAGTGGATAATAAACGAAATGAAGGATATTTTAGCCTCTGTGTTTTTTCAGGGAACTGAAAATATGTGAATGGAATTTTAAAATTATTTTTTACTTTCTATTCTATTCATGTTAATGTTAAGAAATATTTGACAATTATTATGTTTTCCTACCTTCTTCAAAGGGTGATAATTCTTTGAAGCTGATCTATCCTCACTGGGTCATGAGAAGAGAGACATAGGCTCTTGTCCACACTTCACTGGCAAACTATGTAGGAACATCAGGCAGTTGTTCTAAGAGGAAGTAATTCTTACTTCTGTGTTATAGTATGCAGCATAGAAATTAGAAATTGGGGAAGTGTACCTCCCTATTCATGCACAATTCAGCAGCCCATGGTTTTCTCTGGTTGTCTCTCTTAAAAAAAAAAAACACTTAGAAACAAAGAAAGAAAGAAACAACTAACTAAATAAATGAAATCCAGCATGCCTACAATGGAGAGGGACTTAGCTGACACATTCTCCTCTGCTGTTGCATTCTGTCATTTTCTTTCTAGGACAAGCTGATCCTTGGTTATTTGATCGAGTTAAATGACCACAGTTTATTAGCACATTTGTCCCCATGACATTGTGTGGTCAGGTGATGGATAATGTCATCTTTTGTTATGACATGTGGATTTTTTCTTCTGCTGGAGGTAATGAACACACAGGAGATTGATTGATTGAATTCTCAGAAAGAAGGATAGGACCACAGCTCAGGGAATACAGAGCAGGTGTCTTGATTTGTTGTGTTGTTTTGTGTCTTTCTAAAACTTTTGTCTTCTCAATTCTGCTTTAGTGAGTCTCTTTTTCTTTCTTGTTTTTGTTCTTTGTCTCACACCAATGATTTCTAGGAAATAGTCCTTTAGATATCATAGAAAGTTGATTTTAGAGAACTGAAAGCCATGTCACCTACATGTAGAGATGAGAGCTAACTGTAAAGAAGGGGCACATTTTTGGTGATTATTGAGTTCTTTTGATGATTTATTACTTATTTTTATTCATTCAGGTTTTTTAAATTTTGAGGGGTTTTGTTTTTTGTTTGTTTATTTTGTTGTTATTTGCGATAGGCTATTGTAAAGCCCACTCTGGTCTCAAAATAGCTGCGTAGCTGAGGGTGACCTTGAGCTTCTGATGCTCCTATCTCCACCTCCAAAGTGCTAAGGTGACAGGCATGGACCCCCATAACCTGTTTATGGAGTTTAGCCCTAGAACTACATGTCCAGCTTAAAGATACAGATTTCTGTTTCTACTTATTCATTTATTTATCATTTTATTTATTTATTTGTTTGTTTAGTGTGTGTGTGTGTGTGTGTGTGTGTGTGTGTGTGTGTGTGTGTGTGTGTGTTCAAGTGTAGCGATCAGAAAAGAACTTTATGGAGTCATTCCTCTCTTTCCATCTTATGTGATTTCCAGGATTGAAGTCAGGTCATCAGGCTTGTACAGCAAGTGCTTTACCTGCTAAGTTGTCTTGCTGGCCTTGCAATAGGATTTATGATAATGACAACGACTGCTGTGGAAATGTGTCTGTACAGACTCTGGATGCTGTGTGTTCAGGAAACAGTAGTCAGTAATCTGCAGATGCTCTCATTGCACTCAGTTCCTCACAGCAATGTTTTCTGTGTCCACACAGATACGAATATGAAAAAACAATTTCACCTGCAAGCAACTTGTCCTCAAACAGCTTCTTGTGTTCGGGAAACAGAACCCAGACCTTAACGCCAACGCATGACCCAGCAGGTTGACTAATGCTTCTTATTGCTTTCTGCTCAAGACTGGGCCACAGAATACACTTTTATTAAGGGCTTTGAATATGACACTGGGTTTAGTAGGCATGTAACACAAATGGACAAACTTTAATTCCCTCTTCAGGAAAGGAAGTTGTCTAATAACATAGAATACTCTGCCTCCTGATTTTGACTATACTTATTAAGACTCCTTTGTTTCCTAAAGTGGGTGTTTTAAAAATAAGCCAAAGATATCCACTCCACCACCATTGCTGAATTTAGTCCCACAAGGGAAGATGACTTAGAAGGATGGATTTACACACATGATGAGATTTATGTGATTGGTCTAGTGTGGTTTTCTGTTGCTGTAGTAAAACACTGACTACAACTAACTCAGGAAGGAAAGAGTTATCTAGCCTTTAAATTGTAGTCCACCATGAGGGAAGTCAAAGTAGGAACCTAGAGGTACAGACCAAAGCAGAGACCACTGAGGAATGTCGCAAAACTCCTCTGGCTCGCTCAGCTACTTCTTATACAGTCTAGTCCCAGCTAATCAGGGATAGTACCATCCAAAGTGGTCTGTTCAACCTTACATCAATTGGCCAAGAAGAAAATGTTACATAGACAATTGAGAGCCCTTCTTCTCAGGTATGTCTAGATTTGTCTCAGGCTGACAAAAAATAACCATCACAATGATTATACAAATAAGAATTACAGACAGAAAGAAACATTCCCAGATCTGTGCTGTCCACCTGATGTACCATGGGAAGGCACATAACTATGTCAGTTCAGAATTACTTGATTACCCAGGAACTTCTCTATTGGTCTCCTTTTCACTCTTTGGCGTTACTTTACATTTCAACCAAATAGTGGTGCTTTCCTGACTTTCTAGGAGCCCAGGCACTGTGGTTCTGGCTCCTGCCCTTCATATACTGTATTAGCAATTTTCCCATCACTGTGATCAAGACTCCAAAGAACAACTCAAGGGAGGAAAGGTTTGTTTTTACTCACTGTTTTAGAGGGTTCAGCCCATGGTCATTTGGCTCCACGTTTATAGATAGAATATCATGGTGACATGAGTGTTGGGTGATGCTGTTCTTCCCTTCCTTTTTGTGCAGGAAGAATAGAAAACGAGATACAGGAAGTGGTAAGATATAGCTCCTCTGGACGTGCCACCCCCACGTCCCACTTGCTCCAATTAGGCCCACCTCCTACCTTTCAGTACTTCTCAACACTGCCAGTCTTATAACTCTATCAACAGATAATATGACTCCATGAACAAATCAAGTCAATGATTGGATCAGAGCCATGGGGACTTGTAGAGCTCTGTACATGAACTCACAGACACAGCTGTGAGTGTGTAAAAATTACTTATTGCATATATTCATTACTTTTCTTTTAATATAATACCATGGCCATGGGAACTTATACACAAAATAATATATTTGTGCTTATGATTCTAGAGCAATGATTCTCAATCTTCCTAATGCTGGAACCCTTTAATACAGTTCCTCATATTGTGGTGACCATCAATCATAAAATTGTTTTTGTTGCTCCTTCATAGCTGTAATTTTGCTACTGTTATGTATCATAATGTATATCTATGTTTTCAGATGGTCTTAGGTGTCCCCTGTGAAAGGGTCATATGACCCCCAAAAGAGATGTGACCCACAGGTTGCGATGGCTGTTCTAGAGGAGTGAGGATCAATCATGCTGGGGAGGATGGCAGGAGGAGCAGGAAATTAGGAGCTCACATCTCAACTATAAGCATGAGGCAGAGAGAGCAAACTGGAAGTAGAGTGAGGCTTCAAGCTCTTGAAGCTCATCTCCAGTGACAGTCTTCCTCCACCTCTCCAAATAGCACCATCACCTGGAGGCTAACTATTTAATATTGGAACCTCTGGGGGATATTTCCATTCAGAGCACCACAACATTCTTACAGAGGGCCTGATTGGTTCCCAGCACTGACATCAGGTTGCTCACAACCCCCTGTCATTCCAGTTCTGGGGAGTTGGGTGCCCTCTTCTGGCCCTCTTGGGCAACTGGACACATAAGGTGCACATATGCACATGAAGGTACACACATTTGCATACATATTTTTAAAAGTATTTTTAAAGCCACATATGCTAACAGCCCAACACATTTCCTGAACTTATAGTTTGGAATTGTCTCAGCAGAATCACCTCAAGCCAGAACATCTCCATCTTATGCAAGATCCATGCCAAAGAAATTATAGCAATCTCCAAGACTTGGACTGTCACTATTCTTAGGGAGTCAGTGAAGATCAAAGTAACTTGAGAGTCAAAGAGCAGCCATCTCTGAAGCTCTGAGCCACAGACACCCTCTAAGCAAAGCAACCAGAAACAGTGGCCTCAATACTAGCCTGTTCTCACCTCCTGAACTGACCTTTGAAAAGCCACCCCTTGTGCTCCTTGCATTTTGGTGGATAAGTTAAAATCTCCCCATGTGCAGAATACCAGCAAAGGGTTTGATTCTTCCCAGTGTCTGATATGTTCAGTTCTACCTTAGAAGAGGTTTGAGTGTCTCCCTGTGATCTGTAGACAGAAATCATCATGTTGATGGAAGATAAGAAACTGAATTCCTAGAGATGGAAACTGGGTTTGCTTTAACCAGGAGTAAATAAGAATTAGACCTCATGACCTAGTCGTGCTTAGGACATTTATGAGCAACCCCTGTCCAGTCCAGAGTTCAGGGTACATTGTCCTTAACTTCCCTGGTAACACAATATCAAGCTTCCCTAGGGAGTGGAAGTTCATTTAGCTTAGAACAAACTTGGGAGGTGCACACAAACCTTCAAAGATGCCTCCTTTTGCCTTTCAAGTCCATTTGGCCTACTTTGTGTTATTCCTCTGATTATCTGCTATTCAATCTGCTGGTTGATAGTAAAAGATGGAATCTATAGAAAAAGTGTATGTTTACTATTTTGTACTATTCAGTTAAAGATTTAGTTTCTACAAAGTAATTGAAGCTGTCAGGAATTCAAACTTCCATTAATCTTCTCTGTGTTGTGTCAGTACAGCATGAATTGTCAGAGACACATGTACATATGTGCATGCTCCTTTTTCCTTTTCCTTCCTCAGAGTTATAGAGGAGTGAGGTGGTACACATATTAACTAACTGGGTTCACTGGTTGATGGAAAACTGAGTCCCTGGAGGTGAGGGTAAAGTCCTAGTTTTTACTTTTTGCCTATTTCTATGGTGTAAATTCTCACAACCAATGTATTGTCACACTGAAGAGGTGTCTATCTATAGCATCTTCTCTTCCACCCAAGTGGTAATTGGCTTCACCACAGCACTTACACTCCATTGCTAATTATTCTTTCAAATACACAGTAGGGATGATTCACAGATTCACAGCCAGCATAGTTATGTAAGTCACTTGATGGTCATCATGGGTTTGTGACCCAGAAACACTTAAAGAAAATTTTGAATTAAGTGTCAGTAACGATTGTCAAAATGCTCATTCAATTTTCTCTTGTTTTAATGTAGAGTGTGTAAAAGAAATTAAATCCTTAATGTGGATATATGTAATGATAGGAAATTTTATCCGTGGAATTGGTGAAACACCAATCATGCCCTTGGGTATTTCCTATATAGAAGATTTTGCCAAATCTGAAAACTCCCCTTTATATATTGGTAAGTTTGAAAATCAGACTTGGCATAATTACTAGCATAGCAAGTTCTGAGAGTGTAGAAATTAGTTATTGATTTGGACACATTGTGGTTTCCAGAACGGTAAGCAGAGTGGTATGGAACCATTGGTTACAAGATTGTTCAATGGGGGAATTAAATGGTAGCTCCAGACAAGCTGCTTTGGAGGTTTTGGTCTATGTCACTGGGCTGTGTGGTTTGGAGGCCTGTCATGAGGCAGCTCATTATGGTGGAAGGATGGGTGGAGTGAAACCATTCATCTTATGACTGGGAAGCAAAGCAGAATGCCGAAGGGGCTATGGTTCTACTCCAGATGACCTGAATACCCACCACCATGCCCTGCATCAGAAGGGTTCATTCAGACTCCAGTGGTATCCCCTGGGAAACAAGTCTGTAATACATGAACTTCTGGGGGTTATTCCATATTGAAACAATGGGAAATTCTTTCTCAGTATTTATAGAAGCAAATGTATGTACATGCGACACATATGTACACATAACATATATGTACATATAATATACGTAACAAGCTTAATTTGTTATATGTTGAATATATAAGAATATCTGAGGTAGTGGGGTGTAGCTCAGTTATAGAGCACTTGCCTAGCCTACTGAAATTGATACCCAGCTCTGCAAAGGATAGAAAAGAACTCTAAGACTAAAAACAATTCAATCTAAAGGCTTTTTTTGTGCAAGCAAATCTTTGTGTGCTTGTGTAACTTCCTATCTTTGTTTACTTCTAGGAATTTTAGAAACAGGAAAGATTGTTGGCCCTTTGATTGGACTTTTATTGGCATCCTTCTGTGCAACCATTTATGTAGACACTGGGTCTGTGGATACAGGTAAAATACATTTTATTTATACAGTCCAGTCTCCAGAGTGTAGGAGAATGCTCCAGATTGTTACACCACTGCCTCCTTTAATTATCGTTTAGGCATACTATCACCACTTATAGTTTACAGACCTAAGAGGAGCAGAAGTAAGGATAAAATGTCACCTTCTGATCAAAAATTCACCATTCTCCCAGCACAGTTCAGCCACACCTTTGGTCTCAAAGATTTACTCACACAGGTTTTTCTCAAGGAGGCAGTCACCGGGGAAAATGAAACAGATCTTTCTGTTATGTGATAAGCACCAGTTAAAAAGTTTTACATGACAGATAGAAATACTCATTCACTGCTGGAAAATATATTGCTGCCAAGGGGCCCATCCCCCAGCAGGCCAGAGAAACTGGAGAGGAGACAGAGTGGATGAACTACTGGACAGATGGGCTCTGAGGGCCCAAGCTTAATTCCTCATTTTATTTTTCTGTCTGCTGACTGTTCTTACTCTGTCCTTTTCTGTTATGTTCATTTATGCTGTTGTTTTTCACTTCCTCTTCCGAGCTGTTTTCCTTCTGCATCTTTGCTGGTGTTATCCATTTGCTTCTTCCCTGGCAGTTCGCTTCTGTTCCTTCCTGATGTTTTTCCTTCTACATCTTTCCTTCTCCTATCTCCTATTTTTTCTTAGTCCTCTTATCCCTCCTAATAAAAAGATATCTGTGCAAGAAAAGATTACCTCACAAACATATGTATTTTCCAAGAAGAAATTAAAATCTTTACAGATTTTAAAAGAAGAAATGGCATTAAGATCACAAGTTACATGTTTTCCTTAGAAGCCCACAAGCAGTTAAACATTTTCCTTTGTATTAATTTTCCCACCATAACATCTTTATCCTAAAGCCATGACTCTTTTATTACTGATTAACAAAGTTGTAAGCAAGCTAAGTATAATTCAGCCAGTTCCTTTTGTACTGGCAGGGAGCTGTTCGCAGTTTCAGCATAGCACAATTATATTCCTGAGAAACTTTAAATAAGTGGTCAGCTAAGCATTTATTTTTCTTTATACATAATAGGGTCATTTAATTTCCTTTCACAATTTTGTTTTTTCACATACTGGGGCCTGTGCCTAATTATGTAAGTTACATGACCATGGAACTCAGGCCTAACATTGGGTGTAAGGATATAATTCTTTAATCATCAGCCTGTTTTTTCACAGTTAGAAATCATGGCTCTATAATACATGAAACGTCCTTGTTCTATCCTCTGTAAATCTCATATTTAGGGAAGGTGACTTTTCGCCTATATTTGCCTTTTTAGTATCTCTTATTGGAGCAATTAGCAGAGTAACATAAATCATGTCCCTAATCATCTTTACTAACTGTCCTAACCACCTGTATCTTTTAAGCTCAGAAAGTCCAATTAAATCATTGACTCAACTAAGCATCATTGCTCTTAGAAAAATCATCTTCATTATGATCTACAAGTAAATTACCCAGTGAGGAGTGGGATTTTCCCAAGAAACAATCACACTATACTAGATACAGTGGGATCCCTTCACATAGTAATCACACCATGCCACATACAACAGGAACATGGCAGCAGCAAGCAGAAGGAAACATGGCAGAAGCAAGGGGCATTCTGGAGACAGTCCTCCAGTGGCTCTGCCTCTCCAGGATGCACACAAGTAGCTTTGTCATCCTCTGGGCTATATTCTATAAGATCCATTCCTGTCTACAGCCCCTCTGACATGGCCACTGGCAATATATCAACACATACCGCTAGGTCAAATTAGTTACTTTTCTTAATGAATACACAAAACAAAAAAATAATTGGGTACCATGTGATGTTTTATTATCTTAATTCATGTATAAGTGTATGTCTCTGTGTGTGTATACATTGTGTGTAAGTGCCTGCTGAGGTCAGAAGAGGATTTCAGATGTTCTAAAAGTCAGGGTTGCAGACAGTAGTAGTTTCTATGGGGGTGCAGGGAAGAGAACTCAGGACCTCTGCAAGAGCAGCAATAACTCTTAGCCACTGAGCTGTCTCTCCAGTCCCCTTCCTCACCCACTGTGATGTTTTGAGTTATGACTACATCAGGTTAAGCCCAGTTCCTTAAATATGTCTCAAATCCTTTTTCTGTCTTTTTAAAATGGAGCTTTAACTATTATGCCATGTAGTAATCCAGAACCTATTCTTCTTAGTTAATTTTAATTTCACCCAATTGATCAACCTCAGACATTTTCTCTAAAGGTCTGAATTCTCCCAGCAGGGTGGCAGATACCTGTAATCCCAGCATTTAGGAAGTAGAGGCAGGGACCACAGTATACAGCCCAAACAAGAACAAACAAGGGAATAGTTTACAATAATATATAAATTTTGTGTTTAGATGGATTAGGATCCTTAATAATTTTCTGCAGTTTACATAGGAAAGAATGGTGCAAGCTAATAAAATGTCTGTATTTCTCCACAGATGACCTGACCATAACTCCCACTGACACACGCTGGGTCGGTGCTTGGTGGATTGGCTTTTTGATCTGTGCAGGAGTGAATGTCCTGACCAGCATTCCCTTTTTCTTTTTCCCTAAAACACTCCCAAAGGAAAGACTAAAGGTTAATGTGGATGTGACTAAAAGTGACAGAGAAGAGAAACATCGAGGAAAAACCAAGAAGGAAAAACGTGGAATCACTAAAGGCAAACAGGAAAACTTTAAACCCTGTATTTGGTTTAGATGGGTCTGCAGTTAGTGGAGTGTTTGTCATGCTGTGCTGAGTTAAGATACTAATGGTCCCTACTCAGATGTGTTAAACTCCTTCCAAAGTTACTACTTGGGAGCAATTGATGCAATTTGTAACCAGCTTATCTTTGATTAGACTTTATGAAAAGTTCAAGTCAATCTGGACACTCAATAACCAAATATAATTTCCTCATCTGTTTTGAAAAGCCTATTTTATACAAAATATTAGTTCAAGTTAAAAAAACATGAATAACCAGAAATTCAAGCTAAAGATAATGGGAGAGAAATATCCGCACTAAGGCAACAGTGTAGTTTGATAATAAAAATATCAGTTTAGCAATGAGCATCTCGAAGTTAAGGCTGGAAGAGAAAACATAAGAGGTAACATAATCCTCTATGTTTGAAGGTGTGTGGTAGTTTCCAGGAGAACTGTTCCCTAAGAAACAGACTGTTGTGAAACAAGCAGGAATGTTATTAACCTAAGATGCAGAGTAGTAACGCTTCTGTGAGAGACTAAGGTGGGAAGCTGAGTATTCAAGACTGCCCGTTCTTAAACCTTGGCACTAATTTTACTGTTGTGTGTGTGGTGACCCCTGTAGTATTCTCAGGAGATTTGAGTTAGGGCAAAGGGGATGTGGCTTGAGCTCTGGAATTATTTCTTTCTTTTCTTTTCTTTTTACTTTTCTTTTCTTTTCTTTTTTTTTTTTTTTGGCTTTTTGAGACAGGGTTTCTCTGTGTAGTTTTGGTGCCTATCCTGCATCTTGCTCTGTAGACCAGGCTGGCCTTGAACTCACAGAGATCCACCTGCCTATGCCTCCCGAGTGCTGGGATTAAAGGCGTGTACCACCAAGGGAGCTCTGGAATTCTTAAAGTGTATACTTGGAGGATAGGAAGGGGCTATTTCTTTACATGTAAAATAAGTGTAACAGCAAATCATATTTTCGGGTTTCTGTGCTGTTCTGGTACAGACTACTGTGGGGAGTACTTTATTGATGATATCTCTATTTCTTCCTCCACTCATAACCTCCAACACCATTGCACACTGAATAATCACACATCTCCCTAAAACATTATTGACCATAGCTGGGGAGCCAGTCACACTGGGAGCCAGTCCACTGGGAACCAGTTCAGAGGCTTGAACATTCTTAGACTCATGATCATGTTAATGATTCTCTTGAAAGGGGCTAACACTGATTGTTATGTGAGACTGTGTGGTCTGCCAGGTCAACCTGATTTTCAAAACTAAGAAAGAGCTTAGCATAGTATAAGACATAAATAAAATCAATGTGAATTGTGGAGATTCGTTTAAGAGAACAGAGATGTCAGCAAATATGGGTGAGTTCAAAAGCTCCTGGGAATTCCACTGCAACCCTCTCATTCCTAAAGATGGATTTGGCCACTAGAGTTTTACTTCTTTTTATTAACTTGCTCTAACTATACTTCTAAATGATTTCTTCTTGATACTTGTAGACAAAAATGTAGACAATTTATTAAGGATAGTATAAAATTAGAAAATCAAGCCAGAAAACATAAAGACAGGGGAAAGCAAAGTAACAATTAAGTGTGAAGTTCATTATCTTCTGTGAGATCTAATCATTTACTAGAAATGCGCTACAAACTTAACTCTCGGTTTTTTAAACAGGGAGATATTCTGGTTAAGTTAGTCAGAAGGTGGTTGTTAAACACCAAATGAGTCATCATTCCTCACAGTGAGATCTTTGTGTTGAGATGTTTAAAAATACCACTATGTGCTTCTAATGTTCTGTTGTGAAGTGCTGTGGTGATACTGTGGTTGGCTGAGCCGCAGCATGATTCCTGGAACCTTCCTAAGTTTTTAGCTTGTCTGTTCTTGTACAAAGGAGTGATAACATCAGTGTCTGAACTTAAATTTCATCAAAGAGAGTCTTTTGCAGAATCCAGAGAACAGACTAGTCACTCTGTAGTGAATATAGGATATTAATAGAAGGAAAGGAGAAAAAGAAATGAAATTGTGTGGTCATGGATGTGGTTCCAACTCCTTATAGTTTTGCTTGATGGCAATTGGGTTCTGATTCTTATATAGCCAGTTGTATCACTAACTTCCAGAAGCTACTTAAACAATGATATAGGACATTAGCCCCAAGGGGTAAAGATTTATCAAATGCGTTTGTGTTACACCCAGAATCTGTGAGATTTCAGAACACTGGACACAAAATGCCAGGTTATATTGATTGTCTCAACACTCTCTTGTTTCAGATTTCTTGCCTTTCATGAAGAGCCTCTTCTGCAATCCAATTTACATTCTTTTCAGCCTTATAAGTGTGCTCCAGGTCAATACATTTATCATTTCATTTACCTTCATGCCTAAATACCTGGAACAGCAGTATGGAAAATCAACTGCAGAGATAATCTTTCTCATAGGTATGAAGTCTCATTATTTCTTTAGTAGCACCTCTCCCTTCCACAAGGACATGATAAACAGTATCCCCAAGGACTTACTAAACAGTATGATAATCTGACTAGGAAATTACAAGGAAATTGAAATCTGTTAGCATATTTGTAAATTTCTTCTTTCTAGTCTCCAGGGAAATCAAGAATGGATAGGGAAAGGAAGAGGCCAGAAATACCCTCTCTGTTCTCTCTCCAACCAGAATGAAAGTCATCATTGTTATAGAAATATTTGGTGATGTTCATAACAATCACTTTTCAGATAGGCAATATGTTAATTCAAAGAGGAATGCAGAGTTATCTCACTGGGATTCTGTATCTTACTTCCAAATTTTACTTCTGGGCTTCAATTCTTGCCTTACTAATTATTCCTAATTCATTTGCTTGAACCCTTGGTGATCTGAGGAGTCGGTGCAGCCACACTCTGCTTTTCTTGTTAGATCACAAAACCCAGGATCCTACCCAACTTTGGATTTTTCCTTGGTTCATTTACTCTTGAAAACTGACAATCATAGGCTGCCAGCATCCACATTATCTAGAGTTCTCTGAAAGTCCAAATCCTAGCCCCTACCCTCAGATTTATAAAATTAAATGCAATAACATGGAGCTATAAAGGATGGATAAATTCTTCCAAGTCTGGGGCTGGTGTTGGATGGGTGCAACCTAGCTAGGATTTTCTCTTCCCTTTTCTTTTTTTACTTTGATTTTTTTGGCTGGGGAAGTACAGTCAAGAAGGAAGAATTTGGGGGCAACATAAACAATGCCCAGAATGTGCTTCATTTGATAAGCATGGATTCAGCAGTGACCTTCAAAATTACCTGGGACTGAGTCAAATTTACAATAAATATAGTGGAAAGCAGTACATGGATATCTAATGTGTGTGTGTGGTGGTTATAAGGTGTTTATAGCTTGCTTCAAATAATTAACTAATGCCAATTGTCCTTTTACAGTGACATTACAGGGCAATTGAAATATGTGAGTGAGTAGGGGTTAGGCTCAATGTATATTAGAGCTAAATAACTTAAGTAAAATGTATTTAAAAAGTTGATAACATAATTATTTTTCTTCTGTCTTTATAAATACTATTTAATTTGCATTTATAGGTCTTTATAGCTTACCTCCAATATGCATTGGATATTTAATTGGTGGCTTGATTATGAAAAAGTTCAAGATTACTGTCAAGAAAGCTGCATACATAGCATTCTGCCTATCCTTGACTGAGTACCTTTTATTTTCCTTAAACTTTATGTGGACCTGTGACAATTTCCCAGTTGCTGGCTTAACTGCATCTTATGAACATGAACGGTATGTTATTACCTAAGGAGAATCATAATATTTTTACAATTGCTATTCCATTTTCTTCAAGTGTTGTGTATGACCAGATCATTTATTACAACTAACGGCAGTCATCTATGGTTATCTTGTATTTTTTTTCCACCTACCTATCCAATACCAGCTCACACAAGATGTGGAGTCCTGAGGACCACCAGAAAGTAAATTTATGACTCTGTACATATCGGTGGTCTGATTTAATGTATAATAAAGAAAATAGCCTAGAACTTTGTAGCTTAAATTATCTATTTATTTTATATTTCAGATAGCTTTAGAAGGTAGCTATACAGGCCAACAAACTTTCATAGGTTTCTAAAATGGGCACAAATTAAGCATAGTTGAATTTAGTATACAGTAAGTCAATAAATGTGTATATATATATATATATATATATATATATATATATATATATATATATACCTTTATCTCACCAGGATAGTTACATCTCATATACTCTGTAGTATTAGACTTTGTATTTTAAGAGTTGCCTGGTCATACTCTGTATTACCATGTAAAATTTAAAACTTAGTTTAAGGCACAGTTACAGAATCATCCAATCAGTTAAAATAAAATAAAACATATACATGGAAGGTCCTTTAGAAGTCCTAGGGAAATGACTCAGTGGTAAGGTGTTTGCTGATCAGGTACAAGGACCTGAGTTCAGATCCCCAGAACCCATTTAAAGCTTGTCCTTGGTACAGTAAATCTCAGAATAGCATGTCTGGTTATGTAAACCACTCTGTTTTCTAGGCTAAATGAAGCATCTATCTTAGCAATGGAAATGCAGATTTTGTTCCTGGCCCGCTTTCATTATTTCCCATCATGTAGATCAACGAGAGATTACCATCTTCACTTTTAGCTCTACCATCACAGTATTTTTCTATGTGATAGTCACTTAATGTTTGTTTCTGAAGTAATTGAAAAAGCAGTTATGTGACCACCAGAGCAGATAACTTGTGTGCCCAAAGCATAGTACAGAGACCACACATTGATATTTGGATGATTTCTGAAATGTTTCTCTCTCTGTCTCTGTCTCTCTTTGTATGTGTATATATATATGTATGTATGTGTGTGTGTGTGTGTGTGTGTGTGTGTGTGTGTGTGTGTGTGTGTGTGTATGATGAGATGAAGAGAAGAGAAGAAAATAAAGTGGTGCTTGGGTAGCTTTTCAGTATCCCTAACATTGTTTAAAATCATTTCAGAATCCAGCAGCCTTTGTATGTAGAGAATAAGGTCCTTGCTGACTGCAACACAAGGTGTAACTGCTTAACTAAAACGTGGGATCCAGTGTGTGGAGACAATGGCCTAGCATACATGTCAGCCTGCATTGCAGGCTGTGAGAAGTCTGTTGGAACAGGAGTCAACATGGTAAAACCCTTTCAGTGATCTGAGCTGATGTTTTCTGGGCCGCACTAATATGTGCTATGATCTAAGCCTATATCTGCTAAAAAGCAAAAATTAGTGCATGCTTAAAATAAATTAATATATTTTTGTGGACCACTCACTTTATTTTGTATATGCATTATATTTGACCTTGCAGTTCCTAGATATTGTGTAAAACCTTGACAGAGTCTAAGAATTATTTTGTAATTTCAAAGCAGTTGAGATTATTATCAAGTTAATGGAGTTAAAATTCTCAGCATGAGTTGGAGAGCTAGCTTAGCTATTAAGGGCACTAGCTAGTCTTTCAGTAGAACTGTTTGGTTCTGAACACCAACATGGAGCATCTCCCAACTCCAGTTCCAGGCCATCTAACACTCTCTTCTGCCTTCCTCAGGCACCCCACATGCACATGTTTGAATGCACACAGACAGAGAAGCATATACATAAATAAATGTTAAAATTAAAACTCTAAAATATCTGGCCTTTCTGTGATAGGATCTCATGAAACCCAGGCTGACCTCCAACTAGCTGTATAGTTGAGGCAGGCTGAAAACTTATCTTTTCATATTGTGAGCTCCTTTCCATTATTTATTCATTTATTATGGGTGAATGTGCATGTGTGTATGCAGGTGCATGTGCATAATGGAGGTCAGAAGACAACCTCGGCTCTTGACTCTCAGATCCCACCCACTTTGGGATTTTGAGACAGAACCTCATGGCCTGGAATTTGCTGATTCTGTTAGGCTGCCTGGCAAGTGATCCCCAGGGAGTCACTGCTCCCATCTTCAGAGCACCAGTGTTGCGAGCACATCCTCCACACGTGCATCTTTCTCATGTGTGCTGGGACCTGAACTGGGGTCCTCATGCTCGTGCAGGACTTTATAGACTGTGCCATCTCCTCATGATAGTTTAGCAACAAATAGTTAAGCATTTTCCTTGCCTTAAACATGTTATAATACAGAGTTTGTTGGTAATCAAAATGAGATATAAATTTTGATTCTTATTCATACTCAGAAACATAACAATTCAAACAAGATTTGACTTGTTTTATTTTATTGTTAAAATAAACTCATTTTCTAGGGGACATGACTATTAGTAAGCACCTAACTATTCCATCAGCATTCTGCAACACATGCTGTTTTAGTACTTATTATGAGGGTAAAAACAAAACAAAGCAGTATTCATTTAATTTTTTAAAATTATGTGCAGGCTAGAAATTTGGCTCAGTGGGTAAAGATGTTTGTCACCAAATATTACTACTAGAACCAAATCCTAGAGACCCACATGAGAGAAGAAGAGATGTGGTGGTATTGTGTTCCCCAAAATATTGTGCACTCTAATAAATGTATCTGGAGTCAGAGAACAGAACAGCCACTAGACAGACATAGAGGTCAGAAAATGGTGGCACTCACACCTTTAATTCTAGTCTTCTGGAGGCAGAGATCCATCCGGATCTCTGTGAGTTCAAGGCCACACTGGAAACAGTCAGGCATGGTGACTCATGCCTTTAATCCTGCGAAGTAAGCCCTTAATCCCAGGAAGTGATGGCAGAAAGCAGAAAGGAATATAAGGCATGAAAACCAGGAACTGGCTGGTTAAGCTTCAGGCTTTGGAGAAGCAGTTCAGCTGAGATCTATTTGGGTGAGGACACAGAGGCTTCCAGTCTGAGGAAATAGGATCAGCTGAGAAGTTGGCCAGGTGAGAAAGCTGTGACCTGTTCTGCTTCTCTGATCTTCCAGCATCCACCCCTATATCTGGCTCCAGGTTTGTTTTTATTAATAAGACCATTTAAGATTCCTGCTACAAAGAGAACTAACTCCCATAACTTATCCCCTGACTTCTAAATGTATGCCATGGCATACTTATGTCCACCCATAGACACACACATATATAGGCACACACACACATAAATGTACACATATGCACACACACATGCAAGAAGAAACAAACAAGCAAATAAATACAAAAATTAAGTGTGCATTCAGTATAATTAAATTTTTGCAAATTCACTTCAAGTATTTAGGAATAAAACCACTAATTTTTAGAAAATCTCCCCCTTTATATTTTATGATAGAATTCTGAGGTACTAAAAAAAAGAGATGGAAATAAAGGGGAAAAAGAAACTCCACCTTACTCTCTTAGTATTTAGAATTTATGATATTTGTATTCCAACTTGGTCGTCATTCATGCTAGATGAGTGCTCTTCCTTGGAGTCATATTATTGGCCCCAACACTCTCTATTTTGACTAACTGGCTGTGTAGAAAATACTGAAGATTTATGTCCAATATTATTCTTCCTTAAACAGACACTTTTGTTGACAGGTGTTTCAAAATTGCAGCTGCATTCAGTCTTCAGGAAACTCATCTGCCGTCCTTGGGCTGTGTGAAAAAGGCCCTGAATGTACTATCAAGCTGCAGTACTTTTTCATCGTGTTAGTAATTTGCTGTTTCATCTACTCGCTAGCAGCCATACCTGGGTATATGGTTCTTCTGAGGTATAAGTAATTCATTCATTTACCTTTCTCTCTTTCCTTCTTAGTGTGTGCATATGTGAGTATACATGTGTGTGTGTGTGTGCGTGTGCGTGTGCATGTGCGTGTGTGTGTGTGTGTGTGTGTGTGTGTGTGTGTGTGTGTGTGTGTGTGCCTGTGGTGTGGTGTGGGTTCCTGTGTGCTACTAAGAACACAGGAAGATCAGAAGACAATGTTGGGGAATCAGTTCTCTCTGTTTCCCTTGTTTTTGAGGCAGGGTCTCTCTTATTTCTGCTGCCACACTGGCTGTGTATTTCAGCACAACTATCCTTCAAGCTCCCAAACAATTCTGTTTTTTCCTATTTCACTATTGGAATGCTGGGATTATAGATGCATGCCACTGAATTGGGCTTTTTAAATTTTATTTTCTCTTACATATGTTCCTGGGTTCTGGGAATTAAGCTTGGGTCATATAGACTTTGTGTTAAGCACTTTTACACAAAGAGCATCCCACCAATGCCATTTAGATTTTTTTTTTGGTCTCTTATTAAAATTCCTTTTCCCAAGAAAGGCCCTTGAAATCATGGTTCCCAGAACTTCAATGATCTGAGATACCTTTATCAAGACTCTTATACTGAGCATTGCTAAATTTAACAGTAATTTAAAGTTTTCTGGAACTTTTCTTCCTGTCTTTTTCTATCTTCTCCCCTTATGTGTAGCATGAATCCTAATTGGTCTTATTAATAAAAATCTGGAGTCAGATATCAGGGTGAAATTGGAATGATCAGAGAAGCAGAACAGCCAGCCAGTAGTTCTTAAATCTATGAAATCCTCATCCTGAAAGGGAGCTGAGAGTCTGTCTCTACCTGCCTTATATTCCTGTCTCCACCTCCCTAGTGACGGAATTAAAGGTGTGAGTTACCACCACCACTTAGCTCTGCTCTCTTTTAGACAGATTAAATCTTGTGTAGTCCAGGATGGCCTTAAACTCCTGATCTTCCTGCTTCCTCCTCCTCAATGCTGGGATTAAAGGTGTGTGCCACCACTGCCTGGCCTCGATGGATAAATAGTGGCTTAGCTCTGTACTCTGACCTTCAGGCAAGCTTAGAACACAAAGAAAATATCACCACATTTCCCCTTTATTGTCTAAAATAAAAATTATAACTAATATAATAAAAACTATATACAATAAGTACAATAACCATATACAATATATACAGGCAGTAAATACATCAACAATGTCTAGTCCATTAACAATTGACAAAGTCAGAGAAAATATTCCATATTTATTCTATCTTGGTGAGTCCAAAAGTTTGTACCTAATTCAATTCCTATTTTAACTTTCATTACCAAAATTATCTTTTAATGTCTCTCAACCTTATATATTTTGCACCTTTTTGGTGAATCTCTTTTCTGAATCTGGTAACAAGGAAAACTATACTGTAACTATAAAGTATTCAACTCTATCAGAGACTGGAGTAGGAAATAATATTACTTGAATAATGAGGAAGTGCAAGCAAGCAACTTCCAAAAAACGCAAGAAATGACGGAAACAGCTGGCTACCTGGACAGTCACCCAAGGTTTGTCTGTAATATTGGGGCATCCATCTTCAGCCTACAGGCGTAGCATATCTGACAGACTTATCTGTGAAACAGGATTTTCTGAAGGGCTGTCCTACTTTGTCTTCATGAAGTTCAACAGTCCTTTCTTGTATCCTGCTTCTCCCATTTGGGCAGCATACTGTCAGCAGTTGAGGTAAGGGCCTTTTCTTGCCCAGTGGCTAACTTTTTCACCAAGATAGTAAACTCCATATAGACTTTCTTCTATGCCCATCATCTTCTCTGAAATAGATTGGTGCTGCGTAGAGCAGACATATCTCATTGTCATAAAAAAAATAACAAAGAACCTATATTATTAAAACATCTTAAATGTCATATTCTGTAGATCTCTGAAGTGTTTGAAGACAACCTGCTTATCTAAAATATATCTCTGTTTGACCTTGAAAACATACCTAACATGACTACAAGATTGATTGTAATGACTAACTACTAACTTCCATTTCTTTATATCCTAATTAGTTTGTAATAATAACTTTCAAGGACTGGAAATTTGCATTACATTGTTAAATAGAGTTGTATAGGTACAATACCTTGAACAAGGTTAAAAATATATGTACAGTATGTTCTAACAAAATTAATCTGAACTTTGTATCAATATACAAAGATCCATATCAATGTAAAATATTTAAAACAAGTAGTTGCTTTTAAAAAGTACATTTAATAATCTATCTTTTTATCTTATCATACCTATATCCCACTTGTTTTCTTTTCAGAGTAGATTCAATAATTTGTCCTATCATATCTATATCCTCTTTCTTTCCTTTAGAAAACAAGAAACCTGAATCTAAACTCCTTTATTCAGCTTTTTCTTGACCATTGCCAATACCAACTTGTAACCAACCACCCTAAACAATTACAAATATCCATAATTGTTGCTGACTCTGTAGCTGGAGTCTTGCTGTCTCTGATACCTGGGGGAGGGGGTGAGTAGGCACAGAGTCAATGACACAGACTCCAGGAGCTTTTCAAGCAATCTCTCCTTCGAAGTTTTTATATATATATATATATATATATATATATATATATGGTTTTTGGCAGGCTTTTGCTTCTAGCTGCTGTGGCATTTCTTGGTTGGCTCTGGGCTGCACATTATCACCTTTGGTTTGGAATTTATGGGTCAGGTTTCCTTTGGCCAGAGTACTCTCTGTGCATGTCACAGGTCATTGTTTGCTTAAGGCATGGCCCAGTACTTCTGCCTTACCTGCCTCATATCACCCATTTTATTTTATTTTGTGGCTGCTAGTGGGAGTTAGAGTTCTTTCCGCTAATCTTGTTGTCCCCCACTTTAGGGACCCCCCTGAGCATTTGGACTGTGCCTGCTTAGGTTGGCCTACCTAAGTGACAGGATAGGCCATTTTATAAACGCCACCTGGTGATTTTATGACTTGTATGACCTTGCCTTTTGCTTATTAATGTCATTTATCTTTACTGAGAGATTCTGCTAGAGCTAGAAATCCATTAACTGCTGCCTGTTGCAGCATTTGAACCTCCTCTGTTGTAAAGGAGTCTAGAGATTTCATGGGATCGTACAATTTTTTATGTTCTTCTGAAACATAAGATTCCATAGACTTTATTCTATCAATTAGCAATTATCTTTCCTCCTTATAAAGTATCTGAATAGCATTAAAATTGCTCTGAAGAGTTATTGCTTTATCCATTATGCATTCATATTTATTATCAATAGAATTAAATCTGGTCATCTAGTTATTATTAATGGACTGAAGTTCTTGTGGTAAGTTAGCAGATTCCAAAGGAAGAATACCTTTATTTAAGTCTTCGTTACTACCTTGTAAGGCCTGTATCAGTCCCATTAATGTCCCATTTTTGCTGTTATTGTTAAGCCAATTTTTCAATGATATTATGTAAATCACTATGCTAATTGCCATTATAGTGAACATTGTATACATTCCAGGAAGGTCGTATATTTCCTGTAAAATTTCATTCATAATGTAAACAAGACAGTTTTTAAATTCCTGAGATGTGATATTTTCTGCCATTTTTTGAGAAATATTCAAAATTTGTGAATAAAATCTTTATTAACTTGTTTATTAATCAGTTTAAGGTATAAAATTATCAAGTAATTTTACCTTAGATGAAATCCTTGAGAGCTGGTGTGTCAGTTCTTGCAATGGGTTTTGAGCACTATTTGGCTAGCAGGTGTCATAGAAGTAGCACTGAAGTAGGTCCTGAAGTGTGTTCTGAAGACCTTGACCTGTATTGGGCTTAAACAGCTACTGAACAAATCCTACTGGTGTGCACCACCACAACTGGCTGTGCAGTTAAGCATGCCAAACTCAACTGGGGCATACAGGCACCTGTGGGAGCGGCAGGGAAGACTGCATGTGGCAGTCCAGTAGCGCTGCAGGGCAGGGGCTCAACCTGTCATGGAGGTGCACTCCTTCACTCTCACATTCACATGCAACAAATGTCAGCACCATGAGTAATAAAGAATGCAACAGCATAAACTGTCTACTCTGGGAGCTGTTTAGGTACTCAGCAGCATGTATGGGACCCAACGGGGCATGCGGTTTTTGAACTCCAGCTAGTGCTAGTTCGAATGAGCCACGGGGGGCAAGTGATGCAGACTGGAGGCAGCATGTAAGCTCTCATGCGCATGGAATAGCCCAAATTAGGGAATGGATGCAAGTCTGTCTGTCATGGTGCGTGGGACATAGACATGCAACTTGGGAGGGAGGGAGGGGAGAGGGAGTGGGATGAGCATGGTTAGAAAGCAAGGATCTGAGCTGCCAGTATGTGGCAGATCACACAGGCTGCTCACGGAGCCTGTGGGCAGGGATCGGTGGGAAGCTATCTGCATGGGTAAAAACCCATGGATGGCCCACCAACGCTTCCACATGGGGCACTAGATATCCGCTGAGTGGGGCAAGAAATCCACTGAGTCTATTTAATGAACAAGGAAATTAATAGGGGTAACTCATTATAGCACAGGTATTTATGGCAGGGTCTGGGAAAGCCAAGCTGTGTCCCACACTGATCTTCCAAGATCTGCCTGGTCAGTTCCAGTATTCAACACAACAAGGGAGTGAAGAGAGTACCCACCGTGTACATGCATCCTAGGTCTTAAGTCTCCTGAGCAGCCACACCCCAGAGGCATGTTCTTCAAGGTCATAGACAGGTGTAACAGTTACCTACTACCTCACTAGGGGCGGTGCATCAAAGTCATGACTAGAACAGCTACCTATTACAAAGTTGCAAATTTTTTGTTGTTGTTGTTTTGTTTTACAAGTATTCTTTCCAGTCTAGCAATCAGAAAAATGTTCAACACTCCTTTTCTTGTCTCATTGGAATTCAGAAGCAAAGTTGAGCTAACTATGATGTGTAATTCATAACATTTTATCCTCATAGACTGAACCAAGGTTCTCACTTCTCCCTTATGGGGAACTGTACATTTTTGTTCCCTTGCCCACATTCCCTTTCTATACCCTTATCCTGCTTCTCCAAATACCTTTCACCATTCCTTCTCCTTCGCTTTCCTCCTCTTCTCTCCTGATGCCTCTCCTCTCCCCTCCTCTCCTCTCCTCTTCTCTTCTCTTCCCTTCCCTATTTCTCTCTCCCCTCACCTCTCTCCCTTGCCTTTCCATTTCTTGCCCTTGGTTCTTCCTTTCCTCTACTTCTACCCACCATTGATATTCGGTGGAATAGGCTAGATACATGTTCTTATATATTCATCTTCCATGGTAAGATGTTATATTTTTATATTCACATAAACATAGATGGGGTATATCCCTTGTTTTAGTTCATAGATTTATAGACAGATAGAGGCACCAAGTGTTGCTAGTTCTTAAGACTTGTTCTTGTAAGTAATGGAGATTTGGCTGTGACATCTGTCAACCCATCACATTTCAGGCTGATTCAGCTGATGTGGCTACACTGTGTCTCCTTTCTTTCTCAATACTCCAGGTGCCTCTATTCCAAAGCAGCATGCTCAATTGATAAGGACATTTTTCATCTAGAAGGAGATGGTCATAAATAAAGAGTTTACGAGTAGCTCAACTATTCTGGCGGAACCTCCAAACAGTCTCAAGAGATACTCTCATGTTACTGCACACCTATTCCTACTTCCAAGTCTCACTCACATTCTCATTTATTGTACTTTCTGAAGTTGACTCTTCAATTGGGTGTAAAAAATGTGGCTTGTTGATGTTTTAATGTATGATTTTTAAAAGCATTCTGTGTGTGTGTGTGTGTGTGTGTGTGTGTGTGTGTGTGTGTCACATTGAAATGAGAGCACGTCTTGCAGGAGTTGATTCTCTTGCCACCATGTAGGTTCTAGGAATTGAACAATTAGTTTGTCAATCTTGGTGGCAAGCAATTTTACCCACTGAGCTATCTTGTAGGCCCTAATGTGTGATTTCTTGATGTAATGGAGTTAAGGTATGTTCAGATTATTTTTCTCATATTTCTTTGCTCTATTTTGCTGAATTGATGATTGCAATGTAAATGATGGATGACACAGTCCTACTGTTTGCACACTATTATTACTCTTCTAGTCTGTTGTGTTTTCTTGAACTCTTTCATGGAATCATTTCCAAAATGTAGTCTCAACAGTTGCATTTATTATGCTTTTATTATCCAAGGGTGCATTTGGTGGGGAAAGACCATGTTTTAAAAGGACTTCTGTATTCCTAATTTAAGAATATTTTTTCAGGTTTTATCCTGTTTCATAAGCCTCCCTTTTGTATGTAATTCTCAAAACCATCTTGTCTAATTTTTTAGGCAGTACAAGAAAGATAAGTGTCTAAAATTGTTAACTCCATATAACAAAGGCTTTCTCTTAATGTCATAGCCTACATGATGTAGTCTTTCTCTGTTTATCTGTGGGGTCACCTTTACTATATCTTGAATTTTTATGTAACATGTGTTAGATTTTTTTATCAACATGGCAAAGTGCCTGGCAAACAACTTAAGAGAAAAAAGATTTATTTGATTTGTGGTTTAAAAGCTTTGGGTCCATTATTTTGGGTACAGTATGATGATAACCATGATAACCAGAAAATTATTCATCTAGGTTAGCAGCTAATACCTAACTGTTAAAGGGCTCCACCCCACTTTAGATGTGTGGAGGTCAAAGGACAGCTTTCAGAAGCCATAGTATCCTTCCCCTGTGTGTGCTTAATAGTAGAGCTGTATTATCCTCTCTTCAGGATGGAAAGCTTAACAATTAGGATCATGAACTATGACTGTCATTGGAAGGATGCTAGGACAAGTATGGGTTTGCATGACATACTTTTATTTATGTATATGTATTTCTCAGGTGTATCAAGTCTGAAGAGAAATCCCTTGGAGTTGGATTGCATGCCTTTTGCATGAGATTATTTGGTATGAACAATTTCCCCAACATATCAGATCAATGTCAAATGCTTAGTAAGCCAATTAATATTTTCGGAAGAAAAACATAGCAATTATATTGTTAACCCAAAACACAACCCTCACCTTAAAGGGCAAAAGAGGGTTTCATTTGAAATCAAACATGAGTCACCATGATGGGAACACAGACTCAGGTCATCCAAATAGCAAGTTCCAACATGGTGACAATTAGTAATGTTTTTAGTTGGAGAACAAAGGAAGTCATGAATATGGCACTTCTCAAATATATCTAGTAGGTTGGTTACAGCAAAGTATGGATTTCTGCTCTGTAGGCACAGATGCTCTCTGATGGCATTCATAGTGTTTTGGTGAGTGGAGGATAGAGACTTGTTCAGTCAATACATCCCACAGAGGCTTCATGTGATAGTTACATGGATGTAAGGAAAGATACAGGGATGGGGCAATGCATAATCAATACGAAAGAAAGATAGTTTGTGTTTTGATCTGTACTATTCCAACTGTCCACACCGGAAGTTCCAACAACTGTGTAGCATCTTTAACATACATGTGCTCTGCCCACGTAACCCTGAACTCCAGTTCAGAAGCCTTTGCGTTTGGAAATGGCAACTTATAATTAGTCTGATAATGAGTTAACTGCAGAGATAAATGTTTCCGCTTGTCTTTATAGAGTACACCTAAATTTAATTAAGCCTTTGATATTTTAGTAGATTCAGGAATAAAATAAGATGGAAAATGTTTCTGTTAGTTAGATGTAAAAAAAAAAACAGCACAAGTTATTTCAGAAAATATATGAGGTTCACAGTTATGAACCCAATAGATATTTTCTTAGCATCTTATATATAATTTTCATTTGTTTTGATCGAGAAACTTTACATTAACTTATAATTCCTAAAAGTAAATGTAGAGATTTTGATGTATAATTTTTATATTTTTTAATAGGGAAACTGAAGTACTTCCAAATAAAATAACACATCTCTCTCTTTCTTCCTTTCAATGTTTTTCTTTCTCTCCTCACTGCAGCTGGCATTCCAGCACCTATATACTTTGGTGCCTTGGTAGACAGAACCTGTTTACACTGGGGAATTATGAAATGTGGTGAGCCAGGGGCATGCAGGATGTATGATACAAATGAATTCAGGTAATGATAATTTTTGTGACCTGTGCTTTTAGTGCATAAAATCACCGTTTCATTTTCAGAATGCACATGAGTGGTATAACTTCCTTATTTATATATTTTGATATTTTCCCATTATTTCTAAAGTACTTGATACATTTAAGTGTGAATGGGCTTCCTAACCTAACCCTTCAAAGTACTTCAGAAAGGGAGCAGTATGGGGAGAACCACATCTGGAGCCGAGCTAGCATGGAAGAACACTGGAGATAAACCGAACAGCACAATCCAGAGACTAGGGACAATTTTGCAGTAGGTGGCAACAAATATCTCAGCTCCCACCACCCCATACCCATGAATAGAGAGAAGGACTCCTCCCTTCCGCAGGGGTCAGTATGGCAGTCCCGGCACATTCAAGCAGCATGGATTCTGACGTTCTAGCTCCTGGGAAGGTCACAGCCCTCTCATGCTTGCAGCCTGATATAGTAAGAACCCAAGTCTGTGGACGGCCCTTGCAGTTTAACAGCATGCCAGGTGCTGTTGCCAGGGGCCTCCTGGAGAAGGGGCCTGCTCCCTGAATTTGACTGACGGTCTCATCTCTGGGAACCCATAGGTGCTCCACTGCGCTTAGTGGTTGGCTGCCTCGTGGACATTACCTGGCTCAGTAGAGTGGTTGTGGTACAAACCAGCTGAGAGCTTCACAAAGGGGGAGGATATTGTCACACATACACACAACCGAAACCATTAACCTCAAGAACCAGCAGACCAGCGGGCCTGGCCTCTGAGATCTGGGTGCATCCAGTTGTGTGCTTTCATGTTGCTGTTTAGACTAAAAGCAGTTACCTGCATGGTTCCCACCATTCTCAGTGCTACACAGGCACCTGTCACTAACAGTATAGGAAAGAATGGTGGGTTCACTGCTGACCCAAACCCAGGGGTCTTGTTAGGCTGATCTTGAGCCAGACTTAAGCTGTTTCCTTGCTGGCCTTTGAGGGCAGCAGGCCCAAAAAAGCCTACAGAGAAACTGTGTTTGCTACAGACTGCACTGTGCTCCTCCTTGTTCCTATACCACTTCAACAACAACAAAAAAGCTGTAGGCAAGAACCATTCCTCTGTTTCTGAGTGAGCAGTATACTAAAAAATTCTGGGAGAGAAAAATGGTGGCCATTTTCTTGTCCTCAACTGACTGGCTGAGACACCATTCCCAGCCTGATGTGTCCATAGCAACAGTGTAGAAGGATTCAGTTTCTTCTGTCAGTGTGTCTATGTGAGTTAAAGTTCCAGTTGACTTGATATCCAACAATGGTAGAATGTAACCTGGAATTGTGTGCCAAATTGACTCCCTCTTCCTTTAAATTTATTTTTGTCAGGTTCTTTTATTGTGGTGAGAGAAAAATACCTGAGATACTTTTTACTCTATTATCCCTCTAGTAAAAAAATTTCAATGGTTTTTCTAGGCTATTATAGCTAAAGTCTTAAGCATCTACACATATATACTATTTTTATATTTTCCCACTACAGAAGTAGGCATGATCATTTTCTCTATTCTTTTGTGGTCCAGGGTTTACTGTCTAAGGAATGGTGCCACCCACTAAGGGATGGGACTTTTCACCTCAATTAATGTAATCAATGTTACATCAACATCAGGCCAACAAAATCCACACAGGCCTCCACTGAAACTTCCTTCCCAGTAGTTTCTAGATTGTATGAAGTTGACAGCACTATACATCACACCAGATTTTTCTATAAATATTGAGAACATGAAAAAATGCTTTCATAGTCATTCAGAAATGTACTTGTCAAAACACCTGTTTCCCAAACACATTAAATTCAGAAACCTTAAGGCACATTTTATCAAATTTAGAAAGAACAGATGCTTAGAATAGTATAAAAGTTACTCTCAGAAATTTCATTTCATGAAGTTTCTACAGTCTTCATGATTAAACTAGACAAGTTCAGCAACCCAAAATAATTTTGGGCTAAAGAGATGATTCAGGGGTTAAGAGCATGTATTGCTCTTGCAGAGCACATGAGTTCAATTCCCATAACCCATATTGTGCAGCTCAAAGCTTCTTGTTACAATATCTTCAAGGTATCCAGGACTCCTGAACATATATCCACACAGAGACCCAACACACATACATAGTTAAAATAATAAAAAGATCACTATACATGCAAAATTATGCATGGAAATTAACAAATTAAAACTATTAATATATTAAAATTACTAATAGAACT
Source organism: Peromyscus californicus insignis (assembly GCF_007827085.1). Classification (NCBI taxonomy): domain Eukaryota; kingdom Metazoa; phylum Chordata; class Mammalia; order Rodentia; family Cricetidae; genus Peromyscus; species Peromyscus californicus. The sequence continues at coordinate 154,032,977 of NW_026294584.1, read as the reverse complement.
TTTTTTAGATATACAAGGATTTTAATGTCATGCAAATCTGTTGGTATAACACAGCATACAAATTCTTAGTAGTAGATAAATCTTGAAAGGTGACTTTATGATATTTTATGCATGTGTGATCAAAATTTGAGCAAACAAAAGAGAAGAGTTCTCTTAACCTGATGTGGGGTGTTATCATCTCAGTATTTAAAAAAAACCAAACAGGTAATAATGGCAGGGGAAGCATAGTGACTTAGTGTGAGATAATGGCAGAGGAGGTATGGTGGAGGAGAGTGAGGAGGCACATCACCTTGCCTGCTCTGTCAAGAAGCACTGAGGGCTAGAAGCCCAGTGCATGGTATTAAGGGACTTCATCCTCAGCTAAACATTTATGAAAGCATGCTCATAGACACACCCAGAGATATCTTTCTATAATGATCTTAAATCCAATCAAATTGACAATGGAAACTAGCCATCACCAAAACGAAGAAAATACTTTTAAGCTTTTATGTTGGAAAATTTTTGACATTCTAATAAAGACCTAATAACTCAAGAAAATAGAGTATATAAAGTACATGGGCAAAATAATCACCTGGTGTTTTTCTTTGAAGAATAAATGATCTGTAAGAATATACAAAATTAGCTTTCACTGAACATGTTAAGATTTAATACAGATCAGTTGTTTTCCATAGGAACATTTACTTTGGCATGCCTTCAGCACTAAGAGGATTAAGCTATCTCCCAGCATTCTTCATTGTAATACTCATGAGGAAGCGCCAACTTCCTGAGGACATTGACTCTTCAGAAACTGAACTTGCAGAGATGAAGCTCACAGAGAAGGAAAATGAGTGCATGGATGTGCACAGAAGTCCTGAGGTTGAGAATGACGGAGAATTGAAAACTAAGCTGTAATGAATTTTCTATTGGCCTGCACAAGCCCATGACAGAGTGTGCATTTGGTTCTTTTGAATTGTGAGAAGTACTATAGGAACTCTTTTCTTATCCTTAAGGACCTCAAAAATTATTTTTAATCATGATAAAAATATTTACTGATAGCATTTTTAAAACATTGGTGTAGCACTTAAGATTTTCCCAGGGAAGACTATGGTGAGCCCCCGCCACACACACACACACACACACACACTGAACTTTAAAGCTGTCTTCATTTACAAACAGCATTTTCTCTTTTAACTTAATCAAATCAAATGTGTATTTCTCACCTATCTGCAAAAAGCTTTAAAACTTCCCCATTCTTGAAACGCCATTCAATTTCATTGAATTTATGCTTCAATATTGGAGGTATTTAGAGCTAAATATTTGCATCTTGATTGTGTTACATTGTTCAAATTTATCCTTTCTTTGTGTAAGATACCTGTATACCTCTTTATCTATTTAGGAGTTGTTAACTCTTTTTTTTATTCTAGACATGATGCTTCCAAAATTAGTCTTCTCATTAATGTGTCATCTGTTGTTTTCAATCCCTTCTTCATTACTCAAGCCACACATTTGATCACTTAGAGCACTGACAAATTTAATTAGGTTTTTAAAGTCCATGTAGCAAAGATGGTTGGAACTTGTTTCCCTAGTAATTCAAAGCTCGTCACGAAATTCATTCTTAAAAACAAGTATATGAGAAAGCCAGTCCTTTCAAAGACCTTTGTAGAGAGGGGTTTGTGTGTCAGTGGTACAATGCTTGCCTGGTATGTGTGAAGCCCTGGGTAATAAAATAAAATAAAATAAAATAAAATAAAATAAAATAAAATAAAATAAAATAAAATAAAATAAAATAAAATAAAATAAAATAAAATAAAATAAAATAAAATAAAATAAAATAAAGGATGTACAAAGTGTCAGATGTTCTCAAAAGAATACTTCTCATATTTAGGTAGACTCTTTGGCCCAGTGTTCATTTTACTCATGTATCCTTAGAGTACATATCTATTAATTTTCAAAATAATCTTAGAGTAAAACCTTTGAAGAGGGGGCAGCTAGATGGCTCCATGGAAAGGGGTGTTTGCTACCAAGCCTGATAAGATGGATTTGATCCCTGGGACAAACATGGTAGAAGTTGTTTTTTTCCATCTACTTCTGTACTGTGGTGCATGCCCAACCTGCAAACAAGTAAGCAAACAAACAAATAAATAAACAGATAAAATTAATAAAGTTTTAAAGAGTGACTTATGCTATAAAATTGGAATTAATAATATAGAAGGTACACATTAAAAACAAAATCAAGTTGTGGTTTGAATAAGAAGTGCTCCTCCTAGGCTCAGGAATTTGGACATTTGGATTCCAGTTGATAACTCTGCTTGGAGAGAATTAGCGGTGCATCCTTAACCAAGGGAGTGAGTCACTGGGCTGGGTTGGGAGAGTTAAAAGCCTCACCTACTTCCACTTCACTCTCTGCTTTGTACTTTTGTTGAGGATCTAAAATCTCAGCCTTCTGCCCCAGTCACCATGACTGCTGCTGGCTGTCATGCCTCCTTGCCATGAAAGATTTCCATCCCTCTGGAATCATAAGCAAAAATAAACTCTTTCTTCTACAGGTTGCTTTGTGGTGTTTTATCACAACAGTGAAAAGTAACTGATACAGAACTCATCTTATTTTGTGGATGATAAAGAATGAAGAGATTTTAAGGAACAACAAGCCTGTCTGTTGTTGTAGAGCCATGGTTCACGATAATAGCATGATCAAAATTCTTTCTTTCTGTTCCTCGTTTTTCTTCCCTTGGTAATGAAAGTCCAAAATATAAAAATGGCATAAATCCCTAAAGATGGGGAGGATGACGAAAGGAAAGGTGAGGGGTGGAGGTCAGTATCCTGTGGTTATTTATGCATAGTAAAGTGAGAACATCTACCTGCTAGAGCAGAATGCAGGCAGCCGCAATCTTAAAAGCTCTTCAAGGGAGCCAGAATGTTCATGGGAGAGTTAAGTTGACAGTTTCTGTTACTGGAACTGAGGCCAATCCACTTCCAAGAAGGAAAGCCTTATTTTGCTCCAGAGGTCTCCTGCCATGATTACTCAGCCCTGCTGCTTTGGACCTGTGCTATGCAGCACATTGGGGAAGAAATTCACAGGAAGGAATTTGCTGACCTCACTTAGGCTAGGAATCAAAAATAGAGGGATGGAGGGGGCTAGGAGCCAAGTATCTCTTCCAAGGGCTTACCACCATGGACCCAACTTCCTCCTTCTAGGCCCCACCTCTTAATGCCTCAACCACCTTCCAACAGCACCTTGCTGAAGACTAAGATTTTAACACATTGGCCATTGAGGGATTGTCCAAATACAAACAACAGCAAAGAGAAAGTAGATAATCTAACTGATGAGTTTTCTGTAGTTACCTTCATGTTGTTACGATTTTCTGAATCAATGAGTGTGTCTCATAAAAGGAAAGTTTCATGGGGATAGAGAGAGTTCAGCAGTTAAGAGCATGTGCTGCTCTTGCTCAGGGTCTGAGTTTGGTTCCTACCATCCACATCAAGAGGCTCACAACTAACTACCTGTGACCCAAGCTCTAGGTGATCTGATGCCTCTGACCTCCCAGGTACCTGTGCTCACATGCATATACCCAGCACCTGGGACTCACCTCTTAATAAGGAAGTAGTCATTCACTGTAAGAGCACAGGTGTTTTCTGGTACTTACTAGTAGGAAAAACAGTCAGGAAACACAGGCATTGGAATTCATGGGTGTTTCCTCATGGTGGAAGCCTGGCGATATGGGATATTATTCTGAGCTTTATTCTCATCAGGGTTTGATCATAGCACAGCAGATAAATATGGAGTGAGAGAAGAAGCAGGAAGGCCTGCAGGCGAATCAGTTTCCCATTTAACATTGTTATGTTTCTAAAGCTAACAAAATACATAATAATTTGTCACTGGTTTAGCTGTAATTCCAATGTAACCAACATTACAAGAAGTTAAGTCAATGTTGAAAAACACAGAAGCTAGAAAAATAAATGGAAAAGTAAGGGAGAGGCAATAATTGTCTCTTGTATTTCATGGCTTGGAATTCAATTTGATATGTTAATATTACATAGTATGTGTTTGTTAGCATGGTTGAGTACACTACCATAGGAACCAAAGAAAAGCTTGCTAGATCTCAAGTACTTGTATCTGGGCCAATTCAGCAGGAAGAACAAAATTTTAGGCATTGTTCTTTCAATTTAATTTGTGCTTTGATTTTTTTCCTTAGTGCAAATAAAACATGATTAAAAACATTTTGTCAAGAACTATGCATAAATAAAAAACAAGATTAATGATAAGTAGAGCCCTGTATACAAGAGGATGGAACTGAGTCCACCATGTTTTGGTTTTTGGTATTTAAATGATTGCATAAAGGATGGGGAGAACCTGTCCCATTAGTGAAGACATAGAGTGCTGATTCCTAGAATGATTAATTTGGGTGGAAATGTATCAGTTGTCACCAGCATTTGGAAAAGCACCTTCTTTTTCATGATGCATATCTTAAGAGCCAGAGGAAAGCATTCACAGTGCTGAATACATACAATAACTGACAAATTTGCCCCACTGCCCACATTACAGCAGGTATGGAAAGCAACAGATATATTGACATGATGATGCTTATTCTTCAGGCTTCACTCTTGGTGGCCTTATTTTCCATTTATCAGATGTGTGGAGACCTAATTAATGAATAATGCATATGAGACGTATGAGAATGGCAAAACATAGATTAATAGAAATGGGTTGGATTAAGCTATAACAGCTAGTTAATAATGATTCTAAGCCATAGACCATGCAGATTGTAATTAATAAGCCTCTATGTGTTTACTTGGGACTGACTGACTGTGGGACTGGGTGGGAAACAAGAAAGCTTCCAGTTACATATGGTGTTCCAACATGGGGCAGGAATTTTCACCTAAAATCTGAGAAAGCTTTAACAAAGGGGCTCTAAAATGGAGCCAATTGCAGCATTCTAGTTCATGTCTCTCATGCAGGCCACAGGACAGAGACACTGTGGCATTCAAGCTTGAGCATAGATAGCATAGTGGAATCCTGGTATGGTACACTGAGGTGTCTCCAAGCCATGGAGCATGCTGCATGGTGGATTTAGCTTATGCTAGTACAGGCCAAAAAAAAAAAAGAAAAAAGAAAAAAGAAAAGATTTCTGGACTACATGCTGTTTGATAGAGGCATAGATTCACTGCTTTCCCAGAGTTGGTGGTGAGCATGGCTCCCAGAGCTGGTGGTAAATGTACCTCAGCCATGTTGGGAAACCTAACGGAGCAGAGTCAGCCAAAGCTGCTGCACAGCTAAGCAGTTTAAAATCGCTCCTAGCAAGAAAAGGATTATAGATACACAATAAGACAGATTCAGATGGAATAAACCTCTAAATGGTTTACAATGTGTGTAAAAATGTATGTAAATTTGGAAGAGAGAGGAAAATGAGTATAGGCAGTTGTATAAAGAAATAGTTATAAAAATAGTCTTTAAAGAAACAATAAAAGTAATATAAAAGAAATAATCATGTAAAGATGGAAAATGTACAGAGAGTCTGGATTATGTATACTGTGTTTTCTTTAAATTTTTTGACTGTTAATAAGCTAACTGCAGAAATACATTTGATTATAAAGGCTGCTAAGTTAAACCTATATATATATATAAAGGTATCTTGACTTCAAAATTTGGATCTAAGGATATATTGCTTTGGAAAGGATGCTCTAGTTTTCTTTCCATAAGAAATAAGAGGCTGTGGATTTGTTCCAGGTTAAGATAGATCAGACTTAATAAAGTGAGACCTCCTGAACCTTGATAGATGGTATCTATCAACAAAGGTTTTAATCAGTCTTCCCAGGACTTGACTGTTAGCTCAAATTTTCTCAGGATCCCCATAAAATTGCCAGTGCCCCCAATCAGCAGGAAGTAGTATGAAAAGCAATGCCTAAATCCCCAAAATATTGTTTATAAATGTTAATTTTTATTTAAAGGATGTTAATTATAAATGTAATCTCTTTCTAAAAGAAGAAAGGGGGATATGATATAGAAATGATGAGAAAAGGTAGATTATTGAATCTACTTTAATCCAAAAAACAACTATTAATCTCAAAATACTTTATATTGGTATGGATTTTGGTTTATTGATGCAAATTTAAAGTTAATTTTGTTATATTTCTTATGTATAACAAATATATGTATAACAAAATATATATTATGTATACAAAATAATTATGTATATTTCTACTCCGGGTTAAGGTATTATGTTTATGCAACTCATTTAAAATTATAATGTATAATTAAGAAACACAGATTAATAATTTGTCATCTATGATAATCAAACCTATAGTCATGTTAGTTAAGTTTTCTAGGTATACATAGTTATATTTCAATTAGGTAGGTAATATTCAAACACTTCAAAGACCTACAGATTATGGCATTTAAAATGTTTTAAGAACTTAGACTTTTCTGGACAGTGAGACATGTCTGCTCCTGGCAGCACCAATTACTTCCAAAAAGATGATGGCCATCAAAGAAGCTCATTATGAAGTTTGCTTTCTTTATGGCAAACATTAATCCACTGGGCAAAAACATGCCCTTGCCTCAATTGCTTGACAGGATGCTGTATAAAGTAGACATGCAGGACCCATAGAAAGGTGACCATTGAACTTTGCCTAAACAAGGTGAAATGGTCCTTCACGTTCACAAAGGAGACTGCCAGACATTCTACAGCACAGAGGGAGAAGCAATTCATGAACTTTGCCAATATGTAAGAAAATTCTTCAAATTTTCTACTTCACTAAAAAGTCTGCCAGAGACTCTAGGCCTGTAGGCTAAAAATGGATGCCCCAACATTGCGTGACTGTCCAGGCAAAAAAAAATGTCTCTTATCATTTCTAGAATTTTGGAAGTTGCTTACAATCCACTTCCTGTTTACTCAGGTAATATTATGTATTTCTGGGGTCTTTGATGGAGTTGAAGACTACATAATTATAATTATAGTTTTCCTTAGTCATGGTAAAAGATAAATTAGATATAAAACTTTAGACTCACATAAATAGAATAGATGATAGAATATTTTCTTTAATTTTGCCAAATACAAATGGACTAGATATTGTACTTGTAATACTTGCTTGATAACTGTTTTGTTATATATAATTTTACTATGTTAAAGATAAAACCTTCCTTTTTGATTAGACAGAAAAGGGGAAGTGCTGTGGATGTCTTTCTGTACTCTGTGAATATGTTTTGCTCTCATTGGTTGATAAATAAAGCCATTTGGCCAATGGCATGACAGAATAAGGTTAGATGGTATATTCAAACTGAAGACAGAGAGGAAGAAGGGTGGAGTCAGTGGAGCTGCCACCAGGAGAAGCAAGATGTGAGAGAACAGGTAATACCATGAAGCCATGTGGTAAAACAGATTAACAGAAATGCATTGAATTGAGTTATAAGAGCTAGTTAGTAATGAGCCTGAGCCATAGGCCATACAGTTTGTAATTAATATAAGTCTCTGTATGTTTACTTGGGACTGAGTGGCTACAGGACTGGGTGGGAAACAGGAAAACTTCCAGCCACAGAGGGAAGTATTTTTAAAGGGAAAAAGCACAAGAAGACCTTGAGTATCTGCACAATTAGGCCAAGAATTATTTTGCTCTGCCAAGATTAGGTAGCTTGTTTAGTACAGAAAAGCTGAATAGAATCTAGGTGATAATTTGCTAGAGAACCAGGTGTGATCAGTGTTCCTTTTACTAAACAAGTTGATTGGCTATTTCAAAATAATGATTCTTGGGCAATTGCTTTTTCTCAGTTTGGGGGCCAAATTGATAATCATTTTCCTGCTGATCAATTGTTGCAATTCACTCAAATGCATTCCTTTATATTTCCTAAGGTTGTGATGAAAGATCCTATAAGAGATGATTTGCTAGTTTTTACCAACGGTTCCTCCAATGGGAGGGCTGCTTATGTTATCAATGGTAAAGATTATATAGTACAAACAACTCCAGCTCCACCTCAGATAGTAGAATTGAGAGCTGTGACTATGGTTTTCCAGCTTCTTGTAAATACTTCATTTAATTTGTATACAGATCGTCATTATATTTCAGAGCCCTTCAAGTTATAGAAATTGTTTCCTGCACTGGGACCAGTAATGGTCAGGTTAGGCTGCTGTTTCAGCAAATTCAAGATGCCATTCATCAAAGAAAGTTGCCATGCTTTGTGGGTTGTATTAGAGTGCATTCCAATCTTCCTGGCCCCTTACCTGACAATAATGTGTAAGCTGATAAATTAACACAAATGACTGCCTTGTCCCAGGTAGAACTGGCTCAATAGTCATGTGCCCTTCATCATCAAAATAGCAGAAATTTAAGAAGAAAACTTGGCCTTACCAGGGAATTTGCTCCTCAGATAGTTAACCAATGTGATGTGTGCCCACAGTATTTGCCTGTACCTTCTTTCCAATCATTTATGGCAAATGGATGTTACTCATTGTGGAATTTGGTAAATTAAAATATGTACATGTGACGATGAATACTTAATCAGGGTTTCAATGGCCACTGTGCAAAATCGGGAAGTCTCCAAGCATGTGATAGCTCATTGCTTAAATTGTTTTTCATAAATGGGGATTCCTAAAATTATAAATTGGATAATGGATCTGAATATATTAGTAAAGCATTTCAGCAATTTTGTTGCCAGTGGCAAATTGTGCATAAAACAGGCATTCCTTATTATCCTCAAGGACTAGGCATCATTGAGTGAGTCCACAGCAATCTCAAGATGCAACTTCAAAAAATTAAGAGGGAGGAGTTAAACCCTCAGTCACCGCATAATACATTGAATCATACCCTCTTCATTTTGAATTTTTTGAATGTGGATGCACATGAACAATCTGCCATGGATAGATTTTGGCATGATGGCATCAGAGCAAATTTTGCTCAGGTGAAATGGAAGGATCCTTGCACTGGATTCTGGAAGGGTCCCAACCCTGTTTTAATATGGGGTCAAGGGCATGTTTGTGTTTTTTCACAGGGAGAAAATGAAGCCCGATGACTGCCTGAGCACTTGCTACAGTGTGTGGAACAGAGGAACGCCGGCCCTGATGACATACAGTGCTGATGCTCCCCAGGGAAATTGGGGTGAGATTTGCTGAACCTGCGTTCCTGATCCTCCTTTGTTACATCCTGCAGTCTGGAAAGGGAAGAAATGATTCCCAGCTTCCTGATAGACCTGCTGCACAAATTTCCCAGACCTCTGTGAATTCTAATCATTCTGAATTCAGCTGAGGAACACCTATCTGTTTGTAACTGGGTGTTTGGTCATTTATCCACACTATATCTTTGGATGCAGAGGTCACCTTTGCCAGTATAGTGTTCATTTGCTGATTGCCCAGAGGAAACAGAAAGCCTGGAGAACAGCTGCCTCAGAGATTTCACCCCTGTGAGAAAGAGACCCATTGGAGCAATCGAACACTGCCCTCAAACTCATGGAGATCCACCTGCCTCTGCCTCCCAAGTGCTAGGATTAAAGGCGTGTGCTACCACTACCTGGCCAGAGTCAGCTTTTTAATAAAACAGAACAGCATAAAATAATACTTCAATATTATCCACAGCCAATAGACATCTGAATCTCTGCAAAACTGAATCCAATGATCAGAGGGAGAAATCAGAGCAAGTCGAGAACACAAAAGGCTTAGAAATAAGAAATTCTGGGCATGGATCAGATGAGTAGCAGGAGGAACAAGGGGTTATGGTCCTCCAGAGGGCTGTGCACTGGGGGTACCTGCATCACGCCCAGGTATGGGGTATGATAGGGGTGGCAACATCCAGGGCTCAAAGGTCAGTAACAGAAGTCAACTGGGAGATACAGTAAGCAGGAAAAAAGACATCTTTCAAAAGCAGAGCAATGGAAATGGGTTGCAAACAGGAGGCCTTAGAGAAGTATCTGATGCACCTTCATGACTTAAACAGCGGGCTGCATTGAGTCAATGAGAGGGGCAGAGACTAAGAAAGTTCTAGTCTGCATCCAGCGTAGAGGCAAACAAAAGCAGTCTGGCTCCTAGAAACCCTGAAAACTTTGTAGCATGAAGCTCAGTGACAATTTGACTGTGCTCAGTTGGGCTCCCATCTTTGCAACAAAACTTGAAAGCACAAATCTGACACAAATCTGAGAATTGTTTTCTGTCACAGAATATTCCCAACTACTTGAAATTGATCTTCAAAATTCATAAAAATTAATGGCAAAATATCCATTACAAAAGTGTAATAAAAAGAGACTTCTGGTTTCAGTAGGAATGTCTCAACCATGTACTACAACAGAAAAATTGCTGGATAAATGCAAGTTGTATCTTTTCTGGACCTTAGCAATGAACCGATGTTATCAGGCTGACAGCTAACTCAAATCTTGAAAGAGTTAGATAAGGTAGCTCGAACCTCTGCCTAGTTGGGAAACACTGTATTTGGATGGAGATTGTCTGGGTGGGTGTCATATGTTCATGTTCATACCTTTTTTCAAGGTGGTGATGTGGATAGGTGTGGCTTCATCAAGGTTATTAGGTCACTGCTGCTCTCAGAAGGGACTGTTCCTTTTTAGAAAATCTAATTCATTCCATGGAGAGTGGGCTTTTAGCAGAACTACAAGCCTGGCTCCTTGGTTGCTCTGGCCTCCTGCCTCACCATGTGATCTCTTCCACCCTTACCCACAGCCCTGTGATGTATTCTGCCACAAGACTCTCATCAGACATCATGCATGCATAACTTTTTCTGAGGAGCTGTGGACAAATGTCTGTTTACCCCCAGATAAGACATCAATGACAGACTAAAGCAACAGTTCCACTGTCTGTCTTGGTGAACCAGCGAGCTTAATGGGCTTTCTTATGGGTGCATGGGAGAACGGTTAACAGAACTTGGGGCACTTCAAAAGAGCCATATCACCAAAAGGTTTCAGCCCAGAAAGATTGCTGACTTCCCAGAGTTGATAGATGGAATCTCTCCTTCAGGTAACATTATACCCTATATAGTCCAGCATTTCCCAAGACTATATGAAACCAGATCTGTGGTGGGCAGGAGGGACAGACAGAAATTCAGGTGAGGGTCTAATAAACATCCTGTTCCTTGTTAGATTTTTGTTAACTGATACAAGATAGAATCTTAATTGAGAACATGACCCCATCAGATTAAACTGTAGGCTAGCCTGTAGGACATTCTTTTGCTTAATTATTGATGTGGGAGGGCCAAATCCATTGTGGGTTGTGCCCCAGCTGGGCAAGTAGTCCTGGGGTATACAAGAAAGCAGGTTGAGCAAGCCATGGAGATCAAGGCAGTTAATAGTATTTGTTCGTAGACTGTTTCAGTTCCTGCCTCTAGGTTCCTACCTGGAATTGCTGCCCTGAATATCCTCAGTCATGGACTAAGGCTTATAAGCTGAAATAAACTGTTCATTTCTCAAGTTGCTTTTGATTAGTGTGTTATCACAGCAGCAGAAAGCTAACTATGACAGTCTTGTTGTGTGTTCCACATTCTAGAACATGCTGGGCCATTTCATCCTTTCTCTCTGAAGCTACCCAACATCTCCTCTCTCCCAACCCCATGTAGCTACTTATAAACGCTGGTTTTCTCTCTTCCTCTCCTCCATCAACCTCCTTCATGTAGTCTCTGAGATTTATAGCTTTCCTGCCCTGGTTTTTTTTCTTTTAAATTCTAATAAAATTGTCCATGAGCTAAACAAACAAACGAACAAAACAACAAGCAAACAAAAAAATATATATTTTGTTTTTCCTGGAAAAGAATAATGCTTACTGACTTAGCCTGTGGGTTCCCCCCCAGATTTCTGTGTCAATGATTAAGAGATCTCTTCTTAGTTCCTCAGTGGAAGGACAGGCTACCATGTGTAACTTCCAGATCCATTCCCAGTTACTAGCAAAATTCATGTTGCACAACTTTCTTATACTGACTTCTGGTAAAAACTCCTACCACATGAGGGATTATTTAAAGGACTTAATTCAGATAATGTCAGAGATGTTTTGAATTAGAATCTGTGGATCAGGACTATAGTCTTTCATATGTATATAGAATGAGTATATATATATATATATGTATGTATATATATGTATATGTATATATATATGTGTGTGTGTGTGTGTGTGTGTGTGTGTGTGTGTGTGTGTGTGTGACAGTTGATTAAAAATTATTTCCCATACCTCATTTGTTTGGACATTTGGTCTCCAGAGGTGGGTGTTGTGCAGGAGTTTTATGGAACATTTAGGAGTTACAGACTTGCTGAAGGAAGTATGTCACTGGAAGAGCACTTTGAGGTTTTATAGTCTGGCCTCAACTCATATTCCCTATGTTTCTGCTTCCTGTATGTGGGTGAAATGTGATCGGCCATTTTCCTGCTCCTGCCACCATGGCCCTCGGCCTGTTGCCAAGTCTTTACCACCAGGATGGGCCCTATATATCTAGAACTGCAAAATAAATCATTTTCCCTCTGGGTTACATTTTTGTCAGGGTATTTTTTCACAACAACAGAAAAGTCATTAATGTAATAGGCAATTTTAATGCAAACAAAATGTTTTAACCTATGACAATAAAACAAGTACATCCTCTACCATCTATTATACTAGATCCATTCTCACTAGAAAATACAATATCCAGAGATTTTTGTCTTATTCACTCTACTTCATATCTTGATTTCAGTGAGTATTTATATAATATATACATATATACATACATGTAAGTGTATATGTATCACATCCAAAAAAAAAAAACAGACAAATACAACATTGGTAAATGGTGAACTCTAATATCCTCTAATACACACTTTGTCTGGCACACACTTGTCTCAGAGAGCTGACAGATGGAGTGAAGGCTCATTTATTCAATGGTCTTTGCTTTCGTCAGTCAATGTGGGATTTTCCAATCCATTGTCATGGCTCTTAGAATGCATTGTATGTTAAGTTTTCTGAAAGTCATAGCTTGTAATTTTTTAATGTTTCTGTTCTATTCCTCAGTACTATAAGAGCATGTAAAAAGAAGATGCATGTGCTGTTAAACACAATTTCAAATTAATAATTCTGCAAAATATACAACTGAACATGGATACCAGAGGATGCTATGTCATGAAGTCCTCCATCAGCAGAGACTCTGGGTGTGAATAGAACTATTCAAATTTTGATTTTTAAAGATACCAGGTGTTTTCTCCTTATAGAGGCAACCAATTTCTCTCCTTCCTTTGTCCCTCTGCAAATCCTAGCCACTTATTTTATTGAGTTATGTATGCTTAAGTGAATTTTTTTCTATTGTATACTAACCAGTTTTTATGCTTTAAATTTGTACAGATCATATATTCCAATCCTAGCCTCCAATGCACACCTATGCCCTGACAACGATGCTCCTAGTCTGCTTGATTTGTAGTTTCTTTTCTTTATAAATTCATAGGATTATCCATTATTCATCATATGAAGTGTGGAAATCTTCAATGAAAGGACCGGAAACTGGTTGGAAGCACAGCAACAGATGTAACTTTTGCTTTTCTTAAAGAGGTGTTTCAGTGTATGATCCACCAGAAGGTACAGAATGGTATCCATTTTTATTTAACGATTCTGGAATTGCTTCATCTGTGACTTTTCCACCATTTTCCAATGTTTTGCTATCTTTTCTTTCATATTTTTTCTTCAGAGCATAAATAAATACAACATATAAAATAAGTGCTGGAGCTTTTAAAGATGTGACCAAACCCAAGTAGATGGTTCTAGGGAAAAAAATGGGACAAATATTATTTTGTATTATGTAGTATAGCATTTATCTCAAGTATGTGGACCTTAAAGGCAAAAATTGAAATTATATATAAAACATTAAATTATAAAGGCAGAAAACAAACAGTTCCAAAATCCAAAATGGATTTTGTCCGTTGGGCCATAAAGACTTTGAGATTATTTCTAAAGAATTGTCAAGACATAGAAAGTAAACTCCAGCTGACTCTAACTTTCTAGTGGAAGAGAGGAATATTCAGATCCTTCTCCCGCAAGCCATCATATCCCTCTCAATGTACGGAGAGAGTACCAAGAAATACATTTGACTTTCACAGCCCAAATATCCAGGACCGCTGAAAGTGAGACTTAGCACATAGGACTATAGAAAGCCACTCTCCCATCTGTGCCTTATACCACAACCCTAACGGACTATAGTAGTCTCTTTACCATAATATTTTATGTCTAATTCTCAAGAAAAGAAACAGAAATCATGCAAAAAGGAATAAAACAATAACCATGGATCGAAGAAAATGGATAGTCTTTAAACCCAGTCATTGATTTGCCGGCATGTTGAGATGATCAGAATGGAGACATGATACTAACTACACCCTATCACCCACCATGACATCAACTCCATCATGACAGCAGGTCCACCATGGCAACACCACCACCATGATACAAATATCATCATGACATCAACACTACCATGAATCAACTCCACTATGGCACCGATACCATTGGCAGCAATTTGCACAACAAGAACTCTTATTTGTGATTGGTGCAGCGTGATTTGGAAGATAGCCTGACAATGTCTTACAAACTAGAATAAGGGGGACATACTGTCCTTCAACACACATCATTTGATATCCATTGGCCGTGGAAGCCGGCCTCTGTGGTTCTGCCTCTTTGTAGGGTTCACTTGTATTTTGCTCTTTTGGGGAGCTCAGGAGATCTAGAACACTTCCTTATGACTGTATCACTCAATCCAGTTTCTTCTTCTAATTTGTCTTTTGTCTTTAGGTGTTGCCTAAAATAATTTCTGTCATGTAGAGTTTTAAAAATACTTTAACATTTTCTGTCACATTTTTGAGGGATTGGGTCATTATACAAATATACTTGTGCACCCCAAATAGTTTTATTTTAAATCTACTTTGAGTAATATCTGTTCAATAATTAATCAATACTCAAATTTGCAATTAATTATTTTCTAAGAAATGTTTCACTTTGTTCTTCTAAATTACCGTTAAGTTGTCTTCTCTCCCCATGAATAGTATATAAATACTCCTCCTTTTCCCTCTTTATAACACACCCCATATCCTGCTTCAGAAGACAGAGCCAATGATGTATGGGGTATGAGCAGAGTTTTTGGAGATAAAACCATAATTGAGCAAAAATATATCTCTTTCACTTCAAACTGCATGACTTTGGGCAAGTTATTCATTATCCTTGAACTTTTCCATCTTTGTATTTAAGGTAAAAATATAAACATAAATTTGCTATTGTTTCTACTAGCATTAAAATGAGATTACCTGATACAATACTGAATATGAAGTAAGGGTTGATTAATGATAACATTAATTATTGAATTGAAAATAATACTATATGGAGCTAACGAGATTGCTCAGAGATCAAGAACACTGACTACTCTCATGAGAAACCTGGGTTGTCCCCAGAATTCACATGCTGGGTCACAAACATCTATAATTCCAGTTCTAGAGAGCCTGACTTCACATGACCTCTGCTGGCACTACACATATGTGGTGCACACACATACATGTAGGTAAACATACTTGTACACATTAATAAAAGCTTAACAAAAAGAAATGACACCACTTAGCAATTAACATAGTATATTTATGACAACTCACCCAAACAATTCAGAGTTATATGCCCTACATGCTCCTCGTGCTCCACAGCTGGTGACAGACCACTTCATACACGTTTTGTCAATTAAGGCCCCAAAATAGACTGGAGCTAAAATTCCTCCTACAACATGAAAGGAAAAGCTGTCAACCCAAAATACACACTTCAAATGTAACTAGGGGGTATATCACATTGATACATTATGAAGAAAGTAACAGTTGAAAACCTTGTAGAACAATTTCATTGTTTCTGCTTTGATATGTGCAAGAATTAATGTTAGTAGATTTCTCAAAAGATCATACCATAGAGTAACGTCATAAACATCTTTTATCTATCCCTACTCTTCCGACATACATACGGAAGAAGGAATTCTACCTGCCTGTAAACTCTATTCTTGCAACACAAATTAGCTGAAGCCTATCTAGTGAAAAGGAGAGTGCTATTAGTAAAACATGGCCACATGTCATTTCTTTCATCATTGGAATCATCTGGAATAATTGGAATAGAATTTTAACTTTATCATTAGTGGAAATAGTATTTCTCAAAATCCTACAAAGGTAGGAGCTTATTCAACTTTTTTTTTTTTTAGAAAACTAAAAGGCTGGAGAGATGGGTCAATGGTTTAGAGCACTTACTGCTCTTGAAAGCATCAACATTCATTTCCCCGAATCTACATCAGGGAAGTCACTGCCAGTTCCAGGGGATCTGATTACCTCTTCTGGACCCCATGTGCATGTATGCAGGTGGTGCACATACAGAAAAACATGCATACACCATTACACATAAATAAAGCTAACTACCTAAGCAAACAAATAAAATAAAAAAAATGTTAAAGGTGAAAAAATAAAACTAAAAATGGAATTCTTATTTCAGGAAACTTTCCCCAGAGAAGTGGAGGCTCAGAATCTCCTGCCGTGGGATGTTGGCTTCTAGGGTCAGACTCCACCTCCTCTTTTTGGTGTCATCTGATTCCATGACCTGGCATTTTCTTTTCACTGATTTTGTATATGCTTAAATATCTTTTGATGTGTCCTGAGCAGTTCAACTTGGGCCCTTGTGGGTAAATTTTGTTTTTGTGTCTTCCAATTTCAAAGTTTCAATAGTTGACCTAAACTAGTTTTTGTTGTGGTATGCAAAAATACAATACAAGGTTTCTTCAGAGCACATGTATACTATAGTGACACAACTGTTTCTTACTGATATTTAATCAACTCTGAGATTGACTCAGTTTTTAAACTGGCCCCAGATTGGAGGGACATATTAGTAGAGGTCTCACTCAGAAGCTCTGTGGTTCTTTTTCTTAGGTATTTTGATGAACAAATCTCAAATTTTGTCATGTAAGAAAGTAATTCATATATCACAATTTTACGATTTCATAAAATTACTCTATTTTCATTCTTAAAGATTTATGTATAACTAATTTCTATGTTCATATCTGTGCATGCTTATGAGTGCAGTGCTAGAAAGGTCAGAAAAGGGCATCCTTTCCCCAGAGTTCAAGTTGCAGGCAGCTGCAAATCATTTGATATGATGATAGGAACTGAACTCTGAACCCTCTACGAACAGCACATGCCATCAGCTACTGAATGTGATGTCACTTCAGCTCCTGTTCCCACTTTTCTCAGAAAGAGTAGTTGATAATGGCCTGATAACAGAGGCCAATGTAGCCAAATAAAAACTGGTCTGAGGAACCACTTTAGTAGTTTGTGTTTCCAAAAAATTGGGGCCATCTTTTGAGAAATGAAAAATATATATCAATGATACATAATTCCTGTGTGATGATACTGGTGTTAGTGGACTTGCTGAACTAAATATTTTAGCTAAGAAAGCTGGTGTTGGTCATTGTTAGAATTTACTATTTTCCAGTAAGTTATTTTCCAAGTAACTTATTCAGTTTAGTATATCGTAGAGATGCTTGATAGTGTTCAGTGATATTGTCTGAAGACAGTTGTCTGTGAATTAGAAGTGTGGTGTTTAGAATATGCTTTCCTCATAGAGATGTTTAAGTTTGATGAAGTCACATATTGGACATAACATTATCAAAAGTTCCTACTTGTGATGGCAAGTTCCCTTTTCTTTATGTTTTATGATGTTAGAAGAATTTCTTTTATTCTCCAAGTCTCTCCTTAGAATATCAGGAGACATGCTAACCACACAACACTTAGGTTTGGGAGGCAGTTAGAAGTATGGAGTTTCATTTGGATTTGGAAGTTGGGGACTGTTGGAACATATAGAAGCTTCCAGCCTGGAGTGAGATGCATGGAGAACTACCAAGAGGCCCTCCTACCTACCCCACCCACCTCATTTCCCACTTACAATTCCTTTTTTCCCCCTTTGAGGATCCAAGATATTGTCTCCTACACAAGTCTTGAACAGCTTCTCTCCACTGTCATCAGCCAGGGTTGTTTCTTTTTTCCACCTGCAAAGGTGCTGGGGGTAGACCCCTTCTGTCTCCTTTGCTGATCTTTAAATTTAGCTTTGCATCAGTAGTTGTTTCTAATTAGATCTCTACTCCATCCATAGGTGATTGATTTTCCTTTTTTCCCCCTATTTCTTTATATATAAGCATTCAATGCCTACAAGTCTTACAGAGGTTGTGTTAGAAGTTGTGAAAGTGACAACAGACATCTAGGGGCAAATGGGGATAAAAGATGGAGATACTTCCTTAAATCTCTGTCAATTACATCTTTTGAATATTTAAGAATTTGGAGCCTAGGGTTCTAATCTTGACATGGAAATCACAATTCTTGAGTTTGCTTTCAGTTAAAGTCTTCTGTTTATCCAAGGTGATGATGGGTTCTAGAGCACGGGTTCTCTTTTCCTTTTGCATGCTGAGTTGCTGGTAAAGGCTCCAGAGCCTCCAGAACCAGGCAGTGGGAAGCCAGGCCATCATCTTCAGTTTCTGTTCTGTACAGACTCAAACTGACCTAGTTCCCAGCACTCAAGGCACATGAGGCATTACCTAAAGATGTCATGTGTGGAGCTGGCCCTTTACTCTGCCCACCTGAAAGAAGCACTCCTCAATGCAAAGGACTCTGGGAAGTCCAATACCTGTGATAACATCCTACAGACAGGATGATCCCTTGGTCTAGCCTTAGCTTTGCAGTTAGCTAATCAATTCTTTCAGGTCACTTGGGTTCTTCCATCTCCTACCACTTTCATTTACTAGAAATAGAAAGGATTTTTAAGTCTTTAAACTTACCTTAAAACTGGAACTTGTTTATGTTCAGCTTTTTAAGCTTGGCATGAATATTTACTACCTGAATTTGACATGTTTACCATACCTAGCGCACGTATAACCAGCGAGTGGAAACCCATTGCAAGTGATTTCAATTCAGGTTGGACAGTCCTGCAATAAGATAAAATCACAGAAACATTTAAACACATCTTTAAAATGCTAAGTTAGATTTAACCTTGAAATGCTTGTTGGTGATATTTTTCTTTATGGTTGCATTGAAACCCTCAAGGGAATGGCCCATGTGTTATAAAGATATCATTCTGAGCCCCATGAGAGGCTAATAGCTCAATGATAAAGATTACTCTAATTCACTAATTTGCTGTGCTATGATTTCAAGAGAGTCCAGCATCCGTTTTACTTAATTAAAAAAATTATGTTGAGACTCTGTAGCCCAGGCTGGCCTTGAACTCACAGCAAACCTCCTGCTTCAGCCTCCTAAAGTGCTGAGCTTACAGATGTGAGTAACTAAATTAGGTTGCATTTTTATGTTTTCTTCTGTAAAAATGCTGTGAAAATATCTGTAGTAAGGTTTATTATGTCTACAAAGACATTGATTTCCTATGGTCCATTCAGCCCAGTTCCTGGGAAAAGACCAGATGCCTGCATCTAGATATAGGTCTCAGCACACACTCTGCTTCCTTATTTTTATTATCGATGTTAACAGAGAAGTCTACTAATGTGGTAACACAAATTACATCATATAACCAGAAGAGTCAAGAAAGATATGAATTCTGGACAATCCTGTATATAGCTGTTATGTTAAAAGTAGAGAACATGTTATCACTGTGCTCAGAAATACACTCAGGGCTGGAGAAGTGGCATAACATTAAGAGTCTTTGCTGTCCCTGTAGAGGACCAGATTTCAGTTCCCAGCATCCACACTGGGTAACTCACAACCACTTGTAACTTTAGCTCCAGGGGATGCAATACACTCTTCCAGCCTCTTCAGGCACCTGCACTCACATAAACATACATATACACAGAAACACACATACACATAAGCAAAATATGAAATAAATCTTTAAAAAGGTGTTATAAAAAAAACACGTTCTTGTATCTACAAAGTCATCTCCGTAATTCCAACTTTCTGTGTTTAATGAGCTGGTGACACTCCCACTTCTGTTAAAATCTAATCCATATTGAGGATAATGAAATTATATGGGACAATGGGTGGGTAGAATGTAAGTCCTGCTTAAATACTTTTACTGAAATACTGAATCAATGATATATTTTCCATTGCCTTCAAATACTTGATGCATATTTATTCAGAGGGCTAAGTAGATACACCATGCAGTGAAGTGGGAGAAACCACTTAGCTTCTCTTGCCTCCATTTCCTTATTTGCTAAGTGATAACTGTTCTTCATATCATGTGTTGTGAGGATCCAATATGTATCAGCACTTTGAGCCTCAGTTTTCTTGACATGTGACTGATCCTTAATCCTTGTAGGAAAGATACCACTTCCTGAGGTTTTAAAAACCATATTCCAAAAATCTGGTTGCTTCCTCTCAATCCCAGGGATTATGGCAGCTAAAATAGAAAGATCTCTTGAACAGTAGGGTATATGACATGCCAGGGCAACATAGTGAAACTCTGTCTCAAAAACAAAGGAATAAATGAATAAATGAAGTCAAGAGAGCTTCTACAACTAAACAGTTAAAAGATTAAACATAGTATAATAAAAATTTGAACATCATAGTTATGTGTTAGGATAGAAAGAAAGTACAGGTTGATGAAGGACAGTGGCCCAATGTTAATTGAGCACTGCACCCAAGCAACAGCAAACCATGCCTTCTATTCAAGGAGATGGGTTTTGTTTTTTATTGTGTTTTATTGATTCTGTAAGTGAGATGAAGGAAATCAGCAGGAAGGGGCACTTGGCTTGTTCACTGAAATGTCCTTCTCAAATGTCAGATTTGTCAAGAGGGACTTGGAGAAGGGATGTTAGTTCATTCCTGCTTGAGTCCTTGAACCTTAGTGTCGCTGGTCCCTAAAGGGTGGACTTGGCTTATATACTAGAAACACATGAGCTGAATTGGTTTTATAATCCACATGTATTTTCACTTCAGGAGGGTGCTTAGCTTGCAGGAGAATGGGGAGGACTTTGCTGACAGAATTAATGTTTGCTGGATATCCAACAACTTAATGGGAATGATATCTGTGTGACAGAATGATGTGCATGTACAGCAACACACTCTCCCACATTCATACGAATGATACCCACACGTAGCCAAATGCTTGTGCTCCAGCTGCATGCACACTCACTGGTGTACTTACTTGTGTGAGCATTGACACACACACATTACAGATTCGGCTATCTTTCATTAAGCATAATTCCTACCTCACTTCTCATATGGTGCACCTCAGTATTGTGTGAACACCTCTGAATAATGTAATAGAAACCCAAGAATCTAGATTTTTTTTATAAATTAATCAATTACTGAGCAATTTGTGCTTGAGAGAACAAATGAAATCTGAATTCATTCTCTGCTGTTCTCTTTCATGACAGTTAGACACCAGGACTCATTGTTTCAGGAGATGACTTCTAAGTGAGATACAAGAACCCTAATTAGATAGGCAGCTCAGGAGGGTGATGCCAGTTTTACTATTTGTGAAAGATAAAGCTCTCTTCATTTCCTGGCTGATCCACATCATTAAATTTAAGTTTAAAAACTTCTGAAACAGCCTTTCTTGGGCATTTGGGATTAATATTTTTATTCATCCTAAATTCATGAGTTTTGAGGAGACTTTGTGCAACTTAGTGTATCTTTAGTAAATAAGGAATACTCTCCTTCTAGGTAGACTACATTATACTTTAGGTGAGCTGATCCTGTGGAATAGCTCAATGTAATATGGGGTCAGAGTAGAATTTAAACAATGCAGGTTCTATTTAAATGTCTATCCTCATTTCAACAGGAATTAAAACCTCTTCTCTCCTTTCTCTTTGGGCTTTAGGGAATTTTAATAAACACACAGTTTACAAGTATAAACAGATATTAACTCGGCAACATACTGAGATAAATACATTTTTAAAATCCACACACAAATTGCACATGTGTTTAATTTTAGGTGTGGCTGAGTAATGAACTTGGTCAAATGGAGCTTGTGTTACCTGCTCTCTTCCCAGCCCTCCCTTCTCACTTGTCCCACACTCTTCTCAACACTTCTTGCCGATCCACTACCTTTCCTCTCCTGATACTTTAGCTCTTTGCATGTCAGGGTTTAAAACCTGAACCCACTTCCCTCCTAAAGACTTCATCTGGCCACTTTTTCAGATCAAGGGATCAAACTACACTTTTTTTGAGATGTTATCTTTGAGATAATCACAGTTCCTGGCTTACCTTAAACTAGGTTCCTTTTTCCTCATCTCCATAGCAACACTTCCCTTATAGTGTTAGGGTCATTTTATAATTATGTGCTTGTTTTAGTGATAATTTGTTTCATGATGGTCTTTCTTTACTTTGGGATGTATGGCCACAAGAACTTATCTGTTAACTTACCTTCTGATATTCTTCAAGCACAATATTTTACCTAAATATTTGTCTAAAAAGAGAATGAATCAACTATTTCCACATATTTTTCTTTTGCCTATAGGCTATTATGGAAGAGTGGATCAAAAGTTATTCTATGGATGAATTAAAACTTTTGAAATACTATTTTTAAATTTTGAAATGATATGTATTCATTTATTTATGTGTACCTATCTCTCTGTGGGTGTGTTTTGGTGCCCTCAGAGCCCAGAAGATAGTGTCAGAGGCCAATGAGCTGGAGTTACAGGTGGTTGCAAGCTACTTGAGGTGGATGCTGAGATTTGAAATAAGGGCCTCTGAAAGAGCAGCAAGTGCTTTTTATTGATAAGCCATCTTTCCATCCTGGGAATGTTATTATTGACTGGAGTTTAAGTTTATCAGATTTCCAAAAAGTTTTTCTTTTATTAAGATCACTAAACAATCCTCAAGACAGAATGGAACTGACCACAAAAGTTCTTGTAAAATCAAAGAGAGAATCAAAAATTCTCTTGCAATTGAGAAAATTGCCAATAATTCTATATTTTAAGTGTCTCAGCAAGATGAGAGTTCATGGAACCTAGATTTACTAATGAAAGAAGCATACACAAAGTTACTATTTTAGGGTTGAACTAATAAAATAATCATGAGAATATGTGCTCTTGGATAATTAAAATGGTTCAACATATGAGCTTATGTCCTAAATATAAGACAGTAGACATCAGCAAATATATTTATAGTCTAATATACATGACTAATATAGATGCCTTAAAAATTCATAATCAGACTGGGAGGAAGCTCAGTCATTAAATCTCTTGCCTTATAAATGTAAGGATCTGAGTTTGGGTCCCCAGAACTTCTCTGCATTCCCATCTGTGATCGGAGAGGTGACCAGCAAGTTTTTGAAAATTAGAGGCAGCTGACCTGACTTCCATGGTTGGAGTAGCAGGTACTTGACTGATGTCAAAGATAATTATCTGAGCTGTAAATGGGCACCCACACATGTGTCAGCTCTCACATGTGCACCCCACACAGAAATACTCAAACATGCACAAAAAACAAAGTATACTCACTTTATCAGAATCAAGATAAAAGAGGTGCTCCCCATTGCAACAGAGAAAGAATTAAAGACTTGAAAAGTTATATAAAAGTAGTAGTTGGTTTTGCACTTGTCTCTTGGGCATTCACCCAAATGGGCTGAATGATTGCTGTTCTGGAAACCAGAGTCTCTGATACAACTGCAGTTATAGAATACCTAAAAGACAGATTTGAAATGTTACAGAATGTGTTTGCAAAACATGAAAGTTCATTAAATATGTACCATTATATTTTTAAAAGTTTATTCCATTTTTAAAAAGTGTTTATAGTTTAAAAACTTCTACAAAAACACAGTTGTTTAGTAACTGAAAGACAACATAATTCTCCATATTTATTTCTGGACAAGAGCATTTAATTTGCTCCTAATAATTCATCTCCAATGTCAAAGTTATAAAAGAATTGAAGGAAATAGTGTTTTAAACTGTGCATAGTTTCCTCATTCAGACAAGTTCTTTTCCATCATTGTCTTTCTCTGACTTTGATGTTCTATATTACATTCACTTACTCCACTTAAAATGTCTGCTGTGTGTCAGCCACATTCCTTGAGGAAAGGTTGCCCAGAGACTATAGCATTTGACAGTTTCAGTGGGACCAAATTCTGAAATGAGAGCCACCTGCACAAATGGGTTGAGCCACACAGGGGGTATGGGAATCAAGGATCCTGACAAATGTGGCAGTGCATGTCAATAATTCCAGAACTTAAGAAGCTGCGGCAAGAGAATTCTGTGTGCAAGGGTAGCCTTGGCTACATACCAAGATCTGTCTCAAAAACATTAAATCATAACTGGTTGTGTATCCAATGTTTGAATTAGGGAAAGGTAAAAGGAGATAACTGCCTAACTTTCTGAGATTTTGAATAGATTAGCAGTACGTGCAACACCATAAATGATTTTCATGCTTGGGAGTCAGCAGTTGACTGAGGATAACTCATAGTTCACAGGATAAGTTAGCTTTAACTGTCAACTGGACACAGCCTAGAGTCAGGAGGGATGAAAGCTATGAATAAAGAACTGCCTAAATCAGATTGGCCTGTGGACGTGTCTGTGAGGGATTGCCTTGATTATAAATAGCAAAGTGGCATGGTATGGGATATATTAGGCAGGTATGAAAGGGATTCTAGATTATCTGGGTAGAAGCACTAGCTTTGGGGAATTCAGAGCTGACAGATGAGAACTGGACAGTCAGGTAAGAGTGAAGTCAGCATTGATTCTCAGAGAGCCAGAAGGGAAGGGAGCCCGGAATTAGATTCATAAAATTCTGTAGAACATTGCATGTTTTGTCTGCGTGCTGATTTAAGATTCTCCCTTAACATCTGAGGTTTAAGTAATTCTCACTGATGACAGTTAGATGCTTGAGTCAGAAAAGTACTTTCAGAAATCCCTTAGTATATCCAGGTTCCAAAAGGCAATGTTCTGACTCTTGAAAATGAAAAATTGAAAGTTGAATAATCTCATATTAGAATTCAAGGAACAGAAAAGTCTGATGGTGTATGAAGCAGGACTTCATGTGGAGATTTGTTAATCTCCCAGCCTTTACAACAGTAGATCATATAGGAACCTATTTTTGTATCTTTTTCTCAGAGATCTTACCTCTAGAAAGATTTGATAAGTAACTGTGAAATCTATAGTGCAGTTATGAGCAAGGAAAGGTGAAAAAATGAAAACAGATACTCACTGTATTATTAGGGTTCTTATCCCCACTAGAATATTTGCATCCTGCCAGGCAAGGTGAAATGTAAGTCACTCCATTCTTCCCGCAGATGGGTTCCCATTCGTTTTTATCACAACTGCAGTCTGAATTGCAATATGAAAGTGGTACATCTATGTGAGAGTCCACTGAATTCATTCTGGAGATATATGATGAGAAACATGTCAGAGAGAGACAGAGATAGAGTGAGAAAGACAGAGGGAAGGAAGGAAAGAGTGAAAACAATATAGAAGAAAAGGGAAAGGGGAGGAGGAAGAAGAGAAGGATAGCAAGGGAGAAAATGTAGGGAATGAGGAAGCCTGTGCAGAGAAGAGGAAAATGAGGTTAAGGTAGAAGAAGGGAATGGAGCGGAAGGAAAAGGCTAGTGAGCCTGAAAACTCTTACCCAAGAGAGAACTGATGAGAAATCTGTGTGTGTTACTGCTGTGTGAGCCTACTTAAGCTGCTAGCTACAGTAGATGTTAAGCTTCACAGGAGACTCCAGGCCCTGGCCTTAGGTCAGCTAAAGTGCCAGGATGACTTTGCATTGTGTAGTAACAGTGGGACAGCAAAGGTACAGTTACACTTGGAGTATCCAGATGTCTAATTCCAATGGGACAGTAGCACTGCCAGTTCATAGAGCATGGGAATCCAGTTCAGGGTGAGGAACTGGTCTCTTGTACAGGTATCTGCTAAAATGAACTCTAGATGAAGGTTGTACAGCCGTGGCTGTGAAAGTTGCCTACATCTACACTCACAACAAGCCAAAATGCAGTGGGGAAGACCAAGAGTTTTGGAGTCTAAAACTCTAAATTTGAGTACATGAGAGATAGTAAGGTAACATCCAGGTGTTGCTGGCTGTGTACACTATCTGTTCAAGGGGGGAAAAGATAGCCATGACACATTGTAAACACTCTAACAATGGCATGATCACCGTGACCCAATTTTTCTTTAAAGCAGAAATAAAAACTGATTTTGTGATTCCACCACAGAGCTCCCATCTAGATAAGAGAGCTTCCATCTGGACCAGAGAGAGGCTTCCTGAATCTGTCAGCTCTGTCTGGAACAAGAGTGCTGATAAGACCAAGAACGAATCCACAGGGAGAGGGGCAGACTTCAAGGCAGAAGTACATACGAAAAAATGAAGAGCAATACAGCATCACCAGAACCTAGCCCTCCTCCAACAGCTAGACCTGAACATCACAAAATGGAAGAAGTAGAAGAAAGCAACCTTATGAATAACATCATGAAGAGGCTAGAGGCTTATATAGAAGAAATCAAAAGTGAAATTGAAGAAAAGACAAACAAAAAATGGTAAGAATGCTATAAAAAAAACTAGAGGAAAGAACAAATAAAGCAGAAGAAAACAATAAATCCCTGAAAGAAAATCATGAAAAAGCAATGAAACAAATGAAAGAAACAGTCCAAGACCTGAAAAGGGGAATAGAAAAAATGAAGAAGACACAAACAGAGGGAATGCTGGAAATAGAAAATCTGAGTAAATGAACAGGAACTTCAGATGCAAGTATAACCAACAGAATGCAAGAGATGGAAGAGAGGATCTCTGGTGTTGAAGATACGGTAGAAGAAATAGATTCATCAGTCAAAGAAAACACTAAAGCCAACAAAGTCATGACCCAAAATTTCCAAGACATTTGGGACACCATGAAAAGACCAAACCTATGAATAATAGAGATAGAGGAAGAAGAATACCGACTCAAAGGCACAGAAAATATATTCAACAAGATCATAGAAGAAAACTTTCCCAACTTAAAGAAGGAAATGCCTATGAAGATACAAGAAGCCTATAGAACACCAAACAGACTAGACCCCCCAAAAAAGTCCCCTCGCCACATAATAATTAAACAACTCAACGTACAGAATTAAGAAAGAATATTAAGAGCAGTCTTGTATAATATTAGAGGGACCAGCCTTAATATTATACATCCCAGGGTCTCAGGAGCGAGAACTACTAACGGCGAGGACTATTTTCAGGAAATAGAATCTCAGCACACCGAGCTCTATAGTCCACTTGCTTTAATTCCTCTGGCATAACATCCTTTACACCCAGCTTCAGTTCTGTTCTCATGTCTAGCTCCTTTCTTGGCTGATTTCTCTCTATATTTATCTACTGCTTCCTCTAAGTTCTATCTTAATTCTCTTGTCTTAATTCTGCCTCATCCAGGTCCTTTTCACCTTGTTCTTACCCAGCCAGTACTTCCCCATCTGACTCTTCCTCATCTTCCATCTCGTTCCTCTGGTACTCTCCTCTAGCCCTTCAATCTAATTCTTCTCCATCTCAGTTTGTTCCTCTCAAGTTCTTACCCGTCTAGTTCTTCCATTCTCTTTTCTCTTCTCCATCTCCCCATGCCCTGGAAGTCCTGGTATATAAAGCAAGGCTTCCAGGGTCAAACGGAGGGGTGATAAGAATCACATAGAGAGGCAATAACCATTAATTAACATTTGCAACCCCAAAGGGAAGTGACCAATGGGGAAATGAATTAACTAAAGGCTAAATTCGGGTAATATCTAAGAAGAGGGCTCTTATGTGCTCAACTATAATCTTAGAAAATGTTAAGAATCAATAAGTTGCTAGGTCAATGGAGAAAATAAAACTGTCTTCTTTTTTCCTGTGGCTCCTATCTGTCCAAGCTATCTGCCATTTTACTGCAGGGTGGGGGAAAGTGTGCTCAGTCGCTAGGCAACCTGTGTACAGCTAGATGCCTCTGGTGATAGTTAAAGGGAGATCTGGAACTGGAGGTAAGGTTTGGGAAAGGAGGAAGTAAGGCTTAATTGGCATATCCGCCAGACCTTCTCATACAGGTAGCCTGGATGGTTAAGTCTGTTCTTAGAGAATACAGAGGTATCTCTGATAAAGTATTCTCCTCCATCTGGGGATGGACCTGGCCGGATGCTGCTAATGATGATAATTACAGGGAGGCTTGAACTGGGGTTCTGGCTGAACATAGCTGTCAGCACAGAAGGTTATCTAAATCCTAGAAGTGGTTAGGTAAGGAGTTAGCAGTCTATAAAGTTAGTAAGGCTGTAAGAAAGGAGGGTCCAAGCTGAATTGTGTAAAGCTATTACTTAATGTCCACCTGACCTAGGTGGTATCTCCTTGTGGAATTTACCTTAAATCAGGAGACTTGCATGTGGACTGTTATTACTGCTAGTCCTTGAAAGTGGCCAAGGGAGATATCTGATTCCAGAGAAAGACTTTCCTGAGACTGTTCACCAAATACCTGGAATGTGTATGTCCAGAGAGTGATCAGTCCACACTGTTAGCCCTTCTTGGGGAAAAGTCAATTGGGAAAACTATGAAGGCACACATGACTTTCATAACAGAATACAGCTGATATATAACAAGCCAAGTAACACCAAAAACTCCTTGGGATTTGGCTTCCTCTGGAGGAATTCCCTGATCCCTCCAGTTAGTGACTTTGCCATAACCAGCTGAGTTCTTATAATATATTCCTGCAGCCCGCAGCAGAGCAGCAAAGGAAAAAGGTCAGTGACTTATAAGGGCAAACCCATTAGAATAACATCCAATTTCTCAATGGAGACTTTGAAAGCCAGAAGGACCTGGACAGACGTAAAGCAGACACTAAGAGACCATGGATGCCAGCCTAGACTAATATACCCAGCAAAATTTTCAATCATCATAGACAGAGTGAACAAGACATTCCAAGACAAAGCCAGATTTAAACAATACTTATTCACAAACCCAGCCCTACAGTAAGCACTAGAAGGAACATTCCAGCCTAAGGAAGTCAGATATAACCTCGAAAACACAGGCAATAGATAATGCCACAGCAGTAAACCCCAAAGAAGAGAAGTACACACACACTACCACCAAAAAATAACAGGAACAAACAATCATTGGTCATTAATATCCCTTAATATCAATGGACTTAATTCACCTATAAAAAGACACAGGCTTACAGAATGGATATGAAAGCAGGACCCATCTTTCTGCTGCATACAAGAAACACAACTCAAATTCAAAGATAGACACTACCTAAAAATAAAAGGCTGGGAAAAGATTTTCTAATCAATGGTCTTAAGAAGCAAGCTGGTGTAGCCATCCTAATATTCAGAAAAATAGACTTCAAACTAAAATCAATGAAAAGAGATCAAGAAAGGCATTACATACTCATCACAGGAAAGATCCACCAAGATGAAGTTTCAATTCTGAACATTTATGCCCCAAATACAAGGGCACCCACATATGTAAAAGAAACATTACTAAAGCTTAAACCACATATAAAACCCCACACATTAATAGTGGGAGACTTCAACACCCCACTTTCACCAATGGACAGATCTCCCAAATCCAAACTTAACAGAGAAATAAAGGACTTAACTGATGTTATGACTCAAATGGACTTAATCGATATCTACAGAACATTCCATCCTAACAAAAAAGAATATACCTTCTTCTCAGCACCCCATGGAACCTTCTCTAAAATCAACCACATACTTGGTGACAAAGCAAATCTCAACAAATACAAAACAATTGGAATAACCTCCTGCATTCTATCAGACCACCATGGTTTAAAGTTAGATTTCAAAAACAACAAAAACTACAGAAAACCTACAATCTCACGGAAACTGAATAATGCTCAACTGAATCACCAATGGGTAAAGGAAAAAATAAAGAAATTAAAGACTCCTTAGAGATCAACAAAAATGAAGACACCACATAGCCAAACTTATGGGACACTATGAAAGCAGTGCTACGAGGGAAATTTGTAGCACTAAATGCCCACATAAAGTTGGAGAAATCTCACACTTGTGACTTAACAGCACACATGAAAGCTCTAGAACAAGAAGAAGCAAAGTCTCCCAGGAAGAATAGATGCCAGGAAATTATCAAATTGAGAGCTGAAATCAATAAAATAGAAACAAAGAGAACAATACAAAAAATTAATGAAAGAAAGAGTTGGTTCTTTGAGAAAATCAACAAGATAGACAAGCCCTTATCCAAACTAACCAAAAGACAGAGAGAGAGCACATCCAAATTAACAAAATCAGAAATGAAAAGGGGAACATAACAACAGAAATGAGGAAATCCAGAGAATCATCAGGTCATATTTCAAAAACCTCTACTCCACAAAACTGGAAAATCTAAAAGAAATGGATATTTTTCTGGATAGGTACCACATACTTAAGTTAAATCAAGACCAGATAAACTATTTAAATAGTCCAATAACCCCTAAGTAAATAGAATCAGTCATTAAAAGTCTCCCAACCAAAAAAAGCCCAGGACCAGATGGTTTCAGCACAGAATTCTATCAGATCTTCAAAGAAGAGTTAATACCAACACTCTTTAAATTGTTCCACACAATAAAAACAGAGGAACATTACCAAACTCCTTCTATGAGGCTACAATTACCCTGATTCCTAAACCAAAACAAAGATGCAACAAAGAAAGAGAACTACAGACCAACCTCCCCCATGAACATTGATGTAAAAAACTCAATGAAATACTGGCAAACAAACTCAAAGAACACATCAAAACAATTATCTACCATGATCAAGTAGGCTTCATATGAAAGTCCATTGATGTAATACACCATATAAACAAACTCAAATAAAAAAAACCACATGATCATCTCACTAGATGCAGAAAAGGTATTTGACAAAATCCAACACCCCTTCATGACAAAGGTCTTGGAGTGATCAGGAATACAGGGAACATACCTAAACATAATAAAGGCAATTTACAGCAAGCCAACAGCCAACATCAAATTAAATGGAGAGAAACTCAAAGCGATTCCACTAAAATCAGGAATGAGGCAAGGCTGCTCACTCTCCACATACTTATTCAATATAGTACTTGCCAGAGCAATAAGACAACATAAGGAGATTAAGGGGATACAAATTGGAAAGGAAGAAGTCAAGCTTTCCCTATTTGCAGGTGACATGATAGTATATTTGAGTGACCCCAAAGATTCAACCAAGGAACTGATACAGCTTATAAACACCTTCAGCAACATAGCAGGATACAAGATCAACTCAAAAAATCAGTAGCCCTCCTATATACAATTGACAAACAGGCTGAGAAGGAAATCAGAGATACATCACCCTTTATAATAGCCACAAATGATATAAAATACCTTGGGGTAACACTAACCAAGCAAGTGAAAGACCTATATGACAAGAACTTTAAGTCCCTGAAAAAAGAAATTGAAGAAGATGTCAGAAAATGGAAGGATCTCCCATGCTCATGGATAGGCAGGATTGACATAGCAAAAATGGCAATCTTACCAAAAGCAATCTGCAGATTCAATGCAATCCCCATCAAAATACCCACATAATTCTTCAAAGACCTGGAAAGAATAATACTCAACTTCATATGGAAAAACAAAAAACTCAGGATAGTCAAAAGAATTCTGTACAATAAAACAACCTCTGGAGGCATCATGATCCCTGACCTCAAGCTCTACTATAGAGCTACAGTAATAAAAACAGCTTGGTACTGGCATAAAAACCGACATGTGGACCAATGGAATTGAATTGAAGACCCTGACATTAATCCGCACACTTATGAACATATAAATTTTGACAAAGAAGTCAAAACTGTACAATGGAAAAAAGAAAGCATCTTCAACAAATGGTGCTGGCGTAACTGGATATCAATGTGCAGAAGACTGCAAATAGTTCCATATCTGTCACTGTGCATAAGTGGATCAAAACCTCAACATAAATCCAGTTACTCTGAACCTGATAGAAGAGAAAGTAGGAAGTACTCTTGAACACATTGGCATAGGAGATAACTTCTTAAATATAACAGCAGTAGCATAGACACTGAGGGAAACAATCAATCAATGGGACCTCTTGAAACTGAGAAGCTTTTGTAGAGCAAAGGATACGGTCAACAAGGCATAGCGACAGCCTACAGAGTGGGAAAATTTCTTCACCAACCCCAAATCTGACAGAGGGCTGATATCCAGAATATATAAAGAACTCAAGAAATTAGACATCAAAATTCCCAACACTCCAATTAAGAAATGGGCTATAGAACTAAACAGAGAATTCTCAACAGAGAAAGCTCAAATGGCTGAAAGACATTTAAGGAATTGCTCAACATCCCTAATCATCAGGGAAATGCAAATCAAAACGACTCTGAGATACCACCTTACACCTGTCAGAATGACTAAGATCAAAAACACTGAAGACAGCTTATGCTGGAGAGGATGTGGAGCTAGGGGAACTCTTCTCCACTGCTGGTGGGAATGCAAGCTTGTACAACCACTTTGGAAATCAATATGGCACTTTCTTAGAAAATTGGGAATCAATCTCCCCCAAGATCCAGCTATACCACTCTTGGGCATATACCCAAGGAATGCTCAATCATACCACAAGGGCACTTGCTCAGCTATGTTCATATCAGCATTGTTTGTAATAGCCAGAACCTGGAAACAACCTAGATGCTCTTCAACTGAAGAATGGATAAATAAAAGGTGGTACATATACACAATGGAATACTACTCAGCAGAGAAAAACAATGACATCATGAGGTTTGAAGGCAAATGGATGGATCTAGAAAAAAACATCCTGAGTGAGGTAACCCAGACTCAGAAAAACAAACATGATGTGTACTCACTCATAGGAGGATACTAGATGCAAAACAAAGATGACTAGACTGCTACTCACAACTCCAGGGAGGCTACCTAGAAAACAGGACCCCAAGAAAAAACACAGGGATTGCCCAATGACAGAGAAAAGGATGAGAGCTACATGAACAACCTGGATGTGAGTGGGGGTAATGAAGGTCAAGGGTTGAGGGAAAGAGAGCTTAGGGGAGCGGGAGATCCCAACCAGATCAAGAACAGAGAGGGGACACAAGGAATAAGAGACCATGATAAATGAAGACCATGTGAGAATAGAAAGAAGCAAAGTGCTAGAGAGGTCCCCAGAAATCCACAAAGATACCTCCACAATAGACTACTGCAAATGGTCGAGAGAAAGCCCGAACTGACCTACTCTGGTGATAGGATGGCCAAACACCCTAATTGTCATGCTAGAAACCTCATCCAATGACTGAGGGAACCGGATCCAGAGATCCACAGCCAGGCCCTAGGTGGAGCTCTAGGAGTCCAATTGGCAAGAAAGAGGAGGGTTTGTATGAGCGAGAATTGTTGAGACCAAAATTGGAAAAAGACCAGGGACAAATAGCCAAATGTGAATGAAAACACATGAACTATGAACCAAGAGATGAGGAGCCCCCAACTGGATCAGGCCCTCTGGATAAGTGAGACAGTTGATTAGCTTGATCTGTTTGGGTGTCATCAAGACAGTGGAACCAGGAC
This sequence comes from Peromyscus californicus insignis, assembly GCF_007827085.1. Taxonomy (NCBI): domain Eukaryota; kingdom Metazoa; phylum Chordata; class Mammalia; order Rodentia; family Cricetidae; genus Peromyscus; species Peromyscus californicus. The sequence continues at coordinate 153,999,597 of NW_026294584.1, read as the reverse complement.
CTGTCCTCAGTGCATGATCTGGCTGTTTGGAACCTGGGGCTTATGCAGGGACACTTGACTCAGCCTGGGAGGAGGGGACTGGACCTGCCTGGACTGAATCTACTGGGTTGAACTCAATCCCCAGGGGAGTCTTTGCCCTGGAGGAGATGGGAATGGGGGGAGTGTTGGGGGAAGTCAGAGGGTGGGGTTGTGGGAGTGGGGAGGACAAGGGAATCCATGGCTGATATGTAAAATTAAATTAAATTATAAAATAAAAAATTAAAAAAAAACTGATTTTGTGAGATCTCAAAAAGTGATTGTTTGGGAAACTTATAAATTGTAATTCTTATTAACTTACTTATCAACTAAATTCTTACCAACTGTCTAAAGTTTATTAGAAACTTTTTTCAGCCCTATTTTTCTCACACACAGTCTTCTAATCAGTCAACACATCATTCTGTTTGTAAAATGATATATACAAACCCATCATAGGTCAAGGTTAGGCCAGCAAATGGTTTGTTTTCACAGATTAGAGAAAAATTTAATAGCTGAAACACATAGGCTACTGAAGAGGTGAAAAATGCAAACTTGGCAATTCCAACCAGGGTCAATTTGAATTTTTTAATGATATATCCTCCTAAAAACATTCCAGTTGCCATAGTAGGTAGAGTTATAACTCCTGTAAATAAGAGGAAAATGTAATCATTACATAAGCAAGGTTTATTTGTTGTCTTTACAAATGAAATACAGTGTGTCTACAGAAACCCTTCATTTTTGTTGCTTCTTGAGTAGACGTGAATGACCAGAATAAAGATGGAAGACCATTCCCTATGTGGAAAAATAAAAAATAACGTCTTCCTGCCAAAAAGAAGGGCCTCATTTCCTGGTAACAGAACTCAGTTGACGCCTTTGAACGTGTGAATTTTGTGAGGGATACCCCACCCTAGAAATCAATAATGACAATGTATTTAACCTTCAGCATCTAAAATCTTTTTTTTTTTTTTTTTTTTTTTTTTTTTTTTTTTTTTTTTTGGTTTTTCGAGACAGGGTTTCTCTGTGTAGCTTTGCGCCTTTCCTGGGACTCACTTGGTAGCCCAGGCTGGCCTCGAACTCACAGAGATCCACCTGGCTCTGCCTCCCGAGTGCTGGGATTAAAGGTGTGCACCACCACAAGACTGGAATTATTTCATTATTTATTTATGTATATGTATGTGTGTGTGTGTGCATGGGTGGGGTGGACGTGGGTGCAGGTGTGCAGGGGCCAGCTTCAGTAGTGCACCATGTGTCAGGTCCAAAGAAAACTCTAATTCCCCAAACTCCAAAAGGCAGTCTAAATATCCAGAAATGGACTCAATCTGGATGATAGAAGGGTTTCTGGTGATTAGATAAAACTTAGAAACTTGTGAAGTTGGTTCCCCTCTACCAAGAGGAGTCATTTCTCTTATCACTGGCAGAAGAGAGATATGGCTGGCTACATGTGATATCTACTAGCATACCAAAGCTCATACTGACCGGAGGCTCTCTGGGTATCACAACTACCTATTATACATTTCAAAGTCCATGTTAGTCCTTGACCTTTTCACCTCATCTCCTACCCTAAACTTCCTCTGGCTCGTAGTCTGTGCTCTCCAAGCTACTCATGCTCCTTATTTTTGATATGTTCTCACCCATCCTCTGCTTCCTTCCTCCTCCTCCTCCTCCTGCTCTCTCTCTCTCCCTATTCCCCCCTCTTTTTCTGTCTCCCCCTCTCTATGTTGTGCCCTGTTTCTCTCACCATGTTTTCTCTATTCTTTATCCCCTGGCATCTTCACCTCTCCATAGACAGCCCTGACCAGGTCCAGTTAGCTGGCCATATTCAATCTACTTCTTTCTCTCTGTGCTCTGGACTCTTCCAGATGTCTTTGGCTATTCTCTCCCATATCTACAAAAATCTTCTGCTTAACTATACCATGGAGCAGTCAGTCATGTCATCAATTTATACATCATCTATGAAGCAAACTAGGAAATAGTCTGCCTTACCTAGTACAAAGTTGGCCTCGGATGCTGACTGGCCGAATTGTTGCTCTACAAACTTGAAGACATAAGTAAAGGAGCCAATAAAGCTGCTGATTTGTAGCAATGTTAATGCCACAAATATAATATACAGATGGTTGGTAAGGATGCTTTTCAGAGACCATAGAAAACCTTGAAATGACAAGAGTGAAATAAACATTGTAATACAACTTAAATATTCCTTACATCCTAATCTACTTATTTTATGTGTGAGTTAAAATTATAAATACACAGAACAGAAAGTTAGAGAGTGCTCTTAAATCTTGCTCTAAACAGATTTTTCAGTCTATTTCTTCAATAATTTGCATATTTATATTATGTATTTGGTTAATTATTTTCATCATAATTAATTTTTTGCCTCTTCTATTTTGTGATTTGCTTTGTTCAATGGCTACTTGACAGTACATCACACTCTTAGACTTTCATAGCTATCAATCCACTTACCTGTTCATTCAACAAATATTTGGTTTTGAATTGGGTACCAGGAAATATTCTGAAATATGAATCTTGTATGTGATGGTTCCTATTCATCAGAATGTAATAATGTGATTTTTATGTCAATGAAGCAATTTGTTAAACAGAAATTTAAATAATCTGTGGCCACAGGAATAAAAACACTGATGTTCAAAAATTGTAAGCATGAATTTACGATGAGGATTCCAACACTTTGTTCCCTGGAATGCAGCTTTTCCATAAGATGCTGCCCCAGAAAATATGGTGGCATTTAAGCTACTGACCATTGGATAAAACAAAAAGGAGTAGAGGATAGTAATTAGTCCCAGGCCACATTAAAACAGAAACACTAAGAAACTCACTTATGCCCTCTATGTGCTGCGATTTGAGCCATGTGCCACTACACCTGGTTGAAATTTTCTTGATATACTTTAAAGAAAAAAACATTTTTGTATATGTGTATTTATGAGTGTTTATGTATGAAAGGGCATTGGAGCCTCCAGAGCTAGAGTTACAGACAGTTATGAACCACAATGAGGGTGCTGGGAACCTAACTTGGTTCCTCTGCAAGAGAAGTAAGTGCTTTTAGTTATTGATCTATCTGAGCAGCCCCATGACATGCTATTTTTAACATCTCTGCTAAGTTTCAAGACCTTGGGGCTATAGAACCCTTGCCTAGCAAGCACAAAGATCTGAGTTAAATTCTAGTACCAGGAATAAAAACAAAACAATACCATGGTCTCTGGTTTCTAACTACTTTTGAAAAATCAATAAAACTCTGTTCTCTAGTATTTCCCAATTTTCATAGTTTAAAAATGGTGTTAATTCTCATGTCATGGTCAGTATAAAGCTACTAATCTTGGTGAAAATTGAATGATCCTCTATTATAAGCCAATGTGCAGAATTGGCTCAAGCAGAGAATTGTTCTTGGGTTGGACTGATGGAGAGAAGAAATCAATCAAATGTAGAAGTGAAAGAACTAGGAGGAGGAAGGTCTTGGGACAGATCTGAGAACTTGTTCTTGATTCCAAAGTCAACTTGAAAAGGTTGCCAAGTGGTTATGGTTTTGTCACAGTTACTTGTATTGTTGTTGTGACAAAATACCCTGTTAAAAGCAACTCAAGATAGAAAGGGTGCCGGGCGGTGGTGGCGCACGCCTTTAATCCCAGCACTCGGGAGGCAGAGCCAGGCGGATCTCTGTGAGTTCGAGGCCAGCCTGGTCTCCAAAGCGAGTTCCAGGAAAGGCGCAAAGCTACACAGAGAAACCCTGTCTCGAAAAACCAAAAAAAAAAAAAAAAAAAAGGTAGAAAGGGTGTATTGTGGCTCTCCGTTTAAGGGTATACAACATCACCATGGGGAAGTCATGATGACAAGAGTTAAGGTAGCTCACCATACTGCATCCAAAGTCAGGAAGCAGAGGGATGAGTACTCAGCTTGCTTTCTCCTTTTTGTTCAGTTTAAAACCCCAGCCCATTGAATGGTGCTATCCACAGTTGGAATGGGATCTTCCTGTCTCTGTTAACCTAATCTCAACAATCCCTCACAGACATGCACAGGGGCTTGCCTTCTGGGTGATTCTGGGTCCTGGTAAATTAGCAATCAACATAAGCCATCACAAAGTAAGTATTCCACTGATTTAGGGTTTTTTTGGGGGGGATTGAGATAGGTCTCACCTTGGTCTCAAAGTTCAGGCTAACATTGAACTCATGATCACCAGAACCACTATAACTGGCTTTAATTTGTTTTTGGTTTTGGTTTTTTGTTTTTGCTATTTTACCAATTCCTTCTGATTCCTCCAATTTTAAATTAAAATTTCAGATTAGAATTCAGAGAAATGGCTTTCATTACAGAATTTCCATCAATATGTTTTCATTATACTTTGTTCTCATTTGCTCTCCTCTCTTCTGTCCTCCCTGTGTCTTTCCCCTCTCTTTCCTCCAATCTGAAAACTGTTGTCAAAGTTTTATTGTCTAGGATACTTTTATCTACATGTCTCTGAATCACCATTCTGACTATGTCTTCTCTGTTTCACTCCATTAACCCTCAGAAATTATATGTGAAAGGAAAAGAACCATCAAATAGGAAAGAATCCTAGGTAAATTATGGATGCCAACTACTTTGACTACTCTGATGTTTTCAGTTCACTTTTGAATACTCTGGCAGGCAAATTTTTCAGTACAATTACCTGGAAAAATAATAATCTTACTCTAAATACCTAGAGAGAAACTTCTCTGAGATATCTTCTCTTTAATCCAGGCATCTATATAAAAATAGGTGAGTTTAACCTGAGCACATTATTTAAAGCTGATTGTTATAGTTGTCTGTATAATTCTCAGTGCCAAGTAACTTTCTTTTTTTTTTTTTTTTTTGGTTTTTCGAGACAGGGTTTCTCTGCGTAGCTTTGCGCCTTTCCTGGATCTCGCGCTGTAGACCAGGCTGGCCTCGAACTCACAGAGATCCGCCTGCCTCTGCCTCCCGAGTGCTGGGATTAAAGGCGTGCGCCACCACCGCCCGGCTTCAAGTAACTTTCTAGACTGAATCATAGATTCCTGGAGAAAGAAGCCAAATGTCTTGCCATAAAGGGTTGGCATCACTTGTGGAATTAATGAATTAATTAAATATTTTAACTCTTTGAACTCTCACTGATGCTTTATACTAAATTTTGAAATAAAGATATTGTATATACAGTTCAGTGGTAGAATACTTAGCTAGTATGTGCAAAGCCCTGGAATTTGATCCCTAACACCAAAATAGGCAGATAGATAAGTAGATAGATAGATAGATAGATAGATAGATAGATAGATAGACAGATAGACAAAATATTTGAAAGAATACATACCTTCTTGTTTAAAAACATTTGAAAGAATTATATACCTTCTTGTGCATACCTTTAATCCCAGTACTTAGGAAGCAGAGGCAGGTGGATCTCTGAGAGTTGAAGCCCACTCTGATCTACAGAGAGAGTTCTAGGACAGCCAGGGCTGTTACACAGAGAAACCTGTCTCAGAAAACAAAACAAACAAACAAACAGCAGCAACAAAAAACAATGAACATGATTGTTTATGTGATTGTTTTATTTATTTGGTGTGTGTGTGTGGTATATGACAGTACATGTGCATACACACACATGTACACATGCACACACACTTGCACACAGATAGGCATGACTATTGTCTGCTCTGTGCTCACAGAGGCCAGAGAAGAACAATGAGTGAGCATCTTGCTCTATCACTTCCCACCATATTCCTTTGAGGCAAGGTCTCTCACTGAAGCTGGATATAGGATAATGACTCAGGAGCCCAAGTAATCCTCTTGATTCTACCATGTCCCCACTATCATGGGCTTATAGGCCCACCCAGCTACACCTGGCTCTATATATGGATGTTGGGGATTCTAGCTCAGGTCCTTATGCTTACATAGCAAAAGCTTCTGTGAACTGAGCCATATCCCTAACCTTCTTTTCTTCATGCTGAAAGCCACAAATAAAATCTATTCATTTTGTTCATAATTAGGAACATGATGATTTGAATAAGAATGACCTCTATAGATTCATGTCTGAAAACTTGATTTACAGTTGGTGGAACTGTTTGGGAAGGACTGAGGGCATGGCCTTGTTGAAAGGAAGTGTATCACCAGGGGTGGACTTTGAGGTGTCCAAGGCCCATGCCATTCACAGCTCTCTCTCTCTCTCTCTCTCTCTCTCTCTCTCTCTCTCTCTCTCTCTCTCTCTCTCTCTGCCTCATGCTTGTGGATCAAGATATAAGTTCTTAGCTACTGTCCTAGAATCATGCCTGACTGCTCACTGCCATGTTCCCTGCTATGATGGTCATGGACTCTGTCCTCTGGAACCATGAGTCCCCAAATTAAATTCTTTCTTTTATAAGTTGCCTTGGTCATGGTGTCTATTCGCAGCAATAGAAAAGTAACTAAGACAGAAAATATTAATTTTAATAGGAAATTTAGAAGGAGTTAAGCAAAGTTTAGTGCCGAAGAAAGCTAGATAGATGATTTGGTCATATTGTTCTCAAGTATTCTTCACTTTCAGTGGGATTAACATCTTCACATTGACTAATTGTGAAATCCTTACCTGTCATGTTGACAGGAGCTTTTTTCTCCTGGTTGGTCAAATTAGTCATGTTATTCTTTTCTTCATCTGTTCTGAATACATTCGGAGATGCTGAATTTTTCCTTTCCTTCTGTATTGTCTTTGGAATTTGGGGTAGAAAAAAGAAGGGTATAGAAGAAATAATGGATAATAGTCCAGACACCATGAAACTGAGCCACCAGGCACCAACCCAACGAGCATCCTTAGGAGTTATTCGGATACTTCCTGGAATGAATTAGAACAGGCCAGTCAGAAATCATTCCAAAAGAAAATATTGATAATGACTGCTAGCATCCACAGATGAAGAAACCAAACTATATTTTATCAATCCTAAAATGCAATCTTCTTCTTCTTTTTTTTTTTTTTTTTTTTTTTTTTAGTATTTTTTTCAACTTAGAACTGTTAGGGTCTGAGAGAAGCGCCCAAGAAAGACCAAGAGTCACATATGCAATTTAGCAAGAGCATTTATTGTTTCCAACAGGTTGGGGTGGCAAATAGTGACCTGAAGGGAGGTCACAAGCTCCTTTTAAGTGGAGTTAGCGGAATTCCAGGGAGGAGGAATTAATCTGTTGCTGATTGGTGGAGGAAAGATTAGTCTGGGAGCTTATTGGTGGGAGGTTGTAATGGCTAGGGGTCTGTTGGTGGGTGGGTGGGGTCTAATGGTTAGGGGCTTGTTGACAGGAGGGTAGGAAAAGCTATCTTTAGATAGTAGAAGGCAGGGGAGGGGGCATATACTGAGCCAGCAAAAGGGCCATTGAGATGCCTGCTGAGCCAGCAGAAGGCTGGGGAGCATCTGCTGATTGGTTGCCCCTAAGTTGTGGTTTTCCTGAGAATTGCTTGCTCAGCTCCAGCCTGCTCTAGTGAACTGAAACTAAAGCCTGGTCTGTGTCAGGGCTACTGGGGGCCTGTCATAGCCCTGGTTTGGCCACCTGGTCCTCTCAGAACCATCTTAGAATTTTTGTTGCCAGGAACCAGTCAAAGTATTATAGCTTACCACCATACAGACTCAGTTGTAACAGGAGAATTGTGAACACTAAGTATTTAATCTCAAAGATAACTTGAAAACAAGGGCAGGGCATGAGTATTCATCATCATCTGAAAACAGTGGTTGGTACAATCTACTGAGGTCTGGATAGCACCAGAGAGAAGTTTAACATTGTTTCCAAGAAATGGGAAAGCTCCATTCTTCTATTTCTAGTTTTATTATATACAGCCAGCCCTACCAATAGCAGAGAAAGTGATGAGAATGAAAAACAGTGAAAAATCTGCATTTAAAAGTACCCCCAAAAAGATGGACTAGAAACATAAGACATTCTTTGCCCAGGTTATTTCAATTGGTTTTTTTTTTTTTTTTTTTTTTTTTTTTTGCAGTGTCAAGAGGGATGACAGGTTAATGCTAGCACTGTCTATAGCTGGCACTCCTATAAATAATGAATGTCAGTCAGATGATGTCTCAGAGTTTTATTGCTGTAAAGAGACACCATGACCACTGCAACTCTTATAAAGGAAAACATTTAATTGGTGCTGGCTTACAGTTTCAGAGATTTAGTCCATTATCATCATGGTGTGAAGCATGGCAGCACTCAGGCAGACATGGTGCTGGAGAAGGAGCAGAGAGCTCTACATCCTGATCAGCAGGCAGCAGGAAAAATGACTGTGAGACACTAGGCCTGGTTTTGAGCTTCTGAGACCTCAAGGCCTACTGATGCACTTCCTCCAACAAAGCCAGACCTGCTCCAACAAGGCCACAACTCCTAACAGTGCCACTACTTATGGGCATATGGGGGGCATTTATTTTCAAACCACCACAATTGATGATCATTAAAAGATGAGGAAATTCCTAAAGACATACAACTTGCAAAAACTGGATCATGAGTTGGTGGAAATCCTGAACATGCCTGTGGCTAGTGAGAACACTGGAGCAATGCTATAGGACATAGAGAAAAGCCCAGGGACCCATGGCTTCACTGGAGTACTCTAGCTCTGAAAAAGACTTAACTCCAGTCCTTCTCAAAACCTCTCTAAGTACTCATGAGGAAACACTCCCAGACTCACTCAACATGGCCAGCACCACACTGGCACTGACACCAAGAAGCAACATTACTCAGGATCATGCTAGATGTGGTCTAATTTTCAATGTGAAGTTTTTGGATACAAAGTTATATCAAAAATCAGCTTTCTATACTACCAAAGGACTGTCAGGAAACAAGATTATGAAAACAGTCTCACTTTTAGTGTATCAAGAGTTAACCACAGAAGCAAAAAACATAAAATGTATTTCACTCATTACTGAATAAAAGGAGATGCAGAACAATCTGAACATTCATTTGTAGCCATCAAATTCCCAAGAATTCTAATACAACGCAGATAATTATTTCTAACTATAGCCAAAAATTTTCCAACTATCACCAAAAAACTCTTGCCCAGCTCTGTATGAGTTTTGAAAACAAGGATTAACTTGGAAGTGAATGAGAAGAAGTGGTTTCATTAAGGGTTTGTGTTGAAGACAAGTGAGAGCTTGGACCTTCTCTTGGCCTACTATGATGTCAACTCTTCTCCGGAAATAAATACTTTGAAGTCCTTAGAGTGCTGATGAAATAGGAAATAAGATTTGTTTATACAGCAAGCACTTCTCTATTTAGACAGATTCCCTCCTGTGGTGTCTAAAGAGATTATTACACATTTGGTGGGCTCTGAGCCAGCAGGGAGCTAGTGAAGAGAGGCATCTCTGAAGTGGAACCATAGCCTGAATGAGACTCTCAGGACTACGCTTATGGAAAGTGGAACAGAACTCTCCACTGGAGAGTGAGATTAAAGAGTCTTTTGAACCGAATCCGGTGCCTGTGGTGTGATGCCTTGCACAGCCTGGGTGCAGTGGGAAGAGGCTTGGACCTGCCTAGGCTCAGTGTGCCAGGCTCTGCTGACTCCCCATGGGAGACCTTGATTTGGGAGATGTGGGGATGTGGGGTGGCTTGGGAGAGAGGGATGGTGGATGGGAGGAGGGAGTAGGTGGGATCTGTGGGTGGTATGTAGAGTGAGTAGAAAATTTCTTAATAAAGAAAAATGAAAAAAAAAGTCTTTTGAGAGTCTCACGAACAGTAGTCATGGTTACTGCAAAGAGTATCAATGAGAGAAGAGTGGGGAAGAAGAAAGAGAGTCAAATTATACAGATAAAAATGATCACAAAGAGCTATGTGTCCAGTTCTGGAGAGCCTGGCTGTTGTAGTGAAGTCTGGTCTGAAATCACTATAGGTTCACAGTTATGGATCAGATTTGTTTAGAAGGATTATTCTGGACGTTTGATGAATGAGAATGGCCAACACTGGAGTCAGGTCAATAGGAAGGAAGATTATGTGATGATTCAGTCAATAACATAATTAAGTTTAAGATATTCATAAAGAGATAGACTATGAGAAACAATGTAAGATTTAAGAAAGGGTTGAAAGCAAAGTATTTGCCAGGTTGAATTTTAGATGTTTATTTAAACATCTAAAAATAGAAAAAGTGAGCATATTGTTTAAAAAAAAATGTTCGCTGATTCTGTCTTGTGAGCCAGAGAAATCAGATTACAGCTGAGAAGTGGATGGGGGAAGAGAAGTGAGAAATCTTCCAAAATCAGATTTTTATTTTTCAAAATACTTGACTATAGAGAGAATGGTAAACAGAAAACCAGCTAAAAAGTTGCTTGAGAACATCAAAACATCATATATGTGAGAAGACTGCATAGACTGGAGAATGCTTTATGATAAGAACAAAGTGGAGGTAGAGGGCTGAAGACAGCCAGGGAGGGACGTGGTGAAAGAGTGATGGAACAAGATCTTGAAGATGCAGGATGATGAAATTGAATCCCTAGGGTGGGTCTACAAATATGAGCTGAAGGTGGATATGATTTTTACTGACTTTTGTGGAAAAAAGATGAGAGATGTGATGAAGATAGATGTGATGTATATTGGAAGGAGGGTTTGAAGTTGATAGTTTCCACACTTTGGCCAGTTTCTCTGAATTATGAAGGAAAGCTTGCTTTGAGGGGAGAAAATGCCATAGGGATCACCTACTGTGAGTTCCTTCATCCTCCAATTGAAGGAGACTATATGCCAAACCCTTTGTCAGGATCAGGGAAAGCATCAAGCCAAGACACATGGTGGAGATGCTCAATCCCCTCCAGCCATCCCCAAGCCCCACAGTCTCACAGCAACTTCCTGAAGCTTCAGTCTGTAATTCCTGTGTTTTTAAATCCAATCCAGCACAAAGTGAAAATGCACCTTATTTGACTGTGTAACCAGCTTATTTTGGATCTAGTTGTCTAAAATGAGATTGTTCCAAATGTCCTAGTTTATGCTGACTTGCAGTAGCTTTGCATAGGAAAGGAATAAATTTTGTTTTAAATATGAATACATCCTCTCCATTTATAATTTATAAAACATAAAATCAAGAGACTATTAAAAGAGTTAAACCAGTAACTTGGAGACATGGTGGCCTGTATTTGAAAGACACTCTCCTGGCTGCCTTACTGATTCTACTTACTCAGGTCTACGAATCCAATGTCTACATACATCCGAGCAAACACAGATGACATGATAAAGCCAATGATTGGACCAATCATTGCTACTGTATTCAGAATACCTGCAAACATTTCAAAAGCATTCAATCAGAGTCCAAGTACATAAGAGTAATTTTTTCTCATCCAAAAATATTTGATCATATTCACTGCTTCTTCTACTCACCCCAGACCCATTCCTGCTCCCTTACCCACTCAAATTTGTGCCTTCTCCTTTTGTAAATCTCAACTATAGCTTGTGCCACTGTATGTTATTGGGTGTGGCCTTCTCCAGAGCATGGTCATCCTACCACAGACCACATTCCTAAAGAAAACTCACTCTCCCTCTTCCAGTAGCCACCAACTACTAATAGACCTTTAACTAGTGATGGAACTTTATTCCCACCTCCTGTCTCCATACTGGGATTTTGTCCACTTTGAACCTGTAAGCGTTTGTTTTTTATACAGTAGGTTTTAATGTATAATGTTACACAATGCTTTTCTCCAAATGCTTTCTAGGAATATGAATTTACTTAGGGAGCTGAAAAGATAGCAAGATGGTGAAGAGCACTGGCTGCTCCTTTAGAGGAAAAGAAAAGAGCTAAAGAAGAAATGACTTAGTAATGCTATCATTTCCAGGTGAGACTCAGAGAAATTAAGAACTGAGCTTCATATGTTCTGTACATTACCTAAGTACATAGAGGAGTGCCCTTCTTTTGCAAAGTCATCAATATAGGAAATTCCCAGGGGCACTATTGGTGTTTCTCCTATCCCACGAAGCATGTTCCCCATCAACACATAAATCCACATGTGTGACTTGGATCCCTTTTCACAACCTGGGTAGACAAAAAAAAAAACTGTTTTATTTTAAACATTGACTGCAGTACCAACACCCAGAACTCTACAAATTCAGATCTTTAATTATTCCTGGGATGTTCCACTTACTTGCTCTTGCTTTCTGTTTTTAATTTTAAGTGATTCCTGTTCAATCTGCAAAGTTTGAAAATAAAAAAAGACACAAAGGAAAAACAAAAACCATGCAGAAAGCAACATGATCTGAAATCTCTCTACACAAAGAAAACCATTTTAATGTTTGTTATTTGTCTTCCATATTTTGGGCATACATAAAATATATGTATTTCTTATATACAATACAGAATTAAGTATCTAGTTTGTATATATCACTTTTATAGCTAGCACTGTGCTTGGACAACTTTCCTGTTTATTTGCCCTTTGTTGTATCTTGTGTCAGGATTTTAATAATGTTGTGAGGAACAACCATATCTAAATATATCCTTCATTCTTGTTATATAATATATAACAAACATATATTTTGCCTGCATGGGTGTATGCACACCACAGGCATGCAGTATTCTCAGAGACCAGAAGAGGGTGTTGGATCTCCTGGAACTCTGGTTATACCTGGTTGTGAGATGCCATGTAGCTCCTGAGAATTGAACCAGTGCTCTTAACTGCTGAGCCATCTTTTCAGTCCCCAATTTTATATTTGTAATTATAAAATACTTCAGATTTTTCTCTGTCACAAAGAGATTTCTTGCCTATAATTATAAATAAGTCTTAAGCATCTCACTGATTATTTCCTTAAAGCTCATCAGTAACAATAGAATTACAGAGAATTAGGTAAGTATTCTTTTGTTTAATAGATGTTAAAAAATGACTTCCAGAAACTGATTAATTTACACATTCTTAACAATACAAAAAATGAAAAAGATTTAACTTCTCAATTCTTTTACTTTTAATCTTTCCATATCTGATATAACAGGTAGAGTGTTACATCTATATTGTCTTATGAGAATACTCTAAAAAATCTTCAACTGGAGTAGTTGTGTTTTTCATGAAGCATCTCTCCCTTCTTTACATAGTTATGCTTTCTTGCTTGCTTGAGTTGTTTGTTGAGACAGGGTCATATTATAAGGCTCAGGTTTACCTCAACGCCACAATCCTCCTGCTTCAACTACTGTGTTCTGGGAATACAGACATTTACAGTCAATTCTTGTAGCTTTATTTTCACTGCAAATGGTCTTTCCCAACTTCCCACTGAAACAGTCCTTAGCTACTCCTCAGACACTCCTAAAGGCTCATTAGTATCACATGTTCCACTATGATTATATCTGTATGTCAAGGTCAAATGTTTATTGTTTTTAATCAAATTTTTGCTGATATATTTTATAGGAATTTGTATAGATATAATACATACACAAAGTTTCAAATGATATTCACTGTTAATATTAATTCTTACCTTTCCCCACTATCTCAGGTGAGGTTTCAGTGAGTGATGTAGTTTTATTGGCTAAACAGATCAATGTGGAGTTGCTTAGAGAGTTGATGTCATCTTCTGATGAGTACCTGTAACTATAAGGACACCACTAGACTTAACATTTTATTTATTTACCAAGAATTTTCACTTTCCCAAGAAACTATTTTCTGCTTAATTGTATCTGTTTCTTCTCTAGGATAATGAGAATTCCCTGATAACTTCCCAGCCTCAATTTTAGGAGAAATAATGGGTAACAGTAAAATAGGGGGAAGGCCCAGTAAGTAAGGTCCTTCAATATCACTCAGGCAAGGTGGATGATCATCTTGATGCCATCCTAGGACAGACAATACTCTGGTTATGATGGGAAAAATCCTGGATTCCCCTTTCTGTTTTGTAAACTGCTGAGTGTAATAATACTTCTGAGTTGTCTTTAAAGATGACAGTATTATAAACTTCCTAATAAGTTATATCTAATAAGCTAGAGAGTCATGTGTTTAAGCTGGTCTTTAAGGCATGATAATTCATCAACTTTTCCTATCAAAACATCTGATTTTCTTTTATGGATGTACATGTACACATGAGCTAATGTCTGACTCTGAAACTTTAATAAATTCTGACACACTTTGACTTGACCTAGGAGTATTTAATAGAAACAAAGGGGATAAAGTCAGAATAGGAACATATGCTGTAATCCAAGAAATACTAATGTATCTTGTACCTCTATACTGGATAACCCAGTGCATACCAAGCACTCTACTCCACTTCAAAACTAGAATCAAAATGCATAGTGTTTGTGCTTAAGGACTTTCATCCTCTCTAACATGTAAGTTCAGTATCCAAGGTCCTGGGTTTTCATAAAGGACAAAGAGAGATCATTAGCTTTGCTTGAAGGTTGAGACTGGGGTAGATATTTGGAGACTTCACTGTGTACAGAACATGTGAGATACCAGGCAGCAGTAACTCACGCCTTTAATCCTGGCACTGGAGAGGCAGAGTCAAGTGGATCTCTGTGAGTTTCCAGACCAGCCTGGTCTACAGAGCGAGATCCAGGACAGGCACCAAAACTACACAGAGAAACCCTGTATCAAATAAATAAATAAACAAACAAACAAATAAATAAATAAATGGCATGTGAGATGAAACAGTGATGAGAAAGAGTTTAAGAGGTAGACCCCAGAGGAAAGTACACAGGCTGTAGAGCCACTATATATAAAAGTAAAACATTCTCACATGTGGAGAACTGCAGTTTTATCAGTTGTTTGGCAACTCTGGGGCACAGTAAAGGACCCAGTTAGTGAGCAGCATGCATTGGCATGCAAATTTAGATATGATTAATGTACAGGTGAGAGCTTTCAATATTTTTGATTGTAACTTATAATAATTGCATTTTATATTCCTACAATAGTATATATGCACACTCCCATATATACATACACACACACACACACACACACACACACACACACACACACACATATATATATATATATATATATATATATATATCTTGAATGATGCTTTTGAAGGACAGAATTATTTCCCTGCATATGTTGTATATTATTCAAGTCTATCTCACAATACATGATTGTCTCATTAACCTGAAGGAGTTTTGCTGGTCTATTGATAAACTGGGATCTGAAGTTTGAAAATCTGTTCTAGAAAATTGGGAGTTTTAAGCAAAATTAGGAAAACTAGATTTGTATTTTTAAAGTATGTTCTTGTATTGAATGTGAATTAAAATAGGACTGAGCAGCCAGAGAGCTGGCTCCACAGTGAAGAGCTCTGGCTGCTCTTCCTGATGGTCCCAGTTTGGTTTCCAGCTGCCACATCAGGAGGCTCATCACTACCTATAACTCCAGTTCCAATGCCTTCTTCTGGCTTCCACAAGCTCTGCATGCATATGGTGCACATACACAGAAGCAAAACACTCATACCCATGAAATGAAAACAATAAATAAGTCTTTTAGTCATGAGAAGAACTGAAACTGAAGGCAAGAGCTCCAGATTATTGACTTCAGCTAGGATAAGGACATTGATGTCCACATTGACAGATGGATGTAAAATGAATAAGATCTTGGGGACTGTTGGTCATCTGTGTTGCAGTAAATCGGGAGCTTAGGAAGAAGCCCTTGACTTTGACCTGAATTCCTTTGCAGTTGTAAGAACAATGACTGAATGAATGGGTATGAAAATAAGCAGGTGTTGGCAAAAATACAGAGTTCAGATTGTGATACATGGACAGAAAAGCCTTGAATGCCTGGTGGAGATATAGACATGGTAAATGGATAAGCAGACACTGAATGTTAGAAATAATTATCCAATGGGAATAATGACTGGATTTAAAGTACATATTTCATATGAGTTATTACAAGGATTTAGACTGAAGGTGGAGCAACAGAGATGTAGACATTTGGTACTAGCCATGAAAAAAGTATGGGCATGATGAAGTGTGTGTGTGTGTGTGTGTGTGTGTGTGTGTGTGTGTGTGTGTGTGTATGCGTGCGCATTAGAAATGGGTCCTGGTATCTCAGAACCCACTGTTTTCTCTTTAGTTCCATTTAGGACTGAGCATTCAGTCTCAGCACAAGATCAAGTTAGTTATAATTCCTTCATGGATAGGGTAGGTGACCTCCAGGCCCCACCTGTTGCTGAGCAGAGAGCAACAGTTGATAGCTTCTGGAGAAGAGAGAATTACTCTACTTTGAGGTTGTGGCCATTACGAGTTTGACCATGCTGCAGTGGGCCCATGCCCATGTACTAACTGGATTTAGAGGGTTACAAAAGAAAGTTTGAAATAAGAATGAGGACAAACATGAGGATGAGGACGGAGACATGAAGTTAGGAGGGGATTATGGGGGTATGGAAGGGGTTGGAGGGGGAAAGGGGGTATATGTGATTATATTTCATTGTGCACATGTATAAAGTTCTCTAAGAAATTTCTCAAAAAGGAAAGAGAAGTGAAACCCCATCACTAAGTTATGTATCAGTGGAAAAGGCACAGGGCACCCCATACTTACTATCCCATGAAGAAATGAGGCATTGCAGTCATAATACTCCCAAGGCCCATGATGAAACATCCAATTCCAATCAACTTTGGTCTGTGTAGTTTGGATCCAAAGTAACTCACAAATACAATAACAAACAAATTCCCTGTAATGAAATCAAGTTATGTCAATTTGGTTCATCACAGAAAATGCTTATGGTCAGTGTGTCTGGTAGAATGGAAGGCCCCAAACAGTATAAACAGAGAAAACACTTGGCCCTTTCCTCAGTTGACTGACGAGGGGAAACTCACCTTAATTAAATGGACCATAGAAAAGCATAGGATTAAGAGTATGCAGAGGCAATCTTATTTTATTTACTTATTTAGTTATGGTAGGTTTATTTATTTTATTTTATTTTGTTTAAAATTGTGTGTGTGTGTGTGTGTGTGTGTGTGTGTGTGTGTCTGTGTGTGTATGTGTGTCTGTGTGTCTGTGTGCACACACATGCACGAGGCCAGAAGAAAGAGGCAGATCCATTGGAGGAAGAGTTACAGATGGTTGTGAGCCTCTAGATTTGGGTGCTGGAAATCAAACTTAGGTCCTTAGAAAGAGCAGTAAGTGCTCTTAACCAGTGGACTGTTTTTCAAGTCCTTTGTTTTTGTTTTGAATATCAGCTTATTTTTCTGGAACGAACCTCAATGGTCATGAACACTTAAGACACTTTAAACTAGACATCATCATATTTCTTCTTACCTGTACAAAAATTCATAGGGGACATTGAGTTCTGGGTTGCAAAAGAAAATTTATTTATTTTTGTACCAACCTATAGAATATGTTTTGGAGACAATAAAACATACTTGAATTGGTTGACAATATTGCTAAGGCAGATTATTTTTTTCTTTTTTAGGAATTTAAAGTCAACTAGATTGTACTAAGAGGAAAACAAATAGAGAAAAGTCGTCCCAGTGGGAGAGAAAAGCATTGCTTAATGCAGTTTTCATACATTCCTGGCATTCTTTAAAGCCCTAATATGTACCTGCCACAATATTTCCAGCCAAAAATATCATAAAAGAACAAACCACAAACAAGGTTACAAACAAATGATAAAAACACATTAGAAATGAAAGCAGGTAGGTGGGCAGAGCTCAGGGCCATGGGAATGTCAATTAATTAAGAGCTTTCGTAAAATTTCCAAGAGGAAAGACTATTTGAAATGTCATGTTGACTGTAAATTATCTAGCTTGACAATGGGAAATGGAGAACTCCAAATGTGGGAGTCAATTCTAATCTACCTGGAGTTAGACATAAACACTAAACAGATAGTTACTAAGATTTACTGAATATTTGGCAGAAAATAAAAAAAAGATACAACATGAAATTTCAAAAAGAAACAGAAAAAATACACAAAGTAAATAAGAATTACCTGGAAAGAGGAGAGACTTTGAGAAAGCACAGTATCCTTACAGGTGTAATATTATTGATTCAGAAGATAAAAAGTGGGAAACCAAGAAGAAAAATAAAGTGTAAAACTAAAAAATAGAAAAATGCATATATTTTAATTATATAAAATGGAAGACAACAGTAGACAGGACAGGAAACAGCCAGGAGAGGAGACCTACAGAGCCACCCAAGGGTGTTGATACCAGGAGCTTGCAGAGTGAGGTCACCTGCCTACTTCTGGGCTTTCAGTGCTCAGAGCTCAGAGCAACAAGCCTTTAAACTAAGCATTTAGAGCTACAAGTATGCGTGTTGTTTTGAGGTTGAAGCAATGAGTCTTAGTTCTCAGGGCTCAGAGCATCAAACCTCAGGCTTTTAAAGCCTGGAACCATAAGCCTCTGGAAATAGATTTCCAACTAATGGGGTCTCATTCGTTTCTTACTGGTCACAGATATAATAAAGAAAAAAAATAAAGATAAAATGTGGAATCACAGATTCAAGAATCCTGTAGGTGAAGAAACATGCTGTAAGGCAAATTGAAAATCAATATCTAATTCTAATTGTGAAACTGTAGCTGCTTCCATGGAAGCAGTGAAGTGAGGGCTGGAGATCTGGCTGACTGCTTGAGAGCACATGCTCTCTTGTAGAGGACCTGTGTTTGGTTTCCAGTAACCATGTTGAATGGTTCGTGACTGCCAAATCTCCTCTTCTAGCCTCTGAGAACATGTTTGCAAATATGTATACACACACATGTACAAGGTTTTTTTTGTTTTTATTTTTGTTTTTTTTTAAGAGTCAGGGAAATCAAATATTGAAAAAGCATAAGGTATAAGATATCCTTTGCAGAGATTGCTCAGGATGAAATTCAGTTCAGAAGAGGCCTGTATTCTGCTGTCTATAGTCATTTGACAGTTATATTCCAGTAGTTAGTTATATTACATCCCAATGACAGATTTCTCTTCTATTTAGTGCTGAATCCACTCTACTCTTTCTCCTGGGATCTGGCTACTAATAAATGAGTGTGTTGAAGTGAATATCTCTAATCCAGAGATGATCTTAGCCACTCTAAGAATGGCCTGTCCCACTAAGTTTTCATTGTTGAGATTAAGAAAAATCTTTTCTAGGAGGAAGCTCTATACCAGAATAAGCTTACCAAGAAAATGATATGTGTGTGATCTTAGTCAACAATACTATCCTGCTGGTTCCACACCCTTTATTCTCCCACCTACATAGTCCTGTCTGAAGAAAGCTGGGCTGCATTTAGAAGGAAGGAAGGAAGGAAGGAAGGAAGGAAGGAAGGAAGGAAGGAAGGAAGGAAGGAAGGAAGGGGAAACCAACCTATAAAGGGCAATGCTTTGCCTGAATTAAAAAGATTGTAATGAATTCTCAGCCAGCAATAAAATATATAATCTTTCTAAAACATAAAATAATACACATACAATATTATTTGAAGTTAAGGCTGTGTATCTGTTCAAATGAGTTGTATTTCATAGTAGTACCCTCTGCTCCAGATGCACTAACCTAAGCAATATCATACTCCATGACAAGATGTTTGTAATGTAAAAAATCTAATAAAAGAAATTAAAATATCAAAAAAGATATCCTTTGCCTCACAAAACTTCAGGATTCATGAGGAAAAACTAATAGGTCTTCTTTTATGTAACTACTTTGAAAATATTGTGTAAATGTGTCCTGTGTCAAGTTTTAAAAAGTGACCACCAATTTGTAGGAAATATTTGATATTCATAAAATAGGCATGGCTGTGAAGCTCTCCAAAAAATTAAAGAGTTAAAAAATACTCAGCTGTTAAAAACAATGGCATAAGGAAATTTGAAGGCAAATGGATAGAACTAGAAAAAAAAAATCATCCTGAGTGAGGTAACCCAGACCCTGAAAGACAAACATGTTATGTACTTACTCATAAGTAGATATTCACTGTAAAGTAAAGGATAATCAGGCTATAATACACAGACCAGGAAAAGCTAGGTAGCAAGGAGAGCCAAAAGAGGGATGCATGGATTTCCCTGAGAAAGGGAAATAGAAGAGATCTCCTGGGTATATTGGGAGGAGATGGGAGCATGAGGGATTGGGCTGGGGGCAAGTGAGAGGGGGAGAGAAATGAAAGAGACATCTTGATGGGGGGGCATTTTGGGGTCAGGTAGAAATGTAGTACAAGGGAAACTCCCATAAATCTACAAGGGAGACCTAGCTAAGACTCCTAGCAATAGTGGATAGGTAGCTTATATTAGCCATCTCCTGTAATTAGATTGGTGACTACCTGATTGTCATCAAAGAGCCTTCGTCCAATAACTGATAGAAGCAGGTGTAGAGGGGATGTGGGGGGAGGAAATGGGAGGAGATGAGGGAGGAGGAACTATGGTTGGGATGTAAAATAAATGAATAAATTGAATTAATAAAAGAAAATGAGCAGAGGTATTATACTTCTACTGCTTCATAAGAGAAGAGAAGAATCCCTTTGGGTAATTGCTTGGAGCTTGGGTGTCATGGAAGAAGATGTTAAAATCAAAGTGAAGACAACAGAGTACATCTCCAATGCTGTAAAGCCACCCCCCACAAGAGTTAAAGAGCAAAACTCTAACACGTATTATTCCCAAGCTGTTCTTTGCTCCTTAAATCAAAGGTACAATAGCTCTTTCAACTTTTCTTCCCTCTAGAGAGAGGGAAGGTGGAGTCTCATTGGAGTCAGCATGAAAGCAATGGGTCAATCTTCCAAAGTCCTCTTTTCACAATGACTGACAATCAGTTTGTACCATACTTGGAGATATCACTGACTTTAACTCCTACATGTTAGTGGCACTGCTTCACAAAATATAACAACAAAAATGACTCCAGAGATACTGCTATATTTTGCAGAAAGGACAAAGTTATACCTGTTTGAGAAGCACGGGCCCAGAACATGTCTGAACTGTATTTTTCCTCTATAAGTCTGGTTAGTAAAATAGCAATAAACATTACCAATTTCAAATCCTCCATCAATCAAACCGGAAGTGGAAGAAGATATGTCAAATCTCCTTTCTATTTGTGTGATGGAACTTTTCATAATGATTCCAGCTAGTGCCTTGCATATATAGCTGAATGAGAGGGCTGCCAAAAATATCTAAGGAAAAGCAAAACGGGAGGGGGTTAATCAAAGGAGTATACACTGTCTATAGGACTCAATTGCTTTTCTACTTTACTTAAAGATACAGTTTTTGTTTTTCATTTTTGTTTTCAATTGAAGACTGCATATCAGTCTTTCCCTGGTAGCAGTTGGTATTCTCTTCGATCTTTTAATGTCATCATTGTACAGATAAGGCGTATCTTCCTAACTTGATTATCATTAGAGCAGCAAAGTCAACACTGTTAGAGAGTAAACTGATTTCTAATCTCTGTTGGCCGATTATGATA
The DNA here is from genome assembly GCF_007827085.1 of Peromyscus californicus insignis. Lineage (NCBI taxonomy): Eukaryota > Metazoa > Chordata > Mammalia > Rodentia > Cricetidae > Peromyscus > Peromyscus californicus. The sequence continues at coordinate 153,978,364 of NW_026294584.1, read as the reverse complement.
ATTATATAATCACTTTAGCCTAATCTTTGTGTCAGCAGATGCCAAATCTACAGATAGGCAAGATCTTTTCAAGGGCAGTGTTTTGGGGAACCCAGATGGAAAATTGAAATCTTGGAAGTTAATGAAGGTTGCAGAGACAACATGAGTGATTAACATTTCATCTAAAGTACTATCTTAACTACTTTTCTATTGCTGTGACAAGATAACATGATCAAGACAATTTATAAAGGAAAGCTGTGGTGTTATTTTATTTGTGCAACCCAATAAAGTTCATCTGAGGATCAGAAGAAAAAGCCAGCCACTATATGAAACATAGAAGTCATGCAGTGGTAGCACGTGCCTTTAATCCTATCACTTGGGAGGTAGGGATCTGTCTGGATCTATGTGAGTTCAAGACCACACTGGGAACAGAGCCAGGTGTGGTGGCATATGCCTTAAATTCCAACACTCGTTAACCATAAAGGTTTGGAGGTCTGTATAGACAGACAGGAAGTGACAGAGCTGGGTAGGAAGAGGAAATGATGTAGCTGAACAGAGAGAGCAGATGAGATAGCAGAACAGAAAGGCATATAGGCATGGGCATATAGGAAGTAGGTCTCTTTTGGAAGCTGAGGGTCAGTAAGGTGAGGTTGACTTGCGATTTTTCCTATTCCTCTGATCTTTCAGGTTGTAACCCCAATATCTGGCTCCATTTTTTTAATAAGACTGTTTAGCAATTTGTCTACAGAAATAATTTAATCAAAGGCTTGTTTACAGTTTTAGAGGATTAGTCCATGACAGTCGTGGTGGGGAGCATGACTGCAGGCAAGTAAATATTTTGCTGGGGCAGTAGTGGAGATCTCATATATTGAGACGAAAAACAGGAGGCCAAGAGAGAACCAACTTGGAATGTTATGGACTTTTTGAAACTTCAAAACCTTCTCTCAGTGACACACTTCCTGTAACAAGGCCACATCTCCTCTTCCTTCACAAATAGTTCCACCAACTTGTGACCAAGCATTCAAATAGGAACCTATGGGAGCCGTTCTCACTCAAACTGCCATAGCTTAAAAGGTTATCAATGTATAAAGTGCCTTTTATTTATTTATTTATTTATTTATTTATTTATTTATTTATTTATTTATTGGTTTTTCGAGACAGGGTTTCTCTGTGTAGCTTTGCACCTTTTCTGGAACTCACTTTGGAGACCAGGCTGGCCTCGAACTCACAGAGATCCACCTGGCTCTGCCTCCCGAGTGCTGGGATTAAAGGCGTGCACCACCATCGCCCGGCAGTGCCTTTTATTCTTAAAAAAACTTTTAAAATATTTTTTTCTTCCAGCCCACAACCATATATATAAGCAAATTCTTTGCTCTAATAATAATAAAACGTGACCACATTATGGAATGTGAGTTTGTGTCTCTCCAAATTGCAATATTTAATCCTTAGTCATACATACTGTTGGGGCTATTAGGATGTTGTTGGTTCTTGAGAGTTGAACCTTCACACTGGGGTGAGCAACCTTATGATAAGAGAGAGTAGAGTGCTTTCTCCTCTTGCTCTGTCATGCAATGATGTTGTAAGAGGAAGTCCACCTGCACATCCAGAAAGAGACTCATCACCTGAACCTGGCTCTGGTGGGACCCTGAGTTCAGCCGCCCAACCTCCAGTGATGGGAAAAATGAATAGCTGTTGTTTAAGCTGCTCTGTTTAATAAGAACATTCAGTTTAAAAGGAGGTAGAGTGATACATTCAAAGTGTTGGGGAGAAAAGTTAATAAAACCTGTCAACAAAAAGCTGTAGTTACAAAACTGTCCTTTAGAAGTCAGAAAGTAATCAGTATTTTCCTTGGATGAGTAAAATGTGTGGGAGCTTATTACAAAACTTGCACAGTGAAATAGGATGGACAGAAAGTGGAGTCTGACAAATGGAAACAAGAAGATGGCAAACATACCAAAACACTGTGGAGATGTGCAGCCCCCTGGTAACGACACATAGAGCAACCTTGTGTTATTAAACACAATAGGTCTATCACCAATCCATCTGACATAGACTTTTCTTTTTGAATTCTTAATTATAAATTAATAATCTCTCAATGCAAAATTGGATAAGTTGTTTCACCAATAACATAGAGTTTTTACAAACAGTTGAGCTTATTATCAGGTTAAAATGCATCTTTAAATGTAATTGCAGGGCTAACCTGTAGCGAGAGTTTTCCTGCCTGGCCCACAGTCAGGACAAATCTCTCTCACCTGCCAGTCCCACAGCCACTCAGACCCGACCAAGTAAACACAGAGACTTATATTGCTTACAAACTATATGGCCATGGCAGGCTTCTTGCTAACTGTTCTTACAGCTTAAATTAATCCATTTCTATAAATCTATACCATGCCACGTGGCTCATGGCTTACCGGCATCTTCACATGCTGTTTGTCATCATGCCGGCTGGCAGTGTCTCTTTCTGCCTTCCTGTTCTTTCTTTTCTCCTCTCTGTTAGTCCCGCCTATACTTCCTGCCTAGCCACTGGCCAATCAGTGTTTTACTTATTGACCAATCAGAGCAACACATTTGCCATACAGAACATCCTACAGCACTTCCCCTTTTCTTTTTTTTTTTTAAAAAGGAAGGTTTTAACCTTAACAAAGTAAAATTACATATAATTTGGGAATTTGGGCGTAGCTTCTCTTACTACTTCCTGCTGGAGGGGGCCGCTGTATCTTATGGGGACACAAAGAAAATTTTAGGATTATGGAATAGTCCATGAGGCTGTATTGTCTGAGCCAGTTGCCTTCAAACCATTCTGGATGTTAGATTATCTGGGCCATGGTATCATCGGAGACCTTTCAGGGGGTCTTGGCTGGTCAAACCTGATGTATCTTAATCTGGAACAAATCCATAGCCTCTGGCTTTCTGTGGGAACAAAAGCAGAGTCTCCTTTCCAAAGCAACACATCCTTACATCCAAATTTTGAAGTCAAGATATCTGTAAAATATACATATTGGTTTAACTCAACATCTTTTATGATCAAAAGTTTTTCTGCAGTTGAAAACCCAAAGACAGCACAATCCAGATTCTCTGTGTAATATTCATCTTTACATGGCTTATTTTTTATATTAATTTTACTGTCTCTTTAAAGACTTTATTTTTTAAAACTATGTATTTGTTTATATAACTGTATATATCACCTTTTTTGTCTCTTTCAAGCCTACATATATTTTACACACATTGTAAACTATTACATCTGAATCTGTCTTATTGTGAATCTATTGCTTTAAACTGCAGCAGCTGTGGCTGCTGGCTCCGCCCACCTCAGCTTCCGAACATGGTGGTGGTACGCCTACTGCCAGCTCCAGGAGCCATCATGGGTCTATGCTTTTATCCAAGCAGCATGTAGCCCAGAAACTTTTTTTTGTTTTGTACTAGCAAAGGCTAAATCTACCACGCAGCTTAATGTGCCACTTGCAGAGGCCTCACTCCCGCCATACGGCAGGTCGAGCACACACGCTAGGAACCCACAAGTAGCTCAAACCGGCAGCTGCCGCTCATTTGAGAGAGACAATTAGGAACTGTTTTTAGCTCCATTTTAGAGTCTTTTTTCTCAGTTTTTAGGTGGAAACTCTTGTCCCACATTGGGCGCCATTTGTAGCTAGAGTTTTCCTGCTTGGCCCACAGTCAGGACAAATCTCTCTCACCTGCCAGTCCCACAGCCACTCAGACCCGACCAAGTAAACACAGAGACTTATATTGCTTACAAACTATATGGCCATGGCAGGCTTCTTGCTAACTGTTCTTACAGCTTAAATTAATCCATTTCTATAAATCTATACCTTGCCATGTGGCTCATGGCTTACCGGCATCTTCACATACTGTTTGTCATCATGCCGGCTGGCAGTGTCTCTTTCTGCCTTCCTGTTCTTTCTTTTCTCCTCTCTGTTAGTCCCACCTATACTTCCTGCCTAGCCACTGGCCAATCAGTGTTTTATTTATTGACCAATCAGAGCAACACATTTGCCATACAGAACATCCTACAGCACTAACCACTAAGAAAATATGTAATGTACACAAAGGTAAACAAGCAAGAAGAAAAGCATGCCACTCTGAGAAGCACTGAAACTAGAGAAAGACAGAAAAAGAGGAAAAGTGAAGAAAAACACCATCAAAAGATAATTAGCCAAGTAACAACAGAAAGCAATTCCTCTCAGTAGTTACTTTAATGTGAAGAAATTCAGCATGTCAAGGAAGTATCTGATTGGTTTAAAAGACAAAATTAAAATATAACTGGGGCTGCAGAGATGGCTCAGTGGTTAAGAACACTGGCTGCTCTTCCAGAGGACTGGGGTTTCGTTCCAGTACCCACACTAGTTCCAGATGCCATCTTCTGGCCTCCAGAGGCACCAGACATACATATGGTGCACAGATGTGCATTAAGGCACAACGAGTCACACACATAAAATAATGCCATGGTAATTTAAAAAATAAAAATACAAATGCATCTAAAGAGACTCACTGTATGACTATGTTCTACTAAGTCATGATGTAGCAACCTCCTTTTAATATTGATATAGAATTATTTTTATAAATATCCAATAATAATCAATAAGCAAGCTGCAATGTTTCCTAAAGTCTTTTTAAATCACCTCAAACTTCCTATTAAGCTTCGTGTTCAACAGACATAGAAATAGATAGAATGATACATAGATAACAGGTAGACACAGATAGACAATAAAGAGATAGATAATGAGATAGATGATAGATAGACACATATAGACAATAGGTATAGATAGATAGATAGATAGATAGATAGATAGATAGATAGATAGATAGATCGTAGATAGGCATCATATAGGAAAGACACCTAAGGACAACAGACACGAGGTAGGAAAGAAGGAATAGGGAAAGGTGTTTTATGCAGATAAAAACCCAAAGAATGCAGAGGAGATCATATATTCAACAAAATTTGTCTCAAAAGGCAAAACATAAAAGCAGCAAGACCAGTAAACCACAGAGTCACAATAGTTGTAATACATATGCATTTGACATTAAAACTCCTGAGCACACAAAGTGAAGGGTGAGTGAACCAAGAGGAAAATAACAACACAGTAACATCAGTTCATTTGCGTGCTTCACTTTCTGCCTTGGATTGATAAGCATAGGGAAAGTGAACAAAGAAACAGAGCAGTTGTACAGCACTTTAGAGACCAATCAGAGCCAGAAGAGGAATAGAGAGTGCTCCATTGAGTGACAGCAGAATAATCTCCAAAATAAACCAAGTCATGTCACATAACAGGACTTTACAACCACACACACACACACACACACACACACACACACACACACACACACACACATACACACACAAAAACACACACAAAAACACACACGACAAATTTGAGTGCTATCCCTGAGGTATTGTCTACCTTTTTGTATGTGTGAAACAGGATCTTACACAGGCCTGGAGCTCACCAAGTATTCTAGGAAGGCTGGTAAGAAAGCACCAAGGAAGTCTGCCTCAACCTGCCAGTTCTGGGGTTAGGAGAGCACATCACCACACTGTTATGTTTACATGAGTTCTGGAGTTCAAACATGGGTCATATGCTTGCAAGAAAAAATGCTTTACTGACTGAATCATTTCCCAGCCAAAAGCAACTTTAAATGATTAAGAAATAGGAATTATTTTCCCTACCATGATAGATTTTTAAAAAACAGCAGAATAAAGACAAAAACATCCACATATATATGACTTAAACAAAACATTCTGGAACAATAAATGGGTTATGAAGAAATTTCAAAGTATTTTAGAAAATATCTGGAAACAAATGGAAGCATGAACACAGTATTTTAGAATAAGTGGGATGCAGTGAAAATAAGGAAAGAGGAAAGTGGATTGTGTTTGGGGACTGTTACCCAAAAAAAGAAAGATCTCAAACAACCTAATGTGCGCGCACACACACACACACGCACACACACACACACACACAAAAGGACAGGCCCTCACTACAGACTAGGCTGATCATGTATTTAGAATTGTCCTGCCTCTGCCTGCCAATTGCTAGGATTTTAGGTGTGTACCAGAATGCTTGCCCTGAACAGGATTTATTATTTTTCTGAATCATTCACAAACATGGTTCTTTAAGAGAAAAGGAAACTCTTAGCACCCAGAGACTTGCTCAATTAATTCTACATAAGCCTGTCTTTACATTTCCCTTCTTTCCCAGCCTCCAGGCCCATAGATTTGGTCTTGGTTTTCTCTTCAAATGTCTTCCTTCTTGCTCCATTAAGATGCACAGGTACTTAGTATTTTGAGTTGTATTCAGTACAGGTGTACAGTTTATGTTTGCCTCTGCTACTCAGTGTGAGGTTAGTGGCAACTACTGGGTGCTTAGATTTTGGTTCCAGAGCCTTGTGGGATAAAATGCCAACACCTTAGTGTTCTGCTAAGCAGAGCAGCTGAGGAAAGATTTGTGTTTATGATGTTTGGGACTTCCCTTCCAGAATCAACACCCTTGACACTCCTATACTCCTAGAGTAGCTTCTTCCTCACAGAAGGCAGGAAACTCGAACCAGAACATGTTTGGCAAAGTGTGGAAAGAGCAGCCTATGGCTGACTGGTGACTAGAGTTCTTCATCTTCAGGGTCCTCACCTTCTCTTGTCCATAAAATCTTGGTCTTCAGCCTTAAAAGACATCCCTAGTCAATTCATAGAAAAACTTAACTAAGTCTACTAAGCCTATAAAATAGGTGCAAGTGGAAAACCATGCTTTGGGTGACAGAGAAAGACATGTTTTCCCAAGAGATACTCAGAAGTAGTGTGACTTTGTCATCATTAAAGAGTAAGAAAATAACAACTACCAAAAAGCTCTTGCAGGAGACTATAGAGATGGCTCAGTGATTAGAGTACTATCTGCTCTTCCAAGGGATCTGAGTTCAGTTTCCAGCACCCACATGGCAGCTCACAATCATCTATAACTCCAGTTCTCGGAGATGCAATATCCTCTTCTGGCCTTCTGAGGCACTGCATGTACAAACAAAATATCCATACTATGAAAATAAATAATTTAAATATTTTTAAAAGTTTTGGAAGATATTCAGGCTAAATAGACTTACAAAGCATCATTAGGTGCAGAGAATAAATCTGCTTTCTGATACATATATGCATATATACCGGCTTAGAAGATAAAACTAGCCATAATTCACTCAGTGACCTCAAAAAATTTAGAAAATTAATAGGTCTACTCTCACCAAAGGAAATCGTGATGTATCTCTGTCAATTCCAGTAGAGTCTGGTGTGCAAGTGTTGCTAAGATATGGCAGTTATGAGGAACATTAGGAATAAAGCTGATCTCTTGGACATAGAATTCTGTATCCAACACTTCAAAACATGTACAATTTTTTCAAATAGATGATCGATGATATAACAACAGATCAGGAAATTTTAGAAATTTTCCAAAGGAAGACACTACACCATCTATTACAACAATATGATTAAATTTAGCAAAAAGAGACTAAGAAAATATTCATATATGTAAAAATAAGATGCTTATTTGCACACTAATGAAATCATAATAAAAATTTAAGAGTAAGTCTAGAATTGATAAGATATTGACTGTGAACATAAGTGTAAAATGTTTGGCTATGTGGAGTCTACTTCTGGGTGGAAGAAGTTCCCACCCTATCCTAACAATAAGGAAAAGAATGGAAAAAACTAACTTATCATGGTTGGTTCCAAAGACATGAGGACACACGAAAAACCAGGCTCACTCTCTGGGATTGGAGAAGAGGGCCATAAACATGGAGAGTTACAGTTTGTCAAAGTAGAAACCCAAGACAAATAGGAGCTGTTGTCTGGGCAGACAACCTCAACTGTAATTGAATTGCTGAAGGCACACAACAACAAGGTGGTGATTAGAAAATCTTTGTGTTGTCTGCCGTATCCTACCCTTTCTACATCCTTGCTGTGTCTATGAGGAAGTGCAGTCAAAGACTCATCTTGTTATGCATTTTCTCTCTAGGAAATTGACCAGGTTTTATAGCAAACCTTGGAAGAAAATCCTTGCATGAGGAAAGAAAAGGTCATTTTGAAATAAACAGTACCCATTACAATTTTATTTGTTTGTTTGTGGACTTTTGATACAGGGTTTTGCTATATAGACCAGGCTAACCCTGAACTTACAATCCTGCCTCACAGACTTCTAAATACTGGGAGTGCTTATGGACACCACCAGACCCATCCCTTTGTTCTTAATAGGGCTTGCTTTGAGGAGATCTCTGAGAGCAAAGCTTCATGATGAGATAAAGGAACGAATAAATGCTGAGCCATAACCAAATCTATGTGATGGGAGGCAAGTACCCAACTCCAGCTCACAGTTATCACCCTGTACCACCTATATGTTGGGCAGCAAAACAAAATAAAACAATAAATATCTGAGAAATGCCACAATCCAGAATGAAAGTTCACTGAAGCCTTAACACACACACACACACACACACACACACACACACACACACACACACACACCTTATCATCTCATTTTCACCATCAAGAAATAGTTTTTCAGAGAAACAGCAATTGAGTTAATTAGTTGCCAGTAAACATACTTTGCAAGATGTCAAAAGAAGTTATGTAGGAAGAGGGAGGAATATACATTAGAAACACAGAGCTAGATTAAAAAGGAACCAAGAAAGGAATGAAAGTAATATAAAGGCTATTGATTTTATAATCTAATACAAGTGAGTAAAATTTTTCTTTTAAAAATGAACTATCTAGTTTATTTTGGATGTGAATGTTTTATCTATATGTATGAGTGTGGATCACATATGTGCCGTGCCACAGAGTCCAGAAAAAGCCATTGAATCTCCTAGAATTGGAGTTCCAGGTAGTTGTGAGCTGCCATGTGGGTAATGGCAACAAATTTGCATCCTCTAAAAGAGCAGCAAATGTTTTTAAACACTGAACTATTTCTCCAGCCCCAAGATTAAATTTTCTTGCAATAGGAATAACCAAAATGTATCATGCATGCTTTGGTATATACTTTATACAAATATTTGCTTGTGAGCATACATAAGTGATACAAGTGTTAGATAAGGGAAGTTACAGTGTTTTGCTTTTATAAGGGACTTAAATGACCTGTAAAGTGGCATAATGTTATTTGAAAGTAGACACACATAAATGTATATTTGATACATTGTGGCAAAATTTATAAAAGTAAAAGAATTTTAAAAATTTAAATTATAATAAAAGGTTTACTTAGGACTGTTAAGGCAGGAAAGAAGAGGAGAGCAAAAGCAGGAACAGATAGAAAACATGGGCTAATACAGTAAATATTAATACAAGCTATCAGTGGTCTCTTTTATTGTCATTCTCCAAATGTTCCCTTTGAAAACCTGAGGACAGTAATTCAGAAAACATGACTCCACTCTATGGTGATATTTTATTTGTACTGAAATGTGATTTTTTTTTTTTTTTTTTTTTTTTTTTTTTGGTTTTTCGAGACAGGGTTTCTCTGTGTAGCTTTGCGCCTTTCCTGGAACTCACTTGGTAGTCCAGGCTGGCCTCGAACTCACAGAGATCCGCCTGGCTCTGCCTTCCGAGTGCTGGGATTAAAGGCGTGCGCCACCACCGCCCGGCCCCTGAAATGTGATTTTATTTGTATGTTAATAGATAAAGTTGCCTGGGAGTCAGCGCTAATAGCAAGTCATAGCAGAGCTGGGCATTGGTGGCACATGCCTTTAATCCTAGCACTTGGGAGGCAGAGCTAGGCAGACCTCTGTGTGTTCAAGGATACAGCCAGCATGGAGACACACATCTTTAATCTCAATACCAACCATAGAAGACCTGGAGGTCTGTACAGACAGGCAGTGACGAGGTGGTCATGTGGTTGGGTTTACAACCAATGAGAAGGCAGAACAGAATATCTATATAAAGACAAACAGACAGGAAGTAGGTCTCTTGGCTGAAGAGGATAGCTGCAGCAGTGACGGGTAAGGCTCTAAGCTCTGACCTCTTGGGCTTTCATCCCTGCATTGGCTCATGTTTCTTATTTAATAAGATGGTTGGTTGCATATACACCACTCAGTCATCTATAAGAAACTCACTTTAGGCACAAATATATATATATATTTCTCTACATTATGAGAACAGATAGCTAAACTACACTCAGACTGAACAGATTTTAAATCAAGGACAGTTGTCAATGATTTTTAAAGGGCACTATATTATGAAAAGGGGTCATTTCTCAATGAACATACAGCAATTAATGTATTTGTCTATAAGATAGCAAATTACCTGAAACAAAAACTGGTAGATTGGTAAAAAGAAATAGATGACTCCACTACGAGGAAGGGAAAATCCAGCAGACAGAAGCAGAAAAATTAAAATTGACCTCAACACATCATTAATAAGGTGGATCAATAGCTACAGGTCATTGCAACCAACAACAGCAATATAAATACACATTTTTTTTCTTAACTTCCCAGTGAGAAGTCACCAGTATAGACCAGATTTCCACATTTGGAGCCATAAAATATACCCTAACCAGTTTAAAATAATAGCAAAAACAAACAAGCAAACAACAACAAAAAGCTTTCTGTACCTCCATGGAATTAAATGAAAACTGACAATATAAATAAATGACTATGCCATAGTATGTGAAGGTTAAGCCACAGACTTCTAAGCAACACATGTCAAAGAAGAAATTTCAAAAAAAATAAAATATTTTAAACTAAATGAAAGCAAAATACATTTTTTCAAAATCTGTGGATTGTGACTAAAGCAATATCTGGACAGAATTTATAGCATTGAATATATATATATATATATATATATATATATATATATATATATATATACTACAAAAGAAGACAAATATGAAAGAAATATGAATATTTAAGGTCTGATGATGGGAAATGAGGAAAAGAACAATTTAAATTCAGCATAAGCAGTGAAGAAGAACAATTTAAAAAGAAACAATGAAATGGAAAACAGGATGTCAATAGAAGAAACTAACAAAAGCAATAGTCAGTTCTTTTGAAATCCAATTTGTAGGATTCTAACTAGATTAACTATGAAGAAAAGAGGAGGGATACAACTTAATATTGGAAAGAAGAGCTGTCACTACAGACAACATGGGCACAGAAGAGCCATCACTACAGACAGCAGGGGCACTGAAAGAACTAAAAGGAATACTGTGAAAAACTGTGAACACCGGGCTTACAATTTTAATGATGTAGGTGACATGAACCTATTTTTTGAAAAACACAATCTGCACAGAGTATGAGACAAAGCAGGAATTTGAACAGGCCTATATCTTTTTACAGAGTTGATTTACTAGTTAATAAACTTCCCAAATAGAAAGAACCACGTACAGATAATTTCACTGGTGAAGCCATCTGACTAGCTAAGGGAAATATTGTACCAATTCTCCCTAGTCTGTATGAGTATAGAAACAGTATGAACACTTCACTTCTCATCCTATGAGTACTTCATTACTCACATTTCCAAAATTGACAAAGACATTACAAGAAAAAAGGGCAGACTATGATCTTTCATGGACATAGTGCAAAAAATTTTAATGATAATTAGCAAATTTAATAAAATGATACCTAACAATAATTAAACACTATGACCAAAGAATATTTATGTCAGATATGCAAGAAGATTCTATGAACCCTTTGTATCAGCAGGCTAAAATGGAACACGTGTATGCATATATGTAAATAGTAAATTTGTTATAGAGAGGAAATTACTTAACTTGATAAAAATTATGCACTAAAAACTCACACCCATTAATAATAAGACAGTAGGAGCTTCTCCACTACGTCAGTAACACAGTAGGAACCCAGTCTTACCACTGCTTGTCAACATTTTTACTGGAATTCTTGGCTAATGCAATAAGACAAGAAAAGAAATAATAGTTATAAGATTAAGGAAGAAGGAGGAAGCTGTCTTTTCAAATGACATGATGATCCTTACAAACCATCTCAAAGGACTGCTAAGGAAATAAATAGAACTGATAAGTAATCATAGGAAGAGTTTATATATGTCATTATTTTCCAATGTATCAGCACTGAACAGTGACATTTGAAATAAAAAAACAGCTTATTTCTAATTAGCATCTCTGAAAATTAAGTGATTTTATGTAAATTTAGTGAAGTCTGATGAGAAGTACAAATTTCAAATGAGAGAAAATTTACAAAGCAAATGGAAGCTCTTCCATGTCCGTGCACTGAAAAACTAAGTGTTGACATGTCAGTTCTTCTCAACTTCACACATACAGCTAATGAACTGTCAATTGAGCCCAGCAAATAATTTAGTAGGCATCAACAAAGTAATTTTAAAGTTTATATGAGAGACAAAAGACTCAGAATGAGGAATGCAATATTTGAAGGAGGATAAATTTCGAGGACTGTCAGTACCTGACTTCAAGAATTACTATAAAGCTACAGCAACCAGGATAGTTTGTATTAGTGGAAGAATGGAGAAATGTATCAAAGAGACAAAATCGAGAGCTCAGAAACAGACCCGCAGAAACTGACAGAGGAACAAAGGAAAAGTAATTGGGAAAAGATAATTTTAAATCCTTTCACAACAATTAACTCAGAATGGACAACGGACTTAAGTGAAGAGTACAAACGATATTTCCCACAGAGGTGACTCTGGAGAAAGCCTACACCTTCTGAGATTTGATGATGCCTTTTAAGATGCAATTTGATGGGTATAATCATGAAGGTATAATTGATTGGTTACATTCCATTATGACCAAGAACTTCAGCTGTATAAATGACACTCTCAGGAGAATGAGAAGCATCAGATAAGGAGAATGAACTCGTCAAAGGTATATCTGCTAAAAATAAACAAAAGAACAGATCAAACCCGAACAAAAACAGCCTCTTAAAATTGCTTAGTATGATGCCTTGAATGAGAACTGTCTCCCACGGCCTTAGTTATTTCGACACTTGGTCAACAGTTGATGGTGATATTTGGGAAGGCTTAGGAGGTGCAGTTTTGGTAGAGGAAGGAAGTCACTGGGGATGGGTTTTGAGAGCTTATGATGTAGCCCTACTTCCAGCTTGACTTTCTGCTTCATGCTTGTGGTTGAAGATGTGAACTCTTAGGGGCACAGCCATATCTGAAGGGAATGACAACAGTCAGAAGGCCAGCACAGCAGCTTGACAAAGATCCAGCAAAGCTGTGCCACATGATGGCAGCTGTGCCACCTTTGGTTTTGATCTCCACCAGTTGTATACTTGGGGAACTTTTAATATTTGTACAATTTTGCGATATTGGATTGATAGAAAAGTTCTTATGAATCATTTATGCCTTCCCTCAGGACTACTTTTTCTAAGCTTCCCCAGAAAAGTCCTGAACATACTACCCCTCCCACTTTTGGGGGAGATATCCTTATCTACTGTCACATTCTAGAGTGTGCTTTGGTGATACAGCTGTCTTTGAGTCATTTCTGCTACTGTAAGTGACTCCTCAGCCATATTCCCGTAAAACAAAATAAAACCCAATAAAATTCATGGTTCACTAAGTTGTACTTTGTGGGTATCTGTACTTTGACATGTTGGTTCCCTATCTGGAGTAACTGGACATTTGTTCATGTCTTGCTGAGAATCGTGTCACACAACAATAATCAAGATAGCTGCTTTAGAAGATGACTAAACTATGGTTCAAAAAACTAACACTGTTACCATAGAATTCTGCAATCACATTTTGACATTTAGTCAAGGGCAGTAAAAAAAAATAAAATAAAAACAAACACACACCCTGAACACAGATGTGTATAGCAATTTTATTCATAATTATAAAATGTGAAAGGAACTGTGATATCTTCTGGTACACACACAGCAAAATAAAGCAGCAGCAGAGTATTGTTAATTACTACAAACAAATGAGCAATAAACTAATTTTTTAAAAATGCTCCAAAGAACCTGAAGGCATACCATTAAGTAATAATAGCCAGTCTGATACAGCTGAATTCAATCATATTACATTATGTAAAGGTGTAACTGTGGAGATTATAGGAAGATTACTGGTTGGTGTGGTTGGGTAAATGGATAATGTAGCAGAGCAAATGTAATTTTTAGATACAAAAAAAAATTTATGTCATTGTATGTGTGTTTAAATTTGCAGAAGATATAACTCCCTGAAGGAACACAAATGTCAACAAGGAACTTTGAGCAATCCTATATGTCAAGACACATGCATCAGTTTTTAAAAGAAGTACTGACCTAGTCGGGGTCATTGATAAGAGGAAGGCTACATATGTGCTGTGCAGAGGATAATGACAAGATTTGCATCCTTCACTCACATTGGTCTAGAAAAGAAATTGGGAATAAAGGCAGAAAGGGAGAATTTTACCCTTGTCTTCTTTTGGTTTGAGGTGATAATACAATAGTTTTGTACTATAGAAGGAAGGATGTTTACTGTGGTACAGAGGTACAAGAATCTGAAGAGCAGAGAGAATGAGTGGTAAGCTGTCTGGAACTTAGGTAGCTCAATGCAAAGGTTGAGAGAGTATCACCATGTATCAAAGCATATTGCCATGTGACTTCATTATCTGCTTCACTCTTAGACATTTGTACCCACTAGATCTGTGGATGCCAGTCATGTGTGTGGGTTGTGCACATCATGGGCTTGATTAAGTGTGAAAACCTGATGAGTGACTCATGCTGATTGAATTGCTATGAAGATAAATTTTCAAATACATAGAGAAAACAGAAGTAAATAGTCCAATGACAAATTCTAAACTTTCCATAGAATCTCACAGTTACTAACATTATATAAATCCACTTACTTTAGTGATTGATATAAGACAGAGTTGAGATGATAGGATGTTCAATAAGACTTTGCTCCCCAACTGTGGTGGTTTAGATGGGAATGTTCCCCATAGCCTCATGTATTTGAATGCTTTGTCGCCTGTCAGTGAAACTGTTAGGGAAAGACTAGGAAGTGTGGCCTTGCTGAAGTAGGTATCACTAGGAGTGGGCTTTGATATTTCTAAAGCCCATGCCAGGCCCAGGCGCTCTCTCTCTGTCTCTGTCTCTCTGTCTCTGTCTCTCTCTGTCTCTCTGTCTCTCTGTCTTTCTCTCTCTCTCTCTCTCTCTCTCTCTCTCTCTCTCTCTCTCTCTCTCTCTCTCTCTCTCTGCTTCCTGTAAATCTCTGAGCTAATGCTACAGTGCCATGCCTGTCTGTTTCCCACTATGGTGATCATGGACTAACTCTAAAACTGGAAGCAAGGTTCTAATTAAATGCTTTCTTTTATAAGAGTTGCCTTGATCATGGTATCATTTTACAGCAATAGAACAATAACCAAGAACAATAACTACAAGCTTTGAGTCCTAGGACAGAAACATTTTTGGTCAACTTGGCATAAAGTAGAGTTACTGGAAAGAGGAACCTCATTTGAGAAAACGCTTCCATCAGATTCCTTGTAAGCAAGTCTATAGGTCTTTGGATCTCGCTCTATAGACCAGGCTGGCCTCGAACTCACAGAGATCCTCCTGGCTCTGCCTCCCAAGTGCTGGGATTAAAGGTTGCACTATCACTGCCCGGTCATCATTTTCTTGGTTGATGATTGACACTAGAGTGCCCAGTCCACTGGGGATGGCGCAATCCTCGGGCAGGCTGAGTAAGCCATTGGAAGCAAACCAGTAAGATCACTCTTCCATGGTCTCTGCTTCAGTTATGCCTCCAGGTTCCTGTCTTGCTAAATTCTGCCCTATCTTCCCTCAGTGATAGACTGTATCCTGGAAATGTTAGATGAAATAAACACTTTCTTTCCCAAATTGCTTTGGTCATGGTTTTTATCACAGAAATAGAAACCTAAGTAAACAAGATATAAAAACAGCCTTTTTTTTTTTTTTTTTTTTTTTTTTTTTGGTGCACCTAAAGCTTTTTTTCCTCATCTGTAAAATGGAGATAATATCTGTTTGATGGAATTATAATAAAGAACAAGTCAATTAGCAGGAATAAAAGAGTAGACTAGCACCTGACACACAGTAAGTGTTCAATAAATGTTAGTCATTATTAACTATTGCTTTTTCTGTCTTCTTGATTAGGCTGCAGGTAACATGCTTTACATAAACATCTAACTCTTGACTCTTAGCCTCTTCTCCTGACATTCTGTAGGGGACATCAATTCACTATACACATGCAAATGAAACCACCCACTGTCACACAGTACAACACCCAGAAGATACATTGCCACTGCCTTGTATTAACCAGTACCTGCTCAGCACTTTCCTTCTGCTTAAACATTACTCAGATATTTCATCAGAACAGACTTTGCCAGAAGTTACTGAAAACAAATAGACTTTACGTTCCCTGGACAAAGTTAAAAGGGACTGATTTTTTATTTACAACATTCTTGCCACTGATTATTATCTCTGGTGTCTGCATTCAGCTACTGAAGACCTCAACCTCAGCTAGGTCAGGAACTTAACCTGCTGGAGGTGCCTACGGTTGATGTCTTGTCTGGACAAGATTTTGAGGCTTTGTCTTGGGTCCATTCATATGTTTTTATTTTTTATTTAAAAAAAAGATTTTCTTTCCTTTTACATACAACCTGTTCCCCCTCCCTCCTCTTCTCCCGCTCCCCCTACCTACTCCCATCCCACCCCCATCCCACTTTTATTTTATAAGGTGAGTGATTAGGGTGGCTTTTCCCCTTTGATGACTTGGCTTCTTCATGTCACACCATGAAGGGAAACCTTTTTCCTGTGTTTGAAGTTCCCTATGTCATTGATTACCCATAGTTTTGTAACAAAAACAAAGGTCAGAATTATTGTTTTCAGATAAGAAAAATTAAAATACTTTATTAAGTTTTCAACTAGATTTGCTGCCAGGTCTATTTATTATTGCCAAATCCTCTTTCATCAGACTATATTCTTTCATTATCAGAATTTTTAAAAAATACTGAGAAAATAATAAGGAAAAATAATTCAGTAGTTTGAGATTATAAAATAACTTATAGGCACTAATCCTGTAGAATTTTAGGTTGATTCTAAAAATATTTTACATATCACACATACACATCTTTTATTTTAACTACATTTGTAAAGATCTCTTGGCTTATCAAGAACCAGTGGGGATATCAAAGTATTTCTAAATTTCCAATATTAATGAATATGCAAATGTCAAAAATATCACCAAAGGAAAACCTTACCCAAATTTAAAGAACTTAAATCAAGATGTAGATCATGTTGTTAAAGTTTTATACTTCAATGAAAGTTCTAACTTGAAACATAATGTTCTTTTGAATAACTTGTTTCCTTCTCTATAAGTAAAAACTCCCTCTTTACTTATCTTTGTTTGGAACTGTGATACTCATCCCACCTTGAATCCATCACAGTGCCTTGTTTTCTCTGGTCTTGAAGGTTGGGCCTCTGCTGTTTTGCTTGAATGCTGAGTTTGGTCCATGATTGAATAGTGGATGTGATGAGAATGTCTGCAATCACTGTTGATAAATACTTCAGTTGAAATGATCACCTACTGAGAGAGAAAAGGTGTCATTTATTTGACTTTCACCATATACAATTTATAAATGAGAAAAACCATGCCAAAGCCAACCCTTCTATCACTGATATGAAACGCTTATTAATTCTCAACCACTGAACCAGGTAAATGCTGGACACAAAATTGAGAAAGAAAAATGCAAAGTTCTAACCTCAGGGAGATTTTTAAATTTAAATCAGTAAATTTATGAAGAAAAATTTAAAACCAATAAGTTCAATATGATTTGTTTATATTTGAAATGAATGAAAACATTAAATTATAGAAACTAGGATTTTGATATCATTCTGCATGTCTAAGTTATATGGCCTAAGAAAGGAAAGCATGCATTAAATTTGTCCTTAAATTTTTATAAAGTGCCAAATAGTGCCTTGCATATAACAGATACTCAAAATAAACAGAAAAAAATCATGCTATGACTTATAACAACAATAGTGTAAGACAGTTTCACAGAGGAGAAGATCCACGGCAAAAGCCGGTAGAGTTAACATTTAGTGAATCGTGTGTGTAAGGTATGTTCCAGGCACCTCAGAGACACAGCCATGTTTGACTTATCTTGAGAAGTCGCATTTATTCTCCAGGAGAAAAGATGACTGAAAACACAAGAGGTTAAAAACAGTCAAAAATCTTCCCTATGTTTTGTCATTGTCTTCCGAGGATTTGATTAAATAGTGTTTTCCTTTATAACAGGGATGGTACTGTATCATCAACACCATTCTGTGCTCCTTTTCCTGCTGCATACATTAAGCATCATCTGTAGAAAAGGGCATCATATGTCCCTTTATACAGAGACAACGGGCTGCATTGGCCATACTGTATTTAACAGTTCCATGTGGATTAGCAACTGGGATGCTCTAAATTACTTCATATGAGAAACAAAATTTATGAATTGCCATACCTATAAGGTAAATTCCTACATGTGCTTGGTGTCAAGTATAAGAGAAACTGTATTTTAAGTGTTTTTTATTACTCCTTTTTTTGTGAGACAGGCTTTCTCTGTGCGGCCCTGGCTGTCATGGAACTAGCTCTGTAGACCAGGCTGGCCGTGAACTCACAGAGATCCACCTGTCTCTGCCTCCTGGGTACTGGGATTAAAGGTGTACACCACCCAGCTTGAATCCCTGTTCTTAAGAATAGGAAAATAAACGTTTTTTCCTTCAGTTAATTTATGTTAACTAACGTGTTTTTCACTAAGATTTAGAAAACATACCCTTGTTTACACATGTGTACATGAAGGCATATTTGTGTATCTAAAATATATATAGATGAAGAGAAATATAAATATGACTTCGGGGATGAGCTCATTATACAGTGTGTTTACTGTGTGGTAAGTGTACAGTTTATTGTCATCATGCTAGTTACAACCTGTAAAGTTGGTTAGACCATAGAATTAGGAAACATCTAAACACTGATTCTAGAGGACACATCAGGGCAGATTCCTGGGCATCTGTGTCACAACAGTTTAACCAACTAACTAATAGGTGACCTTTCTGTTGAAAAGTTCTTTCCTGAGTATATGCTCAAATCATTAACAGTGTAGCAGTAGAGCATAAAATACTAGGCCAAGGCAGCCTTAAGGTTATTTCACACACACACACACACACACACACACACACACACACACACACACACACACACACACACGCATGCACGCACGCACTCAAATGTGTAGGTTTGGTCTCTGTCAGGCACTTTTGAATGAAAGAACCCTTGATGGACTTTGCCATATTTTAAGTAGTGAACTTAGTAACACTGTAACATACAAAACTGCAGAATATTTACAAAACACATTGTGAACAGATCCTGTGTTGACACTCAAATGACAAAGTGTGTCCTCACCTCCTATAACCTCCACCAAGAAGTCGCCTATGGCCTCCACTGTCAACTGGGTGACCCAGGCTTTCAAGCTAGTAACCCACAAAGCACCAGCACTCTTCATTTTGATGTCATGAATAGGAAATTCAATGAAACATAATCTATAAATAAGGAGGGTCAACTGTGTATATTACCCATTAATTTTCTTTTTTCCTTTCCTTGTGTATGAATGTGTGCATGGTCATCTATGTGCAAGTGCATGTGTATGCGTGTGTGTGTGTGTGTGTGTGTGTGTGTGTGTGTGTGTGTGTGTGTGTGTGTGTTGTTAGGGGGATGTCAGAGGATAACCTCAGCTGTTGTTTTTTTCATTTTTTTTGACAGGGAATCTTACCAGCCTGGAACTCACTAAGTAAACTAGGCTAGCCGAAAAAGCAAGTTCCAGGGATCTATCTGTCTCTACCATGAATACTGGGATCATGAGCACATACTACCACATCTAGATTTTTTTTAATGTGGGTTTTGTGGAATGAATTCAGTTGCATGCAGGCTTTACCAGTTTTGCATGAAAGAACCCTTGACTAGACTTTGCCATATTTTAAGTAGTGAACTTGTTAACAATATAACACACAAAAATGCAACATTAGCTCTCTACTTCCCACATATTTTGAAATTTATTCCTGTAGCATTATATTGTAACAAGTGGTTATTGCTGCACTTGGTGGTGTATGCCTGTAATCCTAGCAGTTGTGAGGCAGAGAAGTAGGACTGGCAATTCAAGGCCAGCTTTGACAAACTCTAAACCTATGCAGACCACAGAAATGCATGCCTGTAAACAAATAAGTGAACTACAGTCATTCCATTTTTTTCACGTGTTCCAGCCAACCTAGTGCATGCTTCTGTTCAGCTCCTGAGTGGAGAGGCAAGAGCAGAAAATCGATCGTGTTGCATTGACATTATAAGAAATTCTTCAATAAGTTTTCCAGCATTTTACCATGCATGTCTTTGTTCAATATTAAACATTAGGAAATGGCTTTTACAAGGTAATCTCATGTTGGCATGGCTTGTATAGTAGATTGTCTTGCTTTGCTTTACACCTATGCTTTTCATAGATTCCCAAATCCCTAAAGGCAGCTGTCTCAGCTCTCCCATCCAAGTTCATCCTACAGTGAATCAAGTTCTTTTCCTCCATCCTTGCCTGCCTCCACATACACACTCCATCTGGCCTTAGAATCTTGCAGAGATCCCTATACTATACAAAATACAGTTTATAGTTCCCATCTGGTGTCCTCACAACCTAAGCCCAGCTCTTGTTTATAGTTTTATTTTCAATCCACTCCCAAAGCCCTCTACACATGTAGCCACCACTTCAAGAAGATTGCTCTCCACCCTTTTGAAGTTTCTTCCTAACCTGAAATCTTCCTCATTTACAGGTTGCATATCTTCCCTAATCACCTCTCTTTAATATTCTCATTACTTCCACCAAAACAACTACTCTAGTTCTGTATTCCAGGGATGAATGAATCATTCGAGCATCACAGCATCACGTTCTATATTTCCCCCTCCTTTCCCAGACAGACTAACTCTGCATACTTCTTGACCTTGGGGAAAAATATGCAGAAAAACAGTGGAAAGATAAGTATTTGTTCCAAGTTTCTCATAAACATTAAGCTGTAAACTGATTTATAAGTAACCTGGAGGTAAGAAGGTCAGTCTGGTTTGAATCAGATGACATCATTTTTTGTACCTTGGAACTTAAAGACTCATTTAGAGATGTGGAATGTATTTTTATCTGAATGTGTTGTTTCTTGGTTCTAAAGGCCTAAGAAGAGTATTTCAAACAAAGAACATTTGCAGATGACCACAGACATCTGAATGTACCATGCTAATATTCCCTGAGGAAAACACAGTCTTTCTGGGTAGACTGAGAGGAAGCAGGTCAGAATCCCAATCCCCCGACCTCTGTGCTATATGTCTGCATTTACATGAATGCAACACAGACAAGAGTCAATCTGCCCAAGGAACCGAGGAGGAGAAGGAAAATGGGACTCACTTTCACCTTTCCTGTAGACCTGGGGATCCACATGCTCTATCTTTCTTTGACAGTAAAAATTTTCAATGAGATTTACCAACTCAATTTTTAAATTACCTCTTACTTACTATAACTTGAGACTGTGGAAACCTGAACCATGTCTGTCTCCTGAATGGACTGGTAACAGGTTTTGAAAGCTGCATAGAAGACACAAGCCATACAGCTTATACCATGTACCACAAACACCCCAAATCTTTCCTTTGTATTGGATAGAAATATTATACACTGAAGAAATGTTGAAAGCAGTCCCAAAATATCTTACCTGAACTCAGACTTCTATAGCACTTGTAGCATGGCCAACATTATCTTCCTGGAAAGTTCCTCTTTAAAGTCACTCAGCTTTTTTTTCCTATCAGTCCAATGATGATTAACTATCTTCTCAGGTCACTGTCCTACACAAATTGCACAAAACAAACAAAAATCTAACTAGAAATTCACTCCTGACTCCTGTGTTTCAAGATTTTATTAAAAATTTTTCAGAATTTATACATTATCTTACACTGATACTAAAATAATATGCTTCATTCTTAGAAGGGATTTGCAGTTTTTATTCTGTTGTATTGGCTGTGCATTATTTCTTTTTTTGAGTATTAACACAATTTTACTTTTTTTTGAAACCAAAAAAATTGAATGTTGAATTTACTCCATGCTGTATGCAAGCCAATGAAGTCTTATTATATTTTTTCTATACATGATTAATTGACTTTTCTCAAGCCATTTTCTTCTCTTTTTTGGCACTGTGAATTGTTTACTTTTATTTTTTGCACATTATTTTCTTTGGAAATATAAATACAACATATTATGTGAGGTATTTAAAACTCTTCCCAATGGAAAAGAACCCAATGTAATTTTGAAAAATGAAGGTTGTTTTATTTCCAAAGGAAAATTTGCAGCATTGCTTAGTACCTGGATAGAGTCCTTAAAATATTTTATATAATTATAAAATCATTTTATCATAATGGACTCAAAATAAAAACATTGCACAGCTAGATGAAGGAAGCCTCTCAAATAACCACTGTCATTGTACAATTATCACCTCTTTGGTTAGATTGTACCTAAGCTCTTATTGTTTGGGAGCAATTATGAATGGGCCTTTTTTTCTATTTTTTTCCTATGAGAGCACATTGCTAGCATGTATTAAGGTTGCTGGTTTTTATATTGATTTTATATCCTGCATCTCTGCTTTAGGTGTTGATGATATCTAAGGGTTGGCTAGTAGACTCAATAGGATCTTAAAGTATAGAAATCATGCCATCTGCAAATAAAAATAATTTGACAATTTACTTTCTATTTTCTTCCCACTAATGACTTCAACATGTCTAATTGCTATAGCTAAGATTTGAGAACTATGTTGAATAAGAAATGGCAGAATGGACCTCTTTCTCTTGCTATTGATTTAGAGGATATGTTCCCAGTTTGTCTCCATTTAATTTAATGTTTGGCTCTAGGTTTGTTATATATAGCCTTTGTTGTTCTAAGGTATGCTTGATCTATTCCTAATGTCTCCAGGATGTTCATCATGAGGGCACTTTGAACATTGCCAAATACCTTTTCAGCAATTGAAATTATTGTGTGTTTTCTGTCCTTAAGTTATTTATATTATGTATTACATTTATTGGTTTACATTTGCTGAACTAACCTTGCCTTTCTGGGGTAAAGCCACTTGGTCATAATATTTGTCTTAATATGTGCTTGAGTTCAATTTGCAAGTATTTTGTGGAGAATTTTTGCATCTCTGTTCATCAAACTTGGTCTTTACTTTTCTGTTCTATGGTACTATTGCCTGGTTTTGTTATCTGAATAATACTGGCTTCATAGGGGGAATTTATCAATGTAATATATTCTAGATATTAATCCTCCATACATCTGCCAGATATATAGGTAACATATTTTCTCTCTACTTCTGCGGGCTTCCTCATCACCTGGTTGATTCTTTTTTAGCTGTGCAAAATCTTTTTAGTTTTATGAAGTCCCACTTGTCTACTGTTGGCCTTAATTCTAGGGGAAAATGGAGTTCTATTCAGGAAGTTCCTTTTTTAATGTCCATATCATGTAGGGTACTGCCTATGTTTTCTTTGATCAATTTCAGTATTTTATGTTTCATGTTTAAATCATTGATCTATTTGGAGTTAGTTTTTGTGCAAGGTGATAGATATGAGTCTAATTTCATTCTTTTGCATGTGGACATCTAGTTTTTCTAGCACCATTTGTTGAGGATTCTTTTCTCAAGTTAACCTTTTGGTATCTTTGTCAAATATTAAGTAGCTGAAGTTATGTGGACTCATGTTCTCTCTCTGTCTCTCTGTCTCTCTCTCTGTCTCTCTCTATCTCTCTATCTCTCTCTCTCTTTCCTGTATGTCTGTGTATCTGTGTGTGTGCCCTTGTGCATGCATGCATATGTACATATTGTCACCTTGGATCATTCTTACATGACACTCAATAAAACTGTAATAACATATATTTAGTCTCTATTTCTCAGTCATTTGACATATTGTTAGTATTCCTTGTTAATTTTTCAAAACATATCAATATTAGAAGTAGGCAAAGAGTAGAGAAGAAGGATTAGGAAGTGTATGGGGAGCCTAGGAAGGCTGTAAAACTTGCTCCAAATATCCCTGTCTGCATCCTGAACTTCTGTGGGGTCTTTACTACAAAATGGTCCACAGAGGAGATTCAGATCCAACAAGCCATAGGGAAGGCTTTATTTGTTCTAGACAAGATCCTCCTGTGTATTCCAGCTGGCTCTTGAATGTCGAATCCTCCTGCTTCAGCCTTTCAAATGCTGGAATTACCAAGGATGCACCACCACACTGAAAAAGATACACATTCTAAATAAACATGCAGCTGTTTCTGCATAATGTTGGCTTGTGAGAGCATCTGTGCTGAGTTATTGAGCCTGTTTCATCATTTTAATGGATGTGCTTTCATTCAGCTTAGGGAGATGGCTTGAACAAATTCATAACAGTTTTCTCAAACATTCATTTCACTTAGGGCATACAAACTTGCTTTGGATGAAATATGTGCACAGAAGGAAGATCAAATCAGTCAGATTAACTAAGAATCTTTCCAACTCTGGACAAAAGCTGTCCTGATGAAATCTCAGAATGTTTTCTGAGGCCAAAGAACATTTTCCTTTGCTTCCCTTGCTCTCCTCAAGTCCTTAAGTCAACGAGATTGCTCATGAAAAAACAGTAGGGGTCAGAAGAGAACCATTGCACAAGTCCTTTTGAGATCAATATCATGCAAATAGCTACAGATCAAAGGGTTGCAAAAACTTTCCTTAAAGTCTGTCAATATTTATTTCAGAGCTGTCCAGAAGTAGTGATGAAATAAATAGCAGACTTTGAAGTCTGGTAGACTTTGATAGGAGCTGGTATTTGCTGCTCACTTACGGGTATGCACTGGGTAACCTATGTCTTTCAAGTAAAAAGTGAATATCTGGATTAAGGAACTGGCATACTTAGCACATTCTACAATCAATACTTTGCCACATTCATTCTATCTTATTCACATATGACAAATGTTAAAGCAGCCAGTTTCTACAAAATGAATACATAAAAATGTTCCCAGTGTGTTTTTTTTTCCAGTAGTATTTGGATTCAGAGTCTTGGGCAGCTAACTTCATACATCTCAAGAGAAAGCTTCCTGATACAGAGCAAACTTGCCACTGACTAACTCAAAACACCTCCCATGCAATGAGCCTCAGCAAGCTACCTCCTTCTACATGGATCCTTTACCTCTATCCACCACTGATGCTCAAAGTTCCTACATCACATGAGACTAAGCTTATCACTAGCAATTATCTCTCGTATTAATCACCACCGTAGCAAGGGGCCCCTGGTCCCTCATCTTTTCTCTTCTAATTTCTCTCTGGGCTACATAGTCCTGGTTTTATCTCCCATCTTTATAAATAAAAGTCTCTTTACTTTCAGCCTCTTCTCAGAACTTTCCCACATCATCTTCTTGCTGGTACTTAAAGTTGACCCTTCCCTGAAGATACCAGCGTTTCCACAATGTGACCTCTGCAGGTGGATGTGCTGTGAATATGTGTTGGTCTGATTGGTTGATAAATAAAATGCTGATTGGACAATAGTCAGACAGGAAGATGAGGAGGGGTAAGCAGATGAGGAGAATTCAGGAAGAGGAAGGGCTGAGGCAGGAGTCGCCAGCCAGACACAGAGGAAGCAAGATGACAAGGCAGAACTGAGAAAAGGTACCAAGCCACATGGCTAAACATAAATAAGAATTATTGGTTAATTTAAGTGTAAGAGATAGTCAATAATAAGCCTGAGCTAATGGCCAAGCAGTTATAATTAATATAAGCTCCTGAGTGATTATTTTATAAACAGCTGCGGGACTGCGGGGGCTTGGCAGGACCTGAGAAATCTTCCAACTACATGGATGTTTCATTACTACTCTTCCCTGCAATGTTTGAGACTAGACTTACGTGGCCGGTTTTCAAACTTGCTTCACTCTGTTGCTTCCATTCCATTTTCCCTTTACATCCCTGGGAATCCAGGTTTGAATTTCAGATAAAAAATATGCTGCTGAAGAGAGGGAGGGTAGATTATAGGAGCCAGAGGGGTCAAGGACATCACAATAAAACCCACAAAAATGACTAACCTGTCTCATAGGAACTCATAGAGTCTGAACCAACAACATTCTGCATCAGACTGACCTAGGCCCTCTACATATATGTGACAGTTGTGTAGCTTGGTCTACTTGTGGGACTCCTAACAATGAGAACAGGATCTGTCCCTAACACTTTGGCTGGCTCTTGGGAACCTATTCCTTATCCTGGGTTGCTTTGATGAGCCTTAACACAAGGGGAGGTGCTTAGTCTTACTGCAACTTGATATGCCATGCTTTGTTGATACCCATGGGAGGTCTGCCCATTTTTGAATAAAAACATAGCAGGAGTGGATTGAGGAGGGGATGAAAGGGAGGTGAGGGAAGGAATGAGGGGAGAAAAGGGAGGGGAAATTGCAGTTGGGATATAAAATAAATAAATTAAATCCATTTCTCCTTTGTTGAAATCATTTGCCAAGTTTTAAGTCACTCCCACTTACATGGCAATTATAACCTGATATAAAGTTAATATATGAAAATGTAATTCATATCACAACTGTTGATTTCCTTCTTTACATGTGTATGTGTGTACAAACAGATGAATGTGGGTCAGAGGTTGGCTCTGGGTGTCTTCCTCAGTTACTTTCCATCTTCCTTAGTTTTTTTTTCTCTAGAGACAAGGGCTCTCACTAAACCCATATCTTACAATTTCGGGTTGATGGATGGCCAGAAAGATTCATGGATCTGCTGTTCTCTACATCTCCATTGATGGGCTTACAGATGTGTACTACCATGACATTTTACCTGGGTTTTGGAGATCCAACATAATCCCTAATGAGTTGACCCACTTAGCCATCTCCTTAGTCCAATTGTTGATGTCCATACTTTTAAGACAATCCTAATAACTTGACTTCTAGTCTTTCAACCATATTTTCTCTGAAAAGCTTGATGTCTACTAACTCCTAAGGGCATTTCCTAAACTTTGTTATACCGCCGTTGAAACTCCCATTACATTGGTATCAAGGGCAGCATCACCAGTTCCATAGACTCAGGAATTCTTCTGTGATCTACAGTCCACACACTTATTTTGTCAGATATTTCACCAAAAAACATGAGTCACTGAAGAACTAAATCTCAACTATTCTGACTTTGAATTTAAACCACAGAATTTAGTTGTATTCTCATGATCCATGGTTTCTTGCCTTCTGGGTTAATGTTTTGTACTTTCCTTGTTAACTTCAAAATTCTAAAGTGTTTGCTTGTAAACCTAGCTGGGGTTCACCACTGGTTTCACCAGTAAACAGAAAACTGCTCTCTACTCTAGTTGTCTGTCTATAGCAACAGTTTCCCATATTCTGCCTTGAGTAACTTGTGCACCAGTTAAGGACACCCTCCACTTGTTTACAGGTTCTCTCTTGCCTTGTGTTTGTAAGCATATCATTTTTCCCTTTCCAAAACTCCCAGTACTACCCCCATCAGTGTATAACCTTTCTTTAACTTCCTCATTTTCTAACATTTCTCTTTTGATCCCAATCTTTGCCTAGGTATTATAATTTTCTTCTTTTATATTTTATAGTTTTCTCTTCATAAATTTTTATGAAGTTGACATATAGAATAATGGGTTTCATTAGGACACTTGTTATTACTTATCCTTGGACTTCCTTCACACTTAACTTCTGACCTCCTCTTGGTAGTTCCCTTACTGCCCCAAATAGTCCTCATTCTGCTTGCTTGTCAATGTATACTTTTACTTTCTCTTAAGATCTCCCTTGTTGTGGGATATGAGTTGAAGATTTGCTACATTTGTTTATACTATGGAATATTTATTTAATGATGCAAAGATGTGCTTTGTTCTTTTATATTGCATTTATTTAATTCTGTGAAGCTATGTTACTTTGCCTGCCTAAAACACCTGATTGGTCTAATAAAGAAATAAATTGCCAATAGCTAGGCAGGAGAAAGGATAGGCAGAGCTGGCAAGCAGAGAGAATAAAATAGGAGGAGAAATCTGGGGAGAGGGGGATCAAGGAGGAGCAAGAAAAGGAGGAGTAGATCAGGGGCCAGCCACCTACCTACACAGCAAGTCACGGAATAAAAAGTAAAGAAAGATATACAGAATAGAGAAAGATAAAAGCCCAGAAGCAAAAGGTAGATGGGATAATCTAAGAAAAGTTGGCTAGAAAAAAAGCCAAGATAAGGCCAGGCATTCATAAGAGATAATAAGTCTCCGTGTGATTATTTGGGAGCTGGGTGGCAGGCCCCCAAAAAGCAAAGAGTAAAGAGAAAAAAAAACACTTCTTCTAGTTTCATAACCTTACTTGTCTTTCTGAGTTTCATTTATTTTGCTTAATTTGATTATTTCATTATCTTTCCATCTGTTGATGGACATCTAGGCTGGTTCTTTACTGGATGTTGTGAATAGTTTAGTTATAAACATGAATATTCAAGCATTTATAGTGTATATTGACAGCTGAGGGTATTGAACATACTTTTCAAACATTTACTAACCACTTATGATTCTTCTTTTGAGAAGTGTCTACTTAGTATATTGGCCCACTTATTTACTGGATGATTTAAGTTTTGTCCTATAATTTTTGCAGTTATTTATAAATTTTACAGAAAGAAATGAAAGGGATATATATATATATATATATATATATTATATATTAAAATATCCACATCTCTAGATAACTCTATAGTTACACAACCTGTATAGGTTCCACCAGAAAGCCTTCAGAACTGATAAACATCTTCAGCAAAGTAGTAGAGTACAAAATCAATTTACTAATCTCAGCAGACTTTCCATACTGAAAAAGATGAACTTTCTGAGAAAGAAATCAGGAAAATATATCTGACCCACAATAGCTCAAATAAATAAATAAATGAACAAATAAATAAATAAATATAGAGATAAAATACCTAGGAAGAAACTTAACTAAGAAAGTGAAAGATCTTTATAATGAAAACTTTACAATCCTGAAGAAAGAAAATCATGGTAACACTGCAGGTAGAAAGACCTCCCATGCTCATGACTGAAGGAATTACATTGTAAAAAATGACTATATTGTTGAAAGCAACATAGATTCAATGCAATCTCCATAAAACTCAAATTATACTTTTTGCAAAACTAGTAAAAATAATTCTAAAATTCATATGTGTACTGGCTACTTCTATGTCAACTTGACACAAGCTAGAGTCATCAGAGACGAGGGAGCCTCAACTGAGAAAATGCCTCCATAAGATCCAGCTGCAGAGAAGCTTGTAGAGCGTTTTCTTAATTAGTGATTGATGGGAGAGGACCTAGCCCATTATGGGTAGTACCTTCCCTGGGCTGGTGGTCCTGGGTTCTATAGGAAAGCAGGCTGAGCAAGCCATGGGAAGCCAGTAATCATCAACACTTCATAGCCTCTGCATCAGCTCCTGCCTCCAGGTTCCTGCCCTATCCCTATGTGAGTTCCTGACCTTACTGCTTTTGATGATGAGCTGTTATATGGTACTGTGAGTGAAATGAATGAACCCTTTCCTCACACAGTTGATTTTGGTAATGACTTTTCATCACAGCAGTAGTGACTCTAATTTATGTTAAGTGTCTTAACAATATGGAAGTATAATCCTCCTCAAGTAGCCAAAGCACTCATTAGCAGAGGCTGCAAGACTATCACGATCAAGGATATCTCTTTCCCTTCCCTAAATCAATTCAAGATTCTGCCCACAGTTCTCAGTCTTTGTTATGGTAAACATTCTAAACTTGTTTACTAACTTAAAGGTGATTAATGTAAAGTATCAATGTAAGACCTAAAATTTGGAAACTTCTAGAGGAAAAAAATCAAGCTATTAAGACAGACAGATAAGGACTTCCTGAAAAAGAACTCTAATATCACAAGACATATCTCAAGAATTGACGAATGGAATTGCAGGAAATTAAAGGGCTTCTGCACTGCAAAGGAAACAATCAACAGTGAAGACATTGTGTACAGAATGGAAAACACTCTTTGCCAACAATTCTTTGAGTAAGGGATTAATTTCTATTCTATTTTCCAATTAAAGAAACCTTTGAAGGTTTATTTATAACTGTTATTTTAATTTTCTTTTCTCAAATTCTCTCTTGAATACAAGCTAATCTCATGTCCCCCACCCCAACTTTGCACCTCAACTACTCTGGCCTAGATCATACCTTGTCTAAATTCTAGGTGTGGTTTTCCTTGCCTGATGTGAAATGTTGCCACCATCTTCAGAGTTGATCACCACCCCTACTGAGAATATTTTCACTGCCTATCTCTTTCACATGGTCTTTTCTTCAGTATCTTAATTAAAATTAAGCCACTAGATTTTGATGGCTACAAGAATTTTCATGTCCTGAGGTCCTCATGTACAATTCTACAGACTGGCCATAGTCATCATTATGTGAAGTATTCCATATCATGTTACTTGTAAGCATTCAAATGACATGGCCATGAGGAATCAAACCAGGCTAGTTGGAGGGGCCACAGCAAGACTGAGACTGTGACAATTTTTTTATTGAGCACAATCAGACTTTTTATACCTTTATCAGAAACAGAATATAACGGCAATTACCAGGATCAATACAGTTATAGTTGCCAGAACACAATGACCTTTGTAAACTATACAGGGAACACAAGATTGGTGTCTAAGACCAATTGTCTGTCAAGCTTCCATGCTTCATTAGCTTCCATGCTCCATTGACTTCCAAGGGAATATACAGAGAATCACAAAAAGGCCTGAATGCTTCACTGCCTAAGGAGTGTGTCAGTCTCTCAAGAATGGAAAGGCACACAGTGCACCAGGTGCCATGGACGCTAACCTGAAAACCTATGACATACGTCTCCCAAGGCAGCTAAGTCAGGCCATGCTGTGGGATGGTCTGTATGTCAAATGTGTTGCTGATTGGTCAATAAATAAATCACTGATTGGTCAATGGCCAGGCAGGAAGTATAGGCGGGACAAGGAGGAGAAAAAACTGGGAAGTGGAAGGCTGAGTGAGGGAGGCACTGCCAGCCGCCATGATGACAAGCCGCATGTGAAGATGCCAGTAAGCCAAAGCCATGTGGCAAGGTATAGATTAATGGAAATGGATTAATTTAAGCTGTAAGAACAGTTAGCAAGAAGCCTGTCACGGCCATACAGTTTGTAACCAATATAAGTCTCTGTGTTTACTTGGTTGGGTCTGACGGCTGTGGGACTGGCAGGTGAGAGAGATTTGTACTGACTGTGGGCCAGGCAGGAAAACTTTAGCTACAAATGGCGTCCAACATGGTGGCAAGAGTTTCCACCTAAAAACTGAAAAAATATTCTAAAACAGAGCTAAAAACAGTTCCTAATTGTCTCTCTCAAATGAGCGGCAGCTGCCGGTTTGAGCTACTGGTGGGTTCCTAGCGTGTACGCTCGACCTGCAGTATGGCGGGAATGAGGCCTCTGCAAGTGGCACATTAAGCTGCATGGTGGATTTAGCCTTTGCTAGTACAAAACAAAAAAAGAGGTTTCTGGGCTACACGCTGCTTGGATAAAAGCATAGACCCACAATAGCTCCCAGAGCTGGTGGTAAAGTACCACGCCATGTTGGGAAGCTGAGGTGGGCGGAGCCAGCAGTCACAGCTGCTGCAGCTTAAAGCAATAGATTCACAATAAGACAGATTCAGATGTAATAGTTTACAATGTGTGTAAAATATACGTAGGCTTGAAAGAGACAAAAGAGGTGATATATACAGTTATACAAACAAATACATAGTTTTAAAAAATAAAGTCTTTAAAGAGACAGTAAAATTAATATAAAGAATAAGCCACATAAAGATGAATATTACACAGAGAATCTGGATTGTGTTGATTTTTGGGATTTTTAACTGCAGAAAAACATTTGATTGTAAAAGCTGTTGAGTTATGCCAAAATGTATATTTTAAAGGTACCTTGACTTCAAAATTTGGATATAAGGATATGTTGCTTTGGAAAGGAGATTCTGCTTTTGTTCCCACAGAAAGCCAGAGGCTATGGATTTATTCCAGATTAAGATACATCAGGTTTCACCAGCCAAGACCCCCTGAAAGGTGACACCAAGGCCCAGATGATCCAAATCCAGAATGGTTTCAAGGCAACTGGCTCAGATGATACAGCCTCACGGACTACTCCATGATCCTAAAATTTTCTTTGTTTCCCCAGAAGATACAGCACCCCCCTCCAGCAGGAAGTAGTAAGAGAAGCTACGCCCAAATTCCCAAATATACCAAGCTGACTTTGGAGATGTGTAAAGGTTAAAACTTTCCTTTTTAAGAAAAGAAAAGGGGAAGTGCTGTGGGATGTTCTGTATGTCAGATGTGTTGCTGATTGGTCAATAAATAAATCACTGATTGGTCAGTGGCCAGGCAGGAAGTATAGGCGGGACAAGGAGGAGAAAAAACTGGGAAGTGGAAGGCTGAGTGAGGGAGACACTGCCAGCCGCCATGATGACAAGCCGCATGTGAAGATGCCAGTAAGCCACAAGCCATGTGGCAAGGTATAGATTAATGGAAATGGATTAATTTAAGCTGTAAGAACAGTTAGCAAGAAGCCTGTCACGGCCATACAGTTTGTAACCAATATAAGTCTCTGTGTTTACTTGGTTGGGTCTGACAGCTGTGGGACTG
The DNA here is from genome assembly GCF_007827085.1 of Peromyscus californicus insignis. Lineage (NCBI taxonomy): Eukaryota > Metazoa > Chordata > Mammalia > Rodentia > Cricetidae > Peromyscus > Peromyscus californicus. The sequence goes on along the minus strand of NW_026294584.1, from coordinate 153,945,764 downwards.
GCAGGTGAGAGAGATTTGTACTGACTGTGGGCCAGGCAGGAAAACTTTAGCTACAAGGCCAACTCCATGATTCTCTCCTTTTTCCAGAATCTGGTAACATATACCAAACTCTTAAAGCCAAACATTGATTTCTCCATAAGCCTCAGGAGGATATGCAATCTGTCATTGAGCATCACTATGCATGCCTTCTCCTGTTAACATTTCAAAAGTTATGGGCACATTATTTTGTTGATTTCTCATAGCTTAGTCCTAGAATCTTTCTGAATAATCAGTCTTCCACAATAAATATTGTCCCCAGTAAGACAAGATTTTGCCAGGATCCTCCAGTTAGAGGGAAGAAAAGCATCCCCAGAAATAGAATCAAGGAAAGACAATGTAAAAGGAGCAGTTGGTCCATATTGAGTACAAGCCTACTTAAGATCCTTAATAGTGTTCAATGAAATGGGCACACAGTTTCTAACTCTTTGCCTCAGGCTATTAGGATCAGGTGTTTCACTCACCAGGAAAAGAGAACACCCCCCAAGTCTTCTCCCATCTCCTGGTCACAATTCAGAGCCTCTTGCATCAGAGACCTGTACCCTGACTTAAAAGGAATTAATTTTCTTATCAGGGGATGATAAATTTCTTTAATAACCCCAGTAAGAGATTAAGCATCGAAAAGAAGTTTCATGCTATCAGGAACTGCACTTGATGGATAGGTTTTAGGGACAGAGGAAATTGGAGCTGGAGGTTGGGAGGCTGGGGGCAAAGTCAGCACAAGGAGGAGGAAGAACCTCAGTCTCATCACAGGGGGAGATTCTGGATAATGTATCTTCAAATTCTAATTTGTCTTCTATTTCCAATGTTAGTTCCACCTCTTCCTTATCATTTTCATTTTTAATGTTAAATGTGTCTTTCCAAAGCTGGAAAGCATCATTAGGAATTTTTGTTTTCTGGAGCACTTACATCTAATTTTCTCTCAATTACTCTTCCTAAGCAGGACCAAGTGGTGGGATCCAGAGATCCTTCTTCAGGGAAAGAAGGCTGAAGCTCACTAATGAACCCCAGGAATTTCATCAACTGATGGTGACCTGCTTTACCTCTTCCCTCCAGCTACAAAGTCTGCAGGACTTTGCAAGTAAATGTCACTCCTTTGACCCTGGCTGCCCCACCTTTTTACCTCCAATGAATGTCCCTGCCTTATTCCTTATTATCCATGTGTGTACATGGTTTCCAGGAGTTCCTCCTTTTCTCGTTTTTCTTAAATTCCCATATTTCAGGTCTGTGTTCTTGGCATCACATGAAATGTCTTTGCTTATTTACTAAACCAAGGTCAACTGATACGGCCATGAAGAATCAAACCAGGCTGGTTGGAGGGGCCACAGCAAGATTGAGGCGGTGACAGTTTTTATTGAGTGCAATCAGACTTTTTATACCTTTATTAGAAACAGAATATAAAGACAATTGCCAGGATCAATACAGTTGTAGTTGCCAGGGCTCAATGACTTTTGTTAGCTATACAGGAACCAACTGTCTGTCAAGCTTCCATGCTTCATTGACTTCCAAGGGAACATGCAGAGAATCACAAGAGGCCTGAATGCTTCACTGCCTAAGGAGTGTGTCAGTCTCTCAAGAATGGAAAGGCACACAGTGCACCAGGTGCCATGGACTCTAGCCTGAGAAACCTATGACACCTGTCTCTCAAGGAAGCTAGCCCAGGTCAACTCCATGGTTCCCTACATTTACTATTCTGCTAACTTTGTCTAATGGCTTCACACATAGTTCAACATAGACTCTAATCAATAGCTTTGGTTTTTCTTTTCAAAAGATCCTTATTGTGATTTGGCTGTAAAATGTACCCCAGAGGCCTCTGTGCTTGAATAATTGACCCCCAGTTGGTAGTGTTCAGCTCACTTTTGGTTGAGCCTGCCTCAGAAGCCATACTTTGTAGGGGGTAGTTATTCCAGCTTTGATCTTGAAACACTGCCACACCTGCCTATGACCTGCCCCTGGGATGTGGCCAAGATGAAACCCCTTAAGACACAAGATGCATATGTGCTTGCTCTCTAGGTTCTTCATGGACCTGTAGGCTGGAGTGCAGACCAAGTCACAGTTCTCCAGAGAACCATGCTGGACTGCACCTCATCTCTCCCAGATCCTGTAGCTGACCACTTAGTGGCTGTAAGTTAACCCTGAAATAAACCTCTTTTAATTACCAGATAAACTATGTGGAATTGCCTCACTAATTGCATTATATTTGGCACTCAATGTGGGGCAAACTCCAAACACCTGGGTTGCCTCCCTGGCTGCTATGGCACACTTTCTGTGCTTCCCTGTATCTTTTAAAATCCCTGCCCCTCCTGGGGACCCAGTGCTTACGCATTCCACCTACAACCAAATGGGTACCACTGCTCCTTCCCTCCCTCCCTCCTCCCCTGCTCACAGGCACGAATCCCCCTCCCCGCACTGGGTTCCATATAGCCACTGACTATACCTAGTGGGTGCCACTTGCCATGCGCAGGTGGGCACTAAGGAACACCTCTGTGGCAAGTGCGGTTCCATTCACAGTGCAAGGGAGCCAATGCATTCCCACCATGCAAGGGAGCAGCTGAGTCCAGTCCTGCAACAAGCTTAGCCCCCAGACTGGTGGTTCTGCCTGCTAGTGAGCTGCTGAGTTTGGCCCTTGGTCAAGAGCTTGCAATATTCCCCGCTTCACCGTGGGTATCTGCCTGGGTTGCCACAGGTCTTCCATGCTATACCATGGGTGCCTGTCAGCGTATGCCCTCAGCTGCCCCATTACTGAACTTGCTCTGTAGCCTGTTTAAGCTAAAACAGGCCAAAGACTTCAGCAGGACCTGCTTTAGCGTCACACCAGCGACACCTGCTGGCTGAACTGCACTACAACACCCAAAAAACCATCGCAAGGACGGAAGCACAAGCAGTTAAGAGTACTCGATAATTTTACACCTTAAAACTGATTAATAAATACACAAATCAATAAAATTTTCTTTACAAGTTTTAAATATTTCTCAAAATATGACAGATAACATTACTTCACAGGGATTTAAGAACCTTTTTGCTTACATGATGGATGAAATATTACGGGAAATATACAATCTTCCTAGGGCATATTTAGCATACACTATTCTGGCATTTACCATAATAATTCACATAGCATTGAAATACTGGTTTAATAATAATAACAAAGATGAGTCATTATTGGAACTGATACAGGCTTTTCAAGGTAGCAATGAAGATTTACATAAAAAGATTCTTTCTCTGGAATCTGCTATCCAGGATTACAAGGAACCCATATAGACTTGAATAAACAGATTCTTCCTCTAGAATCTGCTAACCAGGTTTTACAAGGTAGCAATGGGCACTTACATAAGCAGGTTCTTTCTCTGGAATCTGCTTCCCAGGATTTACAAGATACCAATACAGACTTGAATAAACAGATTCTTTCTCTAAAATCTGCTAACCAGGATTTAAAAGTTTGGAATTTATCCCAAGATTTAGTTTGGAATTTGTCCATTAATAATAAATGTATAAACAGATTTTATTTTATTGATAGTAATTACGAATAATTAATGGACAGAACAAAAGCTCTCTAGGGTGATGTTGCTGCTCAGACACTTTATAAGGAAGAGAGATTATCATTAACTGATAAAATAAGGTCTATGGAATCATGTGCTTCAGACGAACATAAAAGGTTGCATGATGCCATGAGAAGTCTGGAATCCCTTACAACAGAAGAGGTTCATTCACTGGGACAGACCCTAGATGTTTGTTTCCAAGCCCTGGATGAAATTCTCAAAAAAGATGAAAAGGGACCTAATAAACAGAAGGGCAAGACCATACAGGTTGTAACATCTCCAGATGGCTCTCATACAAAGGCTTATCCTGTCATCATCTGTGAGAGACCAACAGGTGATAGAAACCCTGAGCCATATGTAGAATATATATTACAACCTATTTCAATGAGAGATTTTTTAAAAATATAAAGGAAGCAGTAGTCACGTATAGTATACACTCAACATTATTAAGACAGCTGTTAAATTTGTGGTCTACCTCAAATAGAATCATCCCATATGACTGGAATCAGTTAATTTCAGCTGTTCTAGAATATAACTAGCAGTTACAATGGAAAAGCTGGTTGAGAGGAGAGGCAAGGAATTTGGAACAAGGTAAGATCAGAGGTTTTGAGATCTCCCAACATTAAATCCTTGGTGAGGGATGTTTCACTGATAGAAATGTACAAGCCACTTATGATGAGCATACAATATTCCTATGCCATACAACAGCTCTAAACACTTGGGGGTAAAATTCCAGAACCATGAAAACCAACTGAGGTTTACACAAAGATATTTCAGGGACCACAAGAACCTTTCACTGATTTTTTTACAAAGGCTAACCACAGCTATAGTGAAAGCTGTGTCAGATAAAGGATTAAGACAAGTATTACCCGAGTCCTTGGCATTTGACAATGCTAATACAGAATGCAAAAGAATACTTACACTATTAAAGGTCAGATCAGCTCCTTTGGAAGAATGGATTCAGCATACTAATGGTGTTGAGTATCCTAAACATAATAATGAGGCTTGGATAGGAGAGGCAGTTTCCAGAGGTGGAAGAAGGCTCCGGAGTACCAAATGCTTTAAATGTGGTATACCAGGTTATATAAGTAAAAACTGTATAAACACTGGCAAAGAGCTTACAGTAATTTTTGCGGTGCGATTAACAGCAAATATCCCCAAAGTGATGTAATTCAAATTATAAACAGAGCTGATTGGATTCTGTCTCACATTGTAAAGGAAACACCCATATCTGGAGCCTGTACATTTTATTCAGATGCAAACAAACAAGGAAAGATGGGTTACAAATCAGAAAACTTAAGTAAAGAGGTTCAAAGTCCTGATAATTTGGTTCAAAAATTGCAATTGTATGCTATTCTGTTGGTATTAATGGATTTTTCAGAAGCTCTCAACATAGTTACCGACTCTTGTGGTGATAATTGTGTTCCCCAATATATCTGCACCCTAATAAATTTATCTGGGTTCAGAGAACAGAACAGCCACTAGATATAGAGGCCAGGAAATGGTGGCACACACGCCTTTTATCCTATCACTTGGGAGGCAGAGATCCATCTGGATTTCTGTGAGTTTAAAGCCACACTGGAAATGCATGGTGACTCACACATTTACTCCCAGGAAGTGAGCCTTTAATCCCAGGGAGTGATGGCAGAAAGCAGAAAGGTATATAAGGCATGAGGACCAGGAACTAGAGCTGGTTAAGTTTTCAGGATTTGAGAAGCAGTTCAGCTGAGATTCATTCCAGATGAGGACACAGAGACTTCCAGTCTGAAGACACAGGATCAGCTGGGGAATTGGTGAGGTGAGGAAGCTGTGGCTTGTTCTGTTTCTCTGATCATTCAGCGTTCACCCCAATACCTGGCTCTGGGTTTGTTTTTATTAATAAGAACTTTTAAGATTCATGCTACAGACTCTCAGTATGCTGAAAGAGTGGTATTACATATTGAGACTGCAGAATTTATCTCTGATGAGTCAGAATTAACTTCACTATTTATTCAGTTACAAGATATAATCAGGAATAGGACGCATCCCTTACATATAACTCACATCCAAACCCATATAGGTCTGCCAGACCCTCTAGCACAAGGTAATGATGAGATTGATAAATTATTGATAGAAAATATGCTGGAGGCCTCAGAATTTCATTAAAAAGATCATGTCAATAGTGAAGGTTTAAAAAAGGATTTTTCCATAACCTGGCAACAAGCCAAGGAAATTCTAAGGAAATGTCCTACTTGTTCTTTTTACAATCAGACTCGATTACCAGCAGGATGTAACTCAAAGGTTACTCAGAGGAAGGAAATCTGACAGATGGATGTGTTTTACTTTGCAGAATTTGGAAAATTGAAATATGTACACCATACCATTGATACTTATTCAGGATTTCAATGGGCAACTGCTTTGAGTTCTGAAAAAACTGATTCTGTAATCATGCATTTGCTAGACATTATGGACATCATGGGTATACCTGCACAAATTAAAACTGACAATGCTCCGGTATATGTCTCTGATAAAAAAGAAACAGTTTTTTTGTTTTTTTGTTTTTTGCTTATTACAATACAATATAAAGCATATTACAGGTATACCACATAATCCTACAGGCCAAGAGGTTATAGAAAGATCAAACAGAACTCTAGAGGATATGCTAAATAAACAGAAAGGGGTAACAAAACCCCCCAGAAATAGATTACATAATGCTCTATTAACTTTGAATTTTCTCAATGCTAATGAGAAAGGAACAACAGCTGCAAAGAGACATTGGATGATAGAAAAAAACTACAAAGTTAAATCAGCCAATATACTTTAAAGATGCGCTGACCTCAGAATGGAAACCAGGATATGTGTTACGTTGGGGACCAGGTTTCTGTAGGAGAAGATGAGCTGTGGATAACATCAAAATTTATAAAGGTTCGATTTGAACAAGAGAGATCTCTTAATTAGAAGAGATGATAATTCATCAACCAGCATGACCATCCAATTTAAACTAACTTACCACTAACAAATGCTTTTCATTTAATCATATATAACTTGCCAAAATGGGAACCTCCCCAAAGTTAGTCTTGGAAACAGGTTTGTGTTTTTGTCTTTCAGAAGAATGAAGGCTAAGGAATCTGAAGAACACTGGACAAATGAGACATCTGAAGAAAAAGGACAAATCATTTAGAAAAACAATGTCTCAAAAAGTGGAGTTAATTGGCCTATTGGTATATCATCTATAAAATTTTATAAGTCTTCCTAAATGTTTGTTTCTGCTCTTCTCTAAAGACACTTAACACAAATGGTCCTTTTGTAGTCCCAGTTAAATTAAAAATTAAAACTGGCTTTGGAGTTGGAGAATGGCTCTCTCCCTCTTTAAACCCAAGCATGTTGTTAAAAGGAAAATGCAAAATCTCTGTGTCATGCCAAAAGAAAGAGCCATCTTCTGATATGGGACAGAAGAAAATGAAAAAATTAAGGGACTACTCTTTTTCTAGTAATTTTAATTCTTTGGTTCTATTTTGATTCTTTAAACTTTTATTAAGGTATGAATTTTATATCAAAATTTATAAGATTAATATATATATATATTAAACTTTTGTTATAATATTAATGGTCATATAGAGTACTAACTAATTCTAGAAAAAAAGGCTTCAATTAGCTGCCTATATATGCTTTTGTGTTTGAGTCTCTATCAATATTTTTCTACAGGGAATCATGTCCAGGCCTAACATTGAATTTGAAGTCTCCAGAAAGATGATGGGGCCCCACAACAACAGTTCAGTGTGGACAGTAATAATACCACTAAGCTGTCAAACATCTCCCACAGATCAGCTTTGGACTATAAATTGCTCAGAACAATTTTGATATGGCTAGCTGAGATGATCCAGTTTCACAGACTACTTGAACAAGGACTTGAGATAAGCCCTGAACCACAGTTATGCAGAGAATGGACAACAAATGATATAGCTACCTTTCCTAGATCTTGACAATTAACCCAAAATTTTTCTTTTCAGAATCCCTTAAGATGTTTTGCCTACAACCAGCAGGAAACAATTTTAAGAACATGACTCCCACATTCCTAAACAGGTGGTGTGGGGTGAGTGGTTTTTGGTCTTTCAATGTGTTTTGGGTTTGGGATAATTTTCATTGTTTAGGAGGGTTGGTTACAAGTTGTTGTTGTTAATGGTTAGGAAAAGGGCTAAACTAAGAAAATTAGATTTAAGGTTCTTGTTTGAGAAAAAAGAGGATATACAGAAATGATAGAATAGAGGGTAGATTATTGAATCTACTCTGAAAAGAAAAGAGCGGATATAGATATGATATAGATAAAAAGACAGGTAATTGAATCTACTTTTAAAAGACAATTACTAGTTTTAAATACTTTACATTTGATTGGATTTTATATATATTATATACAAATTATATATATTGAGATTGATATTGTTAGAAAATGCTGTATGTATTTTTTCTAATCTTGTTCAGGATATTGTACTTATACAGTTCATTTAACAATGTAATGCAATTTGCTGATCCTTGAATGTTATTATTACCAACTATTAGGATATAAAGAAATGAAAGTTAGTAGTTAGACATTACAAGTTAGAACTTGTAGTCATATTAGGTATATTTTCAAGGCGAAGCAGAGATATATTTTTGATAGACAGGTCATCTTCAAACCTTTCAGAGATCTACAGAATATGGCATTTAAAATGTTTTAATAACTTAGATTTTTTTCTTTTTTTATGACTATGAGACATGTTGGCTCCTGGCAGCACCAATCTACTTCAGAGAAGATATGGGCATTGAAGAAACTGTATATGGATTTAACTTTCATTGTGGCAAATTTAGCCACTGCCAACAAAATGCCCTTGCATCGACTGCTGACGAACAGGACTGTGATTGATGTATTGTGTACCACAATAAACTTATCTGGGGGTCAGAGAACAGAACAGACATAATATTAAACATAGAGATTGAGCAGTGGTAGCACATGCCTTTAATCCTAGCAATCCAGTGAGTTCAAAGCCACACTGGAAACAGTCAGGCATGGTGACTCATTCCTTTAATCTCAGGAAGTGATGGCAGGAAGCAGAAAGGTATATAAGGTGTGAGGACCAGGAACTAGCCTGGTTAAGCTTTTAGGCTTTTGAGCAGCACAGTTCAGCTGAGATTCATTTTGGATGAAGATTCAGAGGCTTCCAGTCTGAGGAAACAGGATCAGCTGAGGAATTGGCAAAATGAGATGGCTGTGGCTTGTTCTGTTTCTCTGATCATTCAGCGTTCACCCCAATACCCAGCTTCAGGTTTGATTTTATTAATAAGTGCTGTGGGATGTTCTGTATGACAAATGTGTTGCTAATTAGTCAATAAATAAAACACTGATTGGCCATTGGCCAGGCAGGAAGTGTAGGCGGGACAAGGAGGAGAATAAAACTGGGAAGTGGAAGGCTGAGTCAGAGAGACACTGCCAGCCACCACAATGACAAACAGCATGTGAAGATGCCGGTAAGCCACGAGCCATGTGGCAAGGTATAGATTAATGGAAATGGATTAATTTAAGCTGTAAGAACAGTTAGCAAGAAGCCTGCCACGGCCATACAGTTTGTAACCAATATAAGTCTCTGTGTTTACTTGGTCGGGTTTGAGCGGCTGTGGGACTGGCAGGTGATAGAGATTTGTCCTGACTGTGGGCCAGGCAGGAAAACTCTAGCTACAAATAAGACTTTCTAACAATTTGTGTTACACAGGACAAAATGGACAGACAGGGCACAAAACAAAGGACTACCAATCCTTGCCAAGAAAAGTGTGGTTGTGGCTTTAGCAACAGGCATCCTCTGAGGCCAGGACAATATGTCACCATTGCTGAAGTGGCCTTTGCAATCTGGGAAAGGTCCAGTGCCCCTTTCTTTGAAAGCAGCAGAACAGGCAGTGGATACCTGGCTTCTGATGTGCAGTGAAACAGTAGCTAAAATAGTTATTCTTGAAAGAGTAACTAGGCTGATGGAGTCTAACCTCTCAGTGATAGACTGGCATTTAATAAAAGAGATGAAACCACCCACAAGCCGAGAAGAATGGACAGCCACATTCCAAAAACACCAGCAATTTCCAGAATTTAAAATCCTGAATCATGACAGGACACTGGTAGAATTCAGGTTTCTCTGGTACATGGACTACTCTCACCGAATGTGAGGTTGAACTGTAGGTCTTGTGTACATCCTACTTCACAAATGAGTCTGTCAGATATGCTAAGCCTATAGGCTGAAGATGATGCCCCAGTGTTGCAGAGAAACCTCGGGTGACTGTCCAGGCAGCTGGCTGTTTCTGTCAACTCACAATTTTTTGGAAGCCATTTGCTTGCACTTCCTGTTTTACTAGGTAACATTATTTCCTTCTTGTGTCTCTGAGGGAGTTGAAGATTAGACAGTTATAGTTTGTTGAAGATTATAGTTATAGTTATAGTTAGTTGAAGATTAGATAGTTATAGTTAGTTGGAGATTAGATAGTTATAGTTTTCCTTGTTAAGAATTTCAGAAAAGAAACTCACTGAAGAGGTGTAAAGTATATTAATTTGAAAGACATTATAAGATAGTTCTCTGTTGGTAAAATAAGTTAGGATAGAAAGTGATTCACGTACATTTTGGACTTACCAAAATAGAATAGATAATGGAATATTTTCTCTGAGTTTGTCAAATGCAAATGGACTAGAAATTGTTGATGTACTTATTGTATGTATTGTATATAGTTATTATACTTATTGTATATAGGTTTTCTTATATTAGTTATAACTTTTTATTATTTTTTATTTTTATTAGAAAACAGGGGGAAATGTGGTGATATTTTATTTATGATATTTTATTTGTATTTTAATTTTGTGATTATTTGTGATATTTATTTGTATGTTAATAAATAAAGTTTACCTGGAGATCAAAGGTAATAGCCATAAACAGACGTCAGGCACAATCCCTTAATCTGATCACATGGCAGGCAGACTCTCTGTGTGTTCAAGGACACAGTCAAGCATGGTGACATATGCCTTTAATCCCAGTACTATCATAGAGACCTGGAGGCAGTGACAAGGAAGTGATGTGGCTGGGCTTACAGCCAATGAGAAGGCAGAACAGCAAGGCAATAAAGGCACAGGTTAGACAGAAAGAAGTTCTCTTGGGAAGCTACAGTGGCAAGGTGGTGAGCTAAGGTTAGTTGGCAGCTGTTGCTCTGATCTCTACAACTTTTACCCCTGTATTTGACTCTGTGTTTCTTATTTAATAAGACTGTTTAGAAATTCATCTACACAGGTTCTTCAGTTTAGGACACCATCTTTTGGAATGATCTCTCTAATGTGCCATTTACCTATGTTCCAGACTTCTCTGGATTTTAGTATGTGTCTCTTGTTTGTTGTTCTTGTTGGCTGTAATTCTGTCTTGTCGAGGTTATTATCCCTTATTCCTCCTGGACAATATTTGATAATCATTCCTACTATATATAGTTTTGTACTAGGTTAGAATTTTCTTATTTAGACAAAAGGGGGAGATGTAGTGGGTAGCTGTTTCAGCTTTGACCTTGAAACATTGCCCCTAGTGTGGCAGCAAGTAACTGCCACATCTGCCTAGGACCTGCCCCTGGGATGTGGCCAAGATGAAACCCCTTAAGACACAAGATGCATATGTGCTTGCTCTCTTGGCTCTTCATGAACCTGTAGGCTGGAGTGCAGACCAAATCAGGGTTCTCCAGAGAACCATGCTGGATTGTACCTCATCTCTCCCAGATCCTGTAGCTTACCCCTTAGTGGCTGTAAGTTACCCCTGAAATAAACCTCTTTTAATTACCTGATAAACTATGCGGAATTGCCTCACTAATTGGCATTATAGTACCTTTTAATATAGTATAAACTCCAGAAGAGTGAGGAGAGATTCTTCTGTATTATGCTTGCTGTTTTTTCCTCAGTGCCTACAACAGTACCTGGTACCTAGTAGATACTCAACAAATATTGTTGAGCAAATTAATAAATGGTATTTTCATTTAAAGAAATTTCATAGTAAGGAAGTGATTGATAAACATAGCATAGGCAAATTTGAAAATTCCTGTAAGATGCTGAAAAAGTTGTGTATACTGTTAGTGAAGCAGATAGCCAAGCTGAAAATTGCCAAAAACTCAGTTTTACCTAGAGGTAAACATGATACTGATGGTGTAACATGCTAGATGCTCTATGAATATTATATTCAAAGTCTCCTAAAGTTTTTATAGCTTATTTAGAATAAATATGCATGTCTTTCCCATGTCTCACAAATGTCTCCAAAACTTGTTTCCTGGTTGTTCCACAAATATTATTTCCCAACACTTGTCTAGTCAGTCATTGCTTCCCAGCAGCACAGGTCTCCCTGATATTACATAAGTAGCCCAATCACACCCCTGCCTTGGGCTTTTGAAATCTTGGTTCTTTCTCCTTGGAATGTTTTCCTTCAGGTGTCCATTTTCATTTCAGTCATTCTTCTAAGTGACTTTATAGACTACAACATCACATACACTTATCCTGACAGATTGAACAACTAACCCTCTGTAATTTATTCATATCCCCCTGCTTTATTTCTCCTCAAAACTCACCTAAAAAAAGGAAGTCAATAAAATGCATTTACTCATAGTAAAGTCACTAGGAAACAGCAAGGCTTAGAGGTATACACTGTAATCCCACTAGACTGAGACAGAACTGTATATTTGGCCTGTAGAGTGAAACCCTATCTCAACAAAATAACAACAACAAAAACAAAACTGAGCACTGGAAAATCATGAATATAAATGGGCTTAATAACAACAACAACAAAACTGAGCATTGGCAAATAATGAATATAAGTGGGTTTCTTCTAGATGATAGAGAATTTTTACTCCCCTCGAGATCAATTCACACTTTATTATTTTTTGTTTAGCACCAATGCCTTAATAAATGGAGAGGCAAAGACTTTAAAAACATGGAGATGCAAGGGCTGAAGAGATTGCTTACTGGTTAAGAGCACTGGCTGCTTTTGCAGAGGACCCACTTTCGATTGCCAGCACCTACCTATCCATCTGTAACTCCAGTTCCAGGTGATCTGCTGCCCTCTTCAGGGCCCTGCGGCCATTACACATATTTAGTGCACATTCATACATGCATGTAAAACACTCATAAACATAACATAGCTCCAATGAGTTAGGAAGAATAGTTTACTAAGACTGAGAGCATGAGATAAAGTGCAAATCTAAATTTATTTTTTGAAGCAATTCCGAACTTTGACTAATAATGATAAGAGCCTGTAGGATAACTGATTGAAGTGGACTAAGAGTATTTTTTTCTCCATCACTCAACAATGCACAGAATTTCTAGTCAATGCTTTTCATGTTGAATCTTTGGGGCAATGCCATACAATATTATGTGTAATGACTTTAAAAGTCTTATAATGACACTCTCAAATGCAGTAGCAACTGCCTCTGTATAGCTCTTGAGCACTTTGCATATGGTTAGCATGGCTGAGGAACTGAGCATTTAGTTTAGACTTAAGTAGATGTACTGATGTTGGTTCTATTGGAAAGAACATGTTTAATTGTCAGTCTTCCTTTTTCCACAGTGGGTCATCAAACATCGATTGAAACATGCCTAGCACTTTCATGTTAATCTCTTGCTAGGTCCTAAAACACGATTAGACTCTTAGAAAGTAAAGGAGATAGACAATCTTCCAAGGATCCTACACTAATAGATTATCTCTTTCCACTCTTTTCTATTGCTTTTCTTTTTTCCAGGGTCAATAGCCAAGCATAGTGTCAGCATCATTATAATTGTTCCTTACATCATGACCACGATATAATTGACTTATTTGAGCTCTAATTAATGCTGTAATGAATATCCTTTATGTGAGTATTTGAAAATGTCTATGATAATTTATGCAGATTGCTATTATAGAATGAAACTTACAGATGTAAAGACTATAATCATTTCCTTTATTTTGCATTTATTTTTTTTCATTTTACATAACAACCACAGTTCCCCTCCCTCCCTTTGCCCTGCTCCCCCCTACCTTCCCCCACCCCACCCCCATCCACTCCTCAGAGAGGGTAAGGCCTCCCTTTACAGAGTCAACAAAGTCTGGCATACCAAGTTTAGGCAGGCCCAAGGCCCTCTCCACTGCATCAAGGCTGAGAAAAGTATCCCTCCATAAGAAATGGGCTCCAACAAAAGCCAGTTCATGCACCAGGGATAAATCCTGGTCCCACTGCAGGGGGAACACAAACATATCAAGCCACACAACTGTCACCTGCATTCAGACAGCCAATTCAGGGACCTTCGCCGATATTGCTAGGAGTCTTAGCTGGGATCATGCTTGTGGGTTCCTGAGAATTTCCCTAGCATCAGTTTTCTCCCTAACTCTTAATTGGCTCCCTCTATCAAAATATCTCTTTCATTGCTCTCCATCTCCCTCCCTCCCCAAACATAGACATCCTGGTTCCCTCCCTCATGTCCCCCCCTCCCCCATCATGCTCACTTTTCATATGGTCTTCCAGAAAGAGTCTGTTGATGATAGTCTTGCCGCAGATGTCCCACCAGCAAATTTCTATCTATCAGTAAGTCATTTTTGTCAATTAGATACAGGGAGAACTCACTGTTGATTCTTGGGGGTGGGGGGGGGAAAGCAGCATTTTATTTTTATTTTCTACAAGATGCCCATATTGACAACTGGCAACATATAATATTTTACAAGATTGATTTTCTTTCTCTGGGATTAGTGGTAGGTTATTACATACATGACTGACTTACAATGCTGCTGATGCCATTTATTTAGGGTCTCTGTCCCAGTTCCTTCATGGAGGTAGGCTGTCAAACATGATAGCACACACCCATAATCTCAGTGATTAGGAGCTTTATGCAAGAGGACTGCCAAAAGCTTCAGTCCAAGCTGGGCAATGTGGGTTCTAGGCCAGCCTTAGCTACAAAGATGTGATGTATCTTAAAGAAAAGGACCTTTAAAAAACAATAATCATTGTAGTGGACTGGTAGGGAAGCTTAGTGGTAAATGTCTGACATGCACATCCTCAAACTACTGGGATAAAGTGACCCTCCCATTTCCTACCTCAGATTGAGACTGTGTCAAAAAAAAAAAGCAGGAAGAGAAAGGTAGACAAAAATTCTACCACAGTGTTGCTTGCTGTGGGATGCCTTTCTGTATGCTCTGAATATATGTTGTTCCCATTGGTTAATAAGTAAAGCTGTTTTAGCCTATGGTAAGGCAGCTTAGAGGCAGGCAAGACCTACAGAATATGGTATTTAAAATGTTTTAACTACTTAGACTTTTCTAGACAATGAGACATGTCTACTCCTGGCAGCACCAATTTACTTCAAGGAAAAAAATGGGCATTAAAGACACTCCATATGGAATTTATCTTCTTCTTGGAAAAACTGGCCATTTGGGCAAGAAACTGCTCTTGCCTGGACTGCTTGACAGTATATTGTATTAACCGGACATACAGAACCCATAGGAAAATGACCACTAGACTTTGCCTAAACAGAGCAAGATGATCCTTCAGGTTCCTGCTTCACAGAAGATACTACCAGACATTCTGCAGGACACAGAGGAAAGTGACTGATGAACTTTGCTAATAGGTGAGACAATCCTTCAAATGTCCTGCTTCACAAAAAAGTCTGCCAGAGACTCTAGGCCTGTGGGCAGAAGATGGATGCCTCAATGTTGCAGGGGAACTTTGGGTGACTGTCCAGGCAGCCAGAGGTCTCTGTCATTTCTAGAATTTTGGAAGTTTCTTACAATCCACTTCCTGTTCACTTAGGTAATACTATATCCTTCTGGGGTATTTGATGGAATTGAAGACTAGAAAGTTGTAATTATAGTTTTCCTTAGTTACGATAAAAGGTAAATTAAATATAAAACTTGGCTTACAAATACAGATAGATGATAGACTATTTTCTTTAATTTTACCAAATACAGAGGCTAGATATTGTAACTATAATTCTTGCTTGCTAACTGTTTTGTTATATATAACAAACATAGTGAAAGGCCTGACCTGAAGGTACATGGGAAGTTGCAGAAGGCCAGAATGAATGTGAACTATGCTGAATTTGAAGGTAAATTGTAAGATATATTTGGGGTTTAATCATATTATGTTAATTCTGGTTGGTTTTCTTCATTTTAAAAAATAGCTGATGATTCTTCATTACAAAATGTTTATGTTAAAAATGGAAATATATACGTGTATGTACGTGAACAGTCATGTGACTTAGATTTTAACTCTATATATGTAAACATAATATAAAACATATGGGTATACATAAAAGTTGGATCCAACTGTGTGTGCATGTGCATGTAACTATTGTTTAATTTTAAGCAGCAACCAAATGGTCCTCCTCCATCTTGGTTGGTGACCTCATCATGAAGTGGGCAGCCATGTGACTGGCAACAATCTTTAACTAAAGTTAAAGAATACCTCTCTTAGTTCTAATGAGCTCTCTGTTCCTTGTATCTCCTTTTAGACTAAGGAGGAAACAAGCCTCAAGTATTTTGGATTGGAATAGATTTTTATACAATAATTTATTTCATAAAAAGGTTTATAAAAGATAGGATTTTTAAAAAACAGTGTTTATTTAATAAAATATTAAAGCTGCACCTCAATGCTTTTATACATAAGAATGTACCTTACTCTGGCAGGTAAACTTTGTAATTTAAGAGTCTCCCAGATGATAATGGTTTTAAAGACATGAAGGAATCATGGGAAACAGCTGAGGGTTATGGACCTTAACAGTTTTGTCAGATGATAGCCATGAGAAAGCACCAGCCACAAGAAAATGGGATAAGCTTGATTCTAAAAAGTATTTTGGAAAGGAAACAAATGAAATAAATGTTCCATTTACTAAGCAACAAATTGATTGGCTATTTCAAAATAATGATTCTTGAGCAATTGCTTTTGCTCAATTTTTTGGGGTCAAATCATTATCCTGCTGCAATTATTATAGTTTGCTCAGATGCATTCTTTTATTTTTCCTAAAATAGTAATGCACACTCCAGTGAAAGATGCTGCTTTGGTTTTCACTGATGGTGCATCTATGGGAAAGAAGATTATGTGATTAATGATAAAGGATATGTAATTCAAATTACTCCTGCCCCAGCTCAAGTGGTCGAATTAAGAGCTGTTGCAATGGTCTTTCAAGTTCTGAAAAATAATTTATTTAATTTATATATAGATAGCAAATATATTTATAGAACACTTCAAGTTATAGAAACTGTTTCTTATATTAAAACTACTAATGAGCAAATAAGAATGTTATTTCAACAAATTCAGGATGCAATTCATTTAAAAATATTGTCATATTTTGTGGTACATATTAGAGCACATTCAAATCTCCCTGGTCCACTGGCTGAAGGTAATGCTTTAGCTGATAAATTTACTCAGTTGATCACTTTATCTCAAGTTGAGCTTGCTCAGCGATCACATGCTTTGCTTCATCAAAAAGCTTAAAAAACAATTTTGTTTAGCAAGAGAAACTACTTATCAAATTGTTAAGAAATGTGCTACGTGTCCTCAATATTTGATTGTACCTCACTTTGGAGTAAATCCTCAAGGTCCCTTTTGGAATACTGGTGAGTACCCTTCCTTGCCCCAGACCCCATCCCTGGGCACCAGCCACTCCAGGGAAGACCTGCCCAAATTGGCCCCAGGTTCTGGCCACCAGGCAGGTTCCCTGCTAGCCCCACCGGGAAGGATCCCCTTCTCCAAGACCCCTGGCAGACCCTGCAGTCTCCACGCCCTGCCCCCACGCCCATCCGCCTGAGCCCCAAGCCTCTTCCTGAGACTTAGAGGCCGGCCCCCAGCTCCCATCTTGCTCCGGACTTCCCTTTTGGAACACTGGTGAGTACCCTTCCTTGCCCCAGACCCCATCCCTGGGCACCAGCCACTCCAGGGAAGACCTGCCCAACTTGGCCCCAGGTTCTGGCCACCAGGCAGGTTCCCTGCTAGCCCCACCGGGAAGGATCCCCTTCTCCAAGACTCCTGGCAGACCCTGCAGTCTCCACGCCCTGCCCCCACGCCCATCCGCCTGAGCCCCAAGCCTCTTCCTGAGACTTAGAGGCCGGCCCCCAGCTCCCATTTTGCTCCGGACTTCCCTTTTGGAACACTGGTCTGTCTGAACCAAGTGTGCGGATAAGGCCAAGAACGAACCACAAGGAGATGGGCAGACGTCAAGGCAGAAACATATACAACAAAATGAATAGCAATACAGCATCACCAGGCCCTAGCCCTCCTCCAACACCTAGACCTGAACATCAGAAATTGGAAGAAGCAGAAGAAAACAGCCTTATGAATGACATCATGAAGAAGCTAGAGGCTTGTGTAGAGGAAAAGACAAAAAAATGTGAAGAACGCTGTAAACAACTAGAGGAAAGGGCAAACAAATTAGAAGAAATCAATAAAGTCCTGGAAGAAAACAATAAAATACTGAGAGAAAATCAAGAAAAATCAATGAAACAAATGAAGGAAACAGTCCAAGACCTGAAAAGGGAAATAGAAAAAATGAAGAAGACACAAACAGAGGGAATGCTGGAAATAGAAAATCTGAGAAAACGATTGGGAACTTCAGATGCAAGTATAATCAACAGAATGCAAGAGATGGAAGAGAGGATCTCTAGCGTTGAAGATACAGTAGAAGAAATACATTCATCAGTCAAAGAAAACACTAAAGCCAACAAAGTCATGAACCAAAATGTCCAAGAAATTTGGGACACCATGAAAAGACCAAACCTAAGAATAATAGGGGTCGAAGAAGGAGAAGAATACCAACTCAAGGGCACAGAAAATATATTCAACAAGATCATAGAAGAAAACTTTCCCAACTTAAATCCTCAAGGTCTTCTTCCTAATCATTTATGGCAAAAAGATGTCACTCTTATTATAGAATTTGGAAAATTGAAATATGTGCATGTGACAATTGGTATTTATTCAGGATTTTTAACTGTCACTGCTCAAACTGGTGAGGCCACCAAGCATGTAACTGCTCATTACCTGAAATGTTTCTCCTATATGGGGATACCAAAAGTTATTAAAATTGATAATGGATCTGGATAGTTTAGTAAAGGTTTTTATTAATTTTGTTCTCATTGGCAAATTGAACATAAAACAGGTATTCCTTATAAGGAATATATCCTCAAGGACAAGGTATCATTGAAAGGGCTCATGGAAGCCTCAAAATACATCTTCAAAAATTAAAAAAGAGTGAATTATACCCTCAATCTTCACATAATATATTGAATTATACCTTATTTGTTATAAATTTTTAAAATGTGGATGCTGCTGGAAAATCTGCAGCTAATTAATTTTGGCATGAAATCACCATCACAAAATTTGCTCAAATTAAATGGAAAGGTCCTTGTACTGGTTTATGGAAGGGCACCAGCCCTGTTTAATATGGGGACAAGAACATGTTTGTGTTTTTCCACAGGATGAAAATGAAGCTCATTGGTTGCCTGAACATTTGGTGTGGTGTATAGAACAGAGAGATGCTGGTCCTGATGTTGGTAATGACCATCCAGAGATGCCAGAGTGAGACCTATTGGACCTATGTTCCTGTTCCATCAATTTTACATCCTGCAACTTGGTAAGAAAAAGAAATTGTGTTCACAGTTAATGATACCAAGCTTTTAGCTCGACCTGCCACCAAAGAGTTCCAGATTGCTCATGATTTTTCTTATATTGGATATGGTAAAAGGATTCCTGTATGTTTTGCAAAAAAATCTTACTTGAAGGGATGTCTTGGAGTGTTTCCAAAATGAGTATTGTGTCATGATAAACAATATACACACTATACAAAGTTATTTCTTCCTCAAAGTAATTGGATAAGTAATACTTCACCCCCTCAACAATTTCCTCCATGCACAAAAGAACTGCAAGAGTCTAACAGAACTTTGCTATGGAGACAATGTACTAACATTGTTCCTTTATAATATAACATCTATAGAGACACAGCAG
The DNA here is from genome assembly GCF_007827085.1 of Peromyscus californicus insignis. Classification (NCBI taxonomy): domain Eukaryota; kingdom Metazoa; phylum Chordata; class Mammalia; order Rodentia; family Cricetidae; genus Peromyscus; species Peromyscus californicus. The sequence goes on along the minus strand of NW_026294584.1, from coordinate 153,926,223 downwards.
TATATTCTTGATTGGTCTAGAAATCAGGACAATTACAGTGACTCCTTATCCTGTGTCTACAGCAGAATCTTGAAACCAAAGCCTGTCAGCTGGAATTTGGATCTCCACAATCTTATGTTTGAAAACTTACTGCCACCATGGGAACAGTGGCAGGACATTCCAGTCACTTGAAGCCTGTTTGTCCTTTGAAAGGAACTGTTTTAGCTTGTATTTAAAATGCCCTATGTTCTTTTAGTTGATGAAGCAAATATTTCTATGAATGATTGTATGTTTAATGCATCATGTCTTAATTGCATTTTGATTAATTGTATTTCTCAAACGGACAATCATACTCATGTAATAATGTTAAAACAACCTTCTTTTGTAATGTTGCCAATATATATGAGGGATCCATGGTTTGATGATAAAGGGTTACAAGTGATTGAAGAAATCAAGAAAGCTTTAAGCAGACAGAAGCATGTTACTGGATTAGTTATAGCAAGAGTTGCAGCTCTTGTTACTATGCTTGCTACTACTATGGTTGCTTCAGTGGCTTTGCTTCAATCCATTCAGACAGCAGGGTTTGTTAATCAATTGTCTATGAATGTTTCTGTGACATTAGAGACTCATGAAGATATAGATGTGAAAAGGGAACATAAATTGAATCCTATGTATGATGTGGCACAATTTTGGGGAGATGAGTTCCAAAGAACTCAAAAGAGTTCATTTGAAATGTTGTGCTAATTATGATTTGTGTTACATCTTCTCTGTATAATGAAAGCGCTATTGGATGGGAAAGAGTTAAGGCACATCTTAAATTTGGCATGATTCTAATGAATCCTTAGATTTAGCTAAATTACATCAAGAGATTATAGAAATGAAAAAGACTAAATTGGATTTTGATGCAGTTAAAACAGCTGAAGATATTTTAGAACAATTCAAAAATGCTATTCCATCATAGTCAACATTTACTTCACTCTTACATAGTGTTGTAGTTATTAGAGCATGTGTCTTAGTAGACATAATCTTTTTGTCTATAATTTTCAAGTTAATTATGAACTTGTTATGGAGATTGGGCTCAGAACTCCACAGAGTACAGCTCCTCACATTCCCCTGACTTGATACCAGAGGCTAGTAGCCAAAGATGTGTAAGTTTTCTTTGCCTCCTTTCAACCTAAGACAGGATATGAATGAGGGAATTCATGCTCCCATGACGGATAAGATTGGAGTGTGGTAAGGAACAACCTAAGACAGGCATGGTCATCTGAGTGACTCAGTGGAGTCTTAAAATAAATTAAAAAGGGAAGAATTGTGGGAATTCACAACTGACTCAGTTTCCCAGTTTGAATCTGAAGCCTATTCTGAGTCAATAGAGTTCAAGCTTTCTTGCTCCAGAGCTGTGAGAAGTCCTGATTAGCCCATAGGAAGGACTACCTAGCTAGATGCAGACTTGTTGCTGGAGAGCTTTTCTCTCTGGGTCCCACCAAGTCCCGCCAGTCCCGGAGCCCACACAGACGCTTACATTATTTAAACTGCTTGGCCATTAGCTCAGGCCTATCATTGTCTAGCTCTTACTCTTATATTTAGCCCATTTCTATTAATCTATACTTTGCCACATGGCTCGTGGCTTACTGGTACCTTACATCTTGCTTGTCCTGGCGGCGGCTCCAGCTAGTCTCCCTCTCTGCCTTCCTGTTCCCTCAATTCTCCTCTCTGTTAGTCCCACCTATACTTCCTGTCTAGCTACCAGCCAATCAGTGTTTATTTATACAGAGCGATATCCACAGCACAGACTGTTGAAGCCAGCCAGAGGTACATTGAGATAGAAAATAAAACTGCCTGTTCCTTGAGGCAAGGACAAGATAGATAGTGGTTGAAAGCCTGTGCTGTACATTGTTCTACTTCTGTCCTTCAAGACTGTATATAAGTTGGCTGTGAAATAAACTCAGGACTGTCCAGCACTGACTGGCAGTCCTCTTGACTCTTCTGTCTTCTTCATTGTTTCTACAAGTCTGCACACCTCTACCCAGCTACCCAGCTGACTGGTCAGCAGGCTCTGACAGAGGAGAGCCTCACCAAACCCCACCACTTAGCTATATTTTATGGGTATCTGCCTTCCCCACTCCTTCCTAGTGGTACCATCTGTCCTATCTCATTGCTGGGTAGGTACCTCCTAGATAAAGTAGGAGCCTATATTTCATTTGCTACCCCATCTACTTGACACCAGACTTGACATCCATCCCCATCTGCTTCTCTTCCAAACTACACATTCTGATGTATCTTTTCCCTTACCAGATTCCCAGGTGGAGCCCTGATTATGGAACATCCAAAACCCTTCTATAGCTGTCCTAGTTAGGATTTCTAATGCTGAGACAAAAGCCATGACCAAAAAGCAAGTTGGAGAGGAAAATTTTTATTTGGATTATACTTCCACATTGCTGTTCATCACCAAAGGAAATCAGGACAGGAACTCAAGCATAGCAGGAGGTAGGAGCTGATGTGGAGGGCATAGAGGAGTACTGCTTATTGGCTTGCTCCCCCTGGCTTGCTCAGCCTTTCTTCTAGGACCCAATTCTTCCAGCTCATGGATGGTACCACCCACCATGGGCTGGGCCCTCCCTAATTGATCACTAGTTGAGAAAAATACAGCTGAATCTCATGGAGGCATTTCCTCAACTGAGGCTCCTTCTTCTCTAATGACTCTAGCTTTGTCAAGAAGACACACAAAACTGGCCAGTACCATAGCCAAATATCATTCCTCTCTCATCCACTCACAAAATCCTTTCACTCCCACCCAGGACAAAAAGGCAAGATATAGCCTGGCAACCTGTTTCTGGTTTTTTGGAAAGTTTTGTCTATCTGTTTTCTGTGTGCAGATGAGTCTATGTTTTCTGGTGTATCCATAAGTTTTTTGTGAACATGGGAGCTGAGACACAAATTGGTAAGGCTCAGTTGAATGTCTGAATGATACTGGTCACTGCATGCTTTGTTTCTGACTGGTCTTTGAGTGTGTGAGCTTTCAGTGTTCTGTGCTTACTGTTTTTGTTCTCTTTCTTTGCTTCTGCCAGCTGCCATCCACCACTACTAACACTGTTTACTATGGCTGCTTTGATTGCCAGACCTCAGAATTTATTTCTGGGCTTTCTGGTTACTGTACTCAGTTTATGAAAGATAGGATTTAAAAACAATGCTTGTTTAATAAGGTATTAAAGCTACACCTCCATGCATTTATACACAAGAATATACCTCTTGCCACAGCCAAACTTCTTATGCATGAATCAAAGAAATTAACCTTCTGGTCACCTCTTACTGTCTTCTCTCCTCACCTCCTGTCCCACCTTCTGACATACAAGGGTCTCCAAACACTAACCCCTTCCTGAGTTCTCTCTCTTTGGGTAGCATTGGTAGCTGATGCCATACTTACCTTCAGTTATTCCTACATCTCAACATTTGAAACTGACTCAAGTTGCTGATTTGACTCTCTTAAGGTATGTATGGATCATCTGTTTCTGCTTGCTCATCTGACACCCATCACATTTGGTTCCAAATTCTAGAGTCTGCCTCTTCAACTGCCTCTTCCCACCACCCACCCCTTGCCTACTCAGTAAGTGTCCTCTCTCTCTCTGGTTCTTGGAGCCTGCACGCCCTCTGGGAGCCTAACCATATGAGCAACTCTCTACTAAGACACTTGCTCCTCTCCCTCTGTTGGAACCCTCTCTGTTTCCTTGTCTCCTCCCTATAGGAGCTGTCTGCTAATCCCCAACACTTCCTTAAGCCCTTCAGGGCCTCTGTGACCTTGTTCCTCCTATCTCTCTGCTCCCTCCTCTAAGTCTCACAGCTTCTCCAAACCCTCCTGGGCTTCTCTCTTGCTTCACAGCTCTCACTTGGAGCTTATAGAAATTCCCTCTGGTGGAGTTCATTTTACAAACCATCCTTTCTTCCTCCTCAGACTCAGATTTTATTGAAGATTGCTGTTACTACAAACAGCTTGACCTCAGTGCAGTCCAATGGCCAAAATTGACACGCTCAATTTTCAATGGTGACAACTTCTGCCCCTATACAAACAAATGATCTGAAAAATCTTTTATATCTAAACTTGCTCCCTCCTCTATTTCTTCCTATCTACTCCTGTCTGAGGTAGATCTTACATATGGATGTTTAATGTCCCAAAGACCTCTACCTCTAACTGATAGGCCATCCTAATGGGGTCAGGAAATTCCTCTATATCAGGCTGTATAAGGCCAATTCAGTCCCCTACAACTCCTTTATCTCTTTGTCCTTCATGAGGGCTTACACCATGCTTGTTTTCTCTATGACCAAGAGGAATATGACTGTAAAAAATGGCCAGAAACTTAAGTAGGTTACCCATATTGGTTTTGCAAATAGCACTGGACAAATCTGGGCTGTCCTAATTGCATGTTATCTACTGAATAACACTGCCTGGTAACTTTGGAGAGTGCTGGTTGTATGTCCCTCCTGGGTCAAACTCACGACCACCTTTTGTAGCCTCACCCGTTGGACTACTATACTCTCTCACCTTGCTTTTCATTAACTACTCTGAGCCAAACACCACTACCTGTAGATGTATCCAACCTTCCCATCAAACAACAAACACAGAACCAATGCAAAGAAGAAAGCCAAGAGGTCAGAGCCAAGAGCCAAAACCTTACCCTTCCTCCTGCAGTGGTCCTACCTCTCTGAACCAGAGCTACCCCTCTGTTAAAGTCTTTATATAGAGTTCCTGTCCTGCCTTCTCATTGGTTGTAAACCCAACCACATGACCGCCTCCTCACAGCCTGTCTGTATAGGCCTCCAGGTTTTCCATGATTGGTATTAAGATTAAAGGCATGTGTATCCAATAATGGCTGTATCCCTGAACACACAGAGACTTACCCAGCTCTGCCTACTAAGTGCTGGAATTACAAGCGTACGCTACCACTGCCCTGCTTTCCTATGGCTTGCTAATAGCTCTGACCCCCGGGCAACTTTATTTATTAACATACAAATAACATTTTAATACAAATAAAATATCACCATATTTCCCCTTTTCTATTTTAATAAAAAGGAAAAAAAAGAAAAAGCTTATAACTAATATAAGAAAAACTATATACAAAAGGACAATAACTATATACAATATATACAAGTAATAAATACCTAAACAATGTCTAGTCCATTTGTATTTGACAAATTCAGAGAAAATAATTTCATTATCTATCCTATTTTTGTAAGTCCAAAATGTATCCTAATTAATCTTCAACTATAACTAACTAACCTTCAACTATAACTAACTAATCTTCAACTCCCTCAGAGACCCAAGAAGGAAATAATATTAGCTAACAAAAATAAAAACAGGAAGTGCACATAAGCAACCTCCAAAAAATTTGTGAGTTGACAGAAACAGACAGCTGTCTGGACAGTCACCTGAGGTTTCTCCGAAGTGCTGGGGCATCATCTTCAGCCTATAGGCCCAGCATATCCGACAGACTCATTTGTGAAGCAGGATGTACACAAGGTCAACAGTTCAACCTCACATTGAGTGAGAGTAGTCCATGTACCAGAAACACCTGAATTCCACCAGTGTCATGTCATGATTCAGGATTTCAAATTCTGGAAATTGATGATGGTTTTCCAACTCAGCTGTCCATTCTTCCTGGCTGTGTATATATGGCTTCATCTCAGCATCCCATTCTTCTCCATATCCCTCCATCAAATGCCAGTCTACTATTGAGAGGCGTGAGCTTAGTTACTCTTCAAGAATAACTGTTTCAGCTGCTGTTCCATTGCACATCAGAGGCCATCGGCCCACTGCCTGTTCAGCTGCCTTCGAAGAAAAGGGCACTGTACCTTTTTCGAATTGCGAAGGCCACTTCAGGGATGGTGCCATATTGTCCTGGCCTCTGAAGATGCCTTTTGATAAAGCCATAACCACACTTGTTTTGGCAAGAATCAGTAATCCTTTGTTTTATGTCCTGTTTGTCCATTTTGTCCTGTTGATTCGAGGATACTTTGTTGTCCAGTGGCTAACTTTTGCCACAATGAAAGTTAACTCCATATGCAGTTTCTTCAATGCCCATATTTTCTCTGAAGTAGATTGGTACTGCCAGGAGTCGACATGTCTCATAGTCATAACAAAAAAGAAAAATTTTCTAAGTTATTAAAACATTTTAAATGCCATATTCTGTAGATCTCTGAAGGGTTTGAAGATAACCTGTCTATCTAAAATATATCTACTCAATCTTGAAAACATACCTAATATAACTACAAGTTCTATTATAATATCTAACTACTAACTTTCATTTCTTTATATCCTAATAGTTGGTAATAACATTCAAGGATCAGAAAATTGCATTACATTGTTAGATGAACGGTACAATTAGAAAAATATATATAACATTTTCTAACAATATCAATTTCAATATATATAATTTGTATACAATATAAAACAATCCAATCCAATGTAAAGTATTTACATTTTTCTTTTCTTTCTTTCTTTTTTTTTTTTAATAAGAACCTTAAATCTAATCTCCTTTGCTTAGCCTTTTTCCTAACCCTTGACAACAACTTGTAACCAACCCCCCTAATCAATGAAAATTATCTCAGACCCAAAACCCATTAAAAGACCAAAAAAACCAACCGCCCCACAACTACCATCTACCATCCCTTATCTCTTCCATCTCTTTCTGTCTCTTTGATATGGTAGACTATTTTAACTCCTCAGGTACATACTTTGTGGGCACACTGGATCCCTCAGACTGTAATAATATTTTGACTCTGAGCACTGCTACTCAGCTCTTATGTTAAAACACTCAAAACATCTCCATCCTCTATGGCATTCAAGTTTACTGCCTCCTACCTGCTAGGTGGTCTGGGACTTGTGCCGTGTTCATTTTTCCAAAACTAGGGGTGGTACCTGGTGAAGAACCCTTGCCAATTCCCATCACAGAGTTTATATTGACATGGCATGACAAATGAGTGGTTTAGATCCTACCCTTTCTCACAGTCCTAGGTATAACTACTGACATTACCACTGGAGTAGTGGGATTGATTACATCTATAGCTGTTTATCATCAGTTTTCATCTAAGTTCATCCAGGATCTCCAATGAGTGGCTCAGACCATCTTCACCCTCCACAATCACATAGGACTTAACTCATCCCAATGGCTGCTTTGGCTAACCTGGGATTTTTCTAAATAATATTAGTGGACATTTGTACTGTCACTGCCTTTTATGTGACTTGAGGCCTGCTGTGGTAGTTTGAGTTTAATTGGCCCCCATAGTCTCATAGGGAGTGGCACTATTAGGAGATATTACTTTGTTGGATTGGGCATGGCCTTGTTGGAGGAAGCATGTCACTATGGGGGTGGGTTTTGAGGTTTCCTATGATACCACCCAATGTCTCAGTCAACTTCCTGCAAGGTGTAAGACTCTCAGCTCCTACTCCAGCACCAGGTCTGCCTGCATACTGCCATGCTCTCCATCATATGATAATGGCCTGAACATCTGAAACTGTAAGTGAGCCATTCCAATTAAATTTTTTCTTTATAAGCATTGCCATGGTCATAGTGTCTTTTCACAGGGATAGAAAACCAAACTTAGACACCCTCTAATGAAAATGTCAAAAAACCAGGCATTTACCTTTTAGGAGCCTATGTTATGAACTATTACATATATTTTATTGGTCTGAAAGCCTTCTGTAACTCAGTTGTTAGGAAATTGTTACATAATATCAACCACCCCCCCCTTGATACAGACAAACCTGGCCCTTACACTCTGGAGCTGTTTAATCATCTGTCTCCAAGATTTTAGAGCAGCTATAAGACTCACAGCCATAGATTATAAGTCTGCTAAGAGAACTAGAGGTTGACATGATATCATCAACACAATTATACAAAGTAGTTGCCTTGGGCCACTGCCAGGATGCCAAGTCCTGAATCACTAAGTCATAAGAATTGGGTGAGGCTAAACAAATACCACTGGGATAGCATGACCTTCACAGGTGAGGAAAAATTGTTCTTGTCCCACTACATGCTGGTACCAATCAAAAGTTGGTGTTCCTGAAGTCCATGATGGATAGCACAGCAGCATGCAAGGATGGAGTTCCCTTGTTTGGATTTTGGTAGTTCACAGTCATTTTCCAAATTATATTGGTTTTCACATTGGCCACATGGGGGCATTGTAGGATTATTACAGTACACTGACATGTCACCCTGCCATTACCCCAGGCAACTAGTACTGGTGTGTGCAGACCATTTATCCTGGGCTTGATAGCCTGGATTGGTGAGGGTAGTATCTTACCACTGGCTTCACTGTCCTTACTTGTAGCTTGAACTCCCTGGTGGTTCCATGGAGGGTTACCAGCTTTCACAGAATTCCCAACCCTAAAATATAACGACCTACAAGAGAAGTATACACCATATAAGGCAGTGTTGGGTGGTGGGTTTCAAGGCCACAGTCTGGTTTGGCCTTGATCACAAGGTCACCATAGCCATCCATGTACTCTCCTGGTCAGGAAATTACTCCAGGTTCTCAAGGACTAAAGTACAGTCAGCTGCAGCATCAACAAGGGCAAAAACCCTTTGTACATTAGTTAGAGATAAATAGACAGCTCAACATTTGGTCTCTGGTATTCCAGGGTGCTTCCTAAACAGGCATCTTGGCTCACCACTAGGACATACTCAGCTACAGCTGGATTCCCCACCTGCTGAGGCCCAGTCTCTTTATTTACATTTGGAAAGCTGTGTCCTAGTTACCTGTGTCTCCCTACCCCCTGCCCCATTCAATGCATACCTCATTCCAGGCAATGCCATCACGTGCAATGCATCCAGCACAGAGTATAGAGAGATCTTGGTAGGTCTGCTCATGGAGTCCCATTGTTTCTAGCACAGGACTCACTCCGCTGTGAAATGTGCAGTAGAGTATCTTAGTTAGGGTTTCTATTTCTGTGAAGAGACACCATGACCACGGCAATGCTTATAAAGAAAAATATTTAATTGATTGGCTTACAGTTCAGAGGTTCAGTTCATTATCATCATGGTGAGATGCAGCAGCATGAAGGCAGACATGGTGCTGGAAAAGGAGCTGAGAGTCCTACATCTTGACCTGCAGGCAACAGGAAGTGGTCTGTCTGCCACTTGGGAGTAGCTTGAACATAGGAGACCTCAAAGACTGCCTTCACATTGACACACTTCCTCCAAGGCCACACCTACTCCAACAAATATTCCTCCTAATAACGTCATTCCTTATGAGCTTATGGGGATCGATTACATTCAAACTACCACAGAGAGGAATTGTTAGATTTGGGGAGCCTGGTACAATGTTTCATTCTCAAACTGTATTAAAGTCAATGTCAGCAGTTTGTTTACTCATAATTTCTGCAATTTGCTAGAATCTGCCCATACCAGATGTACTCTGGCCATCCTCTGGCTCATTATCAAATGTTCCTGAATCTGTGGTTTCAGGGCTCATAGCACCAGCTCAAAGAAGGGTATGCTGTAATGGAGATTATTTGCTCCATCTTTTCCATCATCAACAAGATTATACCTGCCACCTGTCTTACAGGTGCAGGGGCCAGGCCAGGCTCTGACTCACTGCTTTCCTTTTGATAAGAGGGTTTCACTGGGTTCATACCCTAAATCACATACCCTAGCTTTCAGTTTGTCCTCCAGGGCATCTCACACTTTGTCTTCTTACAGCCCTGTTTCCAACATCCCTGACAGAAAAAACAGATAAATACATACCAAGAAAAGAAAAATATAGACCCATCTCCCTATGAACCTAGGTGCAAAAATTCTTAAGTGGGGGGTGGCTTATCAGATAAGAGAACTGACTACTCTTCTAGAGCACCCAGGTTTGATGCTAAGCACCCACATGGTGGCTCACAACTACCTGTAACTCCAGTTTCAGTTCATCTAATGTCCTCTTCTATCCTCCAAGGGCACAGTATATACATGATATACAGATGTATATGCAGGCAACACACACACACACACACACACACACACACACACACACACACACACAGCATTTCAAATACTAAAGACACACATACTAAAAAACAAATCAGGGAAACAATCTCATTCACAATAGATACACACACACACACACACACACACACACACACACACACACACACACACATAAAATATTTGGGAATGAACCCAAGCAAAGAAATGGAAGACTGCTACAATGAAAACTTAATAACTCAAGAAAGAAATCAAGAAAGACACTAGAACATAGAAAGACACCCTATGGTCACGGATGAGAAAAATGACATTGTAGAAATGGACATCCTACCAAAATCAATGGACATCCTACCAAATACAATTCTTATCAAAGTTTCAGGGTCATTCTTTACAGTTGTAGAAAAAAACTTATAGAGAAGCACAGAAGACCAAGGATATTTAAAACAATCCAGAACACAATAATACGGCAGGAAGTATTGACAATTCCAGTGTTTGCTGATACTACAGACTCATAGTAATAAAACCAGCATGGCTCCAGCATTGAAAAGAGATACAAAGCTCAATGGAATAGCTCAGAGGGTCACATCTAAGTTCATAGAACTAGAGTTGCCTGGTTTTTGAAAAGAATTTTTACAAGGATACTAAAAATATGCACAGAAGACAGCATCTTCAACAAATGGAACTAGGAAATTTGAATGCCAACATGTAGAAGAATTAACCTAGACTCTTATCTGCAAAAACTGCAACTCTAAATGGATCAAGAACCTCAACATAAAACTGGGTACTGCAAATATTCTTGATATAGTCATAGGAAATCTATTTTTCTGTGTATTTACAGTGAGCACTTTCAGAATAGGACTCTTGTGGTGCTGGAAATAAAGCCAGTGATTGACAAGTGGAATCTAAAAAACTCTATGTGGCAAAGAACACTTACAAACCGAGTGAAGAATCAGCCCATGGAATGGGGAAAAATCTTTGCTAGCTGCACATCTGATGGAGGATTCATATCTAGAATACATAAAGAACTCCCAAAAGTAAACATTAAGAAAACAAACAACTCAGTGAAATAATGGTCCATAGATCTGAACAGATTATTCTCAAAACAAGAAATGTGAATAGCTACTAAACATTTTTAAAGGTATTCAGTATCATTAGCAATTAGGTAAGTGCAAGTTAAAATTGCTTTGAGATTCCATCTCACCCCAGTCAGAATGGCTGTCATCAAGAAATTAAAGTACAATAGATGCTCTGAGGATGTGGGGAAAGAGGAGCACTTATTCATTGTTGGGGAGAATGTAAACTGATATAACCACTATAGAAATCAGTGTGGACATTCCTGAAAAAGCTAGAAATAGCATTATCATTTGACCTGAATACACCACTCCTGGGCATATACCCAAAGCATGCTACATCTTTCCACAGAGATCCTTTCTCAACCCATGTTTATTACTGCTCTATTCAAAATAACTAGGAAATGGAAACAGCCTAGATGCCCATAAACTCATGAATAGAAAATGAAACTGTGGTACACTTATACATGGAATTTTTATTTAGCTATAAGAAATTATTACAAAATTTGCAGGTAAATGGAAACTGGAAAAAATTATACTGAGAAAGGTAACTCAGACTCAGAAAGATAAATGCTATGCTATCTCTCATCAATGAAACTTATTTAAATATTCATATTTGTTTTGTGTTCTTAACCTGGAGTGGTTGTGGAAGTACTGGAAAAGAGTCATCTGGTGGGAATGCTACAGAGGAAGGGGGAGAGTGGAACATAGGTGATATGAGAACAGAGAGGAGGGAAAGGGGGAAGGAAAGTTCAAGCAGAGATGGAGATGGGTAGATGGGGGACACAAAGGGTATATTAGCCACTGACCTGTGGCTGTGATAAAACACTCTGATCAAAGCAACTTCAAGAACAAAGAGCTTATTTTGATGTATGGTTCCAAAGGGATAGAATACAACATGGCAGGGAAGGTATAGGTATATGATCACATGTCCATGCACACACATGAACAGAGAGAGAGGAAGTGGGTGAGACCATAAACTCACAAAGCCCACCCTCAATGATTTACTTCCTTTAGCAAGGCTATATAACCTAAGAACCTATATAACATGTTCTATAATGTTCCTAATGAAACCACCAACTCAGACCAAAGTGTTCAAATACCTGAGCCCATGAAGGACATTTGTAGCTTGAGTTTTCCTGCCTGGCCCACAGTCAGGACAAATCTCTATCACCTGCCAGTCCCACAGCCGTCAGACCCAACCAAGTAAACACAGAGACTTATATTGCTTACAAACTGTATGGCCATGGCAGGTTTCTTGTTAACTGTTCTTACAGCTTAAATTAATCCATTTCTATAAATCTATACCTTGCCACGTGGCTCGTGGCTTACCGGCATCTTCACATGCTGTTTCTCATCGTGGCGGCTGGCAGTGTCTCTCTGACTCAGCCTTCCACTTCCCAGCTTTATTCTCCTCCTTGTCCCGCCTACACTTCCTGCCTAGCCAATGGCCAATCAGTGTTTTATTTATTGACTAATCAGCAACACATTTGCCATACAGAACATCCCACAGCAGACATTTCTCATTCAAACTACCACAAAGGGGTTAACCAATACTAAGGATGCATGAAAAACCACATGGAAATTTACTATGTCATACTTTAATCTAAAATATAAAAGAGAGAGGGAAGAGGGAGAAAGAGAAGATGTCCTTAATGTCTGGATAATGATGCTTATGAAAGCCAAAAGTTATTAACCTATAGCCTTCATGTCTAGTGTGAGATATCCCAGAGACCTCCAAAATAGCACAGGTGCTTGCCACGCATTTTGGTAGTCCAACAGAACTAGTTTCTGCTTGCTCATATTTGATCACCATAGAGATCAAGTTTGATGAATCTCCTTGGATGAACAAGAAAACAATGTTAGAGTGCAGATTATTTTCTCTAAGTGTAGAATTCCTGGGAATCCCAGGAAATGATCATTAATGTACACATGACTATATGAGAACATATGCAATATTAACCCATGTCTGTGTACATCCAAGTGAACTCTTAGTTCTTACTCTCTGCATGTCCCATCCATGCCTGACTTTCTTATGTTCAGCTCCTTGATGGAATGTCATGAGCAGAAAGTCAGTACTATAGTATCTTGAGGTCATGAATAGCTCTTTGATAAATTTCATGACATGTATCTATTGATGCCTCCTTCTGTTTCTTTGTCTAGGATTTAAGTATTAGGAAATTTCTTTTTTAAACCTCTGATCCTGAATTTGAAAATCTTTTTGAATGACGTCCAGACTGATATTTTTTAATTTAAGACACATATTCTCAGAACATTGAAGGCAATTATCTCACCACCCCCAATCCCTGGTTCATACTTCAATGAACTACCTTCTGCTTGCCCCACCCCCTGGCTTCCTGTTGATTCAGAAGCTAACTTTCCATAGGTATCAAGGGAAAGGACCTATGATAAAAATTGTAAATTGCCCACATGTGTTGCAGTGAGAACAGAGCCTGGGATTAAAAGTGTTAGTATTCAGACTGCCCCTTGGGTACCCAGCCAATAAGCAGGCAATACTTTGGCCCACCTAGCATCCTGACAATGTCATTCTATGTAAAGTCCCCTTTAAGAAAAAACCCTCTCCCTTCTCTCTTCCTCTTCTCTTCCCAAAGGTTCGAGGCTCTTGCTCTCTCTCTCTCTCTCTCTCTCTCTCTCTCTCTCTCTCTCTCTCTCTCTTTCTCTCTCTCTTTCTCTCTCCCTCCCTCTCTCCCCCTCCCCTCTTCCTACCCCCCAAACTAATAAAACTATCCACATGAGCACTGTCTACTTGATGTCTCTGTCTCTTCCCCACAGTGGGGCACCTTGGCCCCAGCCCATATGATCTCTTGCCTGCTATTTTACAAAATTGGTGCTGTGCTGGACAGAGGCCCTCCTAGTGCTTTCTGCTGCCTGCTGGCAGTTTGACAAACACTGGGACCCTGGAATCTTCCAACAGCATCACTTTTCCAACTGGAGGATCACTAGGACCCTTCATTCTAGCAGTGACCAAGGTTTCCAAAGAAGATTATGGGGCACCATAGTGTCTCTACCTGGATTATGGCAATGCTGACCAATGGGCAAGATGCCCCAATGTCAAATCTGCCACCAATACCTGGCCCAGGCAGTGGACAAGCAACAGGACACTGGAGAATTGATTGCACCTCTTTTGCCTAGACAAAATAAGAACAGTCTTTCTCATGTTCCTCTTCCACTGGAAAAACTTACTTATGGCCCTGGCAGCCAAAGATTGATGCTGTTCTGATACTTCTGCCTTCAATGCTGGAGTGAACTGGGTATGGCTAGCTGGGTATAAACTGGTCCCTATCATTTTTGATAGATTTTGAAGCTGCTTGATCTGTACTCAGGTATAATTTATCCTTCTTGGATCTCTGATAGTATTGACAGCTAGGCTAGCTGTAACTTTGTCAGCTTAGCAGCATCAGACAACCAGATCCTTCTGCAAGGCTATAGCCAGATTGTTGTTTCCTCTGGTTATAGACTTAACGTTGTGTTTCATCAGGCTGAAACTGGGCCCTAGGAAAAATGCTTATACTCTTTAACCCAAAGTCATAGGCTTTTGCTATGACAGCAAGATATAAATCTGTTCCAGTTGTTTTACAGACACTTGCAGATTCCTGCACAGGTCCAGTCCTCCTGCTAGACTCATGCCAAGGCCAAACTCTCAGAGCCCTGCCAGATACACCACCAGCTGCTGCACCAACCAAGGACACCAAGTGGTCAAATACTGGCAGGTTAACTTCATCTACATGCTCATGGATTAAAAACTCTGTTATCTTCTAGCTTGTTGACACTTTTATAAGATGAATAGAGGCATTCCCCACCTCCAGAGAAAGAGTAGATGTGATGGTTCAGTTACTCCTGAAGAACATATCATCCCTCAATTTGGTATGCCATCTCACCAATCTCCTGGGACTTCACTGCTGGTACCACCTCTGTAACATGAATCTTCAAAGGTCTTATTAATAAAAAACCCAAGCCAGATATTGGGGTGAACACTGAAACATCAGAGAAACAGAACAAGCCACAGCCAACCTCACCTCGCCAACTCCTCAGCAGATCCTGTTTCCACAAATCCTCAGACTGAAAGCCTCTGAATCCTCATCCCTGAGGGTCTCAGTTGAACTGCTGCTTAGGTCTTGTCTCCTCACACTTTATGTACCATTCTCCACCCAGCCATGCCACTTCCTAGGATTAAAGACATGTGTGCTTTCCAAGCAAAGACATTAGATTTCAAGTGCTGGGATTAAAGGCATGAGCCATCACTGCTTGACTGTGTTCCCAGTGTGGCCTTGAACTCACAATGATCTAGATGGATCTCTGCCTCCCAAGTGATAGGATTAAGTGTGTGTGCCACCATTGTCTGGCCTCTATGTCTAATCTAGTGGCTGGCTCTGTCCTCTTATCCCCAGATAAGTTTTATTGGGGTGCATAATATTGTATTTTGGAGTACACAATATATCATCACACACCTCTCCAGACTCAAGCAGGCACCATCTCAGCAACTGGAACTTGGTTTTCCAAGATCTCCCAATGAAGGGCATATCTGCTCTCATGTCTCACTCATTAACCCTTGCCTCTTCTGTACTACCAGGGCACTTGTCTGTTCCATTCTTTCTGGCAGTTATCACTTTTCCCATGACTGGCCCTGCTCATGGGACCAATGATAACAATCTATTTTTTCCCTAGCAACCTGCCTTCTCAGGCCCCTAAAGGGGTCTCCTGGATGACAGCCAACTGAATGCTTCTTCACTCACACCTCCTGCTGTGTATGACCCTGACTCCCAACTTCCTCCTCCCTACTTCATCCCAAATCCTGGAAGCAGTCTTGAGAATTCAGTGCCCTCACTCCCCCCTCCACTTGCTATCTATAACTCACTTTTTAAATAATAATCCAAAGAAGCATTCACTCACATTGGGGACCCGGCCGATAAGTGGGCAATACCTTGGCCTGCCCAGCATCCTGACACTGTCATCCTACGTAAAGTCCCCTTTAAGAAGCTCCTCCCCCTTCTCTCCTCCTCTTCCCATGAGGTTGAAGTCACATCTGCACTTCCACGCTCTTCCTCTCTCTCTGTCTTTCCCTCTCCCCTTTCCTTCCCCTCCCCAACACTATTAAAATTCTCCACATGAACACTGTCTGCATGGCATCTCTGTTTCTTATCCACCGTGGGGGTGGGTAACCCACCAAGGTCTCTCACCCACTGTTTTTAAAAAAAAAAAGGAAGATTAATGGTTAGCATAGTAAGGTCTAGTCCACTGAGAAAGTTAAAGAAAGTTGAGTAGATGATAAATTAGACAGATAAGATGATGGACAGTGATTTGGGCCACTGAGAGCAGGTCCCACCCCCACCCTAAACACACTCCATGAATCCCTTAAGGAGAATATGTAAAGTACTATTGTCCACTCATGTATCTGGTCTCTGACGCAGATCACTGTAGCAGACTTACTTGTAAGTAAATATGGTTTCTAACCACCTTCTCCTAGAATACCTCCCAGACCACCTCACAGACAAAGAGGTGAATACAAAGTAACCAGGGAAAACTGCATTACAGCTTCTACATCCATGACTGTGATGGAGCTAACACTCTCTAGGAGTAAAGCTACAAACTGGTCGTGTGTATATGAGAACAAAGATAACACAGTCCAGTTGATAGCCAGAGAGACACCTGTAAGGTGGTAGGTAGAAGCCCTAGCTGATAGTAATAGCTAGCATACAGTCACGTTCAACACACAACAAACAAAGCATAACAAATGAGTGGGTGAGTGGGTCCTTCAGACCACAGCCATCTCCCTGGCTAGGCCAGATAGACACACAAAGAGCTTATGGGCTTTCCATTGCCTTAGCCCATGTCTAACCTCTGGCCTCCATACACATTGTAAGTAGACACATATGTTTCCTCCCTACCATCCTCTACAAAACTTCCTTTATCTTGGGCTAAAGTCATTGTGATTTACCTTTTGTTCTGTTTCAGGGTTGAAGTGTTTTCCAATATTTGTGAAGGCCAGGTGTGGATCAGCACTGCAGGGGACAATTTCCTTACAGTGAAATCCATTTGGACTCACCTGAGATTAGATAGGGACACATGCTATTGGCAACTCAGGGTCCAGGGCTGAGATGAAAGCTCTGAATTAAACATATCACATAGGATCCATCAAAGGACCAATGGTGTAATAACTATTCCATAAGAGGAGAAAGAAATCCTTTACAAGAGTTTTCAAGCAAGTCAGAAGAGTTGATGAAGAGGAAAAGCCTGGAAGGACACAGAGTAGTGGGAAAGAATGCTAAAGATAATGTCTTCATGGATGTCAAGAGAGCAGTGAATATAGGGTCTCTCTCTCTCTCTCTCTCTCTCTCTCTCTCTCTCTCTCTCTCTCTCTCTCTCTCTTCTCTCTCTCTCTCCTTCTCCCTTCCTTCATTCCTTTCTTACTTTCTTTCTTTCTTTCTTTGAATGAAAAAATACTGAGTGTTAGAAATGAAGGCTAAGGTTCATGTACCAAATTTGATAATTTATTATCTGGAAGGCAGATTACTTCAGGACCAATAGAAGACTATACAGGGTATAGGTTGTGCCTAGAACAGCACAGGTCAATGGTCCCAAAACAAGGAGTAGTATAGTTGTGTAACTGGTTTCTATAAATTGAAACATTCTCTCTTGGAGGGAAGAGGGAGGCTTCTAAGACTGACCCAGCTAAGTAACCTTTAGAGCCTTGAGAGCTCAAGAAATGTATGAGGCTGTGCAGACTTAGAAAGTTGGAAGACATACAACGCCGCTCCACAGCATTAGGGAAACAGTAAACAATTGCTGGAAGACTTGGTGGAGCAACCTACCTGTCATGCAGGGAGCGCCAAGAGTACAGATTTCTTGAGTCCTCACCAGGGTGGATGGGATTTTCAGGGTTGCCTTTGAGTGACCCATACTTCTGTATGTAACCTTGACAAACTCAGTTTTATGTAACCTTGACAAACTCAGTTTTATCAAGCTAGAGTTGGGTGTAATCATTTCTTTAGTTTGTTGTTGGCAACCTATCTGGGGTTCATGTCTTACCAGGCAAAGTCATAACACAAATAGGAATCTGAATTCCATGTCTGCGGTTTCATGGAATTATATAACCTCTGTGAACCTCAGCAACCTAGTGAATATCATGTACATTGATTGGTTACATGCCTAACTGTAAGGATCATCAAATATGACAGTACAGAGGCAGCATACAGCATTGCACACATAGACATTGTCAATATTGTATGGAAATATTTTTGGAAGCCTGTTATGATAAAATCAGAAAGATAAAACACACTAGGTGGCACTCTAAGACCAAAAGAGTAATTTTTCTTTCATTTGGTTTTTTTTGTTTTATTTCTTTCTGCTTTCACACAGATTAGCACAAGATGGGAATTCACTATCTAGTGGGTATGAGACATATCAGGAGGACTGAAAACTAGAGAATTTTATTGCAGATTCAAGACATTTAAAAAAAAAACAGCAAAAAGCCAACACTTCCTCTGCAGAAAGCATGAATGGCTGGAGGTACTTTGAACCTGGAAGTTGGGAAAAGAGACATGAAAATAGTGCATGGAGAGAAGGTCCTCAGAATGAGGGTGGATTCACAGCTCCCAGTGTCCTTGGGTAGCTTGACGACTCCTAGGAACTCCAGAATGTTCTAATTAAAGCAACAAATCATGGAGCTGTGTTCTGAATTGAGTTCTTATACATAGTGAGGGAAGTGCAGACCCAACCTTTTGCCAGATCCCAGGAAACCCAGTTCTAGATTTATAACACCAACATATGCATCTGAAACTGCAAAATAAAAAGCATGCAGTAATAAACACCCCGCACGGCAAAAGCCTGCTTTCAAATGGCTGGGGTTTCAACACACTTTTAAATCTGTTTCTGAATAAAGGCAATCATGCACTTGCCAAGCTCCTGAGTGCCTGTCTGTCCTAAAGTAAGAGGGCTCACTCTTTGTGCTTAAGAGACTGGGTGTTTCAGTGACGTTAGCCTTAGGCAGGAAATAAATCAATGTGTGCATTTTCAAAGACATATTTACTCCAAGCCAGACCTGGCCTGGAACACTAAATAACTGAAACTGGAGATGTACTGATCAGAGACAGAATGCTGGAAAATACCACTTTGCTGTGGGATGGTCTGTATGTCAAATGTGTTGCTGATTGGTCAATAAATAAGTCACTGATTGGTCTGTGGCCAGGCAGGAAGTATAGGCAGGACAAGGAGGAGAATAGAGCTGGGAAGTGGAAGGCTGAGTCAGAGAGACACTGCCAGCCGCCATCAGGACAAGGAAGATGTAAAGTACCAGTAAGCCACAAGCCACGTGGCAAGGTATAGATTAATAGAAATGGATTAATTTAAGCTGTAAGAACAGTTAGCAAGAAGCCTGCCACAGCCATACAGTTTGTAACCAATATAAGTCTCTGTGTTTACTTGGTCGGGTTTGAGCGGCTGTGGGACTGGCAGGTGAGAGAGATTTGTCCTGACTGTGGGCCAGGCAGGAAAACTCTAGCTACAAATGGCGCCCAACGTGGGGCAAGAGTTTCCACCTAAAACCTGAGAAAAAAGATTCTAAAACGGAGCTAAAAACAGTTCCTAGTTGTCTCTTTCAAGTTAGCGGCAGCCCGCCGGTTTGAGCTACTGGCGGGTTCCTAGCGTGCGTGCATGCTCAACCTGCAGTATGATGGGAATGAGGCCTCTGCAAGTGGCACATTAAGCTGTGTGGTGGATTTAGCCTTTGCTAGTACAAAAAAAAAAAAAAAAAAACGAGAGGTTTCTGGACTACACGCTGCTTTGATAGAAGCATAGACCCACTATTTCTGATGGCTCCCAGAGCTGGCGGAAAACGTATCACCACCATGTTGGAAAGCTGAAGTGGGCGGAGCCAACAGCGCCAGCGCCGTTTCAGGCTTAGAAGGCTACAGTTCAAAGCAATAGGCTCAAGCTAATATAAAAAAATAAGCCACGTAAAGATGGCTACCACACAGAGAATCTGGATTATGTTCTCTTTGATATTCGTAACTAAAGAAAAACATTTGATTACAAAAGCTGTTGAGTTATGCCAAAATGTATATTTTAAAGGTACCTTGACTTCAAAATTTGGATGTAAGGATATGTTGCTTTGGAAAGGAGGCTCTGCTTTTGTTTCCACAGAAAGCCAGAGGCTATGGATTTGTTCCAGATTAAGATACATCAGGTTTGACCAGCCAAGACCCCCTGAAAGGTCTCCAATGACACCATGGCCCAGATGATCCAACATCCAGAACCGTTTCAAGGCAACTGGCTCAGACGATACACCCTCATGGACTACTCCATAATCCTAAAATATTCTTTGTGTCCCCATAAGATACAGCGCCCCCCTCCAGCAGGAAGTAGTAAGAGAAGCTATGCCCAAATTCCCAAATATACCAAGCTGACTTTGGAGATGTGTAAAGGTTAAAACCTTCCTTTTTAAGAAAAGAAAAGGGGAAGTGCTGTGGGATGGTCTGTATGTCAAATGTGTTGCTGATTGGTCAATAAATAAATCACTGATTGGTCTGTGGCCAGGCAGGAAGTATAGGCAGGACAAGGAGGAGAATAGAGCTGGGAAGTGGAAGGCTGAGTCAGAGAGACACTGCCAGCCGCCATCAGGACAAGGAAGATGTAGAGTACCGGTAAGCCACAAGCCACGTGGCAAGGTACAGATTAATAGAAATGGATTAATTTAAGCTGTAAGAACAGTTAGCAAGAAGCCTGGCACGGCCATACAGTTTGTAACCAATATAAGTCTCTGTGTTTACTTGGTCGGGTTTGAGAGGCTGTGGGACTGGCAGGTGATAGAGATTTGTCCTGACTGTGGGCCAGGCAGGAAAACTCTAGCTACACCACTTATTAAAGGAATGAGTGTGTAGGTACCCCAGGGTACCTCGGCAATTGATTGTAAATGAAACCCAAAGAAAGACTTTTTGTGATGAGCAGGCACTGTAAAATTTGGGGGTTAGCTGGCTGGCGTCCATCTGTAAATTTTATTCAGGGATGGCACATTGTTCTGTAATGAAGAAGCCTCCCAGGTCCCAGAGCTTTCCTTCCTGGCCAGCTTCATCCAGCCTGGGTGTTTCATTCAGTTAGTAACTTGTTCCCACTGTCTTCCTGGCTTTTTACAGTGGGAATAGCCATCCCTTGGCACATTGTGGAGCTTTCAGAGAATAAAATTGCAAAAAAAGATATTAAAGAATGAACATTGCTACTAAGGAGAGGTCAGGCTAATAGGACAGAGAGGGACATCCTGTTCTAGGTCAATGTTGTTAAGGAAAATATCCAAAAAACCAGTGATCAAATTGCAAGGGAAATAGAGATCACCAAAGATGTGCCACAGGAGAAGAGAGAGGGCTTTACTGGAGGACAGTAGGTACAGGTAACCTAAGTTTGAGGAGGTAGCTTGGCCCAGTGTGACATGAAATTTAAGGTCACATGAAATATAGTAACAGCAAATCTTCCATGTTGTACCTGTGTATATGCCTTAGTTACAAAGTCACCTAGGTCCCTCAGAACCAGTATGCATCTCAATTCAATGAAGCTTAAACTTCAAATGCCTTGATCTTCAACTCTAGTGAATTCACTGTGGCAGTTCTTGGTGGACAGACCATGAGCAGGACACCAGGGGACCTGGTCAGTAATGACAGCACACTATACCTGTCCCCACTTCCTCAATCACCTTTCATTGGCTCTACCTCTTCTTAACATTATCAAAAAAAATAAATAAATAAAAAGGACCATGCTTTCAGCATGCCTATTTTGGTGGATATGCCAAGTCACCTCCAAATTGTAGCATATATAATACTGTTGATGCTATTGAACAAACAGCACAGCTATAATGTGATATCTGAAAAATGTGCAATGATAACATCTAAGTAAGTAACATGGGCATTGCTATTTAAGAATGGAAAGTAGAGGCTGGAGAGATGTCAGAGTGGTTAAGAGCACTGTTTGTTCTTCCAGAGGACTGGAGTTCAATTCCCAACACCCCCATGTTGGCTCACTATAATCTGTTACTCCAGTGGTAAGGAATCTGACACTCACTCTCTTCTGGTCTTGCCTGGGCACTGCACACGCAGTGCATAGACATACATGTACTCATGACACCCAGACACATGAAAGAAATTCAAAGGATGGGAATATGGCCATCAAAAATAGAAAGTAACCTGGTTAGAAGCTTTTGCCCCCAAGAAGTAGAAATGGCATTGAGCCAAAAGACTTATTTATTATTTCAAATAACCTCATCTGACTCTTATTAACCTTGTACAGGTTTCAGTTTCCTTAAACTTTTCTAGTTTGGTTACACAAAATTGATGTTTTATGGAGTTATAGAATACTAGGGGCTTAGGATGGGGGTTAACGCAGAAGCAACATCACTAATTCTTGTAAACCTTAGTTTAAATCTTGGCTTTATCAACTGCTAAAACCTGTTGATTTGGGCCAAATCAACAAAACTCTCTCCTAGTCTCCATTTCTATATTTTTATTATTTTCTTTTATTTTGAATCAGAGTCTTGTGTAGCTCAGGCTGGTCCAGAACTCAACATGTCTCAGAGGATGACCTTGAGTGTTGGGATTACACATGTGAGTCACCATGTCTAATTTATGCAGGGCTGGTGACCGAACCCAGGGCTTCATGCATGCTAGGCAGGCACTCTACCAACTGAGCTACATCCCCAGCCCCTCAGGTTCTCCTTGCGAAAATATCAGAAACAATGCAAAACAGAAACTATTATTTTGACCCTTCAAGGTGAGAATGTCTAAAGCACTCAGCACACAGAGTGCTTAAAGTAAAGATTACACCCACAGTTGTTCTCCACATTGTAAACATGACAGTAATTCTCAATTATTCTCAAGTCAGCATTAACTCATTCCCTAGTCTTCTTTATATACGAGTTCAAGCAGAAAATCTTAAATGTTAATAATGGTCACAGAAGTTCTCCTTGTGGCTTTAACCATGGGTTTGGTTTTAAAAAGTGTATTTTGGATAGCTCAGAATGTCTGCTTACCTCTGTTAGGTGTGAGTTTACTATAAAATATCTGAATTTTTTCTAATAAATTCATCCCTCCACTTAATGATACTTCCTATGCCATAGAGCCGAGTTCCATAGATAAAATTCTGCAGTCTGTTGAATTGATGATTACACATAAAATCTTGCTTCTTCTTATTATGTAATCAATTGGGCTCTTCCCTATATAGGCTATTTCTCTTGCTCTTAGCATTCCCTAGTTATCTGTACTTCTTTTTATCAAAAACATGGTTGTGGTGGTATTGTATTCCCAAAATATTGTGCACCCTAATAAACTTACCTGGGGTTAGAGACAGAACAGCTACTAGATACAAAGGCTAAATGGTGGCACTCACACCTTTAATACTAGCATTCCAGAGGTAGAAATCCTCTGGATCTCTGTGAGTTCAAGGCCACACTGGAAACAGCCAGGCATGGTGACACACACCTTTAATCCCAAGAAGTGAGCCTTTAATCCCAGGGAGTGATAGCAGAAAGCAGAAAGATATATAAGGCATGAAGACCAGAAACTAGAAGCATTTGGCTGGTTAAGCTTTTAGGCTTTGAGCAGCACAGTTCAGCTGAGAGCCATTGGGATGAGGACACAGAGGCTTCCAGCCTGAGGAAACAAGATCAGCTGAGAAGTTGACCAGGTGAGGTTAGCTATGGCTTGTTCTGTCTCTCTGATCTTCCAGCTTCACCCCAAAAACTGGGTTTGTTCTTATTAATAAGACTCTTTAAGATTCATGCTACACATGGTTCTATTTTCCAAATCACTCAAGAGTAAATTAATTAAGATTTTGTTGAAAGACTTACCTGCAAAGAAGTTATATGTTAGGGTGTTGCTACAAAAAAAATGAAAAATGAAGAGGATGTGGGAGCTAGGGTGAGAGATTTGAATCAATATTAAGACAAGTTGGAGAAGGATACTGACTTCCACCATTTACCCTTTATCGTGAGTCAGATGGATACAGTCAACAGTGAAAAGGTTTCCTGCTCAGGAGCTGGCAGGACAGCAGCCTAGTGGACATAGACCTCTTTACCAGAACAAAGGTCTATTTAAATTTTCAAAATCAGCAAAAATATAAAACATTCTGTTGTTATAATTTCAATAAAATGACAAAGGTTGTGTATGTGTGTGTGTGTGTGTGTGTGTGTGTGTGTGTGTGTGATGCATGTGTATGCACACATGGGTACGGGTACCTGCTGAGATCAGAAGAGGACATCAGATTACCCTACAGCTGTGAACCTCCAGATATGGGGACTTGTAGATGTAACCAACCTTCTTATTAAATAAGAAACACAGAACCAATGCAAAGAAGAAAACCAAGAGGTCAGAGCTAAGAGCTAAAACCTTACCCTTCCTCCTGTGGTGGTCCTACCTCTCCGAACCAGAGCTACCCCTGTGTTAAAGTCATTTTATAGAGTTCCTGTCCTGCCTTCTCATTGGTTGTAAACCCAACCACATGACCGCCTCCTCACGGCCTGTCTGTATAGGCCTCCAGGTTTTCCATGATTGGTATTAAGATTAAAGGCATGTGTATCCAATAATGGCTGTATCCCTGAACACACAGAGACTTACCCAGTTCTGCCTACCAAGTGCTGGAATTACAAGCGTACGCCACCACTGCCCTGCTTTCCTATGGCTTGCTAATAGCTCTGATCCCCGGGCAACTTTATTTATTAACATACAAATAACATTTTAATACAAATAAAATATCACCATAGGGACTGGGAACCAAACTTGGTTCCTGTGAAGAGCATCAAGTGTTGTAACCACTGAACCACCTCAACCACCTCTCACGACCCAACATGGCTGTGTTTTAAAGGACATTTCTCTTCCTCATTCTCAATCTTTTTTAATTTTTACTTTACGTGAATTGGTATTTTGCCTGCATGTATGTGAGTGTGAGGTGTCAGATCTTGGAGTAATAGACAGTTGTGAGCTGCCATGTGGGTACTGGGAATTGAAACTGAGTC
This sequence comes from Peromyscus californicus insignis, assembly GCF_007827085.1. Classification (NCBI taxonomy): domain Eukaryota; kingdom Metazoa; phylum Chordata; class Mammalia; order Rodentia; family Cricetidae; genus Peromyscus; species Peromyscus californicus. The sequence goes on along the minus strand of NW_026294584.1, from coordinate 153,901,204 downwards.
TTCTGGAACAGCAGTCAGTGCTCTTAACCACTGAGCAATCTCTCCAGCCCACTCATTCTCAATCTTTCCATCATTTCCCATTCATATTTGTGAAACTGATATGTAAAGAGACAAGGAAAGGCAGCTGAAAGCCATACTTGGACCATTTGATTCTTTCACTGTATGAGCAAAGCAACTATGATTTAAATTGGTGCCTTCCTGTTGGACTTCTGCTCTGTGCAGAATTTCAAACACACAGGCTTCTTGGGAGTGTCCTATTCATGTTTTCTGTTTGTTCTAAAAGTTACTTTAAGTTGCATGTCAAGGGTCGGTGGGATGGCTCAGTGGCTAGAGGTGCTTGCTGCCAAGACTTACGACCCAAATTCCGTTCTGGGACCCACATGTTGTAATGAGAGAGCCACCTCCCCCAAACTATCTTCTCACCTCCACATGTATCCCACAGCATGTCTTTGACCCAACAAATAAATAAAAGTAAGAATTTTTTTTATAAAGAATTGTATTTAAAGTACAAGTCTCCAAAGCCCTGTCCTTGATCAACTGACTTAAGTTTAAATAGCATGTTTTGGATCTATCTATTGAAAGTTGACTATTCCAAACACAAGACACACCACTTGGGAAAAACAAAACAAACAAACAAAAACTCAACATGCTAACTAAATTCATTCTGTGGCTTATAACGGCTGCTGGTTATCTGTATGATGTTGGAATATACACACGAAGATGATGGCTGAGGGAATGGAAACAAATGGAATAAAATAATTCTGAGACATTACAAATGATAGGAACACCTGTCATAGAACATGTTATCGGGTCAGGCTGATACGGTGGAAAGCCAATTTTAGGTAGAACTGAAATTCATTTCGACTATGCTTCTCCATTGCTGAGCAATTTATGGAACCTCTTTCAGCTTTGCCATACCCTTCACTAAATGGAGATTTTGGTATCATTAGTGTTGTGAAGATGAATCAGGTTTTAGTATGACTGATGTGTCATGATGATGGATTCCTCATGCAGCTTTGAAAATTCCCTTGGTATGTATGTGTCATCCCCTTTTGCATCCAAGGCACTCCACAGTCTCACTCACACTGAGATACCCCCAATCTTACTTTCTTAGCCTGACTACCTGGTCTTTGGACTGTCCAGGACTTACAGAAGGCTGACTGGCTCAGACTGTAAGCTTCTGGGTATGCTGCCTCTTTACAAGGATCTCTGGTTTATCTTTGTGTTCCTTAGATGATGGTGGAGGAAGAAAAACAGAGGTAATGGCTTTAAGATTAGAGTGTGGACTGCCAAACTCACTAACTACAGTCAGAGGATCGCCAAAATGCCAGGGGAGAGGAAGTGTCTGAACTGAAGGTTTCCAATGGAGAGTCACAGAGGCTTACCTGGTGGAATCTTCCCAACCTGTCAGGTAAGTGCCAGCTAGACACCGAAGACAACACACCCAACCTTAATACTACTTATCCATTCACTTTATAAGGATAACAACCACAAGTATTTTTGATTTTCAGAAACTTAACTCTTTGTGGAGGAAAGAGTTTATTTTACCTTATAATTCTCAGGTCACACTCCATCACTGAGGGAATTTAGGGTGGGAACTCCAAGTAGGAACCTGGAGGCAGGAGCTGATGCAGAGGCCACAGAGGAGTGCTGCTTACTGGTTTGTTCCTCGTGGCTTGCTCAGTCTGTTTTCTTACAGAACTCAGGACCACCAGCCCAGGTGGGATGGACTTTTTTACATCAATCATTAATCAAGAAAATGTTCCACAGACTTGCCTATAGGCTAGTATTATGGAGGAATTTTCTCAGTTGAGAGTCCCTCTTCCCAAATGACATTAGCTTGTATCAAGTTGAAAAAAAAAAAAAAAAAAACTAGGACAAACAAATGGAATCTAGAGCCTACAATCTCAACAGGGTGAAAATGAGCCCTTGGAGGGTCAAACTCTCTGACTGCTTTATATCTAAACTACAGATAAACTATACAGTGCATGTATGGCAAACACAGACATTATATAACACAGATACACTACACAGTAATGCATAGTACCACAGATATATGTGCAATTTGTAGTATCTGTAATGCTACATTTTTCCACCATGATATTTTTATTGATTATTTGGGAATTTCCCATAATGTACTCTGGTCATGCTTACTTCCCAGTCCTCCCAGGTACACACACACCCCAAACTTAACCTTTAAATATATTTTGTGAATACGCCTTGCATCTAAGTAGAGAGTTGCCTACATACATAGAAATATGGATAGCATTTGTTTTAGAAATATTTTAATTCATTGCATAGAAAATAAAGCACGATGACATTAATGACAATGCAACCATGGATGCTTCTAATGTCACAATGAACATATATAAATGATTAGTGGGGGAACTAATAAATTAAAATAGTCTTCCAAGACCACTCTGTCATGATGAATCTTTTCTGTATCAATTGCTGCATTCCAAGAGGATCTAAAACTGAAGGCCCTCCTTAGGAACTACCCAAAATGATTCAATTTAGAGATGACATGTCATAATCAGACATGAGAGACAATTTTTCCCAGGAATACATTTTACTTATCAATGGACACAATGCAGAACAAAGCAGAAATAAGAAAATAATTAAAGTGAATGTATAAATAAGTTTAAAGGTTTTAAAATCATTTTTCATCTATATCTTCGATGTTTAGTGATATTTATTAGAGTTCTGTCATCTAATGCTTAGAGTAAAATACAAAAGCAGACATACTTTTGAAAGGAGAAAAAAATTACATGTTGAAGCCCTTTTGATTATAATTTTATTTGTTTACAGAATTTTCATGCATTGGATAAAATGACCTCCATGTTTGCTTGTTTTTCATGACTTTTCTAAAGTCGTGTCTCCTTGCCTGGCCAGTACTTGGGCTGCAGCACATGATCCCTTGCAGCACATGTTTCCATCTTGAAGCTTGAAGACACCACTGTTTTGTCTCTGGTGGTTATGAAACTGCTGGGTTTTGAAACATACTTTTTCTTTAAAACAAAAAGTACAGCCATGCTTAGGAAAATGGACACTGTACCGAGGAGTGTGGTCAGTCCCAGGTATATGTGTCTAAAAGAGGAGAGAATCTCGGTTATAATTATTGCAACTACTCAACTTGAAATAAAACAAACTGAAGGTTCTAATAGTGTGATGATGACTCTCTTGAAGGACACAGATTTAGAGTAGGCCTGTGGCTATGAACACTGGTGACCTACTACCAGCCGTTTGCTACTGTATTTCTTAGTAGTATTGTCATTCCGAGTTACTGCAAATGATATAATAAACTCCATTTCCTCTGTAAGGAGTTCCTGAAGTCGGGCAGCCATCTTCCTGCTTGCTCAGGGCAGTCCCAGTTAGGCTACTGCTGTACTAAGTATAATTTTAAAAGAATCTCTTTCACTTTCCAAAGTATCTAGGTTTGACTAAGTTATGTGGTGATCCTGCCTCAAATATTCCTCTCACACATTCCAAGGAAAGGCTGCAGCAAGTAATTTGAAGGAGGGGTCAGAATTCTTGTGGCACAGAACTGCCTGAAAATGCGCCTGACGCTCAGTTTGCTCTCTTGCCTCAGAAGTCTTAGTACCAGAAGAACACAGAAGGACAGGCTTTAAGCTTTGTCCTGGTCACATAGTAAATGCTCTCACAGTCTCCACCTCACACAACTGGCACATTACAGTGAATACTTAGTCTCAGCAAATGAGAGCAGACGCCAAATCATACTCCCCAAACTGGCCTGGGTCATGGACCAAAAACCCTTTACACATAAACATCAAAGTCTATTAAACCTATCTTATTTGAGATGGTCTGATTAATTCACATTCAACTGAGATGCTGGAGACTCAGCTTTACTTCTTTAATACAAAGTGTTCAGCTTGTAAGTCTTTGAAAAAAAGGAAGTCCCTGGTCTTAAGCCATTGGAGTATGGCTTTAAGCAATAAGGAGAATAAAGGTTTGATGAACAGGACTGAATGATACCGTAATGAGAAAACCACGCTCTCCACCCTAGACACGCTCACCCACACAGAGGAAGCTTTTTACTTTTATGCATTTCAAGTACTGGAATAATTGAACATCAGCTTGGCAATAAGAGCCGGACGGATTGAGAGCCAAATCCAGATCTTGCCCAGGGGATTAGTGCTGACGTAAATGGTACAGTTTGGCTCAGTTTAAAAAAGAATAGAATTAAACCCAGAATGTGACCTAAATTTAAATGCATCTGAGTTTCAGGGAATGTCTTGCCATTTATGTGCAAAAACTTTCAGAAATGTCATTATATTCTAGAAATTTTCATCATTTGTCATATGTGTGTGCTCATGAGTATATGCACGTGTGTGTGTGTGTATATGTGTGTGTGTGTGTGTGTGTGTGTGTGTGTGTGTGTGTGTGAGATAAGGCAGGGTTGCTCACTCTGTAGATTCAGGTTAGCCAAGAACATATTATATAGCTCAGGCTGATCTCAAGGGCTCAAGGGAGCATTAGTTCTCTTCTGTCAGCCCCCTAAAATTCTGGGATTCCAGGTGTGAGGCATTTTATCTGACTAATTTTCATCATATTAAAAAATGATTATTTGAGAGGGACATAAATTAGAGCAAAGTATAATGATACATGTGTGTAAAATTCATTAAATCTATTACTTTGTATAATAACTTAAAAATTAAGAATAAAATAATGATGACAGTTAAAATGAAATTGAGTGTTAACACTGGGAACTATATATCTTAAGTCAAATATCAAATAATAGAATTGTATATGAAACAGCTCCCAGTTTTTGGTTGATTTATCTTATAAACATGGAAATTACATAAGAAATTCTAGGTTTCAGTGATGTTGCATAAAATGTGATGTAGCAGCACAGAGATCTGGGAATGTGTTTGACATGGTACCTGAAAGCATGTGAGTCATACAGTCTGCAGGAGCCTCTGCTTCCACATTTTTTAAATCCCCATTTGAGGCATGAAGTGTCAATCAAAACACCAAAATACACAGGAGCTGGGATTCCTGCTGCAAGAAACACAAATGATTGCATCTAAGTTTTTGGTCATGAATGGTGACATAGAACCACTTACCTTGAGCCCAGTAATCACTGCTTGGGAGACAAAAAGCCATAGTTTCTCACAGAGACCTCTTTCTATGGCTCAGTGTTTGGTCCCAAGCTCTGGACTCATGCAGTAACTCTCATTAGTATACCTCCATGTACACATCTCCTGATGCATTACACTCAATGTGAACACAACTTCTCCCTCGACTGACTCACCGAGTGGCCAGGGCGAGGAGCTTGGATGCCATCTTTGAGCCCCTCGCTCATTTTTAGTACATCCCAAGTCATGTAAAATCTCTACTTGGGTGTCTATTCTCTTCTCTGTACTGCTGTAATGTAAAGCTTAGCAACGGTATGTGTACAGCTCACTAGTAGATAATTTGCCTAGCATACTTCAGGGCCCTGGGTTCAATTCCTAGCAACCCCACTCCCAATAAAAGCAATAGCTAAAGATTCCTTTTGCCAATCACCTTAGCACTCTCTTACCTATTTACTATGCAAATAACCACATAGATAATTGCCTAAGGTGTTTGTTCCAAGACCAAACAGTACATTTCTGGCCTCATTAAGGTCATATTCATTGGCTTATATTTTGGATCTCAGTTTTATTGAATGTCTTTTGATGCTTAAAATACTCTGTCCTCTTGCCTACTGCCTTCAGTAACTTTCTTTCTCTGAAACAATTTGACTTTTCTTATCTCCCCCCACCCCCGCTTTTTTTTTTTTTTTTTTTTTGGTTTTTTTGAGCAGGGTTTCTCTGTGTAGTTTTGGAGCCTGTCCTAGAACTCGCTCTGTAGATTGGGCTGGTCTCCAACTCACATAGATCCTCCTGCCTCTGCCTCCCAAGTGCTGGGATTAAAAACTTGCACCACCATCCTGCCTCCCTGCCCCCCTCTTCTTAATGCACACATACCCTTTGAGTCTCAGTTTAAGTGATTCCCTTCAGAAAGGGCCGTTCCTATGACCTAAAGTGTATTAATTCTGCTCACCAGCCTACAGTACTTGTTCCCTTTCACAAACCCTTAACGCTCTTGGAACAGCTTATTTAATTGTGTTCTCTGCCAGAACACAAACTATGCAGGCACAGGAAGTTCCTTTCTTACTTGGGCTGTAGTGCTCATCGTTGCTCAGTAACTGATTATTGAGGGCACAATCCTTTCTAGGGAGAAAAGATAATTCTTACCAACAAATTCCAACAAAAGTTTTCTGGAAGGATTGAAATGAGTTCACAGCTTCATTTCTGTTTTATGTATTGCAATCAGATGGTCTATTAACATCTGTTTTGCACCATTGTTGCTGTTGTTTATGAGTCGCCAACATTTTTACACCTAACAAAGGAATAGTTCAAGGTATTTGAATGAACCATGGTGGGGAAAGCATGCCAAGGGCTTGGTCCATGTAGCAAGGGCATTCTTGGTAAACGGCTATGCCAAGAAGCATAGAAAACTCTGGCTAGAAATTGACAAGTTATCGACCTCAAGCCCCCCCTCCATCAGAGATACCCTCCTCCAGCTAGGTCTCCCCTCCTAAAGGTACCCCAACCTTCCAAATGGTGACATCAGCTTGGTTTCTGACACTCAAACAAATGAAACCCCCGGGGCACATTTCATATTCAAATCACAGCATACAGTTACACAAAAGAGTGTACTCTTACTAAAGTCATCCTAATGTATTCATGGCACCATCATGACAAACAGGCCTTTGATAACAAACAGGAACTACTTTTAAAATGTTGTCTGCTTAAAATTCCATTGAAGTTTTATAAATAGTCATGACATAATTGATTTAATTTCGATTCAATTATAGTCATTTCAGCTTCAGGCAAAACATATGGCAGAAATGAAATAATGACGTCATCTCACAGATCACTTATTATTGACAAATGATCTGTATTGTGGAGACGGTTATGGCCCTCACTTTCACCAAGAGGCCATTATCCAGTGATAGTCTACCCTAAAGTCAGCTTTCAGGACAGAATGGGCAAAATGACACACAGTGTCACCTATATAGTTCTCACCTGAAATATTTTATTGACTGTTTACAAAAACAACCAGGTAAATGCAAATGAAGAGTAGCCATAAAGATGACAGACTTGCCTAAATACAAAAAGGAAGGATTATTAGAGGCTGACAAGGGTAGCTAAATGTAGTACATGGCCTTCCACTCACTTTGGAACAAGAGTGTAGAAGGACATCATTATAGTGAATTAAATTCAATTGTGTAATATATAGAAGATACAATAACACACTGGTACCAAATTTCTTGACTGTGACAATGTATTGTGGTCATACAAAATGATGACATTTGTACCTGTAGAAGAGTATAAGCTATGGTCCTTAAACAGTGACGTGCCAGGAAGTCCATACTCATTTGAAATTGTGCATCAGTATAAACTGTAGGAGGCTCAGTTTAAAGAAAGCGTTGGAAGAACCTGAGTGGATGTAGTCTAACAACCTGGTGATCTTTTTGCTATTTTATGGAGCCAGCCTTCCTGAATGCCCCAAAACTGGGAGCACGGTTTAGGCCCTTACCTTGAGCTTTGTCTCTCAGTGAGTGGAATCTTTCTTTATGAAAAAGGCCCATGTACTTTGAATCCTCCATCAACAGAATCTATCCTTATGCTTATCACAGATCCTTCCTTCTTAGGCCCTTACCCTGAGTGCTGTTCATCAGCCAATAGGACTCATTCTTGGTAAGGTTACAGGTGCTTTGATAGCTTGCCAGGGGATTTCAATGTAGCTGTCCCTGAAGCTTTCTTGTGATGATTGTGGAGACTTTCCCCCCAAGTTTTACTGTGCTTAAATGTGTAAGAAAAATAAACCATGAGGTCAGATGCTGGAAGTTTTGATCCAGAAGCTGCTAAAGTAGTGCTGACCCAAGTTTCATTCTTCACCTTCCATGGATTATTTCCCAATGTCCATGACACTTCTGGGGCCCCTGACAATAAACCAATATAAACACACACACACACACACACACACACACACACACACACACACACACACACACACACAGACAATGTTTTAGAAAGAGAAGGAAAAAAATGTCCTTTTGATTATACTTACCAAGAACTCTTATTGCTAAAGTGTAGATACCCAGAGCAAAAGATTTAAGTTGTGGTTGAATGCACCTAAAATAGGAAAAGCACCATTTAGAAAATATGGCCTGAGAGATTTCTCAATGGTTAAAGCACTTGTCACACAACTATGGAGGCTGAAGTTCAGACACTCAGAACACACATAAATATTGAGTGGACTTGGTAACCTGGCTGTTAGTCCAGCCTGAGAAATCAGAGGCAGGCAATCATCAGAGCGAGATAGCTAATAAGACTAACATAAGTGCTGACTAGGAAATGCTGCTTCAAGGAATAAGGTAGAAGGGCACTGGAAGAACATTTGAGGAGATTGCCAACATCAGTCTAGGGCCTGCTCAAGAGTGCACACCCACACGAGTGTGCATTATACACATGCAAACATGTACATGTATACACACCACACACACACACACACACACAAGCACCTTTTCATACAACCTTTAATCTGGTCATGATTATCTAATCATTATTCTTTAATTTCATTAATTTTATGTAAAAGAGAGATACAAAATTTAAAATCCTCACATTTTAAAATACATGATCTACCAGAAATCAATGCTTAACTTGTATTTAAATAATTATTTAAAATGTATATTCTAATTAAAATATACAAAGGAATGCATATTTTAGGGTCTTGTATATAAAATTGTTTTGAGTCATTCACATAATATTCGTAGATTAGAGTTGATTAAAAAACATAACACCATCATGGAAAATTCCAGTCTTAGCAGTAATGTGTAAAAAATAATAGCCTATAGATTAAAAAGTCCAGTTCAAAACACCATGTTATTAAACATACCTTTAAAGTATTTCACAATTGTCTATTACATACATTTTATGGAAGGTACATTTTTTCTGTGTTATTAATCCTGACTCCAACATCAGAAGCCCCAAATGGTGTTTAGTGTAAAACTTCAATGATGTAGGTTTTAACATTGCTCTAGATCAAGGGTTTACAAATATATTGAACTAAGAAAACTCTATTCAGCTACAAAAACCTAAAGTGGGCTCATCTGACAGTGGAATTAGGGGCTGGGGCCAATTGTTTCAAAAAGCTATCAAGAATCATGGCCACAGAGAAGAGTATATGTTGTATTTGATAATAAAGTTGGAGTGAGGAAGACTCAACACTCACCTCAGGAGTAATATATACCCAGGTATGCCACCTAGAGATAACGTATATGACGTGATGACTGAAATCACAAGGAAATACAGAAACATTTGGGGACATCCGTTATCTTTCTGACACCTGCCCATCATGCCTGACCAGTTTCCTGACTTAGGGGCTGCAAGTCCTACACAAGTGCAGTTAGAAAATATCTGTAACACAGTAGAGAAAAGTCCAATTATTGAGATACATTTAATTAAATCAGAAGTTACATTTTTCTTTTAAATACTTTTTAATATAATATATATGTATTACATGAGCAATGGGAAATATTTTTGCTATATTAACATATATTAACATATTAATATATCAACATATATTAAGGTAAAGTCTAATAGAGTATTTCACTGTTTAAATAGTGACCTACAGTCTACACATGACTGTCACTACTATTTCATGCTTTGATTATTGTCATGGTTATCTTTGTGCTCAACCTACTTCAACTCTCACCAACCACAATCTGCTTTCCACATAGTAACCAAGTGAACGTTCAAATTCTCTCACTGCCCTCAACCCTGAAATTAGGATTCCTTACACATTTGTAAGAATCCCAAATCGCTGTAGTGAATTATCCATTCTTATCATGTAGCTCCCAGATCTCACCCTGATCTCATTGGTCAACAATCTCCCCTATTAACCTCTGCTTTGTTGACACAAATGGCTCCCACAATGGCGAATTTGCAGGTCTGTTTTGTCCTAGAACCACCCCTCCCCAGCTTGAACACAGCAAATTCATCTATATCTCATGGTCCTGTTACTCCCCATTCAGGAAAGTTTCCTCTTGCCTGTTCAGCTTTCCTTTCTCTACTTAGAGATTTCTTTAGAGAGAAGTTTCATGACCTCCCCTTCTAAACCACAGCCCGTCTGTCTGCTCTGGTATCCTGATTCAGTCTCAGTCACTATGTACATGGCTATTTATCTTTAAGCTTCATCTCTCTACTAGAATATAACCTCTATGAAAGCAAGATCACCCTATCTTGTCACCACTACATGTCCAGAGCCTAAAATTGACCTCACTTTCAGTATTTAAGAAAAAAAAAATCATTAAATAAACGAGCAGAATTAGAAGATATGGAAGAATTTACATTGTCTTTTAGGGAAAATAATCCTTATGCATAAAAGGGAACTAAATCTTTATGCATAAAAGTGAACTAAATCTTGAATATGAAGATGTAATTCTGTGCAGTTTATTTATGAAATGAGAATCTCATGATATTTATTATCTATTTGTATCATACATTAAAAGAGTCCTAGTTTTTTTTTTTCAACTTGACAGAAGTCAGAGTTATCTGAAAAAACTATAACTGAGAAATTGCCTTCATAATATTGGGCTGTAGGCAAGTCTGTAAAGCATTTTCTTAATTAGTGATTGATAAGGGAGGGCCCAGTCCACTGTGGATTTTCACCCTTATGCAGGGGTTTCTGCATTGTATGAGAAAGGAGAATGAGCAAGCCACAGGGAGCAAGCTAATAAGCAGCCATCCTTTAGGGCCTCTGCTTCAGTTCCTGCTTCTAGGTTCCTGCCTTGAGTTCCTGCCCTGGCTTCCTTGGATGATGGACTGTGATGTGGAAGCATAAGTGAAATAAACCCTTTCTTCTCCAAGTCATGGTACTTTATCATAGCAATGGGAATACTAACTAAGACAACAAATTGTCATTTTCATCACTGAAGAGTGAATTTGCAAATAAAGAATGAAATAAAGTTGACATAATTAATATATATATTAATATATTTATATATTTATATATATATATTAGTTCTAATCCTGATCTTGTTTGATTGCTGTTATTTGTTCCCATGTCTCACTGTCATCTGGGATGTTCTCAAATGTGTTGGGCTAAGCATTCATAACTAGCCAATAATTATATTTAAATATATTTGTGCTGTTCAGTTTTTATGGAAGACAGCATTTGGCCTGAAATGCCAAGATGGGATTAGAGAGGGGAGTCTGTTAATGACTGAAGGACATCAAGTTCTTCACAGCTAGTTTCAGTTATGCACTGAATGCTCATCCCAGTTTACTTACCTCACTGCTCCTGTGCAGTGAGATATGGAGGTAAGGCCTTTGGAAGGTCAGGAAGATAACATTTTCAGGAATTAGTGTCCATATAAGAAAAAAACACACTTTAAAGTTTGAACAGTACTGGGGATTGGGTTTCCAATTGACAGGGATTTGTGGAAAAGACTAGATCATGAGGATTCTGAATTAATCAATAGGTTAATTCTTTGATAAATTCTTAATATGGTGGTATTATTGGAGGTGGTCAAAGTGGAAGAAGGGGCTAGCTGGAGGAAGCTGTCACTGAGGAGGGCCTTAGAAAGATGCAGCCTGCCTTCTGATCCCCTTTCCCTTCCAGTTCAGTGTGAGGTTGATGGTGTCTATCACACAGTTCCCTGCAAGGTAAACTGAAGCACCACAGGTCCAGAAATAGCAAGCCTAAGGTCCATGGCCGAAGACACTGAAAAGTTACTCTTGAAAAGCACTTTCCTCTCTTTCAATGCTTCCTCTCAGGGAATTGTGAGAGTGACAAAAAGCCGACTGCTACAGACACCTTGTCCTTCCTTTATGCCTTCTGCTCTGAGGACATCTGCAAACCAGGTAGTCAGCCCTCATCTTGCACTGGACCCACTGGCTCTTTCAGTTGGACTTCATTTCTACAACTGTGGAGAATAAATGCTTGCAGTTCAAGTCATTTGTCTCAAATACCTGGACAGACTGAGCAAGCTTCCTACCTGGAGTTCTGACTCCATTCCCACTCTACAGCAACTCGGCAGCTCAGACCATCTACTCTTGATCAAGCAGAGCTGCTTCAAAACCATCAACTTCCCTGGAATCAGTTCTGCGTCCCTGGATCCATATCTTCACATACAGATATCTCTTAACCCCCCATATTTGTGCTGTTCCTAAAACCTCCTGTATCTACTAACTTTGAGATCAGGGGACACAGATCCTAAAGTAGATCTTAAAAGTGATATAATATGTTTGGGACTTTCTTATTCTGGGCTAATAATTTTCACAATATAATGAGAGATGTAGACTAAACAATTATGAATGTTGTTATACCTGATTCATTACTAATCCTTTCCTTAATTCTTTCAGTTTTAGATCCACAAGAGTGTTTTAAATTCCCTACATTTATATACAAATACAAGGGTTGGGTCAGAACAAGGGATTCTGCCTGTGTGACCTCCCATGACCCCATTGGACCAACATGGGTCTACACAGTAGCCAGTTAATAGGCAGATACATTAGGAGAAGTTTCTTACAATGCTCTTTCCACTCTGACTGGAGGATTGACAACCAGCAAGACAAGCTGACACATATGTGATCCCATTGTCCCCACACATGGGCTCCCATTTTGACTCTGAACATTTACATCTTGAGTTGCAATCTGAAAAGAGAGCTCGTTCATGATAAGAGACAGGTTTGGTTCTGAAAAGAAACGTAAGAGTATAAAATATTACCTCTTGGCAGGCAAGATCTTATTTTAAAACTGTCAATGCTCTTGAGTCATATAAATTCTGTGATATTGGCAACTGTTTGTCTTTTGAAAATACAATTGTGTTAAAGATCTTAGCATCTAAGTGTTAAATATGAGGCAACTGTTAACTGACTCTACCTTAAGCTATGTCTTAAAAGGTTTGCCCATTCTAGCCACATCCACTTCTTAGCTTAAAGGTCTTATTAAAGTCTCCTGATTCCTGGGTCCTGTAATGAATTTCTGAGCTAAGGTGGTTTGGTCCATGGTTACAAGACAGAAAAGTGAAATTCAAGGTATATTTATGACATTATGCATGCTATCTTTTGTAACTGTGTGGACATCAGTATGATGGATATTGCTGATAGTAAAGAATAAAAGCAGCTAACAGTGAATATCCTTCTTATACCTAGTTGCATATGTCTTCCAAATAATGCACCATGGATCCTTTGTCTTTATATTCTCTGATATGGAAATATAAAATATAGATATGATAGGATAAAAGGATGGATTGTTGAACTTACTTTTAAAGAGCAACTTGTTTAAAATGTTTTACATTGCTATTGATTTTAGTTGTTGATACAAATTTAAAGTTTAAAGTTAATTTTGTTATACTGTATATATATTTCTACTCTCGATTAAGATATTATGTTTATGTAACTCATTTAAATTGTAATGGATAATTAAGAAATACAGATTAATAACTAGGCTTCTATGATAGTCAAACTTAGAGTCATGTTAAGTTTTCTAGGTATACATTTCTAGGTATACATAGATATAATTCAATTAGGTAGGTAATCTTCAAACATTTCAAAGACCTACAGAATATGGCATTTAAAATGTTTTAAAAACTTAGACTTTCTGGACAATGAGACATGTTTGCTCCTGGCAACACTGATTTGCTTTAGAGAGAAAGATGGGGGTTGAAGACACTCCATATGGAGTTTATCTTCTTGGAAAAATAGCCATTTGGGCAAGAAACTGTTCTTGCCTAGACTGCTTGACAAAATGTTATATTGACTAGACATTCAGGACCCATAGGAAGGTGACCACTGAACTTTGCAAGGTGAGATGGTCCTTCAGTTTCCTGCTTCACAGAAGAAATTACCAGACATTCTACAGGACACAGAGAGAAGCAACTGAGAGACTCTAGGCCTGTAGGCTGAAAAATGGATACCCCAACATTGCAGAAGAACTTTGGGTAACAGTCCAAGCAGCCAGCTGTCTCTGTCATTCTAGGTTTTTGGAAGTTGCTTACAAAGCATTTCCTATTTACTTAGATAATATTATATCCTTCTGAGGTCTTTGATGTAGTTGAAGACTAGATAGTCATAATTTTCCTTAGTTATGATAAAAGATAAGTTAGATATAAAACCTTAGACTCACAAATATAGGATAAATAGAATATTTTCTTTGAATTTGCCAAATACAAATATACTAGATATTGTAACTGTAATTCTTGCTTGATAACTATTTTGTTATATATAATTTTACTATATTAAAGTTTAAACTTTCCTCTTTTAATTAAACAGAAAAGGGGATAATGTTTTTGTACATTCGTTTAATAAAATGCTGATTGGTCAGTAGCCAGGCACGAAGATAGGATAAGCAGACAAGGAGAATTCTGGGAAGAGGAAGGCTGAGTCAGGAGATACCAGCCCACCATCCAGGGAGCAGCACACAAGGGCACACAGGTACAGCCATGGAAAACATGGCAACATATAGATTAACAAAAATGGACTGAGTTTAAGTGTAAGAGCTAGTCAGTTGTAGGCCTAAGCTAATGGCCACGCAGTTTTAATTAATATAAGCCTCTGTGTGTTTACTTGGGTCTGAGTGGCTGTGGACTGGGCAGAACACAGGAAAACTTTCAGCTACAATTCTTCCATGTACAAAGGTCAGTGGCATCCTTCATCATCTTTGCTTACAGAGTCCCCTATTATTCAATGAATTTACAACTCATTTAGCCACAAAAATTTATTGGAACACTCTGAAGCACTAACTTTGGGAGGATGGAAGATGTTTATAAATATTAATGGATAATACTTATCTTCCAAGTGTTGGTTTTCTTGAACTTTTTTTTCTCTTCCTCTAGTCTCTCTACAGGGCACTCACCCATTGGTGTGTCATTTTGGCTTCATGTTATGTGTAATACCCATAGACCTTTCATAATTCAGTTTCCTCCCTTATTTCATTTTCTTTTGTGTTGATCTCTCACCATGAAGATTTTTTTATGGAGGTATTTTAGAGACTTAAATGAATAAACAATATTTTGAAATGTACACTCAGTAGAGGCCAGATCAGTTTGTTTATTTATTCCTATGCTGCTAGTGTCAAATATAACTCTTAGCACATAGCAGAGTTAGAAACATGGTTTATGGGACCTGAATCATCAAAGAAAAAAAATGTCTTTTCATTTGAGTCTAGGTTCTGCTATACGGTGTGGTCAAGCTTGGGTGTGGCTTGAACTCTCAGACCACCTGCTTCAGCCTCTCTAGTGTTAGTATTTAAAAGATGTTAGTATTCAAATCACATTCATCAAAAGGAGGTATTTAGAGAAAGAACCAGTGCTTTGGGCTCTTGCTTCTAATGTGTATCTAACCTATATGATTACAGCAGTAATTTCTTAGTTGAGGTAACAGTCCATCTACTCAGGCTGCTGTGGATTGGGCCATCTCAAAGGTCACGCCAAATGGAACAAAAGGGCATTTAACTGGGTCTCTGCGAAGTCCTCTGGGACCATTTAATCTTCTCTTACATGAAGTGTTAATTGCTGGCTGAGATGAATGGTTTCATCTGAAGTTGTAATGACAATAATGTCTTTGAAAGACCAGCATCAGTCCCCATAGGCCCTTTGAGGTCAAGGTCACAGATGATTGGACCTCCAGTGAACCTTGATGTGATAGAGGCCACCCACTCACATGCATATCAGGAAGGTCAGGTTAGACTGGGCACTTGCTCAAACTCACATTTTTTGTTAGTCACAAACCTGGGAGTGGACCCTTCCAGGCCTGTTGCATCTAAATTCTTGTTCTCATATCAGCATTATTCTCCTTACTAAAAAACAGATATTCCCTTAGCTGTCAGCTCAAGCTTGTCAATAAAGGACCTCTTGGGTGTCTACAATCAAAATAACCTTTCAAACAAAGCAACACAGGACAATCTCAGGGGAAGCATTTTCCATTAAAGTTAATTATTTTACATTACTGGGGAATATGTTTACTTTGCCATCTAGAGCAGACTTTAATTGCAAGCACATCTATATGAAGGATGTGTTTGACAGTAGGGTTGTGGCTTAAAATTTTAATTATAAGAAGGGTTCCAACAAACATGTTTGAGTGTTTATTCCCCAATGAGACTTCTTTCAGAGAGCTGTGCTGAGAAGTGAGGTGCTTTCCTAGTGGTGCTGCCCTTCTTCGATTGCTTCCACTGGCACAGCTATGCTCGAAGGTTAAATCTTTGTCATTTGTGGGGGATGTTTTAAGAGTATGGAAAGCAATTCTGAAAAAGGAGTTTCAGAATGCACCAAACAATGCCAGCATTGACTGCAATTCAGCTACAGTCTCTCAAGGTGACTCTGCTGAAGAGGCTAGTACTCAATGGTTATATTATCTTTTATTTCTTTAAAATATTTTATCTTTTATCATTCATAATATGAACCTCAAAAGTTTGCAGCTGTTGTCTATGTATTCACTTTGCCTTAGAAACAGCATAATGCAGAAAGAACGGTATACTTTGAGTCACGCCTGTGTGCAAGGTCAAGATCTGCCTTTGATAGACATTAAGTTTGGGAAGCAAATTGACTTTTTAAAACTCACTTTCCTTCAAAGAAGTTTAGCAAAACTAACTTGCATAAGGGTGTAGAGGATATGCATTAGAAAATGAAACTCATGATGCTTTCTAAATTGAAAACCACAAACGATTCCACCATGCTGGTCTATAATGAATATAAAAGGTACAGCCAAAGACAGCACAAGGCTTCTATTCTCTGCAAAGTCTTCAAGCAATTCATAGTTACCATTAACACTCTCATTGTCCATTTCTGACCCCAGTGGACTCTTCAGCCTCATAATCCTGCTAGGAATACATTTCTATTTAACTTTGCATTCACTGTTTCCATTTTAAACAGGAGAAATTATAGTGTGTGCTTAGTTGCAAGCAGAAGACGTCATGTTGGTGAAGAAAATGGAGGCTAGAATGTAGAGGTAAGGCAGATGATCAGAAAGAGCAACAGGCTGTCAAAGGACTGCAGAATATAGGAGAGATTAAAAATGTAGAGGATTAAAAATATCCTCTATAAGCCTATGTGCTTGAATACTTGACTCTACCACTAGGTGGTGGTGTTGGGGGAGGCTGTGGAAGCTTTGGGAGGTGGCATCTGTAGGTCACTGGGTCAGAAGGCCTTGAGATTTGTAACACAATGTTCCTTCCTGTCTCAGCTCTGTCTCCTGGTCTGATGAGATGGGAGCAAGCAGTTCCTATGCACTCACAAAGCCATGGGGCCACCTGCTGCTATTCCTTCCCCTCTATGATGGCCTGTATATGTCCCTTCAAACTGTGAGTCCAAGTAAACACTACCTTTCTCAAACTGCTTCTTGTTAGGTATTTGGTCACAGGCATTGAAAACTGAAACTAATGAATACAAGACCTGGAGAGCCTGCCTTTCTGCCTCTGCAGGGCTTCAAGCAGTCTGGTAGATTTAATCTAAATCCTCTCTGGTACATGGTAGAGGCTCAATAACATCTGTAGATGAACAGTGTAGAATAATTGAAAGGATGCAGACTCTCCCTCTGGTGGAGTGATAAGAAGGATTCTTAAATGGGATAGTGAAATAGGTCTTGGAAGATCCAGCCTTGCATTAAGAAAAAAGCTAGAAACAACACAATTAAATCACCTACCACATATGGGATGGCATAGGAATGAGGGTAAAAACAGGAAATGTAAGTTATTCATGTTCTTCAGACTCAGTGCAAGATGGACAGGTAAAGATAGCTGCCATGAGATAACTTTTTCTGCTGAACTTTGCTGTATTTTTAACACAACAGAGACTAGGAGGGATGGCCTAAAGACCAACCCACTTAACTAGGAGTCCAGAGGGGACAAAAGGCAACTGCTTGAAGCAATTTTATGGCAGGCAAGTGCTAATCACTACCATGTATATGACATTACTTAAGACTTCCACAATCTTAAAAGACAGTTGTTATTCAATTTTTAAAATAAGAACATTCATTGTAGCCAAATTGATTCAACCCATAAATCATCACTTTACTAAGAATTCAAGCTCTGTATTCCCATGATTGCATTGTTTCATTTGTTAGGTTAATTTTCTAACATAAGATTTAGCAATTTTTATACTTCTATAAGACATTCAAATTCAAATTTGGGAGAAACTACAAATTTGGGAGACAATAACAGATTCTAAGCTTTAAGTAGTATCAGCTATTCCATTAAAAAGTTCCTTTCTATAAGTTATGAGCCTTAAAATATTAATTAATCTTATTAGAAAATAAAAATTAATCTTATTAGAAAACTCTACTGACAATTGAATTAAGCAATCCCATCTCCTCAAATGATGTTACGAGGGAACATACCCTTGGTAGGACACAGTCAGTCCAGCCACACCAGGATTTTCACATCCCAAGGCAAACAGAGAGAGGAAGAGGAGGTAGCCAAAGACAGATGATCCCAAGTAGAGTTTTGTAGCTTCAAATACACCCAGCCTGAATTTTTTCATAACTATTCCCCCAGAGAATATTCCAAGGGCCACTGCAGGAATGTTGATGAGCCCTGAGGAATAAGAAAAACAAGAGATCTCTGAGCATCACTCATGTGTTCTTAGTGATTGCAAAAACCCACCAATGGTTCTGATGTATTAAACTGTGCTTATGAAAATATTGTTACTATTATTGGTAAACATATACCAAGAGTTTGTGATGAGAATAAAGGTCATGGGTTAACAACAGCATAAATGTAGTATCAGAGCCTCATATTCAACTCCATTAATACTGAATGAATTGATGAAACAATATCTTTTCTGGTAGATGCCCAGAACTAGCATTCTCAATCAGGTGGCAGTTGGGGAGACATTAACGTTCCTTAACACTATCCATAGCATAATAGGCACAGAGAATGAAGGGAAGTTTGTTGTTGTTTATGTTTTGCTTTCTATTTTCTGGCTCAAACAAAATCTTGTTGATTCAGCCTCTCAGTCTCTTGTTTTGAAGCTCTCCTTACAGCTAAAGTGGCACGTGTAATCATTTGTGCATGTGCCAGGTACTCACACTATCTATCACATTTGGTCTTCACTGCAATCTTAAGAGTATGCATATTATTATCCTCTAGAGAGAAATTTCTTCATGATTATGATTAACAATGATTAAGACTCAATTGAAGTGTAGGAAGGCTAAAGTCAAGTCCTCTTTCCTCCCTCACTTGGCTGTCTTAGTCACATCTTCTTAAAGGTATTAGGAAATGGAATCTTAGACACAGAGTTATGCAACCTCACTAGTCGTCAAGCAAATGTGATTTAAAACCAGCAGAGGGAGTGGTCCCACCAGGTGATGGAGAGTATGTACTCAGAGACCTTGGTACCTGGGTTTAGGTATCTTCAGTTCAGCCACTTAGCAGCTATACAACTGCAGGCAATTTTCTAAATGTCTCTAAACCTGCCCACTGTCAACTATCCATTAAAGCCTGAGTATTCCTTACCTAAATACTTGGGACTAATGTACTTTTGAATTTTTGACAATTTTAGAGTATACACGCATAATGAGATATCCTGGAGATGAGATCCATATCTCAACAGAAAATTTAATTTTATCTATCATATACATAGCACTATAACACAGTCTGAAGGTAATTTTATACAATATCTTTAGTGTGCTTTTATTCTGAATGCACTCAATCACTCAAGGTCAGGAGTCAACATTCCCACTTGTGGTACCATGTTGGCATTTTTTATTTCTGGTTTGGGATGTTGAAACTGAAATGGTGTTGAGTTGATGAAATGATGTAATTCATGAATGTCTCTTAGCAAAATATCTAACACAGAAGTATTCATTTCTACCAGATTGGCAAAGACGAAATGATACATGGGAGTGGGGAGTACACCCTTCGTATTTAAGAAAGACCAGGCCTAAGACACAAGTGTGTGATCCCAACTATGCAGGAGATGGATACAGGGAGGTTATGAGGCCTGAGTCTATAGATTAACTGAGAAAAACAAGCTCCAGATAAGTCTGAGGGAGGATCTGTTGTGGTCTTGGCCACACAGATAGTGCAAAGGTCATCAGGCTGTTAACCACTTCTGCTCCTAACCTTCGGGGCAGATAACAGGTTATATATCTACCTTCAAAGGGACAACCCTGTGTGTTTAAGTTTCCTGGTTCCCCTAGTACTTATCTGTGAGGACAAGAACCTCTGTGCCTCCCATAAAAAAATTGGAAAAAATTGTTTAAAAATATCCCAGGGATCTTCCACAGGTTTCAGAACTTCTGCAAGGGCAGTGCCTCTACCCACTGATCCATCTCTCCAGCCCTAATTTTCTATTATGAACATCTCTTTCTAAATAATGTTCTTAATTTTTCTTTATGAAAAACAGGTTTCAATTTGAACTTTAAGAAACTGATTCATGACTCCAGTATGGGAGAGATCAAGTGCCCAGATGCAGTGTTGTATGATACTGAATAATGAGGAACAGGCACATCTTCAAAGACATGGGCCTTCATGCAAATTCCTGGGAAAAGGTTTTGGGTTTGTTTGTTCATTTTTTTCTCTTTATTCTGATTGAACCTTGTCTTTCATAGTATATAAAAACTTTATTAGAAATGGATTTATCTAATAAGTGAAAACTGAAACAATTAAATATTAATATTATAAGTATTAGGAAAACATTTCAGTGATTTGGGGGCTTAATGTACAGTTTTAAAAACAGAATCAAAATAACACAAGAAAGAAAATGACTAAAAATTGGGCTTAATTAAAATGATGATCATGACCATTATCAAAATTAAAAGGTCTTACTTATCAAGTCAGGTAGGAAGGAACGAGGAGTAGAGGGAGGGGAAAATATATTCAGATTATATTGTCTGAGAAAAAAAAAATCTATGTTTAATAAAACAGAAAAATTAAAAAAGCAAGATAAAGTGTATGAGAAATACTTGCAACACACATATTTAATGAAGAATTTGTATCAAGAAAAATATACAGTAGCCAGAACTTACCAAGTGAAAGACTGCCAATCAAAATAAATAAATAACATGGGCAAGTGACTCAAACAAGTTAGTAGAAGGGAATATTGAAGTGACTAATGAGCCTATGCAGACATACTCAACATAAATGGTCATAGGGTAAATGATATCAAAATGAAAAAGGCTTACAACATCAAGGTCTGGTAAAAATGCGGGGTGATTAACATGCACTCACATATTCAGTGCATGTTTAAATGTGCTCAGCCATGATGTTTCTTAGCAATATCTACTCTATCACAGATTGCCTATGATCTAGTATTTGCACACCATGTGCTAATCAAAGAAAATGAATATACCCACAGAATGATCATGGCTGTGTGATCTACAGTAGCCAAAAGAAAAAAAACTATCAAAAGGACCATCAGCACTAACGTGACTAAATATAAGTAATTCATGGTACATTGATATCACAAACTAGTCCATGGTAGTGAAAAAGAGCCAAACATGGGTATTCAGAACCGTGAATGAATCTTAACATCAATTGTTCAAATTCTATGAGGCTCAAGAACAGGTAAGACTGGTTTATGAAGATTGAGTCTACAACAATTCTAGCCATTAGGGAAAGTATGTGTTGATAATAATCTTCTTGGGTAATAGGATGCTCTAGATGATGGCTACTTTACACACACACACACACACACACACACACACACACACACACACACACACACACAAGAACACACACACACACACATATACATAATTCATTCAGTTAAGCTATACAAGAAACATCTTCAGACTTAACTGATGAGTATAAATTATATCTTGACATATAAAACTACATATAAGATGAAAAAGACTATCTCAAATTTCCATTGCTTCTTTATTTGTTCTCCTTAAACTCAGGATGCAACACTGATAGATATGGAAGAAGTTCTGAGGGAAATTTCTAAAATATTTCTTATGCTCAACCAGTAAATGATACAAGTGAGCTTTTGAATCACTTAATATTGGAAATGAAAATTTTCAGTAATCTAATCTTGAAACTGCTAGAATGTTGGAGAATAGACCAAACAAGCCAGTCACTTTAACATCTAAGTGCCCATTATTTAGAATTTGTTATAGGAAAATTACATCTTCCAAGATATACTCAGATCTTTTCTTCTCTTTTCAGGGGTAGATATATGGAGTGATTTTTAAAATTTTCTGTGGCAAGGGATTGGAGAGATGGGTCAGAAGCCCAAATCTGGTTCCCAGAATGCACATTGGTTGGTTCACAATCACCTGTAGCTTCAGCTTCAGGAGATTTGACAGCCTCTTCTGATCTACACAGACACATGCACTCATGTGCACAAATGAACCCACCCACCCATACTCACACACCCCCATAACACATTCATACCATACAAAATATTAATAATAAAATAAATCCTTTAACAATTTCTATGAAGAAAGAAATTATTTTAGAGTCTCATATCTTAAAGGAGTATGTCCCAAGAAACAGAATAAATGTAATGCCTCAAAATGGTGATTTTTTTTAAATGAAATATTCTTGGAGAAAAGAAGCCAATCATGTTTTAAGTCTCTAATTTTATACAGGATGATAGCCCTGTGTTTAAATATTATTTTCTCTCTTTTAATCCCTTGTTCTTGTTTTGGTCCTTCAGTGGTGTTCTTGTTCTTGGTTACATTAATATGCTATATATACAATCCCTTTAAACAACATATTCTCCAGATGTCAAAAATATCCCTTGGGCCTGAGTCATACATCAGTTTTGTTATAGAAGGCACAGTTATACTGTCTAAATGCCCACTGCATGCAATCCCAGACACCATGCATGCAATATTGCCAATAATGTAAGGCGTCAACAATGCCTAAAACACAGGTACCCAATATTAGCAAAAATCTAAAAAAAAATATCTATGCTAGACTCACTTCTTTGTACTTCTTAAAGAACTGTGGGGAATTCTTTCAAAGCCAACCAGTCACAGTCATAAATAATTCTTGTTGTGAAATTATAATACATACCTACTGTGTGTATGCTAGAGTTTTAAAAGTTTTCTACTTTACTTCATCTAAAATACCCTAATTAGTTGAGGTTAAAAACTAGAGCAATCTAATATTACTAAGAATGTGCAAGGTTCATCAAAGATAGTTTCTATGGGAACACATGACAGACAGGCGGGCATACCAATGACAAAGTTGGCTTTGGAGGATGACTGCCCATACTGCTGCTCAATGTACTTTGGTTTGTATGTCACCATGCCAAATAGAGAATTGAACTGAACAGTGCTTGCACACAGGTATAAGATGTATACTGGATTTCTAAGAAGAGTCTTCAAAGATGGAAGAAAATCTGTAAGACAAAAACAATATGGAGTCCTTAAAGACAGGGTCTCAGGTAGTAGACATTGCAATCTTCAGGACTGCAGTCTGCCTGGGTTTGAATCTAGGCTTATACACCCCTACAGGAACACTATGTAGGACCAATAAGGGAGACAGGGACAGACCCCACCAGGTGATGTGTCAGTAACAAGGGCAGAGCATTCCTCCTCATCTTCTATCTAGAAGCTCTAGGCTGGACATCAGGAACTTCCATGTGAGTCTCTTTCTCCCAACATAGTTCATAGCTGTCTCCTTTAGTGAGTGTACCTTGGTGTTAAAGGGACCTTTCTCCTACTCTCTTCCTCCCATGATTCAGGCAATTAACTTCAACAAGTTGAAGAATGTCTTTAAACATAAATACAGGATTGCTTGAAAAGAAAGAGATGGGGACAATTTCTTGGTCATCAACTTCTCTGAGGAGAACTCCTGAGAACATGCCTGGCCTTTACCTGCCTTGCACTTACACCCTTGCTGAGACACACATTTCTATATATTGTTCAAACAGGTGGATCTTACATGTAAAAGGCTCTCAGACATGGAGTTATAGCCTCTTCTTTTCTGTCTACTCAGACTTCTGCTGATCAGCTACTATGGAGAAGAACAATGGTGTGTGAGAGGGTGAAGCCACCCAAAAGGAAAATATGCAGGACTTTTGCTCAACCATCTGCATAACTTTTTCAATAAGAACAACTTTGTGACCATAGGTAATGCGATCCACAAAGCCTGCTCATGCACCAGGCATAGATCCTGATCACACTGCCTGATAAAGCAGGGAGGGGCTTGGTCCTGCCTCAACTGAATGTACCAGGCTTAGCTATCCCCGCAATGGGAGAACTTACCCTGTTGGAGGAGTGGATGAGAGGTGGGGGAGGGGAAAAGGAGGGGGGCAGGAGGAAGAAGGAGGGATGAGAGGGGGATCTGTGGTTGGTATGTCAAATGAATAAAAAAAATTTTAAAGCTTCTGGAATAAATGAAAAAATCAGAAAAAAAAGGATGACTTCCTCTCTCCATTTCTGCTTCCTATATGGTTTTTTTTTTTTTAACATTTCTTTCAGACAGGGGAGCCAAGTACTATTATTCATACACTTCCTCCAGTCCCACTAGGAAGATGGACAGTAGTCCATGATCAAAGAGAATCTGACTTACTTCTTGCCATTTCCATGAATTTCATTTCTTCTCCAGGGGCCATTTGGTAGTTAATAGGGTCATTTATGATGAACTTGGACTTCTCAGATGAGGACCCAGAGTCCTCTCTACTTTGGGATCTTGGTAGAGTCTTGGGTAAGCACCAGAAAGGCACGGCAGCGAGGAGACTTAGGAGCCCTGCTATTAGGTAACCAAGCCACCAGGCCCCAACCCACTGAGGATCCTTCGGGGTGATGGTTATGTGGTCTGAAAGAAAGAGGTTTGTTAAGTAGCAACTTTTTCAAGGTTAGCGTATTGAAATGAGTTACTGCAGAAAACAAGTTCTAGCAACAATTCTACCACATCATAAAAAACTACCCCACAGGGTCAGGGAGATGGCTCAGAGAATGAGGACCAAAATTCAGATTCTCCAGAACACACACACACACACACACACACACACACACACACACACACACACACGCCAGATCTCCAGGAAAGGTGTTCCTGGAGGACCTTAGTTTCTCTGTTTGAATTGTGGGTTAAAGAGTCAGAGACTAAAGGCTGTGAGAGGCTTTGGCATTATAGTGTGCTCTGGGGCTGGGGCTGGAGCACAAGGTGAGTACAGCAGGTGGAACACCCTATAGCCAGCTGCTCCTTCAGAAGCACTTGCATCTGATTTATTTATTGAATGTCTAAGATTGTCCTCAAAGAGTAATGGCTGCCAGTCCCCCAGGTAATTGCCTAGTTGGAGAAACAGCAGGGGAGAGAGGCTAAGACTAGGAGAGAGGGAAGTGTGGCCACTAGAGACTTTCACTCCTATGTGTTTTCTTTATTGGTCGATATCACTATAACAAATGTTGACACATATGAGACCAGCAAGAGCCAGCAGGAACTGCAGTTTTGAGCCTGAACTGTGCTAGGTGTATTTGAACTGGCAGCTGCAGAAGACAACCTGCCTTCATAACAGACCACAGGTCACCATGTTCTAATCACTACCTGTTTATCCTTCTGTACCCATCAACACCCGCATCTTCAGCATCAATGTGTATTCCATGGACTATTTTTGTTTTAGGAACCAAGCCACCAGGCCCCGACCCACTGGGGATCCTTCAGGGTGATGTACTGGCCATTGTACTAAAAGTAAAATTTTCGGACTGGAGAGATGGCTCAGTGGTTAATAGCACTTGCTGATTTTGTAGAGGATTGGGTTGTATTACCAGCACCCATATGGTAGCTCATAACTGTCTGTAACTCTGATTTCAGGGGATCTGACAGCTTCTTCTGTCCTCCTCCTCCAGTAGTGAGCACTCATTTAGTGTACATACATATGTGCATGCAAATATTTATACACATACATTTTTTTTAACTTAAAAAACAAAAACAAAATTTGGTATTTTTTTCTTAGTCAGTCCCATTAAAATTATAGTAATTAAAATTAATGAATAAATGAAAATAAATTCAGACTGGCAAGATGACTTAGTGTGTACCAAGCCAGGGCATCTGAGTTCCATCCCAGGACCCACCTGGTAAAAGGTGACAACCAATTTGCACAAGTTGTTCACTGATCTTCACAAGTACATCATGGAATATGCACACACAGAGAAGTGTAATTTAATTAATTAATTAATTAGTTAATTAATTAATTAATAAACCTACTTACCTAGATTCACAAAGCCAATATCAACATACAGTTTGGCGCATAATGAACCCAAGAGGAAGCCAAAAATGGGCCCTATAATTGCAACGGTTTGCACACACCCTGCAGGAAAAAGCAAACCAAACCAAAAGAAAACATATTAAGAGGGAAAGAGGATAAGAGAAAAAATAAGAATACCTACCATTTGGCTCTGCCTTGATAAATTAATAAAATGCTAAGCAGGAAATATAAATGAGATGCCATTGGCAGCTGCAAATTAAATACCTCAGCACCTCATCTGTGGGTGTATCACTGGCTACTGTTTCAATGCACTGGGAAATAAGTCCTTCTCTATTTGGGGAGAAAACCATTACTTCTAACACAAGACCCTGACAAATTTAAATTCCAAACGTGAAGCAAACTTTAGTTCTGACATTTGTGGTTGTCTACAGTTTAGGAATCCTAGTCCTTGAGAGGTGGAGGAAGGAGCTAGTGGTCACTTGAGATAAAAACAAACAAAGAAAACAGAACTGCACTAATTTGGTAATCTTTCAAAAAATTGTTATGGTTAGTTAAGCATAAGTTCTGTTTTGACATTAAAATGGATTTTTTTCCAAACTCTGTGATAAAGAGCACTTGCTCATTCATACGGAGCTTGTGAGGAAGCACTGGGGAGAGAGTGTTGTCTCAGGAAGCAGCGAGCAGAGGAGGCAGATTTTGGAGCAAGTTAAGTTTTTCTAGAGAGCTCACCACAGGTCAGGGGTAGCCTGACAGATGATGGGAGCAGGTTACAGAGGACAGTGTCACTAGTAAGCAGGAAGATTGTCCTGCCCAGGTAAGTGTCTCCCACGTGCCATTCCCTCAACGCACACACGCATATTCCTGGGAGATTACATGAACTGGAGGCATGGAGAGCTATTCATTGGCCTCTTTCAGAATAGAAGCAAGTGTAAGACCCTGTGTAGCCTCTGAGCAGCTCCAGAGGAAGGTAAATCCCAGCCAGACCCTGGGAGAGTTGCTTAGTGCACCCCCATACAGTCTTTCTTTCACTCCTGAGTTATGCTCCAGTTTTCCATCAGAGCAAAAATCTATTCTTAATTTAAGTCTGTATTGGTATATGCAGGATATCAGGAATTTCTGTGGTATGTGCCCAGAAACACAGTGATTCTTGGTGTAGCCCCTCCTTCAATCTTGTCCTTTGTCTCCAAAGGCTACACATTCAAAAGATCAGAATTCTAAGAAATCAAAACTGATGTATGAAACACAGAAGACACAATAGTCATCCCTGCAGTTCTAATTTGTAGCTGAATTCCAGGGTGTAAGACACCCATTAAATAGTGCTTAGATGTATCTGACCTTAAGAGTTCACTTCTGCTATACAATTTTGTGTGGAAGATTTTCCAATGCATGTGCCCTTCTTTTGTAGTATACACTGGGGACTGCTGCTGACCTAAAGATGGGATAGCCTTGAGCCTTGCTTATGTTCTCTTTATACTTCTTTTCAGTCATTTATACCTGCTCTCAAGGTTCCAGAATTCCTTCCTATCTCAAATAGGAAAAAATAAAATAAAATAAAATATCCTTCAGTTAACCAGAGCTTTTATAATGCAAGGCAGTTTCTAGAACTGCAGAAACAACAGACACACATGAACACACACACACACACACACACACACACACACACACACACACACACAGAGAGAGAGAAAAAGAGAGAGAGAGGCATACACACATAGACACACACACACACACACACACACACACACACACACACACACAACAAACCAATAACAACAATAACAGAACATCAAAAACAGTCTCTGAACTCTGAAGTCCCCAAGATGCCTTCACAAGGTCCCATGCCATTGCAGTTGAGGTCACAGCTATCTTCTTCTAGTCTGGTGTTCTTTTCCTTGTGCAACAGACACTGATTAATGAAGTGCCTTCACTGTTCAAATCCTTTGTGTATTTCAGACACGTGATAGCTGAGTGAAAGAAGGCATGGAGACTGAGCGCTAAAACCTTCCATGCTAAATTTGGAATAGATGGAAAGGGGGCACAGGCACCCCACTTCTCATGCTGGATGAGGTGGGCATTACCAATGTAGAACGCAGCATTATCCTCACTGGCAAAGTCATCCAGATAGGCGATGCCGAGGGGTTGGATGGGAGTCTCCCCTAATCCTCGCAGGAGATTTCCCAGGAAGACATAAATCCACATGGAGGAGCTGGCATCCCCTTCACATTCTAGAAAGAAAGGCAAAGAAGAGGACTGGAGCTAGCTCACTGTTGGTGTTAAATATTATTTCTACATTTCTATACTTGGTTTTAAACTAATTAGAAAACAGAATCAAAATCTACCACAGTGCTAATCTGATAAGATTTCGGCTGAGATACTGCACAGAGATACCTGTCAGCATGTTATCTGAGGCAAAACAGGTCATGAACAAAAGCTTATCCACATCTACATTTAATAAAAATTGTGTATTCTTCAATCACAAGTATTTTTTCATTGTTGTCCAAGTTCTACCTGAAACTCAAATGTTTATGTGGCTGATAAGTGCAACACTGGGCTGGATTGCCTACAGTTATATCTGGTAGTAATCAACTATTTTTAGAATTCTGGAAACAAGCCATATAAAAGTTATACATCTTATATTCTTCAGCAGTCCACATCTTCCAACAAAAGTAAAAGGTTTTTTGACAATATTTTTAGAGCTGAATCTAAAGCTGACTATTTAAGGATACATTAATAAATGTCATGCCATAATCTGACCATATGAGGCAGGGCAGTTATGTCAGTCACAAAAATGAAAGACCACTTTACAGAGTTCCGGCACTCTAATAAAACCAAGGATGTTAACTGCCTCCAGTAATTACCACATCTAAACGCCCCCTCCCAGGCACACGCTGGGCTAAGTAGTTCTCGGGAATTTATAACTGGAGTCTTCGCATCAACACTGTGAGGTGGAAGCTATTTTTAACTAGGTGTGAAGGGGATGAAGAAGGAATTAAATGTAACCATGGGAAAAATTTACATTTCTTATCTGACCTTTTAGATTGATGTTTCTATTTGTGAAATTCATTTTATTTTCATTTCAAGACCCATCTCACTCGGAACCACTGGTAGATGTTCCTAGTCACCAACAAACCATTTGTGGTCTTTTCCACAATATTGAATCACTGGAGTGTTTTACTGGGATCATATCATACAGCTTTATACTCTAGGAGCTGTGTGTGTGTGTGTGTGTGTGTGTGTGTGTGTGTGTGTGTGTGTGTGTGTGAGTGCTTTGCAGGGCAGGCATGTGAATAGCATCCCTGTGTGCCAGCAAACGCCAGAGCATATTGGTACCTTTCCCCATTATTCTTGCTCTGTCGCCTCAGGACAGAATCTCTCACTGGCTAGTGAATTTTAGGAACCCACCTACCTGTGTCCCCAGTGGTGGGTCTCTAGGCACGTGCAGACATGCCTAGCATTATGAGTGGGTGCTGGGGATTTGAACTTAGGTCCCCATGTTTGCAAAGCAACACCCTTTCCCACTGAGCCATCTCCTCAGCACTGTAGCTATAGTTTTCCTGCCTGGCCCATAGTCAGGATAAATCTCTGCCACCCGCCAGTCCTACAACCGCTCAAACCCGATCAAGTAAACACAGAGACTTATATTGATTACAAACTGTATGGCCGTGGCAGGCTTCTTGCTAACTGTTCTTACAGCTTAAATTAATCCATTTCTATTTTTTTTTTTTTGTTTTGTTTTGTTTTTCGAGACAGGGTTTCTCTGTGTAGCTTTGCGCCTTTCCTGGGACTCACTTGGTAGCCCAGGCTGGCCTCGAACTCACAGAGATCCGCCTGGCTCTGCCTCCCGAGTGCTGGGATTAAAGGCGTGCGCCACCACCGCCCGGCTAATCCATTTCTATTAATCTATACCTTGCCACGTGGCTTGTGGCTTACCGGTACTTTACATTTTCCTTGTCCTGATGGCGGCTGGCAGTGTCTCTCTGACTCAGCCTTCCACTTCCCAGCTCTATTCTTCTCCTTGTCCCGCCTATACTTCCTGCCTGGCCACGGACCAATCAGTGATTTATTTACTGACCAATCAGCAACACATTTGACATACAGACCATCCCACATCACCTCCCCTTTTCTTTTCTTAAAAAGGAAAGTTTTAACCTTTACACATCTCCAAAGTCAGCTTGGTGTATTTGGGAATTTGGGCGTAGATTTTCTTACTACTTCCTGCTGGAGGGGGGCGCTGTATCTTATGGGGACACAAAGAATATTTTAGGATTATGGAGTAGTCCATGAGGGTGTATCGTCTGAGCCAGTTGCCTTGAAACGGTTCTGGATGTTGGATCATCTGGGCCATGGTGTCATCAGAGACCTTTCAGGGGGTCTTGGCTGGTCAAACCTGATGTATCTTAATCTGGAACAAATCCATAGCCTCTGGCTTTCTGTGGAAACAAAAGCAGAATCTCCTTTCCAAAGCAACGTATCCTTATATCCAAATTTTGAAGTCAAAGTACCTTTAAAATATGTATATTGGTTTAACTCAGCTTCCTTTATAATCAAATATCTCTCTGTAGTTAAGAATCCCAAAGACAACACAATCCAGATTCTCTATGTAATATTCATCTTCACGTGGCTTATTTTTTATATTAATTTTACTGTCTCTTTAAAGACTTTATTTTTTAAAACTATGTATTTGTTTCTATACTGTATATATCACCTTTTTTGTCTCTTTCAAGCCTACGTATATTTTACACACATTTTAAACTATTACATCTGAATCTGTCTTATTGTGAATCTATTGCTTTAAGCTGCAGCAGCTGTGGCTGCTGGCTCCACCCACCTCAGCTTCCCAACATGGCGGCGGTACTGTAGTTTTCCGCCAGCTCTGGGAGCTATCGTGGGTCTATGCTTTTATCCAAGCAGCGTGTAGTCCAGAAACCTCTTTTTTTGTTTTGTACTAGCAAAGGCTAAATTCACCAAGCAGCTTAATGTGCCACTTGCAGAGGCCTCATTCCTGCCATATGGCGGCAGGTCGAGTGTGCACGCCAGGAACCCGCCAGTAGCTCAAACCGGCAGCTGCCACTCATTTGAGAGAGACAATTAGGAACTGTTTTTAGCTCCGTTTTAGAATCTTTTTTCTCAGGTTTTAGGTGGAAACTCTTGCCCCACGTTGGGCGCCATTTGTAGCTAGAGTTTTCCTGCCTGGCCCATAGTCAGGATAAATCTCTGCCACCCGCCAGTCCTACAACCGCTCAAACCCGATCAAGTAAACACAGAGACTTATATTGATTACAAACTGTATGGCCGTGGCAGGCTTCTTGCTAACTGTTCTTACAGCTTAAATTAATCCATTTCTATTAATCTATACCTTGCCACGTGGCTTGTGGCTTACCGGTACTTTACATTTTCCTTGTCCTGATGGCGGCTGGCAGTGTCTCTCTGACTCAGCCTTCCACTTCCCAGCTCTATTCTTCTCCTTGTCCTGCCTATACTTCCTGCCTGGCCACGGACCAATCAGTGATTTATTTACTGACCAATCAGCAACACATTTGACATACAGACCATCCCACAGCACAGCACAACTGTAGAAATTTTTTTACACTTTACTATTTCAAGTAATAAGGCTTTTCAGAGAAAAAAATTAATAAGCTAAAGCATATAAAAAGCTAAAAACCATTTATTTACACAAGTCAATTTTTAAAAACCATCTTACCATCATTTATTTTGTTTTGTGATTTCCCCATGACTGAGCTTGGTGACAGGTTGCTGGACTCTAGGTGGCATGGAGAGATGTTAGGAGTCAGGTTGGAGGAGGGAGAATACTTCTCATATTTCTCATAGCTGTACCTGCATACAAGGAAAATTTTTACACTGACAGGCTAACATCATGCTGAAACAGAGGCTTGCTTTACCACTCATGAGGGGGTCAGGCTGGGTTTGCAGTTTCCTTCAAATTGGACTCATCAAACCAAACCAGCACTGAGCAGCAATTTGTCTCATGGCTGGCCAGAAGATGCTGCCTGCCTTTGTGCCATTCTTGGGCCCTCCATGAACCAGTGACAAAAAAGAAAAGCAAGAATCATTTTCAGACTCATTTTAGCAGAAGATAGCGACTAGCCATCATCTATTCCCTTAGAACAAGAGGTATCTATGTACATTTGCTGAAGACCAAGGCTGTCTCCAAGTCAGAGAAAAAATCAGTATCATATCAACTCGAGGCATTAGCAGAACACTTACAGGCCAGTTCTAGAGAATGTGTAAAATGCAGCATGGCTCTAGAGCTGTTTGCCCAGAAGGAATTCTGCATTTTCCCTCCAGGTAATGACTCTGACTCCAAATTAATCCAGCCTTACTCCTCCACCCCTCACCACTTCCTGAGTTTCTTTTTAAGTTGATACATACCCTTGCTAAGTTGGCATGAGCTGGCCGTGAAATCACTATGGTCTACACAGACTGGCCCTGAACTTATGTGATCCTCCTGCTTCAGCCTCGGGACTAGTGGGTATTACAGGCCTGTGTTATCAGCCCCAAATAATGGCAGAAAACATTTTGATTTTCTATTTTTCCGTACTGATTCCACTTCCCTTGTGTACAGGACAGCGCTTTCATACGGATAAGCCCCAGCCTCAGCCATGAATGCTCTCTCTTCCTAAAGTAGTCCTTACTGAACATGTAGAATTCTGTGCACACTTCCTGTGTGATCCCAAGCTTGCTCATTAGTATCAGTTTTCAAAGCAGTGGTCACAGTCACTTTAAACACCCCATGTCTGGGTCCATCAATAAAGGACCTGCTGTGCAGGCATGAGGTCTGAGTTCAGATCCCTAGCACCCTGTTAAATGACGGTGCAACAGCAGGCATATGCAAGCCCAGTACTGAGGAGGCAGAGCACGTCACCAGAGCTCACGGGTTAGCCAAGCTGTGACAGTCCCCTTGTCTTTTCACAGTTCTTCCCTTAAGTGTCTTCACTAGGCTGTTGTTCTCTGTCGTGTGTGTGTGTGTGTGTGTGTGTGTGTGTGTGTGTGTGTGTGTGTGTCTGAGAGTATGTGAATGTGTGTATGCTAGTATGCACACCCATGCTCTCAGGGAGGCCAGAAGAAGGTGCTGGGTGCCTCTGAGCTGGAATTACAGGTGTTTGTGCAACATGCAGCTTGCACAGCGAGTGCTCTTAAAGGCTTGGCCATCTTTTCCAGCCCCATTCTCTACAGCTAATATCCCTATTTGACATAGCACAGCACTCTGTATTTGTGTATTGTTTTCTCTTCCTCCTAAGATCCATGAGCTCAGGGACTTCTTTTCATTCCCTTATTCACAGTGTCTAAGATAATGATCAGCATGGCTCTATACTATATCAATACTAGATAGGTGAATTAGTGGAGGTTAGAGAAAGAATGCTAAACTCAGCCAGCCTGAGTGGCCCTTCATAATTAGCATCTATGATTGATAAGTTTTATGTAAAACCAAGGTTATTTATTTGGAAAATACAGAATAAAAAGTTTGTTTATATAAAACAATGCATATTTACAAAAAGTCCATAATCAATGAACAGAGTTGTGAAAAGCTGTAAAGAATATCCGGTGATGGGGCTGAAGACGTGGCTCACGGTGAAGAGTACTAGCTGCTCTTGCAGAGGACCTGGGTTCAATTTCCAGCACCCATGTGGCAGTTCACAACCAACTGCAAGTCCAGTTCAAAGGCATCCAATGTCCTCTTCTGGCCTCCATGGCACTGCATGAATATCTTGCACAAAGATACAGGCAGGCAGAACATCCGCATATACATATTTAAACAAATGCCTATGATCCCAGAACTCTGGAGGCTGAGGCAAGAAGGTTGTGAGTCTAATGTCATCCTGGGCTGTCTAGTAAATTAAGCATCTGTCTAGCCAGAGCCACCTAGGAAGACATCTACCTTATGAAAATAAGACAAAATTATCATTAAAAAAAAAAAGGAGGAGGAGATCTGCTATTGCAGGAAAAGGTTAGAAAAAGATGGATGCTTTAGACTTACTTCTCCATGAAGAACTGGGGCGCTGCAATGAGCATTGTTCCCATGCCCATGACTAGGCATCCTGCTCCTATTATTTTTGGTCTGTGAAGTTTGGCACCAAAGTAACTAACAAATGTGATGACCAGGAGATTCCCTTTGGGGGCAAGAAGAAGCAGTCATGGTCTAGGAAACAGTCAACAGCAGAAGCAAACAAATGACGCACACAAATTTATCGAAGCTTCACTCTAAGGAGACAACATACCCAGCCTTCCTATCATGCTGCTTTGTCCTGTGAGCTAAAATGGCTGCAGAAATTACCTTCAGATTCATGACTCATTCATTCACCTGATCTTTTTTGTCAAAATATTCCACTCACCATCCCCCTACCGCTTTGTTTGACCCAACCTAGTCATTTGTTCTTTTAAAAGCATTATATCAGTAAATTAAATTACAGAGGGCTGCAGGGGTGGCTCCCTGGTGAAGAGAGTGCACGGCTCTTACAGAGGACCAAGTTTGGTTCTCAACACCCACACTGGGTGGCTCACGGCTGCCTGTAACTCCAGCTGCAGGGGATTAGAAGCCCTTATCAGAACTCCAAGGGCACCTGCATTCAAATACACACACCTAGACACACACACACACACACACACACACACACACACACACACACACACACCTAAAAATTAAAAATAAATCTAAATTATACAAGGCTTCCTCTAGTTGATATTTTAAATTTTTCTTAGTGATTTTGCAGCAAATTTTATTAATTTTCTCCATTCACTTATGCTTTGGATTAAAGTTTCTATTAGTTTTCTAATTGCTTTTGAAACATATTTTTTGTATTATCTCTAAAGCTGATATTCCCTGAAGAAAGGTATTAAAAAAACACTATACTTCACTTTAACTGAAATAAAATATTAAACTCACATTTATAAAATGATACTTTATTTCACAAGACAGGCATTTTAAAAGGTGAATAAATAATGTTGGTTTTAAAGTAAGAATTACATAATTCTAAAACAGCTCTAATGAAATGTCATGTTATTTTTGTATGTATGCATTTATGTGTACACATTCTTGTGTGTGTGTGTGTGTGTGTGTGTGTGTGTGTGTGTGTGTGTGTGTGTGTGTTTGGTGTGCATATGGAGATTAGATGTTAACCTTGGGTGTCAGCCCTCAGATGCTGTCTGCCTTGTTTCATAAGATGAAGCCTCCTCTCATAGGCCTGTGGCTTTCTGATTTAGGCTACGCTGTGATCCAGCAACTTGTAACCTGTCTCTACCCATTCATTCTGCAATAACAAGAAAGGGTTCAATACCATGACTGGATTTTTGTTGTTGTTTAATGTGGATGCAGACATCAAACTCAGGTCTTCATGTTTACATGACACTTTACTGAATGAGCTATCTCCTGAGCTCTATGATTCAACATGTTTTATGGGAATATTTCTCAGGTTCTGTTATATAAAAGAATTCCTAAGAGATGATACAAAAGGAGATACAAAGCTGTTAAAAATGTAAACATCTTGTCATATCCAATTTCTGCTGCTATGGACCAGGGTCCAGTCAAGGAACCTGTACTTGCAAGTTAAGCTCAACTACAGTGATGTGGATCACACCAGCAATACACCATGAGAAACCTGGGTTAGAGGTGTACATTTTAAGGACCTTTCACATTTTAGCTATAATCATTTGGGAAGTCTCATTTGCAGGAACTCCTGTCTAGATAAAGAAGCAAACCCTTCCCCATCGGCTGGCTGTGGGGGCCAATGGGTGGCCTGATTTTTTGCTGTCCTTGGTGTTTCCATGTTACAGCAGGAGCATATTTCCCATCTGCAAGCAATCATCTGGTTTACTACTGTTCGGACATACTGCCAGAGTTAGTCAATTGGAAAATGAGTGGTAAATTTTACAGCCCAAAGGATAATAATACGGTCATGGGAAAAGTAGCTTGGAAATGAGGTCTATGTGCTTGACTCTTAGAAGAATTCAGCTCTTTAAAATTTGCTGTAAAAAAAAAAAAAAGCATGAGAATACCCATTTGACACTTAAGTAGTGTAAGACACTATACT
This sequence comes from Peromyscus californicus insignis, assembly GCF_007827085.1. NCBI lineage: Eukaryota > Metazoa > Chordata > Mammalia > Rodentia > Cricetidae > Peromyscus > Peromyscus californicus. The sequence goes on along the minus strand of NW_026294584.1, from coordinate 153,865,000 downwards.
AGTTATGTCTTTCTGTTTGTGAAGCTGACTAACATTTTATAACAATCCTTTTATAGCTCCATGTACCCTCTACCAAACTCTCACAATAAGGGACTGGGGTTCAAAGGTGTTTCTTTGTCACATTAATGAATAATGCCATTTCACTACCTGTTCCATCTCCAGGGGTTTAAGTTTCCTGTATGTGCTGTAATAGCAACCTTTCTAAGTTCCCAGGAGAGATACATGAGAAATATATGATAATTTAAAGTCTAAAATAAAAATGAATGGGAACATCTGGGAAGAGGGTCAGTGAATAACATGCTGGCTGTGTTCAGATCCCCAACACCAACATAAAAGTTGGCATGAAGCTGGCACCAGTAATCTGGTACTGGGCTCAGAGAAGGTGTGAAGATTGGCAAATCCCAAAGGCTTTCTGGCCAGCCAGCCCAGCTACAATGCTGAGCACCAGGTTCAGTGAGGGACTCTGTCTCAAAAGATGAAGTGAACTAGTATTAAAGGAAGATGTTGGACGTCTACCTCTGGCTTCCACTTATGCATGCACAGGCAGAGTATCTGTGTACACATATGTATGTACATGTTTGCATAGATATCACATACATATGTGCATACACACACACACACACACGCACACACACACACACTGAATTGGATATAAAAATTCTTCCATACTTCACGTGGCTAATTGATAAATAGATAAGAGGTCCAGGAAGTTTAATAAATGCTTTACCAAATTTACCCCTCGATTTTTTTCTTTTAAGTATACACATTCAAAATTTCAAATCTTAGAAAAGAAAGCAAACAACTGAAGTTATTTTATGTACTAGAAACAAAGACTGAACAAGGAAAGTGTGAGCATTGGCAACTGGAGCCCAAGTGCAGTTGTGAATTGGAAGGTCAATATCCTATTAGCAAACAGACCAGTGAGTGAAGCCTGCTTAGACTCGTTACAGGAGTGAGAATAGGAGCTAAGAAGAAATCCGTTAATTAAGCCACTATGTAACAGGTAGAAGAATCATTTTGCAGAATAGAAGACATGTAGTGAATCCCTCAATGCAGCCAGTAAATGAAGTGTAAGGAAAAACTGAGCCTAGCATGGTGGTGCACACTTCAATCCCAGCACTCAGGAGGCTGAAGCCAACCGATCTGTGTTATTTGAGGTCAGACTGGTCTACACAGTGAGTTACATGCCAGCCAGGGTCACAGAATGAGATACCATGTCTCAGAAAATCAAAACAGTGAGACAGAAAGAAGAAAGAGAAATGTGCTGAGTAATAAAATTTTAAATTAAGCTTACTAAAAACCATACTAAACAAATTAATACGTTAATTAAAATAAAAACCATGCAACAGGTACATTGTTGAATAGTGATGTTTTAAAAGCACTGTATTAAGTCAGAGACAAGAAAATGGTATTAATTATCACCACTTCAATTCAACATAGCCCCAAGGCCAATTGAGTAAGAAAAGGCAAAAATCATTGGCACACTTAGGAATCAAAAAAATAAATAAATATAATAGTGTCTTCTATTTTAGTCACGTGATTTTCTATTCAGAATACGCTAGAGTTTCTATGGACAATCAATTGAAATTGAAAGAATTTCAACCAAGTTGTTGCATGTATAGATTATTACATATAATTTTTGTTGTATGTATGTGGGGTGTGTGTGTATTCATACATGTGTGGGAACATATGTGTGTGGGAGGAAAGTGCACATGTGTTACATGTGTGTAGAGATTGGCTGCTGGCACTGGGTATCATTTTGGACCCGTTTCCATCTTATATATTGAGGTAATCCAACAGAGAGTTTACACCATTTCTAAGCATCTCTAGCGCTAAGGTGTTTCTACATAGAACCAAGAGCGAGGAAATTAAACTTGCTGATATCTCATTTTCACTGGCACATCACCCTCCATCCGTAATTCTGCCTCTCTCAGCAGGTACTGGCTTCCTATCAATACCCCTTTTTTTTCCATGATGCAGATTATCACCTGACAAAAGGAAGTGACACTGTGATATAAGGAACTGGTATGATTAGGCATTTTAGAACCTTGATATATGCGAGGTCATTGACTAACAGCAATGATGGCCTCTGACAACAAGAAACACAGACTTGCTGTGAGATGTCTCAGCAGGCAAAGGCACTTGTCACCAAGTTGTTGACTTGAGTTCAATCCAGAGAGCCAACACGTCGGAAAGAGAAAAATGACTCTCAAAGTATCCTTTGACCTTCCATGAGCACCATGGAACACATGTATATGCGCATGCAAATACACAGACTAAATTAATAACTAAATAACTAACTAAATATAATCTAAAACAAAAACAAATAGATGCTTGGGTCCCCTCCTTGCAGAATCAGTACCTGTACTTTAACACTTTCCAGACACCACTGTGTCCATTAAGGTGTGATTGGCACTGATTCAGGATCTTTGTGAACAAATTAGCTGGCATTCTCTACCTACAAAGGCTGATAGCCTGCTTAGAACACTAGTGGTTGGAATTTTATAGGTTAAGAGTCAAATTATCTTAGGTCTTCTTAATCTCCTACATAGTAATTTGTCACCTACCTTTGTGTATGACCTGACATCTTCCTGACCACTAGGTAGGTCCTTTGACTGTATGAACAGATCTCTAACCTGTCCAAAAGCTAATATCGTCATCAAGCAGGCTCTTAACCCAATAGCAGAGGTTTCCCCTACTTTGCTATAACCACCTACCTGGTATTTCCACCAGCATGTTTGGAAGCATCTTGATTTATGGCTTTCTTTGTTCTTAAAACAAAACCTTCATGAAACAGTTACCACATTAGGACACTATTTGGAGTAGCCTAAGTCTGTGTCCCTGGGTTATGGTCATGCATCATCTCCAAAATAAACTATCTCTTATCCCTTTTGAAGTGAGGGCTGTATTTATTGCAAAAGCCAGAAAGGAAAAGTTTATATGTTCAATGGTCTCACTTTCTCTGTGACATCCCAAGTCACAAATGAAATCAAAATAGCAAAATTTTAAAAAAAAGATTTAAATATTCCTTTCATTCGAGGTAAAGTTGACACTAAAGCAGTTAAGAGACTTCCCTGCAATTTTATTTGTCCCAAATGGCATCAGTGACCACTGAGGGGATTATTTTATTTACTTTGAAAAGGCACTAAATGCTTCACATTTCTATTAATCCAGGGAGCAGAATAACTGGAACCACACTCTTTCCAACACTTTCAAATCAGTCATTGAAGTCACTCTTTGAAGAGGGAGTCTAAGCAATTGCAAACAGAGGCTACCCAATTGTAAGTTTTTACAGTTTGCTCTGCTCTTGTGTTCCTGCTGATAGAATAGAATCCCCTTTCTCTTTCACAGCTACTGTGTAGAAAAATACATAAGTATCTACTTCTTAAGTATTTGGGCTACATTTTGGCAGAGTCCCTTTGCATGTTCCCACATTCTCAATCCTCCAAGAGGTGCTTCCCACATACGACAACCCCAAACACCAATCAGCACCCCATCTTACTCTAAGAAAAGTCTCCTCTGAGATATGTAACTGATTCATCTAAGGTGTCCAGTCAGAAATACTGGAGGCAGGGAAATTGTTATCAGTTGCCTACTCTGTCAAAGAATGGGTTTCCTTTATGTAGCATAAGGTCCTGGCAGATTTGTCCAAATAGGATTTTACAGGTTGGATCTCAGCAGACAATGAAGGATGACATTGAGCAGGTTTCAGAGAAAGACCAGGGACTTAAAGAGAAAGTCTGGCTTCTGTAATACCTACCGATTTCAAAACTACCATCAATTATTCCCACCAGAGAGGAAGAGATATCAAACCTTCTCTCTATCTGAGTGATGGTGCTCTTCAGATAGCCTTCTGCCAATGCTTTGGCAAAGTAAACAAAAGACAGGGCACCCAAGAACACCTGAAAAACATGAAAGGGCACACGTAGTCTGACTAGCTTGGCATAGCTTGGAAGTTACTAAGGAAACAAAATTCAGAGGAAGAGCAATGCTGAACAGCAACTGTGTTACCATTGACAGTTTGATTCAAGTACTGTTGCAGCTCTAATTAGTCTCAAGACCATTCAGCGTTCCTCCCCTCCCCCCAAAACAACCCCTCTAAATTACATGGCAGTTGAAATGCATGCTGATTTTCATGTAAATTGCATGCAGGATTCCATCTCTCCCCTACCACTCCAATAAAGACATTAAAGAGAGTCTATCTTTGAGACTATCAACGAGTGGCATAGAAAAAGCCCTAGGTGGGTAAGGAAATAAAAGAAGTGGAAATCATAACCCGTACATGCACCATCTTCTCACAAGTCCAAACTTGCCTGTTATACATTTTGAAATCAAAGTCCTGCACTAGCCGGAAACACCTTACACTGAAATGTTCAGTCTAGTTTTTTGTTTGTTTGGTTTTCTTGAGACCAAGTCCTTTAGATATGTACTTGTTAACTTCATTCTTAAATTTTCAGTGGTTCTTCAGCATCTGTTTATATTTTAATAGATGTGTTTTAATTATATGTGTAAAGTAGTATGCATGTGAATTCAGTTTCATATTTATTAAAATACAATATTATTTTGTTTTATTAATAGTATTTGCTGTAAAGAAGGGAGACTTGCATCATGCAGACACCTGTCCCTTTCTGTGTAACAAGAAAAGTCAAAGTTTTCTTTCTCAGAAGGAAAACAGTGTGGGTGTATTTAGTACAATACATGGTGCAGGGCAGTGCTTTAACAAATGTCTGCTTCTCTATCTCCCCTGTTTGTATAAGAAGACCTTCAAAAGAGTCCACGAAATTCATCTAGCCTGCAAAAATGACTCCACTGCTTGGCGAGTGGGCTTAATAATTTGCAGTTAAGAGCCTATTTTCAAAAAGAAAGCAATTTCCTCTTCTAGCTGAATTTTATCTGGAAGGAAGTCAGCATATAAACTACACCCAAGCCTTCTACCTTGAGTTCGCCACAGCACGGTCGTGCTTCCTCTGGGGACGGATACCCCACTTTAAAGGACTGACTTCTGACAGGACGCGCTGGATTTTTGTGGAACAAATGGGCGTTTTTCTTGGATGAGGTGTCCATTATGAAAACGTTCCTTATCCCAGCCTGTCAAAGTTGATTTTAAAAGGAAACAACAATTTAATTCTGATCTACATAATTTAAAAACGTTTCCATTTCACAGTAGACTACAGTTCTATAGGTATAATTTAAAGGGTCGCTATCTCCTCTTACCACAGAAAGTTGGCAACATTTTTCAATTAAAATCAGACAGGATATTTGATTAACGAATCCTGCCATCGAGAGCCTACAGCCAGCGTTCCTTTTCAGTCTCTTCACTTTGAGCCTCATTATAGCAAAGAATAAATTTCCATGTTGCCTTTGGAATAAATAACGAGGCAGAAATTTTCTGACTTTGTGGTCTCGCCAGATTAAACTGGGCGCGAGCAGGAAGAGGAAGAGGAATCCAACCTCTTGAATATTGATTCATTAGAATTAAGGCTTCCAAGACTCAATGAATAACAGAAGCTGTCACCATCCCAGACCCCTGAAGCACCTTAGCATTCCCGTGGCACCCGAGTAAGGATTAAAGCGAAGCAACAAGGAAGAGGTCCAATTTGTGTACCACTTGGCTAATGAGGAAGGAATGTGAACGATAAAGTTCTAGTGCCTAGACTGAATTTAGATGAAAGGACAGGCTTTAGTTTGCCTTAGAGGAAGGGAAGCCCTCCTCATGCTTAATTCCCACCCTCCCCTCTCTCTTCCTCCTGACCAAACTCATAACAGTTTTGCACAATCTAACCCTATTTCTCCCTGTTAACATTAATATTTACACATCCTGTGCTACACTTTGTTAGCTTTCTACATGAGCCAGAGTTTGTCCGATAATCTAATGCATGCCACAGGATTCAAAAATTAAAACAGCATGGCTGTCCCTGTTGGTTACAAGATGCCCACTTGTACACAAATAGAGGTTTTCTAACCCTCATTACACTGACTGCAGAAATAATATTTGGAGTAAAACTTCATGCATGTGGTAGAATTTAGGATTGTTCTGCTTATGTATATACAATCTTGACCTTGTTAGCCAATTCTTCTTCTTGGTTTATTAAAGTTCCATCATTTGGCATCACAGATAGCATTTCATTTTTGAAAAGAAAATCAAGGAATGATGGCACGACTCATGTTGAAACACAAAAGTAACAGCCGACAACCCTAACAATTTAAAAATGGAGTAGATGTCTTTACTCTTTATTTTATGGGAAACGTACAAGGTTTAAAAGAGAGGGGCAGGGACTTTTTTTTAAAATACTATAAGACATAAAGTAAATGACAGGATGCTTTATCAAGAGATCATCTCTAAGGGAAGTAAGCAGAGAATGACATGGATTCACTGATGCTGTTTATTTGATACAACTGAAGGGACCTGCGTTATGAAGTTTCATGAGGACAGCATAGAAAGACAAACTTCAGAACAAACCTATAGATGATAAACTCCCCCAAATGTTACCAAAACCAAATCAACTGCTCAATACTTTAATTGGAATTATTCTAAAAAAAATCAGAAATTGAGTAATAGTAGTGGTTGATAACATTCAACATCCATTCCTGATAAAAACAACAACAATAAAACAATAGTAACAGAAACAAAACCAGAACTCTTAAGAAACACTGTTAGCAGTCTGGGGTACCAACTTTACCTACCTACTAAATTACTGAGATTGGATGTCCAAAACAATGCGGTGCAAGAACAATCAAACTCTACTTGAGAAACACAGGCTCCTGCAATGTTGAGTAGGTTTCATTTCAACAAGTCTACCCAGTACCTGATGGAGAATATCTAGAAACAGTCAATGTTTAGGATGAAAAATATCCAAACAGCCAAATGATCTAAATGGCCAACAAATTATGGGGATGTCTCACAACGAAGTCTTAGAAGCCACTGGGAGGTAAAGTGAAGAAGCAAATACAGAAATTGAACAGAGAAGAATGTGCTTTTAAAACAGTGCGAAAAACAGAATGATAAGAAATGAACTTACACGCAGAGAAATAAAGTTTCAGCAACTTCAGTGAAAATGCCTTATTTCTGGTGAATGTCATTGCAGAGAAGTTTTTAATGTTAATTAAGTCTATGCATATTTTCTAGTTTTTCCATAATAAACATGCATTCTACATAAAAATATTATGACATTAGAAACCTAAAAATATCACTACATAAAAACAAATAGCCAGAAAGATTTTTAAACACAAAAGGAATAATAGTAAATTTACAACTCAAGATGTGATTCTTTCCAGAAACTATACAATTAAAATTTGAATTTTTTTAGGGGCTATCAACATACTTCCTTCCATCAGACACGATTTTGAAGCTGTTAACTAGATTATGCAACACATCACTTGAACTAAATCTTTCTTTCAAAGAGCAAATGGTTTGATTATTAGCTGCTCATGCCAAACAGTAAAACATACTGGAAATAATATTTTTAAAATCTGAGGTATCTGAGTATGCTATCTTCTTGTATCTGGATGTGTTGACACAATCATTCTTACTGTGATCGGGTGGTGAGGACAAAGAGCAGACACCCTGATCTGGGTCAATATTGTGATCGGACAAAGTAACACTCTTAAAAAATTGACACTACATAGTATTGCTGAAGCAAAACTGCATCTAAATGGCTAATATGCAAATCAACATGACTGCAGTATGGTCTAAGCAGGTTTCAGCTTGTGTGAGCTTCTCAGTGCTTTGAAAGGATGGGGAGAAAAGTGTGATGACATGAATGTAAAGACTTCTGCAGTCAAGACCCCTTCTCTTCCGCTGCATTTGTGTAGCAGGACTAGAGCACAGTTTAGAGGGACATGCATCTGATATATCCTTGGTCCACTTGAGTAGATTTTTCAAAAATAATAATAAAAAGGCAGATGGCAAAGTTTCATTCAATATTCTAGGTTAGGGCATACATACTCCAGAATCTAAAACAAACAAGCCAAGCTGGTAGTTTTTAAAAAAGCTGAATTTTCTGTTCACATGGGTTGGTTTGAGAATCTAGTCTTTAAATGAGTATAGACGGCCAGGGTCAGTGAAGTTAGTCACACATATATACATGGGCCCTTCTGCTCTGGACCAGCTCTGTGCAGCCACCCTGCATGGGCTGTCCCAGAGGTCAGACAGTAACCACACCCAGCCCTCCCCTCTCAACAGCTCTGCACCAGTCAGGTGCTCTGACTACTCAAGAGCTTAAAAACTAACCTGTGGTGTTTGGTGAGGAGCAATGTGCCTTTCATAGAATACTGATCTCCCATCCCTAACAACAAATGATTTTACTATCAGATTCACATTTCATAAGCACTACTTCTATTCCGAGTGATATATGCATATATTGTAATCTTTAAAATAACCCCCAAACTTCAAAATCATCTTATCTACTTATAAAATGATTTGGCTAAGAGCAGTTAAGGTTTCTGTCAGAGGCTACGCAACTAATAAGCATCAAAGCCCAAATTCGAAAGCAGATCTGTATTTACCTGGCTTCTCCAACCAGAGAGACTTTCCTATTTGACCCAGCTAACAAGGGAACCCACTGCCTTTTACTGAAGTGTCATGGAAATCAAAGTCTTGCAGAAATCAATGTCAAATTATCAACTTCTATCCTAGGAGAGCAAAGCATAATGCTCACACAATTAAAAAACACTAATAAATGAATGAATGAATAAATCAATAAATAAAAAGAACCCATTCTTACCTGGAGGTAGAGATCAAAGCTGGCCAGTTCTCAGAAAGTTCAGCAAAAGGCTGAATCACAGGGCGCAGCCTGAAAGAAGAAACTGAGGCAACACTCCACAGCAGTTCTGAGTAGTTCTGGCAAGTCAAGAGAGCTGGTGGGCACAGACAGAACAGATTAGAGAAAAGAAAAGACCAAGGGTCTGGTCTCACTCGGGGCAATCTTTCTCTTTCGCCTTTCCAGTTGGCCTCTTTTTTTCTGGCAGTCTGGAGGGAATTGGGCACCCTGGCAAGGGCACTGCCCTGCGCCTCAGCTCCTAGGGTGCGGAGAGCGCTGGAGACTTTGAGCCATTTCTTTGCAAACTGCAGAAAGTTTAAGGCCACACGTGATAAAGCTTTGTTTATAGGAGAAAGAGGAAAAAAGAAAAGACCACTGTGATTTGTACTTGCTGATCCCAGAAAACACAACTCCACAGGGGGGTAGGAGGAGTAAGGAAACAGGAGCCAGGACAGGGGAAGGAAGTTTGTAACAAAGACCCCCCCCCCCCCTTCTTCCAAGCAGTTCTACAGCCAGCGGTTCCTTAGGGATATCAATGGCCAGTCTTGTTGTGCTGCATTTGTTTGTTTGCTATTATTTAAAAATATATCCTTGGACTAATTCCTGGCATGGTTTCCTCTCCCCTTGGGATTCTAGAATCTGCAGGAACACTTTTAGGTCAGAATCAAAGCTCTGCGGGCTCCTTCCAGGTGGAGTTCATTCTCAAAGAAAAAAAAATCAGTAGCTTTCACCCCACCCCTTGATCCTTGAAATTTGACAAAATAGCAGCTTCACTTTTGGCATTCGATTGTGTATGCTACCTAATCCTGAATGAAGAGAATGCCTTGCTCTGAGAAATTGTACAACTCAAATAAATTCTTTTCCCAAGAGAATGATTTTTAGAGGATTTTGAACAGCATTAGTTTACATTTTGTTTCCACCTGTAAGGGAATTTGCCACCGGGATTCTCCAAGGTTCAACTGGTTCTTCCAGGGCTGTAACTCCGAGTAGGCCACTTAATCTCAACATGTTCCACAATGGAACTAAATCTTTGGTCTTCAAAATGAGATTTCTAGGGACAGTCCAGTGATTAATTATGTCATGCCCATTACATATGAAAGCCCCAAAGGAGCTAACAGTGCTTTATCACAGTTGTAATTCCAGTTTCCATGGTGGTCAGGATGATTAACCACCATTTTTAAAAATTAATTTTTGTTTTTATGTGTATGTGTGTGTGCTTCTATGAGTTTATGTGTACCATATGCATGTAGTACCTGCCTAGTCCAGAAAAGGGCAGTGGATGTCCTGAAACTGGAGTTAGACATGGTTTTGTGAGCTGCTGTGTGAATATTGAGAACCAAACCCCAATCCTCTGCAAGCGCAGCAAGTGCTCTTAACCACTGAGCTATCTCTCCAGCCCCATTAACCAACAATTTAAAGAGTACATTTTACTACAAAGTAATAAAACAAGAAGCAAAGAAACTTGGATTTACCTTAAACTTTACAAAGAAACAATGGACTGTGTGTGGTGCTGCATGCTCTTAATCCCAGCACTCTGGAGGCAAAGGCAGATCTATCTCTGAGTTCAAAGCCCGCCAGGGACATATAGCAAGACACTTTCTCAATAAAAGAAAAGAAGAGAAGAGAAGAGAAACAAAAAAAAGAGAAAGCAATGGTGTTTGGACTGTTTTTTGACTAAGTTCTTTATTTTAGCAATCAAACTGGGCTTTGCCATCAGAAGTAGGGGTCAAATATCTTTGTAAGTAGATATCAAATATCTTCCAGTATGTCCACAAGTGGCCATTGGCTATCAAAGGGGGAATGGTGTATGCCAATCAAAAGGACTCAGGACTTTTTTATCTTTATCAAAAAGAAAGAAATAGTAATTCTCCCCTTTTAGTATAATTTGGACTATTTCAGTGTTTTTCAAATCACTCTCTAACAGGACTCTTTTTCTTACTTTTACAAACCGTAGTCAACATGACTACAGAGAATGTAGCTAAGTTTCACGTATTTCTTAGGGCTTCTGGAACACAGCCTTGTCTGGATCATATCCTATTGCACATTTTCATTCTCACCTTCAAATTTTGGAGGCCCACTCCTTAAACTGTGTATTGAGACACCAAATGGAGTTGCCTACCTCAACAGCAGGGATCACACACACACACAAATGTGCCAACAGTACAACATTTCTGAGTGTTTAAAGGTCAGAGTTAATTCAAAATCAAATGGGTACCAAATCTGAGGTGCTTGAGCAGAGTTCAGCTGTGCTCTATCGTGAGACTCCACCGAAGCCTTGGTTCTGCACACACAGCATGTCCATTCGGCCTTGAGCATGCCTGTGTGGCCCACAGTGCCCACAAATGCAGTCTGAAGCACAGGCTCAGATTCCAGGCAATTTTATATTATGTGTTGGCAGAGTTTTGACCACAGGGCTGAGTTTTCTGCTCTTATAGAAGCAAAGTGGTTTAATTAGAGAAAACACAGACTTCATGCTTTCCTGTATCATTCTTCAGTCTACATCAAAGTATCATATATTTATACTGCATTCTGCTAAAATGTTTGAGTTTTGAAACTTTATGTTTGAATTGCTGACTTGAATTTCATTTTAAAAATTCCTGAAATTAATTTTGGTTTGCAATTAGGACAGAATTTCCAGTAACTTCTGAAATGGCCCTAGCATACTTTTGCTGTTTTGCACCTTATACTTCTATAAAAACCCATTCTCAGCATTGGTGTTTATAAAATCAAAGTTTCAATCAGCTCTTAAAACTACTAAATATGCTTTCTATCCTGCAGTATCAAAAATTACCCAAGATTTAATTTTTATGTAAAACAAACACGCATCTCATTAGAATGCAAATTTGCTTTAATCTTTTACATTTGGTAAACTTGTATGTATACCAAAGAATTGCTTTGAAATAAATTTCTTTATGATTTGCCACCATTAAATGTTGGATTTATTTGATACATATACTTGGATTTATTTGAGACATGTGCATATCTGGGTCATGTAAAAATTTCCCAGGAAAACAAGTGTGAGTCGAACAAACAGTAAGGAACTTTTCTCTAGGTAGGTCGGAGGTCAATGAGGAGTCATGGCATCTCTGGAACAGCCATTCAGCTCTACCCCTGTGCTGAGAAACCTCCCAAGGAGTGACTGCGAATCTAATACCTAGGGCTGCAGTGAGGGCTTTGACCAAAATAAAACAACAGAACCACAAGCTGACTCTCACTCTCTCTTTTGCTCACTCACTCACTTACTCACTTACTTGGCTCTTGCTCTTGTGAAGGTGGGCGTGTGTGTGTGTGTGTGTGTGTGTGTGTGTGTGTGTGTGCGTCTTAGTTCAGGTTACTATTGCCGTGATGAAACACCATGACGAAAGCAACTTGGGGAGGAAAGGGTTTCTTTGGCTCACATTTCCATGTCACAGTCCATCTTCAAAGTCAGGATAGAGCAGGAACCTGGAGACAGGAGCTGATACAGAGGGCATGGGGTAGGGAGCTGCTTACTGGCTTGCTCTCCATGGTTTGCTCAGTCTGCTTTCTTATAGTACCCAGGACCACCATCTCAACAATGGCTCCACCCACAAGGGGCTGGGCCCTCCCCATCAATCACTAGTTAAAAAAATGTCCTACAGCTGGATCTTATGGAGGCATTTACTCAACTGAGATTTCCTCCTCTCAGATGATTCTAGCTTGTGTCAAGTGGTCTACAGAGAGAGATCCAGGACAGGCACCAAAACAATACAGAGAAACTCTGTCTCAAACCCCCGCCCCAAAAAAAAGCCAGCAGAGTGTGTTAAGGAGTGGGTAGGTCTAGTCATATCTGAGAACTATAGAGGAGACTCCTTTCTTGCCTCTTCCACTTCCTGGGTCCAGTCAGGGTCTTTGGCTTTCTGTGGTGAATGGAATCATAGAGGTAATTTCTGTCTCTGATATTGATATGGGAATATCTGACTGTCTTTCAAAGCAGAGAAACCTTTCTTGGCTCTTGTATTTGGCTTGGGAACTTATGGTCCTAGGAACTCAATGGCTACCAAAGCCACTGGAAGCCAGATGTTTTTGAGTATCTGTCTTGCAAATCTAAAAAAATGGAATTCACAGACCAGAGAAGCCGAGTTTTAGAGAAGCATTTTATTATAGGGTGCTTAGGAGAAAGAATAAGGAGCTCTTAAATAGCTGGAGGGGTCCCGGGAACAGGGTACCTTGCATTGGAGTTAATAAGGCTTTAGTGGATGGAGGAAAGAGAAGTGGACATAAACTGGTCCCACTCAGTCCAGTTTCCATTTTAAGTATTCAGGTAACTCTCAGTTTCAGTCCAATTCTCAGTATAGATTCCAGGAGCCATACTTTAGGAGAAAAGAGGTAAGGAAACACCTCACCCTCTGGCATCTCCAGTTTCTGGCCACAGCAGAACCAGATGAATTTTTTACTTAGAAGCTTCTAGCATTTTGGCCTCTGGCATGAACAAGGCTGCGTACATGCCTAAGGGCATTTCCAACTTTTAGATAAGAAAGAAACTGGTCACACTTTGGGGTCCTTTTACTCTTAAGTGCCTAGCCAAGGTCTACCACCTGTCATCATTCTCACTTAGCTACCCCGTCTCCTGTGTTTCTGTCTTCTGTTCTTGAAACACTACTAAAACCTTTAGGATTTTCAATTTGGTTGCACCTGCAAAATCCCCATTGCCAAGGTAGGGTGCACTCAGAGATACAGGGGATTAGAATTATAGCACAGGGTTGCAAGAAGCAGTTGCCATTCACCCTAACACTCATTTTCTTACTACCGTTCTTACCTCAGTAGCTTCATGTGATCACTAACTTCTGTACACTCAGTTCCCCTGCCCCTCTTTCTATGTGTTGTCCTTTCTTGGCAAATCTCACTGACTTGAATCCAACTTTCTGTTTATTCCACTTTTATCCCTACACTCTTGAAAATGAAGACCCATTCATTAACATGCCCTCAGGGTTGATTTTGTATTCATCATCACTAATTTAACTGGACAGCAGATTAATTGTTGGGCAGAATACATTTTAATGATCCAATCATTTTCCCTCTTTCTTAAATAACTTCTCTAATCTCCCCCCTCCCCATCCCCCACAGCCTCAAATTTTAGCTAGTGGCCTAACTGAGGGAAGTCACTGATGAAATAGGGAGGAAGAGGCAGGATAAACAGCAGTCTGCCACCGTTGTATCTATTCTCTGCCTTTAAGGCTGTTAATGGTGTCTGTCTTCTCCCTTCTTGATCTTGTGGAAGAACTAGCCACACTTATAATCTCTAGCTTAGGTATACACTCCTCAATTTCTTTTCTTCCATTGTTTTTTTTTCTACCAAAACCAATCACTGTTTTGTTTCCATCACAACTATTTCTGCCAATAACAGCAAAGACATTTGCACTAATAAATGAGGTGATCAATTTTTGTATCCGAATTTAGTGATTTAGTAATACAGTTGTGTAGTCACCATTGGTCACACGCTTTTCTCTGACCCTTCTTCACTTTAGTTTCAGAGCACCCCCTCCCTTGATTTTTTTTTTCTACCTCTGTGGCCCCGTACTTTTAGTCTGGAGACTGCAATACCCTGTAATTCTGTCCTAGGATTATCTTCTTTGCTCTAGCTCTATTTCCTACCTATGTTAGTCATTTTTCTGCTGTTATAATAAACACCAGGACCAAAAGCAATTTATGAAAGGAAGAGTTAATTTTCTTACTACTCTAGAGGGAGTGGGGGACATAATGATGGGAAAGGCAAGGCAGCCATAATTACCTGAAGAAAGCTGAGAGACCACAATCTTCAACAGAAAACAAAGCAGAGAGAGCTAGCTGGAAGTGGGGCAAGGCTGATTTCTCAAAGTCTGCCTCAGGTGTCTTAACTTCCCCCAGGAAGGCTGCACCACCTCCCTAAACAACACCAACAACTGAAGACCAGGAGTTCAAATACTTAAACCTACAGGGAACAGTTCTCATTCAATGACTGTACTCCCTTAAAGGGCTCATTCAGTTTCGTAGCTTTAATGTAACTATACTGCACTATAATGGCTATAACACAACATGAGTGAAGTTAAGGGAAGCTTAGCAGTTTCAAATCTGAATTAAGAGGTTTCTCAAACTGGACTATATATGATCACCAACTATGTAGCAATGTCTCTAAGTAATTTGAATTGGGGTGAATCAGTACCACAAATAAAGGTACTGTGGTGAAGAAAAAGACAAGCGTATATTGGTGAAATTACTAAAGCCACTCCACGCAGTTAAAATTTATTTAATGGCGTAACTTACAAGTTAAGGGATAGGTAGGTCGCGGGGTCTGGGGAAGGTGTATCGCAGTCCAGCGGTGTTCTCTGGAGCTCTGCTTGGTCCACCTCCACCGTTCAGGGTCCCGGCACAGAGAGAGTGCTGGCCCATCCAGATCCGGTCTCCAGGTGCCTCCCTTGGCCCTGCCTTGTAGTCGTGACAGTTGCCGAAGTCTCAAAGGGGTTGGAACTTCCAGATCAAAATTGGAATGGCTACCCACTACAAGCGTGTGATGAAATAATTTATTTACTCAAATTACACAACAGAAAAAAAAAAAAAACAGAAGGTATGGACCTGGCAGTAATAAGAGTACTGCCTATAGCAAGAGACAATGGCTGTGCAGGTCTTTGTTTTGATGAAGTAGTCTGGTGAGCCGCTTCATGTGTGGTTTCTGTGGAATGTAACCCCTGCCATATAGATGAGGGCATGACAGTGGCGTCAATGTTCATTATTGGGAGATTAGAATGAGCCACTGTATGCATAATTTCCAGGTATGTCATCTCCACCAAGAAAATGAATGTCATGTAAATAAAGGAAGTTGATTGATAAGTACGCACACCTGGCAGAGTATCTGATTACAGACTAACAACTCTGTGGTATGAATTAGGGCACTCCATATCTCCCAGTTTTGTTGGAAGCAAAATTTTCTGTTTGAGGGATTTCTGAATCAAGTTTGGAGAAATTCCCTGGTAGGAAACTGTTACTTTTCTGGTCTCTTAATGCTAGCCTTCTCTCCACAGGAACCATGTAACTGACTCCAGATCTGGAGAATAATAATATGGGCCTGCAATGTCTTATTCTAGAATCAAAGGAGGACACCTTGAAAACTAGCTGGTGCCAGAAGGAGTCAGGGGCTACACAAACAGGATGGGAACAATGGTGGTATCAATAGACATACTAATATGCTTTGTTAATATATTTGTGCATACATATACATAAATATATATGAATGTAACAATAACAGTAAAGGAAAAATAGACTATCAATTTGAGGTGGGGGGCCCTTCCTGCCCTGGACCTCCCATCTGGACAAGAGGTGAGTGTCTGGGCTCCGACCCAGAGAGACTTGCCCCTAGATCCCATCCCTGGGCACCAGCCATTCCAAGGAAGACCTGCCCAACTTGGCCCCATGTTCTGGTCATCAGGCAGGATCCCCTCCACCCCCACCGGGAAGGATCCCCTTCTCCAAGACCCCCAGCAGACCCTGCAATCTCCATGCCCTGCCCCCATGCCCATCCACCCAAGACCCCAACCACTTCATGAGACTTAGAGACCAGCCCCCAGCTCCCATCCTGCCCCGGACCTCCCATCTGGACAAGAGGTGAGTGCCTGGGCTCAGACCCAGAGAGGTCTGCCCCTAGAGGCTTCTTGAATCTGTCAACTCTGTCTGGGCCAAGAGTGCTGATAAGACCAAGAACGAACCCACAAGGAGATGGGCAGATGTCAAGGCAGAAGTACATACAACAAAATGAAGAGCAATACAGCATCACCAGAACCTAGCCCTCCTCCAACAGCTAGACCTGAACATCATAAAATCGAAGAAGCAGAAGAAAGCAACCTTATGAATAACATCATGAAGAGGGTAGAGGCTTATATAGAAGAAATCACAAAGGAAATTGAGGAAAAGACAAATAAAAAATGGGAAGAATGCTATAAAAATCTAGAGGAAAAGACAAATAAAGCAGAAGAAAACAATAAAGCCCTGAAAGAAAATCATGGAAAAGCAATGAAACAGATGAAAGAAATAGTCCAAGACCTGAAAAGGGAAATAGAAAAAATGAAGAAGACACAAACAGAGGGAATGCTGGAAATAGAAAATTTGAGCAAATGAACGGGAACTTCAGATGCAAGTATAACCAACAGAATGCAAGAGATGGAAGAGAAGATCTCTGGTGTTGAAGACACGGTAGAAGAAATAGATTCATCAGTAAAAGAAAACACTAAAGCCAACAAAGTCATGACCCAAAATGTCCAAGAAATTTGGGACACCATGAAAAGACCAAACCTATGAATAATAGGGCTAGAGGAAGGAAAAGAATATCAACTCAAAGACACAGAAAATATATTCAACAAGATCATGGAAGAAAACTTTCCCAACTTAAAGAAGGAAAAGCCAATGAAGATACAAGAAGCCTATAGAACACCAAACAGACTAGACTCCCCAAAAAAGTCCCCTCGCCACATAATAATTAAACAACTAAACGTACAGAATAAAGAAAGAATATTAAGAGCAGCAAAGGAAAAAGGCCAGGTGACTTATAAAGGCAAACCCATCAGAATAACACCCGATTTCTCAATGGAGACTTTGAAAGCCAGAAGGACCTGGACAGATGTAATGCAGACATTAAGAGACCATGGATGCCAGCCTAGACTAATATACCCAGCAAAACTTTGAATCATCATAGACGGAGTGAACAAGACATTCCAAGACAAAGCCAGATTTAAACAATACTTATCCACAAACCCAGCCCTACAGAAAACACTAGAAGGAAAATTCCAACCTAAGGAAGTCAGATACACCCTCAAAAACACAGGCAATAGATAATGCCACAGCAGTAAACCCCAAAGAAGAGAAGTACACACACACTACCACCAAAAAATAACAGGAACGAACAATCACTGGTCATTAATATCCCTTAATATCAATGGACTTAATTCACCTATAAAAAGGCACAGGCTTACAGAATGGATACGAAAGCAGGACCCATCTTTCTGCTGCATACAAGAAACACACCTCAAATTCAAAGATAGACACTACCTAAGAATAAAAGGCTGGGAAAAGACTTTGCAATCAAATGGTCTTAAGAAGCAAGCTGGTTGCCGGGCGGTGGTGGCGCACGCCTTTAATCCCAGCACTTGGGAGGCAGAGCCAGGCGGATCTCTGTGAGTTCAAGGCCAGCCTGGGCTACCAAGTGAGTTCCAGGAGAGGCGCAAAGCTACACAGAGAAACCCTGTCTCGAAAAAAAAAAAAAAAAAAAAAAAAAAAAAAGAAGCAAGCTGGTGTAGCCATCCTAATATCCAACAAAATAGACTTCAAACTAAAATCAATCAAAAGAGATCAAGAAGGGCATTACATACTCATCACAGGAAAGATCCACCAAGATGAAGTTTCAATTCTGAATATTTATGTCCCAAACACAAGGGCACCCACATATGTGAAAGAAACATTACTAAAGCTTAAACCATATATAAAACCCCACACATTAATAGTGGGAGACTTCAACACCCCACTTTCACCAATGGATAGATCTCCCAAAACAAAACTTAACAGAGAAATAAAGGACTTAACTGATGTTATGACTCAAATGGACTTAATCGATATCTACAGAACATTCCATCCTAACAAAAAAGAATATACCTTCTTCTCAGCACCCCATGCAACCTTCTCTAAAATCGACCACATACTTGGCGACAAAGCAAATCTCAACAGATACAAAACAAGTGGAATAACCTCCTGTGTTCTACCAGACCACCATGGTTTAAAGTTAGATTTCAACAACAACAAAAACTACAGAAAACCTATAATCTCATGGAAACTGAATAATGCTCAACTGAATCACCAATGGGTTAAGGAAGAAATAAAGAAAGAAATTAAAAACTTCCTAGAGATCAACGAAAATGAAGACACCACATACCCAAATTTATGGGACACTATGAAAGCAGTGCTAAGAGGGAAATTCATAGCACTAAATGCCCACATAAATAAGTTGGAGAAATCTCACACTAGTGACTTAACAGCACACCTGAAAGCTCTAGAACAAGAAGAAACAAAGTCTCCCAGGAAGAATAGATGCCAGGAAATTATCAGATTGAGAGCTGAAGTCAATAAAATAGAAACAAAGAGAACAATACAAAAAATTAATGAAACAAAGAGTTGGTTCTTTGAGAAAATCAACAAGATAGACAAGCCCTTATCCAAACTAACCAAAAGAGAGAGAGAGAGAGAGAGAGAGAGAGAGAGAGAGAGAGAGAGAGAGAGAGAGAGAGAATCCAAATTAACAAAATCAGAAATGAAAAGGGGGACATAACAACAGATATTGAGGAAATCCAGAGAATCATCAGGTCATACTTCAAAAACCTCTACTCTACAAAACTGGAAAATCTAAGAAATGGATAATTTTCTGGATAGGTACCACATACCTAAGTTAAATCAAGACCAGATAAACTATTTAAATAGTCCAATAACCCCTAAGGAAATAGAATCAGTCATTAAAAGTCTCCCAATCAAAAAAAAAAAAAAAAAAAAGCCCAGGACCAGATGGTTTCAGTGCAGAATTCTACCAGATCTTCGAAGAAGAGTTGATGCCAATACTCTTTAAATTGTTCCACACAATAGAAACAGAAGAAACATTACCAAACTCCTTCTATGAGACTAAAATTACCCTGATTCCTAAACCAAACAAGGATACAACAAAGAAAGAGAACTACAGACCGATCTCCGTAATGAACATTGATGCAAAAATACTCAATAAAATACTGACAAACAGACTCCAAGAACACATCAAAACAATTATCCACCATGATCAAGTAGGCTTCATTCCAGGGATGCAAGGGTGGTTCAACATATGAAAGTCCGCCAATGTAGTACACCATATAAACAAACTCAAATAAAAAAACCACATGATCATCTCACTAGATGCAGAAAAGGCATCTGACAAAATCCAACACCCCTTCATGACAAAGGTCTTGGAGAGATCAGGAATACAGGGAACATACCTAAACATAATAAAGACAATTTACATCAAGCCAACAGCCAACATCAAATTAAATGGAGAGAAACTCAAAGCGATTCCACTAAAATCAGGAATGAGGCAAGGCTGTCCTCTATCCCCATACTTATTCAATATAGTACTTGAAATTCTAGCCAGAGCAATAAGACAACATAAGGAGATTAAGGGGATACAAATTGGAAAGGAAGAAGTCAAGCTTTCACTATTTGCAGATGACATGATAGTATACTTGAGTGACCCCAAAGATTCAACCAAGGAACTGATACAGCTTATAAACACCTTCAGCAACATAGCATGATACAAGATCAACCCAAAAAAATCAGTAGCCCTCCTTTATACAATTGACAAACAGGCTGAGAAGGAAATCAGAGATACATCACCCTTTACAATAGCCATAAATGATATAAAATACCTTGGGGTAACACTAACCAAGCAAGTGAAGGACCTATATGACAAGAACTTTAAGTCCCTGAAAAAGAAATTGAAGAAGATGTCAGAAAATGGAAGGTTCTCCCATGCTCATGGATAGGCAGGATTAACATAGTAAAAATGGCAATCTTACCAAAAGCAATCTACAGATTCAATGCAATCCCCATCAAAATACCAACACAATTCTTCACAGACCCGGAAAGAATAATACTCAGCTTCATATGGAAAGACAAAAAACTCAGGATAACCAAAAGAATCCTGTACAATAAAACAACCTCTGGAGGCATCACGATCCCTGACCTCAAGTTCTACTATAGAGCTACAGTAATAAAAACAGCTTGGTACTGGCATAAAAACCGACATGGGAACCAATGGAATCGAATTAAAGACCCTGACATTAATCTACACACCTCTGAAAGAAAGCCAAAACTATATGAGTCTCATTGAGAATCAAATTATGAAAATTAGTCTATGGGAAATCTAGGGTCCAAAGGACACAACACATACACAGCCATCAAAGGCCAAAGTGCAAAATCTTATTAGGATAAACACTGTAAGCTGTCTCCAATCAAAAAGTACAAGGGTAATCAATTACATATTAAAACATAAGGAATGAATCAGCCAATGGCAACAAATGTTTGTATTCCTGTCAAAAAGGAAATGCTCTATATATCCAGAAAATTCTATAATCTTCTTGAAATATTTATAAATGCAGAAACTCTAAATTTTCTGTTTTGAGAAATTTATATCACTTCTGTGTGGTGATGTTTGTAATCTAAGAAATAAAGCTTACCTGAAGATCAGAGGATAGAGCCAGCCACAGAGTTAAACATAGAGATCAGGCAGCGGTGGCGCACACCTTTAATCCTAGCACTCAGGAGGCAGAGATCTGTCTGGCTATCTGTGAGTTCAAGGCCACACTGAGCTACATGAGATTGATCCAGTCTAGGAGAGAAACAGAGCCAGGCAGTGGCAGCACACACCTTTAACCCCAGTATTTGGGAAGCACACACACCATTAGTGCCAGTACTAGGAAGGCTGAAATAGGAAGTAAAATAGCTGGGTGGAGAAAGGCATACAAGGTGTGAGGATGTAGGAACCAGAGAGCCTTTCAGCTGAGGACTCAGAGACATTCAGTTAGAGGATTTGTGGAGTTGGCGAGGTGAGAAGTGGCTGTGGCTTGTTCCTTTGTCTCTCTGATCTTTCAGCATTTACCCCAATATCTGGCTCTGGTTTTGTATTCTAAGACCATTTAGGATTTGTGGTGATATATTGTGTACCCCAATATACTGTGTACCCTAGTAAAACTTATATGGGGTCAGAGAACAGAACAGAACAGCCACTATACTAAACATAGAAGTCAGGCATGGTAGCACATGCCTTTAATCCTAACATTTGGGAAGCAGAGATCCATTCAGATCTCTGTGAGTTCAAGGCCACACTGGGGAACAGAGCCAGGCATGGTGACACATGCCTTTAATTCCAGGAAGTAATGGCAGGAAGCAGAAAAGTATATAAGGCACAAGGACCAGGAATTAGAGGCTTTTAAGCTTTTAGGCTTTTAAGCAGTTCAGCTGAAATCCATTCGGGTAAGGACTCAGAGTCTCTCATTCTGAGGAAACATGGTCAGCTGAGGAGTTGGTGAGATGAGGTTGGCTGTGACTTGTTCTGTTTCTCTGATCTTTTAGCTATCACCCCAATATCTGGCTCAGGGTTTTTATTAATAAGATGGTTTAGTAATTTGTCTTACATTTGGCTGATCTCTCAGTTTTAACCCCAATAAGAATTCATGCAACACTTCTATTTGTTTATTTTTGTAAGGATTAATTGCTTCAGACCCAGAGAGACAAACATGGTATGTGCTCACTTATAAGTGAATGTTAGACGCAAAGCAAAGGATATCCAGGCTACAATCCACACCCCCAGAGAGGCTGGGTAAGGAGGAAGACATTAGGAGGGGCACATATGGATTACCCTGGGATGGGGAAAGGGTTGACATCTCCCGGATAAACTGAGAGGGAGCGGGGTAGAGGAGAAGGGATGGGAGGGGATGGATGGTGGGAACATGGGGGAGAGACTGGGAGGGAGAGCAATGGGGGAGATGTCTTTGACAGAGTGTACATTGGGGGGATGGGGAGAAAGCTGCAGCTGGGGAGGGGGGAGCCACAAGAGCTCACAGGACTGTCCCCAGCTGAGACTCATGGCAATGGTAGAGAGGGTGCTTGAACTGGCCTTTCCTGCACTCAGATTGGTGTCTACCCTAGTTGTCATCATAGAACCTTCATCCAGTAACTGGTGGAAGCAAATGCAGAGACCCACAGCCAAGCACTTGGCCAAGATCCTCAAGTTCAGTTGAAGAGAGGGAGAAAGGGTTGTAAGAGCAAGGGGGTTGGGTCAGAATCATAATGGGAAAAACCACAGAAATATCTGACCCAAGCTAAGGGAGCTCATGGACTCTGAGCTGACAGCTGGGAAGGCTGCATGGGACCAAACTAGGCCCTCTGAATGTGGGTGAAAGTTGCGTGACTTGATGTGTTTGTGGGTCCCCCGGCAATGGGACCAGGACTTATCCCAGGTACTACACGAACTGGCTTTTTAGACCCCATTCCCTGTGGTGCGATGCCTTATTCAGCCTTGATGTCGGGGGGGGGGGGGTGGTTGGGGAGGTCCGTCCCCAACACATGACAGCCTGTGTTGACTGTCCAAGGGAGGCCTTACCCTCTATGAGGAGGGGATGGGGTGGGAATGGGGGGGAGTAGGAGAGGAGGATGGAGGGGAATAGAGATTGGTGTGTAAAAGGAAAGAAATTTTTTAAATAAAAATTATATAAAAAAAGACTTTTAAGATAAAAAGAACTCAATATCAATCATAATTCTACAAAAATTACAAAGAATGAAAATAAATCTGAGTCCTGCTTAAAAAAAGAATTAATGGCTTCTATTGTCTGATTACAAATATTTTAGAGACAAACAACATTTTTTTATTTATAAAATCATTTACCAATGTAAAGATATGCTCCATTATCTTGAAAACAACTTGGGGGTAAGTGCTAAATGTTTGGTGATACCAACAGAATAGATTGTTAAATCTGTGTGATCCAAGCTATGAGTACCCAGTGTTCATTGTATTCCATATATCTAGTTTGAACACATTTGACAATTTCTAGAATTACATTTGAATAAACGATAGGATAGGTAGATAAAAAGTGTTTGAATGAAGTTCACATTAATTTCGACAAGCTACAAAGCCCAAAGTGACACATAATGTCTATCTATATACTTTTTCACACACACAATACTGGGATAGAGAGAGAGAGCTCATTAGTCAGTAGAACTCCCTCCTTTTCCAGAAGACCCAAGCTCTGTTCCCAGAATCCACACCAGGTGCTTCAAAACTGCCTATAACTCCAAGGGATCCAATGCCCTCTTCTGGCTTCTGTGAACACTCACACACATGTGATATTTACTCACACAGATAATATACATAAATAAAAATAATACAAATAAATCCTAAGTCCAAAATTCCACTCTCTGTGTCTCTTTTTCCCCTGTCTGTATTTCCCCTGGTTGATAGCTTTTAGTTATAACATGATCCAAAAACCTCATTCCTTCAGGGTCAACTTCTTTAGGAGCCTTGTTTTTACTGGGTGGCTCTAGTTTCTCATTACACTCACTATTCAGTGTGGAAACCTCCACAGGGAATTCTCTAAGTTCTAAAAATGATCTTTGTTGTCAAGAGTTTGTATCTAAAGCCATATTTCAGCTTAAGAGACTGGGTTTCATCCTGTCTTCTTTGGGTGGTGCAATAACATGAGAGAAGAGAAATGGCCTAATGATTTCAGCTCTGGGGTGAGAAAAACCACTGTGTATTTTGGCAAAACCATTCCATGATTAGAAATTGTCTCCTCTAAACAAGTTTGAAGATATATTTGTGGAGAGGAAGGACATCAACATGAGAAGGAAAAGACCCTGGGGAGGTCAAATAGGTAAAGGGTCAAATAATACAAGTTATAATAATATAGAATCATGGAAATACCATCAGGCCCTTTTCTTTGTATATTATTTAAAATTTATAAAAAATAAACAAGCAGAATCAAGTTTCAAAGATAGGAACTGAAATAAGTGGGATGTAGCTGTAATAGTGAGGGATACAATTCCTATTTTTAACTTATAAATCTAATACCTCTGTATTGTGGTGGTGTGCTTGACCATCCTATCCTTTAAACCAAGTGACTTCCATCTTGGGGTATTCAGCTGTGCCTGCCTGCACCCCTCATGTATGTGGTGGTATTGTGTTCCCCAAAATATTGTGTACCCTAATAAGCTTATCTGGGGTCAGAGAACAGAAAAGCCACTAGATACTTAGTTAGGCAGTGGTAGCACACGCCTTTAATCCTAGCATTTCAGAGGCAAAAATCCGTCTGTTCAAGGATACAGCCAAGCATGGTGACTCAGGCCTTTGATCCCAGAAAGCGAGCCTCTAAACCCAGGGAGTGATGGTGGAAAGCAGAAAGGTATATAAGGCGTGAGGACCAGAAACTAGAAACATTTGGCTGGTTAAGCTTTCAGGTTTCTAGCAGCACAGTTCAGCTGAGAGCCATTCAGATATGAGGACACAGAGGCTTCCAGTCTGAGGAAACAAGACCAGCTGAGAAGTTGGCCAGGTGAGGTTAGCTGTGGCTTGTTCTGTCTCTCTGATCTTCCAGCATTTCACCCCAATAACTGGCCTCAAGTTTGCTTTTATTAATAAGACTCTCTAAGATTCATGTTACACATGAATGCTCTGTAAGGACATCCAATAAATTCATTGGTTCTCCAGAGTGAACTCTGGCAGAATTATGTCTCAGTTTATCATTGGGATCTTGAGAAATGGGGTAGATGTTGCTTATGGATACCCCTGGGAAAGAATTTTTACAACATCTGGCAGAGAACAAATAGCAACATAGCCTGGCAGAGGTTAAGAAGATGTGTTTTTTTTATCATGACAGATGCTTCAGTATTGCAGTTTTAATAGCAGGTGTATGAACTCAACTTTTCAAAAGTTCAATAACTTAGTGAAAGCTAGTCTTTTTTGCTTTCTCTGTTGCCTTTTCTAGCTTTTCTACTGAACCACCAATTTCCTCGTAGGTATGATGAAACAACATGTGTTCTCTGTTTATTCTTTTTCTTACTTTGATTGGTTGAATACAGAATGATAGTCCCCAATTACTCATGCCATAATTCATGGGAACTGTGAATATATCCTACCATTCCTGGAGTGACTCTTAATATGCCTTTAAAATTAAAGATCTTAAAATAAATTATGTTGGCTTGCTTAGTTCATATGAATCTTTAAAAACAGGGGTGGGAGACAAAGCTTGTTTGGTAGAATGTTTGTCTTGCATGCTCAAAGCCCCGGGTTTGATCCCTAGCATCTCATAAGCAAGCTGTGGTGGTGCATGTCTCTAATCCAGAAGTTGGGAAGTGGAACAAGTTGGAGGCTCTGGGTCATCCTCAGCTATCTAGTGAGTTTGAGGCTAGCCTGAAATACATGAGACCCTGTCTCATAGTGTTACTTCCAGTACTGCTACACATTGAAGTCTTCAATCCACTTGGAGTTAGTTTTTGTGTAAGTTAATAGATATGGGTCTAATTTCATTCTAGTGTGTGTGGATATGTAGTTTCCTCAGCACCGTGTCTTGAAGATATTGTCTTTCACCTCGTTTGTGGGTTTGTGGGTCAAATATCAGATGGCTGTAGTTTGTGTATTTGAGTCTTCTCTTTCGTTCTGTTGGTCTACATGTCAATATTTGTGCCAGTATAAAACTGTTTTTTTATTTTACAATATAATTTTTTTTTTTTTTTTTTTTTTTTTGGTTTTTCGAGACAGGGTTTCTCTGTGTAGCTTTGCGCCTTTCCTGGAACTCACTTGGTAGTCCAGGCTGGCCTCGAACTCACAGAGATCCGCCTGGCTCTGCCTCCCGAGTGCTGGGATTAAAGGCGTGCGCCACCACTTAATTCTACATATCAACCATGGATTCCCTTGTTCTCCCCCTCCCGCACCCTCCCCTTCCCCCCACCCCACCCCCCATTTCCATCTCCTCCAGGGCAAAGATTCTCCCGAGGATTGAGATCAACCTGGTAGATTCAGTCCAGGCAGGTCCAGTCCCCTCCTCCCAGGCTGAGCTAAGAGTCCCTGCATAAGCCCCAGGTTTCAAGCAGCCAACTCATGCACTGAGCACAGGACCCAGTCGGTCCCACTGCCTGGATGCCTCCCAAACAGATCAAGCCAATCAACTGTCTCACCTATTCAGAGGGCCTGATCCAGCTGGGGGCCCCTCAGCCATTGGTTCATAGTTCATGTGTTTCCATTCATTTGGCTATTTGTCCCTGTGTTTTTCCAACCTTGGTCTCAATTCTTGCTCATATAAACCCTCCTCTTTCTCGTCAATTGGACTCCCAGAGCTCCACCTGGGGCCTGGCCATGGATCTCTGCATCCAGTTCCCTCAGTCATTGGATGGGGTTTCTAGCACGACAATTAGGTTGTTTGGCCATCCTATCACCAGAGTAGGTCAGTTTGGGCTGTCTCTCGACCATTGCCAGCAGTCTATTGTGGGGGCATCTTTGTGGATTTCCGTGGGCCTCTCTAGCACTTTGCTTCTTCCTATTCTCATGTGGTCTTCATTTACCATGGTCTCCTATTCCTTGTTCTCCCTCTCTGTTCTTGATCCAGCTGGGATCTCCCACTCCCCCAAGCTCTTTTAATTGCTATGGCTCTGTAGTAGATCTTGAGATCTGGAATGGTAATCCCTCCACAGTGTTCTTTTTTATTAGGATTGCTTCAACATTTTCTCCATTTCAAATGATATTGTCTGTGGGTTTCTCATAGATAGCTTTTATTATGTGAAGGTATGTTCCCTATGGTCCTGTTCTCTCTAGGACTTTTATCAGAAAGGCCTTGTTGGACCTCGTCAAAGCCTTTTTCTGTTTCTATTGAAAAGATAGTGTGATTTTTGTTTTAAGCACAATGATGTGGTTTATTACATTTATTGACTTGCACATGTTGAACCATTCCTGCATCTTCAAATAAAGCCAACTTGGTCAAGATGCATGATCTTTTTGATCTATGCCTGTGTGTGAATTTTAAGCATTTTATTGAGGATTTTTGAATCTATGTTCATCAGGGATGTTAGCCTGTAGTTTTCTCTTTTTGCTGTGTCATTACCTTCTTTGGGTACTAGAATAATACTAGCTTCACAGGAATTTGGACATATTCTTCTGTTTCTATTCTTTTAAATAATTTAAGAATAATGGCTGTAGATCTTCTTTGAAAGTGTAGTAGTATTCAGCTGTGAATCCATCTGGGTCTGGGATATTCTCTCTCTCTCTCTCTCTCTCTCTCTCTCTCTCTCTCTCTCTTTCTCCCTCCATCCCTTTCAGTGGAAGGCCTTTCACAACTGTTTCAAACTCCTCCCTTGTTATGGTGTTATGGTTCTATTTAGGTTATTGATCTCTTATTGCTTTAGCTTTTGTGGTTCGGATGGATCTAGAAACCCATACATTTCTTTTAGATTTTCCTTAATGGGATTTTTAAAGTATTCACTTGCATTCAGAATCTCTTTGGTGTCTTTCTCTGCTCATTTCTGATTCTGTTAATTTGGGTCTTCTTTTTCTTTCTTTTGGTTAGCTGAGCCCAGGGTCTGTTGATCTTATTATCTTCTCAAAGAATGATATTAGATTCTTTGATTCTTTGAATTATTTTCTTTGTTTATATGTCATTAATTTCTGCTGATTTTTATTTCTGTCCATCTACATCATTTGGGTTCATTTTATTATTACTTTTCCAAATTCTTGAGTTGCATTATTAAGTCATTTGTTCTCTTTTATTTTTATGTACTGGTTAGAGCTATACCTTTCCCTCATAGAGCAGCTTTCAATGTGTTCCCATGGTTTTGCTGTGTTCTTTTCAGTTTCACTTAGTTCTAGGAGTTTTTTCTTGATTTCTTCTTTGATCCATTCATCATTCAGTAGTGAATTGTTCAATAGCCCTGAGTCTGCCTGAGTTTGTATAATCATGAGGGATTTAAGGCCTATTGATTTTATTGCCATATGGTTAAATAGGATATACAGAGTTATTCAGAATTTTCTGAGTTTGTTGTAGATTTGGGGGTTTTGTCCCAGTGTGTTGTCTATGTTAGACATTCTTCTGTGGGCTGCTGAGTAGACTGTATATTCTTTGGTGTTTGAGTGGAATATTCTGTTAGGTCCATTTGGTATATGATATCACTTAATCCTAATGTTTGTCTGTTCTGCTTATCTTTTGTCAGATGACCTATCTATTGGCAAAAGTATGGTACTGAAATCATCTACCATTAATGGATTGAAGTTTATCTTTGTCTTTAATTCCAGTAGTGCATTTTTAAAAATGAATGTAGGAACACCAGAGCTTGGTGCATATATGTTTATGATTGTGATGTCTTGCTTAATGGTTCTCTTGATTAAAGTGAAGTGTCTTTCTTTTTCTCCTCTGATCAGTTTTAGCTAGAAGTCTATTTAGTCTGACATTAAGATAGCAATAACTGCTTGCTTTCTGGTCTCATTTGATTGGAGTATATTTTCCCCATACTTTCATTTTAAGGTAATGCCTATCTTTAAATTGAATTTCTTGTAGACAACAGAGAGACGATTTTGTTTCTTAATCCAGTCACCCATCCTGTGTCTTTTGGAGAATCGAGGCCACTAATATTTAAAATTGTTGAATGATGTATATTGGTTTCAGCCTTGTTTCTGTTTGTATTATTAGTTCTACATTGTTTCAGTAATTATAACTTCGTTTTCTTTCTAATCTCTTGACTATACTTACTTCTTGCTTCAATCTGAAGTATTGCTTCTTGTAGTCTGTTGGGTATGAATTTTTTAAGGCTGTTTGTATTATGGAAAAATTTTCTTTCTCCTTCAACTATAGCAGATAATTTTGCTGGGTACAGAAGTCTAGGTTGGCAGTTATGGTCTTTAAGAATTTAAAGCACATTGCCCAGGCTTTTCTGACTTTCAGAGTTTCTATTGAGAAGCCAGCAATAATTCTGATGGGTTTGCCTTAATATTTGACTTGTGTTCTTTTCTTGCAGTTTTCAATACTCTTTGTTCTGTATATTAAGTGTTTTAAATATACATATATCCCCCACGATATGCCATGGGGAGTTTATTTTCTGGTCTTGTCTATTTGGTGTCCTGTGTACTTCTTTTATCTATCTGTATGGGTGTTGGGCCCTACAAGGTCGGGGCATGAGGCCCAGTGTAACTTCCCAAGCCTAGCTTGGCAACCTTTCCTAGGACATGACTTCCCCGTGCATACGAGTGATCAGCACTGCCCGACCTAGAATTGCCTCTGCCTAGTAACTGCTGAAATGACATCATCTCATTGGCCCGCTATCCTCACCCCATCCCCCCATCACCCTAACCTATATAAATTCACTCGTGATGTAATAAAGCAAGTTCCTGCTTCGACAAGACTCCCAGCCCAGCGTGCTTCTCTCGGGGGAATGGGGAGGTCTGGACATCCTGCTCAGCCCCAGGGAGAGATGGGCTGGACCGGTTCTGCCTCCGCCCTACCTGTTGGTCAGACCGACATATAGGTGTGTTTTTCCTTAGTTTGAGGAAGTTTTCTTCTATGGTCTTGAAGACTTGGTCTATGTCATTGACCTGGGATTCTTTTCCATCATCAATGTCTATATTTGAAGATTATAATATCATGGTATCACACAGTTCCTACATGTTCCTGTGCTGGGGGATGTCTTTCTGTACTCTGTGAATATGTTGTTCCCATTGGTTAATAAATAAGCTGCTTTGGCCTATGGCAAGGCAGCTTAGAGGCAGACAGGAAACCCAAGGAGAGAAATAGGAAAGAGAAAGGTGGAGTCTGAAGAGTCACCAGCCTTCTGCCCAAGGAGCAACATGCCAGCAGACCGGTAAAGCCACAGAACAAGTGGCAAAACAGAGAGTAATAGAAATGGGTTAATTTAAGATATAAGAGCTAGCTAGCAAGAGGCCTGCCGTAGGCCATACAGTTTGTAAACAGTATTAAGCTTCTGGATGATTATTTTATAGGTAACTGTGGGACTGCAGGGCTGGGCAGGACTGGAGAAACTTTCAGCTACATTCCTGTCCTCTGTCTTAGAACTGTTTTTATATTGTTTGATTGTGTGGTCTAATTCCTCTATTTTTATCTTTGAACCCCCAAATTCTATCTCAGTTTACTTATAAGGCTTTCCACTGAGTTTTCTAGTTGGGTTGTTGAGTTTTTCAATTCTATCTTCATTTCAGTTTGAGTTCTCTTTAATATTTCTATCTTACTAAGTTCAGATTTCAAATTTCTAATTGTCATTTTATTCAGTCTTTATCTGCATATTTGTGTTTCTTCAGACATCATTCAGGCATTTATTCAAGAAGTTAAGTAAGGTGTTTTTTGGGTGTCTTTTTTAAACTCATTGACTTCTTTGATAAAATTTAAGACTGTTCTTTTAAACTCTATGTCCGGAGGCTTATTTAGGCAAGTTGTATTAAAGAACATTTTTATAGGACTAGTGGGTTTGATGGGAGACATGCTGTCTTAGCCATTGTTTGCTTTTGCAATGTGATGTGAGCATGTGGATCCTTTTTAGGATGTGTGTCTGATATGAGATTCTAGTCTACCTTAGGTTAGCTTTAATGCAAGTGCTGCTTGTCTGGAACTAGGCCAGGTAAAGTCAATATGAAGTCTTGGTCTGGAGCTCAACAATACAACTATAAAACTCAATAGGAATTCTCATAAGTGGACTAAGATAGAATTTGGGGGCAAATCCTACATTTTGCATATATATAATTACAATACTCCATTTTGTGTATTTAGTATTCATAGAAATGTTCCCACAATTATATTTATAGTATAAGCAGAAGTACTTGATTGCATATTATTCTGAATCTTAATACTTGAACTTA
This sequence comes from Peromyscus californicus insignis, assembly GCF_007827085.1. Classification (NCBI taxonomy): domain Eukaryota; kingdom Metazoa; phylum Chordata; class Mammalia; order Rodentia; family Cricetidae; genus Peromyscus; species Peromyscus californicus. The sequence goes on along the minus strand of NW_026294584.1, from coordinate 153,833,851 downwards.
GGTATTTTGGTTTGATACTATTGGATTAAGCAAAGAATACAGCTTAGTGTTAAAAAGTTAGTTGATGACAATGACTAAGAATTCATTAGTAACAAAGATGGAGATGTTGCCATGGGACTTCAATAGCCACCAAGGACATGGGGACCTTCTAAGACAGTCAGTACATGCTTTACTAAAGAGCACTGGGTGCTAAGCCCTTGTTGTTGGATATGAGAAGACTGGAGGACTCATGATACACAAATAACTACATCAAGACTGATACCACAGAATCAATTTTGTATTACACATCATCTTTACATTATGGCATACATATTGATCATCACAATTTTAATAATTTTGAATATGTATGTAAATATATAAAACTAAGAGGCACTTCCAGTAATTCTGGCAAAAAGGGAGGAGTATCAATATAGTGTCTAAGCTAAAAAACAAAACCAAAAATAAATATAATTTATCTAATTTTCTTTCTATACAGATCCTACTTATTACAAAACTTTTATCAGCCATTAACTATGTCACTTTACAAATACTTGTGGTGGAATGATACTAAATATTGCTACATACATTAAGTGCAAGATACAGGTGACAAGATCAAATTGACTTCAAATGTAAAACAATCACTTAGGTAACAAGTTTTTGTGTTTCTAAAAATGGATAAACTTTACAAAGATACTAATTAATGAACACATTCAGGCTGAATGTGGTAAGAGAAATATTGTTAAAAACTGTCATTTACAAATGATATCCCCACCACTATCACTTTAGTTATTTGAAAATAATGGGCATTTTTAGGAACACCAAATTAAATCAATCCTATCCCCCTCCGGGTCGAATATTTAAAATCTGCTATAGAGAATCACTCAGTGTCTTTTTCTTTTCACAGAGAAGCAATCATAGATCAAATCAATTACTCAATCAGGAATCAGAATGCATTTTCAACAAGAACAAAAAATTCGAATTGACCATGTCTACCCAAAGCAAACCCATTGGATTCAGATTAAAGTTCCTAACATCATTACAGAAGGGTAAAGAGAATCTTTTTTTCCATGATTTTGTATCGAGGGCTCATAATATGTGTAAAAGCACCAATTTTCATTTCGTGATTGGCAGGATAAAAATCTCCAGGAAGGAGTCCCAGGGGATGTGTGTATTCAGAGATGTTTCCCGTGCTTGTTGGCTAACAAATCAACTTTACTGGTGCAAAAAAAAAAATATGCTATATGTCCTATTGTGGGAATATATGCAATTAACTGACACTCATAAATGCAAAAACCAAGCAAATATGATAAAAACCTCATGCAAATATTTTACAGAGTATTCAAAATTAGTGATTGGTGAATAATATATATTAAAAGTTAATGAGGCCCTCCATTAACATATCATATATAGATATATTAGGGCTATTTTTTAATGACAGCAACAGCATAATTCTAGAATATGTTTATAAATAGCTAATGAAACATCTGATATAATGGAAGTTTTCAGAGTTAAAAACGTAACCAATTGAAAATTTTAAAAGCAAGGTGACAGGACCCTTATTCACCAGCAAGTTAAAGACGACAAGTTAAAATAGTTATTATTGATTTTACATTAACGTCTGATTATTTTGCTATATAAAGAGAATGGAATTACCAGGGACAAAGTTCCTCCTCTGCAGCAAACGCTCTGATCTCCAATGATTCACACTCAGCAATGAGAAGTGTTTGTTATGTTAAATAAAGCCAGGGAGGAATCATGGATCCACAAGGTCATTTCACTCCAGAGCAAATAACTAAGTTGACTTGGGAGAATTTTGGACAGGGGTCTGGCTGTGTATCCAGGGTTTTATGTGGTCCTTGATTCTGCTGTTACCTGCTTCTTTGTACCAAAAGTTTCATTATGGAAATGGGGTGGAGGTGACTTAGACCCTGGCACTAAAAACATTCCTTCCTTTTTTCAACAGAAGAACATTTCTGATTACACTTTCTTTGCTAACTACTCTTTTTTCTCTCTGATCCCTACCAACTGGTTTAAAATGGCAGACGAGCACAGTGGGGCAGTTAGCGCAAGGCCAGCTCTGCATCTGTGAGAGCCCAAATTAACAATGCTTAATTTTCATAGTGTTAAAGAATTTGAGTTTTAATTATATTAGAATTGAGTAAATAAGATCTATGGTAATCGATAATTTATCATTTTTAATGTATAGTGATAAATTACTGGCTAATGTTTTCTTGTGCATTGTTGTAACTCAGAGGAACTTAGATTGTAACTTGGGCACTTAAATTCTTTGGTATGTTTTGTACAAATGTATTTTATGTAGATGGGTGTTTTGCCTACATGTATGTCTGTTCACAATACATAGGCAGTGCCTAGGGAGGCCAGAAGAGGGTATCAGATCCCCTGTAACTGAAGTTATAGACTGTGTGAGTGGCCAAGTGGACACTTAAATTCCTAATTACTTTATTGAATTTATGTACTTATTGATCCCTTTATAAAGCATTTTCTCTTGAGAGCATTAGGAAAACATTAAATCCTGCAAGTTTTCTCTTGCATATTAGTCTTAGTTATGCCAAACTATGAGCATTTTGGTACCAAGAAGCAGTGGTTTATGGATTTAATTTTAATCTAATTTAAAAAACCTTATAAGAGTGGTGGTTCAAGAAAACAAATCAGTGTAGTACTTCTGTCAGTATTGTCCCACAAAAATTTAACATTTTTTTTGCTTGTTTTCATGATTAAAAAGCCATGTCTTAATGCAGAGCAAGGAGTCTAGGCTGAACACGGCCACACTGAATATTTATCTGTAAGAGGATGCTGTCTGTCCCCTGTGTGCCACACAACTTCAGAGGGCATACACCTAAGATGCCAACACATGATGCTAAGAAATGTGGAGCCTTCAGCCTGTGTACCAATAGTCTTTTCTACATTAAAAACTCAAGGATCAATATCATCCTTTGAAGCAGCAGATTGGATCCCACCAACTCATTTTTTTTGCATCTGCAGACATATTTAAAGTATTCACACACAGAAGGTCAAACATCTTCACCACTACATCTAACCAATTGTTTGGGTAATTTACTAGCATGAATATAAAAACCAATTCTTAGGTAAGGCAAAAACCTGTATTAGGTAATGTAAAAATTAACATCCTTTCAGTATGTGCAATTTATAAGGTAATGACATAGATTACTAGTATCCATGCTGCATAATGTATACTAGTGTGTTCTTATTCTCTAATCATGGTTCCCTCATGGGAGAGATACAAATATTCATAAAAAGAGCGATTCAAACCACCCAGACCAAAGGGTATGGTTTAGTGCATGCTAATAATTTAATTTACTTGTAATTTAATTTTTAATAAGTGTCTGGGCATTTGCTGGAGGGCCAGTTGACATGATAAGGACCCAGAACCCCAAATTCATGGATTTCAACCTCGATTAGACACTTTAAGAATAATTTAATTCTGAGATCTCTTCTGTTTAAAATGGTGAATTGTTTTCTCTATCTTCAGTTTGAATTTGCTTGGATAAATTTTAAAACCTATCAATACCAATAAGATCCATAGTTTCCCTTTACAAATTCATGAAAGAAATGAATGACCTAGAACAAGGATCATGCAGTATTTCATTGCTCAGGAGGTGGGATAATGCCACAAAATGACTTCAGCCTCAATTCACGTGATTATTGCGGCACTTAGTTATCTGGGGCTAAACTACTGACATGCAAATTTTTGTTTCCACACCCCTTACACACACACATTAGGACCTAAAGAGTCAAGAGGTGTCTTGACTTAGTCTGTGGAAGGTCACAGAACTGTTACTGTAGCCTTCAGCCAGTTAAAAAGGTAGTTTAATTGCTAATGGCACAAAAATCAAGAGAGGCATCTAATGGGAATCAGGATTAGAAGGAGAGAAGGCTGACAAACCCCTCATGGTTTTCACTATGCTTCTAAGAGCTACCCTAAGAGAGGACAGTGAGGGTCTCTGCTTCACAGAAGCACCAAGAGCATGTCCCAAAGCAGAATAGACAGGACTTCTGGATTATTCATTTCCCATTGTTAAGGAGTTGTTCACCACACAAATACTTCACTTTTATAAAGAAGTCATTTCAAGCTTTAGACTTTATTTACAATGATAATTTTAATATCTTTATTACTTAGAAAATAATTTATACTTTTCCATCATTTAAACAAAGAATAGGCCTGAGTCTCATGCCTTTTGCACAGCTTTTACCTTCAAGAAAGTTCTCTGGGAAAGAAAGGCAGAGGACACAGGAAAATGGCAAATATATACACCTACTAAACAGCTGGCAGGGCATTCAGTTCTTCTCCTTAGCATTACTGGGGCTGCAATGGCTAATGTTTGTTCTGGAGTAAAACCCAAAAAGGACAAAACAGGATATGATGAGGGTGGAGGGCTGACACTTTCTCAAACAGGAGACAATTCTCTCAACACCAGGTGATGACAACTAGCAAACACACAGAACTACTGAGTTCATCTCCTACTGAGAACAAAACCAGCTCTTACATAAATTAGAACAACTTTTTTTTTTAACAATTAAGCGAAACAGCAAAAGTGGTGTTTCTACTAAGAAAATAGCATTCAAAAGGTCAGCTGGCATCCATCACCATAAAGACATTCAATTAGTATGCTGAAAATGACATGGATTACATGCAGAATACACTTAGGCTTTTACTCCACAGAGAGCAACTGGTTCCAATTTCTCCTGGCATTCATGTGTTATGACTGTCTATGAAACTATCCTTTCCCTAAGTGAGTAGAAACCCTTCACTAGGAAACCTGAGTTTATCGAATTGCACCTGTATAGGCTCATATAAAACTGTAGTAAAGCGCATCTAACACATTGGCACCACAGGAAGTTAACTCTGAAGTTGGATGTGAACTCAGTAATACTGCTGTCACCAAGGAGTTGGACAACATCATTCATGGAAAACACTTTTGATGTTGTTTGATAGCCTTTGAGATTTATCAGGTGGATCTTTAGGTTACACACTTGGCACATCTCGACCTTTTTCAGTTTGTTGACTTTTGGTTTGAGTAGAATAACAACTTGTTTGCTAAGAAAACAATTTACTCTGCCTGGACGAATGAGTACAATTCTGGAACACACAGATTCAAATTGCTTTGGTCATTGTTCTGTTACTTCATGTACCTTAAAACAAGCAAAACTAGGCAGATTTCGGAGACACTCCCAACACACACAATGTAACCAGCCTGGCACATACTCTGATTCTGTGGCTTCATTCAAACTGTCAATATATACTCACAAGGGATTTGCCAATCCTCTTACGCTAGGCGTAGCTTGTTTGACTATGTATGTTATAGACATGCATCCATTTGGAGATGGGGATGAGCACTGACTAAACAGATGTGAAGGGTATGAATGTAAATGCTTTGTCTATCATTTTTATTGTGGGGGAAGGGTGCATTCACCAAAGAAAGTTCTTTGCTTCAGGGTAGATTTATAAACAGAGACACACAGACACCATAAAGAAAGAAGAAATGATTCAGGACCTGCTAAATGCTGAAGACCTGGTGTTAACTCAGAAATATATTGAAACATGTTCTAATTGTTTGGATGAAGCCTTAATCGTTTTAATCCTTTTTGCACTGTCATATTAAATAGAAGATCTACCTTGAAATACTTGATTTTTTATTTCATCTTTGTCTATTTTGAGAAAATGCTGTGAATTACCATAAAATCATGCTTTTGAAGGGAAGGGTATGCTACCCATGTATGGGAGACAAAGGGATTTTTAATGTAAACAATCAATTATGTGAAAGAGCAGAAATCAATGAACATGTCTTGAGGCTAAATGACTAGAAGTCTGTGAACACAGAACTGAACCGGGAGCTACGAGCAAGAGTCCAGAGGGAAATGTTAACAAGCTGGTTAAGAAAGGCTTTCATGGGGAGGGAAAGTCCTCAGATTTAGTCAGTTAGCAAAAACTGTTGTCTTTGCAATGCCTTTACTTAATAGCAAAACAACTGTATCAGATCATGCTTCAAACTAGAGTAGGCAGATGGCCAGTGACCCTCAGACTCCACAATGAACCATCACCCAGCTACTGGGCTTGGAGATAGTTATAATGTATAAAATGGTGATTAAAATATAACTATAAAATGTTTCCCTTTTCCCCATTTTTGTCTTAAAAAAAAGTTTACTATCTACAAAAAAAAAGTCTTTATATTTACATCACGGTAACTAGGTAACTAGTCATGACATATGTAATAATATCCAATAAAATATTGAAAGTGAGTATCAACTTTTTAAATAGAGGTTTGGCTCACAGCATAAACAAGTGTAGAAAACAAAACAAAACAAAACAACCCAAACAGCTTTCAATGGTCTAGCCACAATCAATAACCAACCACCCATAATCTTCCTTTCCAAAAGTCTGCAAAGCCATGCTACGCCATCACACAGTGTGTGGAAGACTACAATAGGTGATGTCAGAGCAAACAATCTTCAACAGTTGCCAAGGGTCAGCTTTCCCCAGGCAACTTCCAAACCCTAAGCTGGCATTTTGCCTTCATCTCTTGTCATAAAACCCATAGTGAGTTTGTTGACTTTCTTTTTTACTACAACATATCTTGCAGCAAATTGAGAAGACACAGGGTATCATCACTAAAGGTAATTTCCTGGGCCTTTCCCAGCACCCTTTTAGAACCCTTACCTGATGAAGAGCTGACTCCAGCTCCTCTTGGGTTTCCACCAGTAATGAACGCCATCCCCTTCCATGGCGATTTGATCATAGGTGAGTGACATGTACTCACATACACCCTCACATATATACATTCATTAGACAAGTAGACCAGAAAGCCTCAGTCTTTTGAGTGTGAGGCTGGTGGTAGAGCGCCTCCAAGTGGCAAGTAGCAGTGGTACCAATCATGTGGCCCACACAAGCCCTCCCTCTGCAAAAGAACTTTTGTGGACGCTAAATGGAGGAGGGCTGCCATTCAGACACTCCAGAAAGGACTTCCTTCTGTATGTTCACATGTACTTTATTACCTGCTACAGCTATTCTATGAACAACTAAAGTCACAAACATCTCCCTTTCCACACGCACACAGGTATACAAACATCTCTCTCTCTCTCTCTCTCTCTCTCTCTGTCTCTCTCTCTCTCTCTCTCTCTCTCTCTCTCACACACACACACACACACACACACACACACACACACACACACACACACACTTACACACACAGTTGGCAGGATGCATTAGAATTCCAACAATGCTCTGGAACGTTCATCCCTCAATAGGGAGAACAAAAGCTCTTCAGTCTCAAGCCTACATTTGTTTCCTTGCTAAGCTGCACATTTCCTCGTGAGTTCTTGTCCTTTATGATTTCTTATGTCACGGTGACCTCTATATATCTTAATATGACGGTTACTACCTGTGGAGTCAGGCATCCTGGCTCTCAGTGTGCATGTGTTACACGTGACTATAAGTCTTACATGAGCCTATGTGGGAGTTTATACACACACATATATAACTTCCTTATAAAACGATCCTTAGACGCTGGTGTCGCAAAGTGAAAGCTTCGTTGAGCTAGAGTCTTCAGCGCTGTCCCTCACTGTAAAAGTAAACACACAAAATGTGAAGAATTCCCCAAACGCTTTAGCCATTTGCCCATCTTCTGGCATTCTACAGTGTTGTGTCTAAGTGTTGTGCTGGCTTGGAAAGTGTCTGGGACAAGTCATTCTGTTTGCAAACAGCTCGCTCTACCCATGGTCACAGGTCTGGCTGTGGAGCCAGGGTCTCCTCTGCTCTTGGCTTCCCCTTCTCTTCCTCTTCCTCTTTGATAGCCTGGATCTGCTCTGAGGAATGCTGTAGAGGAGCCTGGTCCAGAGACTGGTTCTCTATGCCTGCTGAGCACTGTTCCTCCTCAATCACTTTCTTCCACATCGTGTGGTTCTGCAGGAGGTGCTGAGTTATTTGGCAGTAGATTTTCCTCCTTTTGAAAGTTTTCTTTCCTGCAAAACATAAACCATCAAACTCAACTATCTGTGAGCTACATACATGAAAGTTATTGCTTTTCATATTATAATCATGAATTAAACATCAAAAGGACATCTGTCTGTCTGCTTTCCGTTTATCTACCCACCTATCTCACTTGCTTTACAAGTACTGACAGTGCAGTTTTCTAGAATGGGAAAGAGCAGGAAAATGACAATAAGCTATTACTGAGATAAATGTGAATAATATTTTATATTTAGTAATGCCCACATCAGGTTCTGCTTGCATATTTTGTTAAAATATTTGGGGTGTTATCTGTGTATGTGCAGTAAATGCACCTATGTACACAGATATGAAGGTATGGAGGTCAGAAGTTGAAAACACAAGCCTTTTAGAGTACAGAGTGATAACCACTGTACTATGGAACCCCAAACCCCGAGCCTTTCTCTGTCACTCTTCATCTTAGTCTTTGAGATAGTATCTCTTACTGAGCTTGCCAATGGTCATGGGCTAGTGCCAGTTGTACTAGATCTCTTGAGATCCACCTACAGACATCTTTGTGGAAGGGCTAGTAGTCTTTATCTGGTTTCATTATAAGAGGAAGTGGAAATTTCTTGCACCACAGAACAGTAAGATCAAGTTGTAAAATGTGCAGAAAAAATAATTGAGTTTAATTATTTTGAATTACTTTTGAACCACATAGAAACATACGATGCTAAATTAAACAAATGCTGAGAGATAGGCATAGAGTTATAAAAAAGAATTTAAATCCCTTTTTACTCTAGTCATCATTTGTTCATGAGATGAATTCATTGATCAAACTGATATTGACCAATTGGCAAGCACTTTTCTGTTTTCTGTATACTTTGAACAAAGATTGAATAGGCTCAGAGTTTACTCTCAAGGCACTGAGTGTACTGTGCAAGTACACTCAGGAGACAGAAACTGAGTAAATGTGCTGTTTGGGGACAGAGGCACACTTGTGACAGAGATAGCCTTATTATTTGTGACAGTGTTAATTGTCAGCTTGACAGAAATTTGAATCACCTGGGAGATGGACCTTTGGGCATATCTGTGGGGGTGGGATGGTGGTGGGAAGCACTATTCCCTAGGTAGGGATCTTGGAATACATACGAGAGGAGAAAGTGAGCTGAGCACTAGAATACAAACACCAATTTGCTGCTCACCAATTCTTGACTAGGGATTGATATGTGACTAGCACCCTGCAGATCTTGGCATTGTGACTTTCCCACAATGTAACTTGGAACTGTAAGATAAACTGTTTCTCCCTGAGTTGTTTTTGTCAGAGCACTTTATAACATCAATGAGAAAGTAGTCAAGACACTGTTGGTCTTATCCTGACTGCATTTTAGACAGGGGACCCACCCCTACTCCCACCTGAAGACCCTGATCTCCCTCCTCTTAGAACATTCATTTTAGAAATCTTGATTGGAAATCAATTCTCTAATCCTTTGCGTCATCTTCCAACCTGGGGACCATCCCTTTGTAAGGGGGTCAGAGAGAAAGATGGCACCAACATGGTGGTGTGACTGTAAGTGCAGTGTGCACATCACGTCTCCAGTTTTGTACTCCTAAGACGTTGTTAGAATCTAATGTTGAATGGTCTCACCAAGGCAGAAGTTAAACAAAAAGGAAGAAAGAGAGGGGAGATGAGGAGATGAGCAAGAGAGAGGCAGGGAAGGGAAAGAGTAGCATGAAAAGATAAAAGATGAGCGGTATGGAAAGTGAGGGGGTAGATAAACAAGAAGAAAGGAGGGAATGGGGAGGAGGGTGCTGCCCATTCTAGGTTAGCTGGCCAAGAGCTTACAAGTGATTTTCTGTTCTCAACCGCCCATCTCACAGCAGGAGTGCTGGGATTACCACCACTACCACATCTGGCTTTTTTTTCTGTATGGGTCCTGCGATCAGCCTTGTGCACAGAGCTTTTATGTACAAGGCCATCACAGCCCTAATTTGTCTTTTTTAATTGGCTTATTTAAGATTGGTGGATGAACTTGGCTTTTTATGGCTGCCAATGCACGACCCCCAATAACTCTAACAAGACACTTCCCCGCTACCAAAAAGTCACTGTCATTTGATGGCTAATGTTGCTAACTTGTTAGGACCTAGTGGCATCATCTGGGCATGTCAGTGTGAGAGTTTCCAGATTAGGTTAATTGAGGTGGGAAGACTCCCCTAAATGTGGGGGGTAACATTCTGTGGACCAGGGTCCCATGTTGAATAAAAAGGAGGAAGCTAGCAAAGCACTGCATTCACAGGCCTCTGCTCTCCTCCTGAAGATGCCATGGGACCCAGCTCTTCAAGCGCCTCTTGTTAGAAACCAGATGTTCTCCCAGCCTGCCTTCAGTGATTCAGCACCAGAAGCCACATCATCACTAGCTACTTTACCCTTTGAAAGGTCCCCACTACCTCTCTTGGTCTCTCAAGTTCTCACTTTCGTTCTCTCTCTCTCTCTCTCTCTCTCTCTCTCTCTCTCTCTCTCTCTCTCTCTCATCTCTATCTCTATCTCTATCTCTCTATCTATCTCTGACTCTGTCTTTCTCTTGTCCCAACTTCAAGGTTGATGGATCTGTACGTTTGTTGCAAAGTGGGAGGTGGAGTGGGGGCGGAGGAGCAAAGGAGCAGGTAAGCACACACACACAACCAGCACATACCTGTTCTTCCCTGCGCTCTGAACCAAGCTGCTGATCTAACTCTCCTAAAGATATACACAGATTGGGTCATTTGTTTGTCAACTTTATTCCAAATTCTAGAGCCTGACTCCTCAGCTGCTGCTGCTCTCTGGCCAGCTGTGCCCTCCACATGGGCACCTGTGTGCTTCTCTGGCTCCTGCAACCTGCGGGGCATCTGGCCTGCTGCACCCAACATGGACATCTCCCTTCTTGCCTGCTTTCTCTTAATTTTCTCTTGCCTTCCCCTAGGAACTTCAGTCCCACTTACAGCAGCCTGGCCCAGGAGACTGGGACACTTTCTTTTTTTCTCTCTTCGTCCAACTTGGAGCTACCCATTCTTTGTGCCTTTCTGGGCCTATATTTTGTGAATTTCCTTGCCTACCCCCTAGACCTGCCTGCTGTGCTTCTCAGTTCCTAGTTGTTCCTCCTTGTCCCTTAATTGATCCTGTTCCTCTCCTTGGATCATGCCATAAGTGTCTCTCTGGCTCCTGAAGCTAACTTCTACTCCCTTGGGGCGCTCACCATGTGAACAACTTCCTCTCTCAGCTCTGGCCTTCTGCATCCCTATGGGTATCTCCACTAAAGACACTTCCTGGCTCCCTTTCCCCCTGCACTCTTCTGGCTGTCTCTGGCTCCAGCTTGCAGTCTCACAGATTTAGCTCTCAGCTCCCTCTTGGAGATTATAGGGATACACCAACACAATGCTCTGCTTTGCAAATCTCTCTTCCTCCAGGGACCCAGATTTTATTACAACAGCCTGGTCTCAGCACAGATCAATGGCCAAAAAATTGGCGAAATTGATTTTTAAATTCTCACAGATCATAATAACTGCTACTGCACAGACAAATGATCCACAAATATTGTGTGTCTTTAACTTGCTCTGCTCTACATTCTCTCTACTTTCCACTCTTAAAAATCTTTTATTGCTATGATTTCTCTGTACTCTGCTCTCAAAATAAATCTCTTAAGATTATGCTGTAAACTCTATCTCAGGGTTTGTAAACTCATTGGGTGATGTGGGATGGTCTATATGTCAAATGTGTTGCTGATTGGTCAATGAATAAATCACTGATTGGCAGTGGCTAGGCAGGAAGTATAGGCGGGACTAAGAGAGGAGAATTGAGAGAACAAGAAGCTGGGTGAGGGAGACACTGCCAGCCGCCATCAGGACAAGGAAGATGTAAAGTACCGGTAAGCCACAAGCCACGTGGCAAGGTATAGATTAATAGAAATGGATTAATTTAAGCTGTAAGAACAGTTAGCAAGAAGCCTGCCACGGCCATACAGTTTGTAACCAAAATAAGTCTCTGTGTTTACTTGATCGGGTTTGAGCGGCTTGGGACTGGCGGGTGAGAGAGATTTGCCCTGACTGTGGGCCAGGCAGGAAAACTCTAGCAACAAATGGCGCCCAACGTGGTGGCAAGAGTTTCCACCTAAAACCTGAGAAAAAAGATTCTAAAACGGAGCTAAAAACAGCTTCCTAATTGTCTCTCTCAAATGAGCGGCAGCTGCCGGTTTGAGCTACTGGCGGGTTGCTGGCGTGCGCGCTCGACCTGCCGCCATATGGCGGGAATGAGGCCTCTGCAAGTGGCACATTAAGCTACATTGTGGATTTAGCCTTTGTTAGTACAAAACAAAAAAAGAGGTTTCTGGGCTACACACTGCTTTGATAAAAGCGTAGACCCACTATTTCTGAGACTTGATGGTTCCCAGAGCTGGCGGTAACCGCCATGTTGAGAAGCTAAAGTGGGCGGAGCCAGCAGCCACAGTGCCGTTTCAGGCTTAGAAGGCTGCAATTTAAAGCAACAGGTTTACAATAAGACAGATTCAGATGTAATAGTTTAAAATGTGTGTAAAATATACGTAGGCTTGAAAGAGACAAAAAAAGGTGATATATACAGTATAGAAACAAATACATGGTTTTAAAAAATAAAGTCTTTAAAGAGACAGTCAAATTAATATAAAAAATAAGCCACATAGAGATGACTATTACACAGAGAGTCTGGATTGTGTTGTCTTTGGGATTCTTAACTACAGAGAGATGTTTGATTGTAAAGGAAGCTGAGTTAAACCAGTACGTATATTTTAAAGATACTTTGACTTCAAAATTTGGATGTAAGGATATGTTGCTTTGGAAAAGAGTCTCTTTTGTTTCCACAAAAAGCCAGAGGCTATGGATTTGTTCCAGAGTAAGATACATCAGGTTTGACCAGCCAAGACCCCCTGAAAGGTCTCCGATGACACCATGGTCCAGATGATCCAACATCCAGAACCGTTTCAAGACAACTGGCTCAGATGATACAGCCTCACGGACTACTCCATGATCCTAAAATTTTCTTTGTTTCCCCAGAAGATACAGCGCCCCCCTCCAGCAGGAAGTAGTAAGAGAAGCTACGCCCAAATTCCCAAATATACCAAGCTGACTTTGGAGATGTGTAAAGGTTAAAACCTTCCTTTTTAAGAAAAGAAAAGGGGAAGTGATGTGGGATGGTCTATATGTCAAATGTGTTGCTGATTGGTCAATGAATAAATCACTGATTGGCAGTGGCTAGGCAGGAAGTATAGGCGGGACTAAGAGAGGAGAATTGAGAGAACAAGAAGCTGGGTGAGGGAGACACTGCCAGCCGCCATCAGGACAAGGAAGATGTAAAGTACCGGTAAGCCACAAGCCACGTGGCAAGGTATAGATTAATAGAAATGGATTAATTTAAGCTGTAAGAACAGTTAGCAAGAAGCCTGCCACGGCCATACAGTTTGTAACCAAAATAAGTCTCTGTGTTTACTTGATCGGGTTTGAGCGGCTTGGGACTGGCGGGTGAGAGAGATTTGCCCTGACTGTGGGCCAGGCAGGAAAACTCTAGCAACAATTGGGTATGGTTTAAAATCTACAAAATCTGTTAAAAATTTTGGTTTTAAACTTATAACAAAAGGCTTATAATAAAAAATCTATATATGGATATATGTGTCTGTGTGTGTGTGTTTGTGTGTGTGTGTATATGTGTGTGTGTGTGTGTGTGTGTGTGTGTGTATGATCCAACTCTTGTTTAGGATGTGTGTGTGTGTGTGTGTGTGTGTGTGTGTGTGTGTGTGTGTGTGTTTGTGTGTGTCTTGGATTCAACTTGAATTTTAAAAAAATATAAAGCTACTAGGAAAACAGATGTTTTAAATAGCAACCATGTGGTTCTCCTCCATCTTGGTTGATGACCTCATAAGAATGTAAGCAACCACATGGCTGGCAATCATCTTTACTAAGGTTAAAGAGTGCATACCATGTGACTTCATCTTAAGATTCCCACATATCATAAAGCAACAATTGTAAAACTTCTTAGTCCTAATAAGCTCTCTATTTATCATTGTATCTCCTTTTAGACTAAAGAAGCAACAATTTTCAAATATATTGGATTGGTATGAAATTTTTTATGATGATAAAAATTTAAGGTTATATTTGCTACAAAATACTATATATTTGATTCAACTCTGGTTTAGAATATACTATATATGATGATATGATTTTAAGGTTATAAAGGTCTACTTAGATTAATAAAAGCTGATTTAAGATATTTAACTACTTATGTCTTTGCTAACTGTTTAACACCAAGCTGCTAGAAAATTTAGACAAGTAACAACATATGTTTGATAAATACGATTTGTAAATTCCTAAGGTCTACTCAGGTTCACAGTCAAGCTTCTTTGTCTTTGCCCACATTAAGCTTTAGCTATTTGGACACACTAATCCACACAAAAAGTTGCAATGCTCTATAATGATGCACTATAAAAGGATCAGTAAAGTCACTACTCTCCCTATGGACTATATCTATGATTTCAAGTTTTATTTAGATAGTAAAATCAAAAATTGTTATTTTTTTAAGACTAAACCTAACAGGGTTGGAATGTAAACTCCTAGGCTTATAAAAGCTACTAACTTGTAAACAGTTAAGGATAATTAAGACTTGCAAGTTAATAGCCACTTTATAAATGATCAGATTCTTTAATGTGTCCAGAACTATCCTTGTAGTCATGATAAGTACCAATGTAATTAATTATAGGAATAAGATTAATTAGCCCTCCTGTACATGTTTTCAAAGTTAAGTCTAAAGTAAGTAACTAATAGGGTATACTTAATAGAGAGATGGTCCTCAAACTTTTCAGAATCAGCTGAATCTGTTAAATATGGCATTTAAAATGGTTAATTAAAAAATAGACTTTTTGTGATAGAGACATATACCAGCTCCTGGTAGTACCCCTAATCTCCTCCATAGCAGATGATGGGCACAGAAGAACCTCCACCTGGAGCTTGCTTTAAATGTGGCAAAGCTGGCCACTGGGTGAAAAACTGCCCTTTACCTCACCTGCTACCAGGACCCTGTCCAAACTGTGGACAACCAGGACACTGCGGAGTTGATTGCCCTGCTTTGCCTAGACAAGGAAGGCTAGTCTCCCCAAATTCCTCCTACACGGGAAAGTCTGTTGGTTCTTCTGGGTCTGGCAGCCAAATCTGAGGTTTCCTTGGGACCTCTGCCCATAATGATCATGGAGGAACCTATGGTGATTGACCAGGTAAGTCTCTGTCATTCTTAATAGATTTGGAAGCTGCTTGGTCTGTACTTTCTGCCTTCTCAGGTAAAATGTGTCCTCGGATCTCTGATAGTGTTGGTGACAGGCTAATGATAGCTCTGTCAGTTTAACAGCAGCAACCCAGGCTTCAACTATCTTCTCAGTTTTCATATATAAAAACCAGGCCATAGGCCTCACTTTCCTAGAGCTACTGCTAGTTCTAGACACAGTTCACCTTCCTACCAGAGCCTAAAAGGAGATAAACTCACAAAACAGTTCAATGTAGCTTTTTACTATTCCTTTATTTAAAGGAACTTGCTTTACAATGACTGCTCTCAACTGCTCTTGCTTTACAATGACCTGTGTCTCAGTGAATGAATGGATAGCAAAAAAAATGGTGTAAAGTTTATTTAAGGTCTGAGGACATGAAACATTGAGTTGTGAGAACCTAAGAAAATGTTTTGGGGTCTAAGAAGGTGTTTTAAGGTGTATAAATGCAATTTATAAAGGTCTGAGGACATGAAACATTGAGTGGTGATAAGAAAATGACTTAAGGTATGTAATGCAAGTTATAAAGGTCTGATTAAGGTATGTAATGCAAGTTATAAAGGTCTGAAGACTTGAAATCTTGAGTTGTGATAAGAAAGTGATTTAAGGGGTTGGGGATTTAGCTCAGTGGTAGAGCACTTGCCTAGCAAGCACAAGGCCCTGGGTTTGTTCCTCAGCTCCAGAAAATAAAAAAAGAAAAAAGAAAGTGATGTAAGGTATTAAAAAATGAAAAATGTTTCATATTTCTTTTCCTCTCTATGCTATTCTTATACTAAGACTTCAAAAGTTCAGAATTTTAATAATCAACAGAGTTCTGTTAAGCTATTAATCTAGCTCTGGTAAGTATTGACTACTATTATAGTCACAAGCTCAAGATTTTACTTTTCCTTCAGTTGTCTTGTAACTATAGACTTGAAAGTGTTTTTCATTGTGCCAAAAACATCTGTCTAATCTATATACATCCACAGGATGTATAGGGGGAAAAGTGTTCATGCTTTTAACCCAAAATCTTTTCCCAAGCTTCTACTATGACTTAAAGGCATGAGTCTACTGCCTTTTCTACAATGTGGATTTCAGTACGGATTATAAACAATGGTAATGCTAACATATCTAAAACTCATCTCCTTTTGTGAGCTTAAAAAACTCTTGTAAGCTTCAAGGATTGACTTAGATCCACCTCTCACAGGTCAAAATGACTCCAGGTAAGTACTGCCAATCAACAGCCTGTTTCCCCACCTGCCTATTCCGCTTATTCCAGAGGGTGGGATCTTGCCCCCTTTCCCTAGTCTTGGGACTCCCTTCCCCCAACTAACAGGACCATGGGCCTAAAATGTACATCTAACAAAAAGTTTTACCCCTAAACTCCTTAACGTTATCTTCTGCCCCTGATATATCTGTTCCAGCATTCTGCCAGGTCCAGATGTTCCCTCAAAATCTGCATCCTAGACAGCTTCAAAGGGGCTAGCCCCAGGGGGTCCAGCCTCACAGAAGCTGCCTGTACTTCCTTAGCCCCAGAAAGTCCCACAGAGCCTGAACAACAAGTGAAACAAACAGCCTGCCTTTCCAGGACTTGGCCACCATCCCAGCTTCCTTAGGTCTCTAAAGATATCAGCACCCCCAGGCACCAGGAAGCAGTCTAAAGAGCCTGGAGCCTCACCTGCCTCACCATCACCCCTTCCTATTTCCTCACATTTTTTAATAAACAAAAGGGAGGAATGTTAGAAACCAGGTGGTCCCCCAGTCTGCCCTCAGTGACTCAGGGCCAGCAGCCATGTTATCACCAACCCCTGTACCCTTTAAAAGGTCCCTTCCTCTCATTCTGTCTGTCTGTCTGTCTCTGTGTCTCTGTCCCTCCCTCTCTCTTCCTCACTCTGAGATGGTCATTCATGCCCCTCAATAAATCTCTTGCATGATGTCTGTTGTGTGGTGTGATCTCTGCAGCATTCCTGGCTCTGATCCACCAACATACTCTGCCACATAAATTCTAAGACCTCTGCCATGCAATATATGAGCACATTTTATTTTTTAAAGTAAATTAAAATTATTTTCCTTGCAAAGCCATCTACTCTAGTTTTGCTTTGGTGGTGGTTAAGCTTGAGTTTGCTTTTGTAAATGACTTATTTTTATTTATATGAATATATGTAAGTCTGTTTAAGTGTTTGTGTACTACTTGTGAGCAGAGCCTGCAGAAGCAAGAAGAGGACATTGGATTTCTGGAAACTGGAGTTACAAATAGCTGTGACTTGCCATGTGGGTGTTGGGAACTAAATCCAGGTCCTTTGCAAGAACAGCAAGTGGTCCTAACCACTGAACCATCTTTCTAGTCCCTGAGTATACTTCTTACCCAAATGTTTTGAATCATAGAACAGGTTTGAATCACAGTGGTAGGAAACTCTCTACTGCTCACAGCCGCACATTTTCAGGGAAGATGATAACAAAAGTTCCATTTCTTCCCTTTTTTCCCTTTGGGGGCAGGCCCCAGGAGAGCAGCTGTTCTCTTAGGTGGCTGTTAAACATTAGCAATAAATCTCTCTGGAATTATGCTGAACCAAGTGACGTAGAAGAAAGTTTGTACCAAATAAATTTGCGTAGATTAGAATCTGCAGGTGGTCTGAAGCATGCCTGTGTTGGGAGCCAAATTATGCAGCACTGGAATCTTTTGAAAAGAGAACAAAGCGCCTTTCATTGCTTGGATTCTAAGCACAGCTTAGTACTTCATTAGAAACCTCTTAGCTCGCCCCAGGAACCTTTCAGATTTAATTATGAGGTGGGGTAAAAGCCCCCTCTTCTCGGGACATCACACTGCAGCATTTTATTCTGTTTCCTGGGAGACCTCCAAGTTTTAAAAACTGCAGAACTCACCAGTGGCTATTTAATATTTTCCTCCTGAAATCTAAGATCAAGCTAAATCAAAGCAAACATCTCAGCCAATATGAATTCTGAAATGAAAATTACAAAGAACTCAAGAGCAATGGAGTGAAAAACAAAGAAATTTGAGTGCCTTCTATGGTTCAACCACCTTGTCATGCTGCTTATGGTTGGCTGTCAATCTTAATTTTCTTCTTAATTAAAATGAGGAGGTGTATAACTAAATGTCACAACTCTACACTGCGGCCAATGTTTAAATCTGCTAACATCGCTCCATGTTTATCATTTTGGGGGGTTGCAAAGGTGCTTCAAAATCATAATTTTAGGGAGCTGGAGAGATGGACCAGTGGAGCGTTTGCTGTACATGCATGAAGACCATGGTTTGATTTCCAATATCCATGCAAAAAGCTGGGACGTTGGCATGCATCTGCAATCCCATTGTAATCACAGATTTGGGGAGATGGAGGCAGGTGGATCCCTGGAGCTCACTGGCTATCCACCTTTGCCAAGTAAATGAACTGCAAATTCACAGAGAAATCCTGTCTCAAATAATCAGGTGAAATTAACCCCTGATCACCACATGTGCCTGCACCTTCATGTGAACAAATGCTCCTACACATAAACATGTGCACAAACAGATTAGACATCTAAAACTACAGTGTCTGATTATTGTCGCAGAGATGTTTTAAATTTCAGTCTAAGGGGCTACTTAATCACTGAAAGCCATGTGTAACTGAAGCCATAGAATTTTCATGGATGCTTCACTAACTTGGCTGAAACATAAAGACCAAGGGAACAATACATCACTCTGGAGGCGAGTGTGCTAGCCCAGTGTTTGGAAAGACCATTCCCTATCAAGCTTAGATGGGCAAGCTGAGCCTGCTGAATAATGGTGCTGGAATGACTCCTTCAATTCCTCATGTCTGGGTATGCACCCTAATAATGTTTATGAGTTTAAATGGCAATTCCTAAAGACTCTTTGGGACAAAGCATTTTCAGAGGCTCAGCTGACACAGGTCTTACATGATACTCAAGGGGAAACACAGCAAAAGAGAAAACTAAAAGATGAATAAATAACTCTTGATTCCCAAGTCTCAGGTTCTAGCTCTGAATCCTAAAAGCAATAATTTCTTTTTATACATATCAGAGAAATACACTGACAATAGAGTATTAGAGAAAAACCAACTTTTCAGTTTCCCCATTCAGTTCAAAAGCTAACAACTGGGGCGGTGGCTCGATGGGTAAGTGCTGGCTGTGCAAGTGTGAGGACTTGACTTTGGATCCCATCATCCACTTAAAGCTGATGTTGTACCAGAGAATCTGTATTCTCAACGCGCCTGTAGATATAGATATGATGTAGAGACAGGCTAGCCTAGTTTAGGCAGCTATAAAGAACAAGAGATGCATGCTGTGTTAAACAAAGTGGAAGGTGGAGAATAATACTGACTTCTCTATATATATGACTATAGACAGACACAGACAGACAGACAGACAGACACACACACACACACACACACACACACACACACACACACACACACGATTTAAAAAAGACAAAGAACAAAAAAGGCTAACAGGTGGGAGAGAACACATACAAATCTGGCCCAAAGACAGTGTTCCAAGGTTCTGACAAGTAAGTCTTGAGCTGACAATGAGTTCTTTAATTCTTCAGTACATGTTGAAAATCAGGGCATATCTACCTATATCTGTATCATCTGTATCAACCATATCATCTATATTCACATCTACATCTATATATATATATATAAGAACAGACCAAACCAGAATAGTCACGAACCTCTTTACTCCATGATAGACATGAACCAACCCTTACATTTTCCTGACTATGACCACAATAGAGAAGAAAATGACAAGGGTATCTGTCTGTGGTAATGTTTTATTCAAGGACTTTAAAAATATTAAAGTTTTGCTTTGTCTGTTCAAGGAGACAGAAAACATACTGTGTTCACAGGATCCCAGGAACATACTTGTATAATGCCATTTCAGGGGCTATGTGTTTTACTAATTGTGTTATTAGCCACTGTTTTGTTGTAAGAGATGCCGAGGAGTGTATCTAAAGGCATGTCAGAGTCATGTTTTCATAGTTGCTTGAGTCAGCTGGATTACTGGCTGCATGTGTAATGAACCCAAAGCCAGTTTTCAGATATGATGGTGCAGGGTGAGTTTTCATTGTTAACTTCCTATAACTCAGAATCACCTGAGAAGAAAGTTTGGCTGAAGAACTGTAGCTCAAGCTGGCCTGCGGGCATGTCTGTGAGGGATGGCTTTGACTGTTAACTGAAGTGGGAAGACACACCTGAATGTTGGTGGCACTGTTTCCTGGGCTAGCCCTGAACTGTAGGAGAGAGAGTGACGCTAACTGGGCATAAACAACATAGAGAGCAAGCAGGGATCCATGTGCTTCTCCTGCTCTTGACTGTGGATGTGCTGTGACCCACTTCAAGTGCCTGCCACTATCACTTCCTCAGCAATGGACTGTAACCTGGAATGTGAACCAAATAAACATTTCTCTCCTAAGTGCCTAAGTGGCTTCTTGTCAGAGTGTTTGTTACAATTACAGAAATGAACCTGTGACAGATGGGTTCTCATTATCACACCACTGAGACCACCCTAAAGAAGTCATATCGGCTGTCATTCAGATTAGTTCAACAGTTGAAATGATGCCCTTACCTCTGCCCCAATCCCTCAAACATTCCCAAAGCTACTTAGGTAAAATGTGAGTTGAGTCCACTAACCATTCTGCTCACAAACCACTATTAATTCTCATCTTAGTGTAAAAGGCCAGGTTCCTACTCTGACCCACAGAGCCTTATCTCCTGCCTGTACCAGATGAGTCCCCATGGCTTCTCCCATGCTTCCTCCCCTTGTCCTCTTCAGCGCCCCCTGACTCCCCCACTCAACACCTACTGCAGGACCCTGGAGTCACTGCTTGTTCCTTTTTTCAAAATCCATTTCCACATAGATTCCCATGGAACATTCCTTCGTTTTTCACAGGTCTTTTAAAACATATTAAAAATTTTCTCTCTTCCTGGATAACTTACTTTGAAATTCTCTGCAATATTTTATATCACCTCAAAAAATAAGACAAAGAATGATCCTCCCCTAAAAAAATTATACTGTATCCATCAGTACCTAGCACATTATAAACATACTGGTTTGTGTTGCTGAATATCTGTAATTCTACTAGAAGGTACATCATTAAGGACAAGGACTTACTTACTCTTTGTTTTGTCCATAGGTCTACTGTTAGCACCAGGACTAATGCCTAGGCACAGAGAGTGTGTGCAGTTAGCAATTGTTAAGTTAAAGACTAAAGTCTTATTATCTCTTCCCATCCCCAGCTTAACCATGAAAAGAAGCCTGCAATTGGTCCATATGGTAACCAAAATTCTAAATCACTCAGAAATTCTGAAACTAGTTACCAACTCTACTTCATGGTGAGAGCATCTCTTTGCATGTTATCTAATTTGCCATACATTCCATCTTCTGCTCTCTCCATTATGATACAGGCAGCTATTTAGTGCCTCACCCAGCCGAGGATAGTTGGAATTAAAGGATGTAATTTATGAGAAGCATAAAATCCTTTGAATCCAAGGCGGAAATCACTCATGGAAAATCTCATCAGAAATGGGTTTTATGGCTTACTGGGAGCTGTATTATTTTCACAGGTTTCTTCCTCATTTGGTGTTTCAGCTTCTTCCTCCTCTTCTTCTGGGTCATCAGTGTCTCCTGAATCATCACTGTCATCCACCCATTTTCCTGGCATGAGACCTGCAGAGTCATAGGAGTGGCATAGAGGACCCACAATGTGTGAAATAAAGGATTCTTGAAGGTTGGCCAGCTGTGGGGCAGAACGGTCCATAAAGGGGCTTATGGGCAAACCGAGGCTGGCTTCTTCATCACCCTAGAAATAGGAATTCACAAAGGTAACGACAAAGGTAAATGTTAGAGGAGTATAAATATAAGACAAGTCAACATACATTTGGCATCTAATGTGTAGATATTCTATAACCCAGATAATCAAATAAAATCCCTTGACGTCACTGCTCAGAATCATGGCCCTGGTGGCTAAGACGCCCAGAGAAGGACTTTGTTCCTGGTATTTGTTAACTGTGCAGTCTTAACATTTTTGGTTCTCTTTGAAGGGGACATGTATTGAGATTACTGATATGCACCACTACTTAAGTGCTACTGGGGTTTGAACTGAGGCTTCCTAACCACTAGGCAAGCATGCTACCGGCTGGGCCATACCCCTATTATGTTTGCCTTTTCGCCTTGACTGCTAGAAAGCATAAACCATTTTTCTTGCCCCATTCAAGTTGCTATATTATCCCAGATTTTGTTTAATTTATATCTTCTGTGATTATGTTTTTAATATTATTTATTACATTTTTTGTCTTTAACTGCCTCAAATATTTATGATAAAAATAACAGCTCATAAACAAAAGGTTACCTAGAAGACTTAATAAATTAATAAAATTATAAGCCAGGATATGTGGATTTTCTTTTTCTTTCATATTTTTCTGCATTTTAGTACTTTACCATTGATTGATAATGCCATTATGGGAAAAGGCAACACACTATTTTTAAAAGCATAAATATTTTATTTTGCATATGAATGCTGACTACACAAACCTTAAAAGTTTATTCTAATCCTTATTTAAGTACCATTATTGGGCACTTTATTTTCTGCTATTGGCCTGAACTCTGTCCCCAGTCACATGGACAGACTTGTTATAGTCACATTCTGCCCCCTTTTCTTCTGCGATCTGACCTCACACTGCAGCCCCAGGAGGTCCCTCCTCAGCCTCCCCATGTTGGGATTCCAAGCTTTTGCTACCATGCTGGCTTATCCCTGTGGTCTTTAGGGCACTCAAGAAGGATCTAACATTTCTTTTGGATCAGCTCTGTGATAAGTACTTGAGAGGATTTCCCTGCTCAAACTCCACAGCAATGTTCTGATAAACCTATTTTTAAAGTTGTACATGTAGCTTTTAACAGTGGACCACAGTCAATCTATCATCTATATTTTCCCCCAGGGTAAGCAACTTCACTTTTTTCACACCCCCTTAAGTCACTGAGTCCTCTCCTTTCTCTGTTCCCATTCTCTTCCATGTTCTTCTTAAGAAAGTTGTTCAGAACTGCAAATATAATTAGAACAATGTAGGTTTATGTGGGGATGGTCACCCATGCTTAGCTGCATGTAGTAGCTTTTCAGGGAGTCTGTTAATTCTTTTGTTCTTGTATCAAATATAGAATCTGTATGACTGTGGACACACATACATACACACACACACTTCTTTCATGCACTGCTGTTATTTAGTTGTACTTGGACAGCAGTTTCCTTATATACATCTGAAGCTATTTTTACTACAATAAATAAACCTATAGCAGTTCAGCATTTCATTAGATTATTCTGTCATACTAACAGTCTTCTCCAAAATGCTTGCAGATAATTTTACTTCAGTGTTCAAGAGTTTAATTCATTTTCATGTGTCATTTTTAAATTTCTGCTGAAACTACCTAGTATATTTGGTGCAAGTATGAATACAAGATGGAGTGATCATGCTGTCACGTGGCTTGAGGTAAGTTTTGGTGGACTTGTACACAGCAAGGACACAGCTTGTGATGGGTGTTGCAGTTCTGTGAGTTACCTGCTCATAAAACTCACTGGCGATGCCCTCTGTCCACTTCAGGTGGAGTTCTTTACATTTAGCAGGCCCGTTAATGTCAGCCAACTTTATACACATTTGACATACCAGGAGACGATCATTTTCATTGGTCCAATCTATCCCAACATCATCGTTTACCTGTTTGAGGGACAAAATTAACATGCTTTGTCTCTATGATAGCTCAACTAGAACATGAGAAATGACAACAGAATTTGATTGTCTTCTTTCTGTGTGGGAATGAGAACATAATACATCAGAACTTCAGATACTAGAACTAATATCATCAGTTTGCATTGAAAAAAAAAGTGATGCAGCTCATCCAAAATTAAAGTAGTCAAAGAAAAAGTAACTATTACTGAACTTACAAGAAATCCTGTTTGAAGTTAGCATATAGTATCAACCTGTATTAAATAATAAAACTACAATAAGAAGTTTTCTTTTGTATGTGTATGCATAAGAGTGTTTGCAGGAGTGTATTATGTGTGTGTGGGGGCGGGAGGTCAAAGTTCAACTCAGGTATCTTTCCTCAGGAGCCACTGTCTTGATGTGGAATAATCCTCTTGCACACTGTAAAGATTTGTCACTTGAATTGGTTTAATAAAATGCTGATTGGCTGATAGCCAGGCAGGAAGTATAGGTGTGGCAACCAAACTAAGGATGCTGGGATGAAGAATGGAGGAGTCGGGAGAGATGCCAGCAGACACAGGGAAAACAGGACATGTAGAAAAATGAGGTAATAAGCCATGAGCCACATGGCAGAGGGTAGATGAGAAAGATGGGTTAATTTGAAGTGTAAGAGCTAGCTAGTAACAAGCCTGAGCTATCAACCAAATATTTGTAATTACTATTAAGCCTCTAAGTGATTATTTGAGAGCAGGTGTGGGACAGGCAAACTCTGCCTACACCACCTTGCTTTTTAGACAGGGTCTCTCCCTGATTAGGCTGCTGGTCAGTAAGGCTCGAGCCTCCTGTGTCTGCCTCCCCAGTACTAAGGCACTGGTATTATGCATGAGTCCTACCGTGCTCAGTCTTTTAATTTTTTTTTTCTTTTTTAATGTGGGCTCTCACAGTCACACTTTGGTCTTCATGCTGACTAAGCAAATACTTTAATGACTAAGGCTTCTTCCCAGGAACAAATAAACTTTCTTGAATTAATATTTAGGCTTTTATGTTTGATACATGAAATTTTGCTTCAAGTTTTCTTTCCTTTCTACTGCTGTCAGATAATTTACCTCATATACTCTAGACATGATTATATGTTAAATCAAACATAGCAACAATGGTAGCTAATATTTTTTATTCTCTGTAGAACAGAGTCTAACACACATAGCCAAGACCTCAACTTCTTAGGTATCTAGACTCAGAGTGATACATAGATGCCAGCTTGGGAATAAATATTTTAATCATTTTTTTTTCTCACAGAAAGCTCATGATGATTGAGTTTTGTTCAATACTTGATTATAAGACACCTTTTAATGTGCTCATAAAATGAACACTAGTAGAGATCTACTTACCTTGGCATTAAATTTGGCTACAAAGTCAAAGTGTTTCTTCAGGTCAGTAGCCAAGATTGCTTCAATGACTAGGAATCGGAAATGTTTAAATTCCACGTGGTCTAGGTTACCTAAGAAGTTATACTCTGGCCGAGACATAAAGAGATTCCATGCTGCAGCGGCATGATGATTCTCCAGAACTGACCGGTCATTGTACAGCACCGCCTAGGGTGGAAGGCAGGAGAGGAGAGGGTCCAACTTCTTACGTTAAAAAGGAATCACAAAAGTCTATGAGAATATGCAAGGCTTTAAATTTCTCATTTTTATGTTGGCTATTAAGAGTCACAGTGTTATCTTGATTGTTGATGCCTTTTCTTGGGTAATATCATTTTCTTGACATATAAGTTCCTCCCCTTAAAATGTTTTTTTTGAAAATATATATATATATATAATTACATGTATACATTATATATTGATTTTATATATATAATTATTTTCTTAAAATTTTTTTATTTGAAGAAACTTTGTTTAGGTCAAAAGAATTCTCCCCAATGTCTAAGATAAATGGATAGTAAATTCTTACCAATGAAAATACATGCACTAAGAATAACTGTTACCATGAAAATATTTCCAGAGTAAGTTTTCCATCCCAAAGTCAGACCCTTAAAGGATCGAGGAAAACATGGTTCTCCAGTCTTTTCAGGGGGCCATGTGTGTAAGCTGTCTTTGCTTCATCGGAGATATTCACTGTTAGTCATTTGATTCTAAGAAGGCAGCTGAGAAATGATCTTTCTGTGTAATGAGGTTAGACATCTGCCATGAATATCTTGGCACACACCATGACATTTTTGGAAATTAGCAAGGCCTCTAAGAATTTTACCTGAGCACTAAGTACAGACTAGTTTCCACAGACCTAGTGCCTATTACAAGTCATACTTGTAAAATTAATTTTATTCCGAGAAATGTACACCCTAATTTATTTTCTCCTCACGAAAATCGAACCTTTACCTGAGGAGCACTGGTGGCGACCAGGAAAGCATTGGTCCTTCCTGGGTGGTCGTAGTCGTGCATGGCCGCAGCCACATACAAAGCCATCAACTCTAAGGCGGGGATATTCCCAGACAGACATCCGTATTTGTCATCTGGCACATGATACATTTTTGAAAACACATATCCCATGTGTCCGTGTGTAAATCCACTGTCAGAATCTGAGGAGAGGAAGTGAAAGTGATAGACATTCTTAAAAACTGTAAAGCTGGAATCCTCTTCCTGATTTCCTTTGAAAAAAAGCACACAATTCGAATTCCTGGCTTTTACAAGAAGCACAGGCATAATTCATACACACCAGAGTCGCTTGCTGATCCATGATCGCTAATCACGCTTGGGAGGCCAGGAATTGGTTGCGTTGTGAGATACCACACAGCATGTAAAACATCAGTGGCATGGATTCTGTTATGATCTGTAATGATGCAAAGGAGCGAGCGCACATCAGCTGGTGAACTCGGGTCCAAGGCTGAAGACTGCCATCTACTGGGTAAACACTTCTGTCCACACTTTAACTCTCCAGGGAACACATGCCAGACTTCCCTGGAGAGGAACTTCTAGAAAATTCTTCCACCAATTCCATCATTTTCACAGTAACCAGAAATCATACCCACAGCATTTATTGTGCACCAGATATCCAAAGTGGAAAAGTCAGTGTCTGATTCTTCCAGAAGCCTATGTAGGCAGTTAACTCAACGTGTTGTGTTTACATTTCTGTTTTTTTGCTTTTGTACAAAAAAAACTTTGTAGAGATGCAGAAAGAAAGACCTAAACTACTCAGACCAATGGTCTCAAGGACCAAAATGTCATCTGAGATGAATGAATGGCATCTTCTTCTTATTTACAGCAAAGAGGGCCAGCTGAAGGGACCAGTGACAATACCAAACACCTCACATCCTCTTTTACCACCAGGAATCAGCAGGTGCATCAACCAAGCAATCATATATATTTTTTTTTATCATATCCCTACTAATAAGTTGCCTATGTAGACTGCTATATCAGCTGCTGCTTCATGAAGTTCCCCCCTTAATCCCTTCCTTTTTATAGCTGCATCTAGATGAACTCAGACTAACATGAATGACAGTTAAGCTTTATGCTCCTTTGCCCTGAACTGTGTTACAGATCGACTCTGACTAAAGACTTAATCTCTAAGATGTGAATAGAGTCTCCCATCACAGTTCACCCAATTCCATTTTCACTTTCCCTCCACAGCTTTTTGATACTAATTGTGG
Source organism: Peromyscus californicus insignis (assembly GCF_007827085.1). Classification (NCBI taxonomy): domain Eukaryota; kingdom Metazoa; phylum Chordata; class Mammalia; order Rodentia; family Cricetidae; genus Peromyscus; species Peromyscus californicus. The sequence goes on along the minus strand of NW_026294584.1, from coordinate 153,806,266 downwards.
ATTTGTTTACAGAAGGCCATCAGACACATAATTCTTCAGGAGTGTCAATGCTAAAATAATTAGAGGAGTGAACGCTTGTTTTTGTAATTAAAACTATGACAAGGAAGGCTTTCGCTAGCTTGCTCACATTAGTCTAACCCTCTAAGCTCAACAGGGAGGAGACATTATATTTTGAAGCAGTGCCAATCAAGCCAAAGCTTTCCTAGGAGATGGAAATAAGAGACCTCAAATAGTGCAACAGGTTTATTTATTTTAACATTTACTTATTTTGTGTATATGTGCATACACACATACACACAAGAACACCCTGGAGGTCAGAGGAAAACCTGTGGAAATGAGTTCTGTCCTTGTAACTATGGGTTCAAGGGGTCAAACTTAGGTCCTCTGCTCTGATGGAAAGCATCTTTATCCATTGAGTCAACCTATTTGCCCTGTAAGTATCCTTAGTTTATAAATTATTTTCACATGGAGTGGACAATTTAATAGTTTATAAAAATAAATTATTTGCTCATCTAAAAATAGGAAATATAAAACATAAAATAACAAGCTTTAGAATCTGGAGGTTTCTTTTTATATTTGAAAACTGGCCCTGTCCTCCCCATTGTCACATGTGACACCACAGACAGAAATGTGCTCTGGGTCACAGCAAAGCGGCATGACCACACATCACAGTATTTCTATGCAGTATGGCATCTAAGTGAACTCAATAAAACCTGCTTATTTGAAAAATAAAATACATGTGTGAATGAAACAATAATTTGTAATTCCTGTCCAGTGCATAACTGTAATTCAGTTTTTCTGTGGCTTCCTTTCTGAAAATGTTTATTTATGTAACTCCTTAATCCTTGTGAAATCACTAACATTTATGTCACTTGCTGGCATCTGACCAGGCTGAGCCCTGGGAAAGTCACATTAAAGGAAGCCAGGCCTATCGCCAGATTCCCACTCCTCCCCCACAACAACCCCCTTTTCATCTCTCTCTTCCAACTTTAATGGCCTCAGCAACCAGACTATCCCAAAGGACCCAGTACCATTAAGCACCTCTTCCCCCAAGCCAAGTGGCCTGTTCTGCCCCTCGTGCTTTATCTTGTTCTCCTCGGCACATTTCAGTGGCAGGCTGTGTCCTTCCTTCTTTCTGGTCACACTATGTGCTGTGCATTTTTACATGAGTACACCATGAGAGTATCTTAAAAACATTAGGCTCACTAGGCTAGCATGTTCACCCTTTTCTGAGATACCTGAGATTATTTGTGTCCAAGTATAAGCATTTTTAAAATTTAACTTCATTTTTTTTTCTGTTTTTACTTTTAAGACAGGGTGTCTCTCACTACAGTTCAACTCATTATGTAGTCCAGGATAACCTTGAAGTTCTGATCCTCTTGCCTTAGCATCCTGAGTGCTGAAATTACAGACATGTGCCACCAGACTTCCTACTTGCTAGGCAAGTACTTTACCAACTGGGCTACACCCCCAGCCCTTCATTTCAAGTCTTGATAACTACAAAAGCCATGAGCTTTTGAAGTTCAAAATATATAAAAGCAAACTTAAAACGGAAAACAGGTTTTAAACAACACATATCCAACATTAGCGCACATGCTGCTGGAGTCTACAGAAAGCACATTCCTAAGATATATTCAAATTAACAGATTGAATAGCATTGATCTTTCTTCTATGTATTTATTCCTTTGAAAGACCATATGGATATTACATACTTCTACAGCTCCTTTAATTTGGGTCTTTGAATGTTTTCTTCAGCTCCAATTATTCTATATAGTATTGTAAAGCAACCATGTATATGCGCAGTGATTACATGGATTTGACATGAACATTTAGCCTCTCCTCTGCATTCTGTCTTCATTATTATAATTTTCTAAATAATCAATACTGAAATTCTTGAGTGCCTTCATCTTGGGGTTTCATGTGCACCCGACTTTTTAAAACAACTTCCCCATTACCATTTTTGTATGTTTCTTCTTTTCTATACTATTAACTAAACTACCATCTTTCAGCCCCTCTGAATACCAACAAGGTTTATCTCATCTTGAGAAAACATCAACTGTTCTTGTTTTAGTTGAACTGATCAGATACCATGATAAAAATTTAAATTCAGTCAATAAAAGCAGGTGATTATTTAATGAGAATAAATTTATATTTAACATTTAATCTTACCTCAAACAACTATGAGAGATATACAAGGCACATATTCTAATCTTTTAAGAAATATCATCCCATTTGATCCTGACATTCATGTGAAACAAATCCCATGACCGTATTTTCAAGACAAAGAAATGAGGCTAGAGGAGGTGTGTGAGGCTCCAGGATCTTACACAGCATGCAGTGTAGGAGACAGAGTTCCAGCAGCAGCCACTGATATAGTGAGGTCACACAGATTACCCAATGATACAATGAGGTCACACAGATTAGCCAATGACTTGACCTCCCACCACTTTCTGCAGGTCTCACGAGCAAGCATTGGATTATCTTATACTCACAAGGAATGTCCCGATATCCAATCTCCAAAGCATGAAAGTAATTCATAAATTCCCTAACCGGGATTTTAAAGGCTTCAAAAAGGCCCATGTCTTCAAACAGTCTGTATGATACCTGAAAAGGGGGAGACAAGACCTTGTAAGATACCACTCATTATGCGAGAGATGGTAAAGAGTAAGAGTGTGCATCTATCAACTACAATTGATATGCCCCCAGTAGAGATATTTCTATTGGTAATAGTAAACACACTGAAGACATCTGTATACTGTCAATGGAGTTCCTTACCATAGAGACTATGTCATCTGTATTTAAGATAATTATTGCACATAAAGCCCACCCGAAAAAAAAAACAAGAAAACCCACAGTATAACTAAGAACAATGCACTGAGATTTTAAATTGGATGATTACTGAACACTTTAAGGTAATACACACATGCTAAGCCAGGCCTGGCATCTGCCACCTGCAATCCCAGCACTTGGGAGGATGTGTCAGTAAGATTGTCATGGCTTTGACTTCAATTCTAGACACAGAGTTCTTCCTACTATTCTCATGATTATTGTCTTAGCCAATATTTGAGTTCTTTCATATAAGCACTAAGGGAGTTAACAATGCATGCTGCATCAATAATAATTACAGTAACAATGGCAACGGTGTGCATACACACAGCACCAAAAGAGACCAGTACTCTAGTCAGTCAGCACATACTAATTATTTATAAATAGTTCTCAGAGTACATTTTGAGACTGGTACTATGAGTTCCCAACATCTGATGGCAGAGGATGCTGAAAACACAGAGGTTGAGCAGCTTGCAGACGATCACCCAGTTGGTAAGGAACTGTACATGTCAGTCTTGGAGTTTGTAGTCTTAACTGCTTGATATTGATATCAAAGATCTATCATCAAAATCAACCACCTAGTATTTCACACACAGTCACTACAAATTCAAGAAGAAAGGATCATGAATTGAGCAAACTGTATTCACTGAAAAGAGTAATTATAACTTTAAAATCTGAAGGCTGGATAGAAGGGTTAGTGGTTAAAAGCACTGGATGCTCTTACAGAGGACCAAGGATCAATATCACAATAACACAATATCACCACATCAACTCCTAGCACCCATGGTATCTCATAACCATCTGAAACTTTAGTTCTAGGAAATTTAATGCCCTCTCTGGCCTCCACAGGCACCAGGCATGCATGTGGGGCACAGACATACATGCAGGAAAAATACAAATATACATTAATAAAATAAGATAAATTACTTTTTGCTAAAAAGATAACATGTAAAATATTCAGATTCAAAGAATTCAGGAAGGCCAGGAGCTGAGGCCTCTGCACATATGGTGCTTCAAAAACCTGTTTGATGTGAAACTTGGCCCTGTGGTGTCTCAGACAAAAGGTGATTCTTGGTCTGCCCATGCTAATTAATTTCAGCTATCCTAACATCTCACTAAAAGTGGTGTGAAAGTCAGGGTGGGGGCCAGGGGGACGTTTCCATAATCAGAACTTTGTGACTCATAAACTCAAAGGCAGAGTCTCAGAGAGAGCTACTTAGCACGGCAATTGAAACTGTGTTCCCTCGGAAGCTCTATGCTCCGTGATTGATTAAGGTGAAAGGGATAGAGAGGGATATAAGAGCATGTCTTGGTGGATGACTTGTACACGGACATACAAAAGATAAGTGGGTGAGCTTTGAGATTTGTTATTTATCCTAAATATTTCTAATGTCTACTGGTATCCATGACTCAGACAGATGGCACAGCTGAGAGTGTTGCTCACTGGTAGAGCCCATGCTCAGCCCAATGGATTCAATCTCTAGCAAGACAACAATAAAAAAGGTTACTCATACCCTTACCTTTGAGACCACTGAGGGACACCAGAAATTTGCAGTAGCATTTGCTCTATTGTCCATGTACTGAAAAGCTAAGCCACCAAGGTCACCGTGCTATGTGGTTACACTCTCTGTTTGGAGGGTTGGATGACGCTACAGGTGAATGTGTTTTATGGGTTGCAGGGATGTAGCAGACTGAAAAGGACCTGGACTTCTGAGAAGGCTATCTCATGAAGTCTAATGTTTACTCAATGCTTTACCAAAAAAAAAATGAAGAAAAAGAAAGCAAAAAAAGCATATTCTTTCAAGCCTAAGTTTCTTCTGTAACACGGATATTAAAACAAATAAACAAACAAAACTCCTATACCAAGCTGGTGTGGTGACATAAAATTATAATCCCAGCCCTTGGGAGGTGGAGACAGGAGGACCAAGAGTTCCATGTGACATAGCCTGCTTGACAGCAGCCTGGGATATATAAGACCTTGTCTCAAAACAAAAACAAAACAAAACAAAAACCCACAAGCCAGCCAACCAACCACTGCCATGACCACCAGCAATAAAAAACCTATAGTTACCATGGAGATTAGAGACAAGCAAGCATGTGTGGTGTATGGAATCTGAAACCCCAGAACTCTGAGGCTGAGGCAAGAAGACTGTCATGAGTTTGAGGCTAGCTGGAGCTAGCTATATTGGGAGTTTCAGGTAGGCCAGCCAGTGCTACAGTGTGACACTGTCTTTGAGAGAGAAAGAGAGAGAGAGAGAGAGAGAGAGAGAGAGAGAGAGAGAGAGAGAGAGAGAGAGAGAGAGAGAGAGAGAGAGAAGAGTCTGTGGGAACCTGTACCATGCGTCAAGGGCAAAAGTGTATGAGAATTCTCTCATTCTCCCTGTATACATCACACACAATCCCTGGTAGAAAGGAATGATCCTGCATGGACCACAGCTACATTTTGTGGCATAATACATTACGTGCCTGGTTCTCTCTAGGTGTCACACTTTGCAATTGGATTCAAACACTCCTAGGAGGAAAAACAAATTCCAACACGAAGGCAAATGGGATACAGTGGCTGCCTTGAACTTGCTAAGATCAGTGAGCTTTGCAGACAGCTTGGCACTAAGGGCTCAGGAAGAGATGAATGGAACTGTCGACTCCCCATAAACATGGCTGCCTGCCACTGTATCATGGTCATGGCCAGAATGAGTCTAGCAGAGGAACAATGACATATTATACAGATGGTAATTAGCTTCTGCTTCATAGCTCATCATCTAAGTTGATCCATCATTTGTTTGAAACAGATTTCTTTCTCAACTTGATTGATAATTTCTTTAGGGGAAAGGTCTTTTCTTGAAGACCAGATGAATTATCTGGGTCTGTGTATTTAACACTAAAAGTAGGAGCACCAGTTTCCCATTCAAATCCTGTGAACTGTATGTTCCCCAAGATGTTTCATACTCAGGCTCTTGAACAGCAGCTGGGGACAGCCAGTCTTAGGTTAGAGAAGAACCAGTGTTCCACAAATTTCTAGTATTTGGCAGAAAAGTTATTAGTGGCCCTCATCAATGTGGGCTGGGTCTTGATCCCACTGAAAGCATTTTTGGTGTGTTGCTTTGCAATTTTTGAGGTAGAGATTCACAGAGCCAAGGGTGATCTCGGATTCACCAAAGTCAGAAGTCTTCAGGGGTGCTGTGATATTACTCATATTTTAAATACATATTGATATACCACAATACCACCCCTTGGACTATAAATATAATTTTTAGTTATTTACTTTAATTTTATGTGTATAAGTACTTGCCTACATGTATACATGTGCACTATGTGCCTAGAGAGTGCAGAAGAGGACACCAGATCCCTGGAACTGGAGTTCCAGATCGTTATGAGTTACCGTGTGGGTGCTGGGATCTAAACTCAGGTCCTCTGCAAGAATAGTAACTGCTCTTAACAGGTGCACCATCTCCACAGCCCTGGATCATGCATAGTTTGATGGCTCTTTTATAACACAATCAATCATCACTTAGCTTCAATTTTTCAAACAAGTATATTTAAGCACCTAATTTCTATATGTTTTCCTTCCACTTCCACCAAACAATCAGCCCTATAACAGGGAAGCCTCGAGACAGTGTCTCTTACAGAGACAAGACCTAAGACATTTGTCATGCACCTGGCAACTCACTCTGCATTTCCATTAGAGAGATTGTTTTGATTTTCCAATACACGAAATTCTGATGTTTCCCAAGCCAGTGGGGGAGATACATATTTCTGCACAGTACCTTATTTTTCATGAAACCTAAGCACTATGATATTCAGAAGTTAAAACAATAGTCAGGAGATATAATTATAGGGATGGATTCATCATTAACAGGAGTTTCCTTTCTAAGGCCAGGCCAGCTTCTCTTTGGCTCAATTCTATGAATTTTGGTCACTTGTCCATCTTGCTGATCTATTCCTGCCTCTGCCTCTGTTGCCTTAAAAATTACATACTATCTTAATTGTAGACTGCAATACTCAAATGAAATTCCAGTTGTCTTTTGGTCAGCACACAGCCATAGAACCTACCACATGTTCTCTGATAAAATTTCACTTCTTTCTGCATGCCTGCCCACAGGTGTTGGGAATGTACAGATTGGCGACCAATGGACTGTTTCCTTCTGTGTTTCAAGTCATCCGCTTGAATACATTTCTTACCTGGCTCAGAATACGGCCACATTTTCTTCCTATATTTTCCACTAAATCAAAAATTGGAAAATTCCAGGTGTTTAACTGATCCATAATTGAGTCCAGGTTATCCATGACTAGGGGTTCAGGAGCAAGAATTGGTTTGTCCTGTAATAGAGATGAAGATATTGAACCACATATAGTTTTTCTATTAAAAAAATCATCATTTTGGTAAATTCAATAACTAACTGTAGCTCTCAGAAATAAATGACTTAAAAGTCCATGAATCTTAAAATCAGTAAACAAACAAACAAACAAAACAAAGGAAGAAAACATGAGCCTGGAGTAGAGAAGCCAGCACTGAGCACAGTTCGACTGATTTTACATAGTCTGATGCCTGCTTGCCCCTTTTCACACACAGCCCAGCCTGAGAGATGTTTCTCCCAGATGTCAGCTTTACTACTTTTGTGTCAATCTGCAAGATTCTTTAATGCAGACTGAAGAACCTCAGAAAACTCTGATGCTTTCTCTAAGCCTCCTTCTTTCTATACTTCAGTAAACGTGTCTGAGAAGTGAACCTGGCTTATGTTGGACCCTTGACAGAAATGCATGAGGTGGATGAAGGCTTCACCTCTCCACTTTAATTGCATTTATATCTGAGCTGTTCAGATCAGCATTATTCCTGGAGAATGACAGCTGCCACATCTTTCAGGAATGTAATTTTATCCCTGAGACCTGCTCTCCACTAAACAACTTGCTCTATGTAAATGTAAGGGCAATCAGTGTACAAAGCATTTTAAATCAGGATACTCATATTTTCTCACCACCACAACTATTTTAAAAAGTAAAAAAATAAAGAGAATAAGCCATTAAAAATTTTGCCTGAACAGCTAATTTGAAGGTACAAGTAGCAAAAACATGGTTAAAAAAATGCTAAGGACAGCAGCTGGTGATTATGGGCACGTCAGCTGCTCCCTGTCCTTGGCAGCCATGCTTAACCTCACTCAAATGTGCACCCATGAGTGTCTTTATACCAGATAAGTCATCATCAAAGGACCTTTTAGAATCAGTACAAACCTGATCTAATACAACAAGGAAAACAAATACTGGTTCACTTACTAATCAAGGGGGTATCAAAGCTAAACCAGAAGATGCCCTAAGAAAATTAGTCAACCAATCAATCTGTCTTTCTAAACTATTAGTCTAATATTATATTACCATTTAATATTATTAGTTTATTAATTTTTCCTTATTTACAGTTTTTTTTATTGCACTGTTTGTATTCATATGTAAAGATGAATACTTGGTGCTGGGGAAATGGCTCTGTTGGTGAAAAGCTTGCCATGCAAGCATGAAAGATGAGTTTTATCCATGAAACCTATCTACAAAAAATCAGTATGATTGATGGTGGTCACTTGTAATGTCAAAGCTGGGGACACAGAGAAAGGTGGTTCCTAGGGCTCATTGGCCAGCCATCCAAGCCCACTTGTTGAGCTCCAACCAACGAGAAATCTTGTCTCAAAATAAGGCAGATGGAACTTGAGTAAGATCACCTAAAGTTGTTGTCTGGACTTCCCATGTGTGCTTTCCTACATATGCACCTGCAGACAAACACACACACACACACACACACACACACACACACACACACACACACACACACACACACACACACTCTTAAACTTTTCATTACCAAATTTTAAAAAAATCAAGAAGAAACCAATATGATCAGAGAGAGGAAGATTGTAACAATACACCTAAAGGATACAGACACATGGATCCAAATGGATGCAGCTATAAACCTAAGACAACAGAATCTACCCCTAAGCCAGTCTCTGCCACAGAAGCAAGTTTTCATGGAAACGAATGAGTTTAGTGATGTGGGGCTACCAGGAAGATCATGGTCTGGGAAGTATAGGTGCCACAAGCCGATGCTTTCCTCAGTGGCTCTCTCTGGCACTCGGCCTCCTCTTCATTCTGCAAAATGTCACTGCTGTCACTGTTGTTGTTGGTCTCATAATCGGAGGTAACTTGGAAAGTGTCATCTGCAATTGAAAGAGAATAGTCTGTTTTTAAGAGACCTATGATGAGGAAGGGGACACAAGCAAGTAAGTGCTCCTGAAACACATCCGCATATTATGAAGTATTTAGAAAGACTGCTTTCATATATCTACACATCAAAAACAGAATAATAGGGAGGGAAATATATTTTCAAGGTTTATTTTCATTTTGACTATGTGCATGTATGTCTGCATGCACATGATTTATATGCCTGTGGAGGCCAGTTGAAGGTGTTAGATCCCTTGGAACTGGAGTTATAGGCAGCTGACTATAAGCTACCCAACATGGGTGCTAGGAACAGAACTCAGGTTTTCTGGAAAAGCAATTCCTACCTTTGTGCAATCTCTCCAGTCTCCAAAATACATTTCTAATCCTAACAAATAGGTGGGAATTAAGATGTGTGATTTATGTGACAGTCAATGATCCCCCAATTAATTCTATAAGTTCACATTTTTTTCTCCCTGTTCTTTCTCTCTTTTTTCCCTTCCTTTCTTCCTTTCCTTCCATCCTGGTAGTGGGGATCAAACCTGGGGCTTTATACATGGTATCAAGAACTCTACCACTAAGCTACATCCCCTAGTTGGATTTAAATTTCTATTTCCTCTATTCTTCTACTGCATTAAGCCAGGAAACAGTTGACTACACACTAATTAAGGGCATATGTGATGGGAATAATCATGTGGATACACACAGGAAGGAGTGGTCTGTAGAGCATGAAGCAATGGCTCATACTTGTGAGTGGACAGATCTTATGTGTATGTCCCAGGTCCTTGGGAGTCTGGGCTTCCTCCTTCTTTTCTTTCCTCCACTATCTCTCCTTCCAGTCAGCAACTATTAGCTGAAAATCCAACCAGAAAATACAAGTGTCTAAAGAACATGCTTCCAAACAGTCATCAGGAAGAATGAAATATTTGTAACATTATCTCAGGACCCTCTTTTCTTCCATCTTTCTAATACAATTACTTGCCGGATAAACTTAGGAACAAAGGGCAGAATAAAAACATAACTGATCAATTAAAACTCCTGATCTATGGAGAAAAGGAGAAGCCCCAATGGAGATCCATGTCACTGTGAGAACCCATGAAGGTGATCTGTACACTGAAGGACTATGGCACTTCGAGAGCCCAGGAAGGTGACCTAGCCTGATGCCCTCATCCTGTTAGCCCTGGGAGACTTGGAGAAGCATCCTGTCTTCAATAAGCTACACAATAACCACACAGATAATTTTCCTTTGACTTCTCCTGGCCCTTTGCATATTGCTACACAAGATTCTCATAGAAAAAAATGTCAACAAATTCTATTTGAGGGTATCTACTAAGAAATGTTGATAGGGATACATAATTATTCCTGATGGTGCCATGACCTTAAAGTCTACACTTCATAGATGCTTTGATTTCTACATTGTATACTTTCAGCACAGTACAAATAAGCCCATAGAGCTATGCCAACAAAAATAATTATTACAGCAACATCACAAGCAGTAGCTACTTACAGTGACCCCATAATCCAATGAGAAATAAATAATTCTGTGTGTTCAATATATGTGGTGTCCAAAGAGGCCACAAGAAAGCATCAGATTTCTGCAGCTAGAGTTACACATGGTTGTTGAACCACCAGATGTGGGTGCTAGGAATCAAACTCAGGTCCTCTGGAAGGGCAGTCTATGCTCAAAACTTCCAAATCATCTCTTCATCCCCCCACATGTTGTATTTAATCTTTACAGTGATTTTATGTAGTGGATACTACTGCTATTCTGCCATTTTGCAAGTGAAAGGACTAAGGTGCAGAAATTTAGATGACACGTGAGTGGGGAACAGAAAGAGGGGTGATCCAGGTTATAGCACCTTAACCTGGATCTTAACTTCAGGATACTGCCTCAAGGAAAAGCCATATCATTGTGAACAGTATAATCAGGGTCATACTTTAGCTTTGGGGTTAGTGATCTCATAAACACATGCTAGGATAGGCAACCCTCTAATGAACAAGGCATCAAGATGAACCACCATGTATAGTATAGCATGTAGCATACAGTGCTGTACATTATATAAAGGGGGCTCTGACTTTAAAATAATATACATTTGTGTCCAAGTACAAAAATGCCTGGGAGAATCCACCTTTAAAATTTGCTATGAATTAAATTTAGATAGTGTTTTGAGGATGATTTTTATTTCCTTGTTGGTCTTTTTAAGTTTACATTTAATTTAAATTAGCTGGAGAGATGGCTCAGTGGTTCAGATCAATTGCTGCTGCTATAGAGGAAGTTCAGTTTCCAGCACCCACATAAGGAGGCTCACAATTCATAATTCAACTCCAGCTACAGAGATCTGATGCCCAGTTCTGGCCTACATGGGTACTACACTCATGTGCATAAACACACATACACACACATACACATACACACACACACACACACACACACACACACACTTCATAAAGTTAAAATTCACAAATTTGAAAAAAAAAAGCCAGGAATTCAAGTTGCCTTTTTTTCAGGAGGAAAATATAAAATAAAATATGTTGAATTTTGAACAACAGAATACTAAAAAGTGTATTACCTGTTCTGTTTGGTTTCTGAATGGCTGAGCCACTTCTCTCTGAAGGTCCATCAGGAGGATTCCCTTGTGAATAAGGTCTGCCACAGCTGAGAAGTGTTGAGAAGGCATAAGTACCTCTGTACATTTTAAAACACTATTAAACACACAGTATCTTCATAAACATCAACCATTCCTTGCCTTGGTCTTTCACTGTTATAACCAAACCCCTGAGATACTTGAGGGAAAAAAGACTTATGTTGGCTCATGGTTCAGGGGTGCCAGTCCACAGTCAGGATCTCCACTGTTTTGAACCAGAACTGAGACAACACATCAGGGCAGTGACAAAGTGTGAGCTACATCATGGCTCACAGAAAGCAAGGGAGAGCTAGGGAGAGGCCAGGGTCAAGGAATACTCTTCAAAGCACAACCCTAGGGACCTACTTCCTCTAATGAGGCTCCCATACTGTGCTTCCAGCATCTCCCAATAATATGCCTAGTTATAAGGGTATCAATAGCCTCACCCATTGATTAAGTCAGGGTTGTCTAGCTCTAGCCATTTTCCAGGAGCCTCCATGTTTCATATCAAAATCACACAACACATATAATAAAATATCATAGTCTTCTACTGGTGCGTCTAGGAGGGCAATTCACTTTGTATTACACGCAGTTGCTGATAGGTGGTCTTCTTTGGTGAGTACCGATCAGCAAATGGACTTTAAACTCCATCTGACTCTCTTCCTCCTCCTCAGTCCCCATATTTACATTGAAATGCTGCTAAAGTTGTTAAATTATTTGGAAAATACTGGAATAACTGCCATTTATCTGTGAAGTGGTTCTGAAGGTCCTGGCACATGTCTGGCTATGATTATCTTTTCCAGTGGGACACCTTTAGAGCCTCATTGCTCCTTTCACTTCTTGGAGCTAGGATGCTAAATTTCTAATCAGATTTTTAATAAAAGACAACAAATGTTAAAACAGAATGATAGGATATTCATTTTATTTTTTCCCAAAATAAGTGTCTTTATTTAAAGCAAATTTTTACATTCATCCTTTAAGGTCTTAAGGAAATGAACAAAGGAGATGGACATTGTGAAAAAAAGTGAATGACTGATTGTACACACTAATGTTTGAAAAAAAAAAAAAAGAGCCAACATGATCTGTGGACAACCAAGATGATGGAAGTTTCCAGAGAAGCAAATGGTAGCCCATCCCAGAGATAATAGGGGATAATAGGAGAATCTTTTTGCTTTATTTTCTCAACAACTTGACTATTTTACAAGTCAAAAGGTAATCACACAAACCCTACTGAGATCCAAACTGGCCCCTCCTTTATTATTTTGTTTAGCTACTTCATGATTAGATTTTAATCTCCTATTTTGTGGCTGGACTCTTTTCTTCCAAATAATATAAAAGATCTCAGGAGAACTTTTTGGTCTCATAATTACTTAACTACAAGATGACCCAGCATAAAGGGAAAGAAATTAGTTTAATATCTAATGTTTAACATCTAAATGTCGCATCATTTTCTTAACTGTACATGCAGCAAAATATTTCCCAGTTACAGTATACCATCATACTAAGTAAATTTAGTTTTCAACTCTGAAATATAAACAGAAAAGCATTATACGGGATTTATTTCTAATGAGGAAAACCCATCATTTTGTCTTAGGGGATAAGAAGAAAAGAAATAAAAAGCGTACGCTAACTTAGGACTTCTAATCTTGTGTGAAAGCTTATTAGTGTGAAGATTTTTCATTGCCTGACAATACCTAAAAGGACTATTTAAGTTACTAGTTCAAATAGAGCAGCTCCTGTCTCCCCCCCCCATATAAATAAATAAATAAATAAATAAATAAATAAATAAATAAATAAATAAATAGCTTGTTGCAAAGGCATTACAACAGCCAAGAGACTAGGTTCAATTCCAAGCCCTTTGAGTTCAGCAGGGGAAACCACAATAGTTAGTTGTGTGTTTCTGGAGCAGTCTGTGACTACATGGGTGGCTTCCTTGAAGGGAATTATAAAACCTGGTTTGAATTATAGGTTTATAAAGTCCAAACAAATAAAATGCACACTACTGGATTTCTAAAATCAACTGAACAAGGAGCAGAGAAATCCTCTTGGTTTTGTTTGTTTGTTTGTTTGTTTGTTTTTTCCTTCATTCTCTTTATGAAAACTCTGTGACATTCTCCCCTCTAAAAACAAGCAAGAAAATCTTGTTGGAGAGAGCTGGGCAAGCCATAGAGCTTTCCTGAACACCCCTAGCTTTCTTTCAAATGGTTATTTCTCATAAGTCTTGAGGGAGGGAGAGCCCCTTGGAAAAGCCAGAAGCAGATGTTCTTAATGCGAATCACTCTGGGAGCCTTTATCCTGGCTCAGGATACAGAACAAAGAACAATGCTTCCCTCAGCAAGCCTGTTGAATGTCAGATGCATGAACAATTACAGGGTGTTAACCTAAGGGAATTGGCTCTGGGGTCCAGAGAACTCAGAGAACTCGACATGAAACAGACCAAGAACTCCTCTGAGCTCTTGGCACGGTAAGTGTGATGTAGCATGTCTCAGACCGACTACACAACAGCTCTAGGAAGGTGGCTGTGTTGGGTGGAAAGCCCACAGAACTCATTTTCACTTAGAAAGCTAGCATGGTACTAGAATAACATTTTGCTCTGGTCTTTGCCCAATAATCAAGGTTGGGCATTTTTTCCACTTAAAAATAGTCGTAGAGAGAAAGAAAGTAAAAATAAAGATGATAAAATAAGCGACGTTTATTTGTCTTAGGCAGTAAAGTTTGGATGGGGAGAGATCTCCAGGTGTTATGACTTCAAGTCTTGCTCAATAGTCTGTGGTGCTGTTTAGAGCTGGGAGATCCTTTAAAAGGTGGGTCCTATAGGGAAGAACATAGGCCATGGGGGACTCAAATGGATATTGGGACCTGCAACCTTTCTTCTTTCTGTCTTCAGTTTTCTCAACAACAAAGCATCCTCAGTTGGATTCTGCTTTGCCATAGGCCCCAAAACAAGAGGATCAAGGAACCACTCAAGCTGTAAGTAGAAGTAGACCATTTATTTCTTCTTGATCTCGGGTATCCTGCCACAGTGATGACACAGGGAGTTTATAGACAAGCTACAAGCAAATGAAATGTGTGAGGCTTAGTATCCATTGTTAGATACTAAATGGAGTGTGTTAATAAACATGAGACACAAGAAAGCTTCAGGCTTCCAATGCATTCACATAGTCATCTCCATTATCTGCAGACAATAACATTCTGTTTAAGGCATTCTTAGGACTATGCTTAAAACACATGCCTCTCTTCTACTTCAAAATACTTAATACTAGGGAATGGAGAGATGGCTCAGTGGTTAAGAGCACAAGCTGTTCTTCCAGAAGATCTGTATTTGATTTCCAGCACCCACATGGTAGTTCACAACCATCTGTAACGCCAGTCCCAGTTAGTCTCCTAGGGTACTACATACACATACATGCAGGCAAAATACCCATATACATAAAAATATGTAAATCTTTAAAAATATTTAGTACTTTAAGATAAAGTATCCAAAATGAAGATATGACTGGAGAACAACAAAAATATGCAGTAATTGGAGGTATTTCCTATTTATGGACAATGTTGATGAAAAATAATCACTTCAGGCACATTAAGATCTTCTTTAATCCTCCACTGATAATGCATGGTAAGTCAGTTTTTTATTTTTTCTCCTTCCCTCCCTCCTCCTCCCTCTGTCCTTCCCTCCATTCCTTTTTGAGAATTGGTTTCCTAGGCTATAGCCCAGGCTGGCTTCAAACTCACTGTGTAGTTCAAGCTTCTTTGACCGCCCAGCTATCCTCCTGAGTGCTAGGGTTACAAGCATTCATCCCTATGATCAGCTTGTATTTGTTTCATTGCAATGTAAAAAGAAACCATTTGCTTAATTTCATTCAGGGAACCGTGTGAGTCAAGCCATAATGCATTATGTGCCAGGAACCCAGCTAAGGTCCTCTGTAAGAGTAGCCACCTAACATGGGTCTCAGGAACCCCGCAGAGGTCCTCTGTAAGAGTAGCAAGCATTCTTAACCCCTGAACCATGTCTCCAGTCCATAAAACACATTTTATCCATAACCTACTAGTATATAACCAAATATATACAGCTAATTATTTTGTACTCTCTCCAAAGATCTGTTCAGACTGAATGGAAAATGAAGTTTCTATTTATAGAGAGCCATGGAAAAATTAAGTTCCTATTACAGTCTCAAACATAACATCACACTATCCTATAGTTTCCTGTTACCAGTAAAAAGGTCTTACCTGCTACATATGACAGGTGGAGGCAGGATCTGAGGGGACAGGTCAGGGGCACTTTGGGTGTAAGTTAAGGCCCTGTGAGATCCAGGGCCTCGCTTGGCAGTTATTTCAGAGGATTCTGGAAACTGTGCTGAAGTAATATTGCCAACAGGACTACTGGCAGGCGATCCTTGAGGAGGCGAGGAGGAGGGAGAGGGTGCAGGTGAAATTTTAGCAAGGCCACCTGAAAGAGAATGAAAGCTATGATGTCATTCAACAAACACACCTGAAATGCAAACATGTGACCCCTTCCTGTTACCATCACCCTGAATACATATAATCAGTAGCCACCAATATCATGCTCGGCCCCAGATCTGGTCTTATCTTTATGCCACCATCCAGAGATGGGATATGTGCCTGGACTGTCTCCATGGCATGAAAATATGACCAGTAAATCATTCTGAGAAATTGGTGGCAGGGCCAGCATAGCCGCTGAAGCCACAGTGGCCTTAAGCCACCCCAAGGCAGAAGGATATTATTTTCTTCTCCCATTTTTGTTTCTCTCTTGTCATCCTGACTGAGAATAACAATTACAATTGTCTCATGTATCTGAAAAAATACCAGCTGGAACAAAACTCACTACATTTTAAAAGAAATACATTTTTTTTAAACATGCGTGTGTGTTTGCCTGCATAACGTTATGTGCACAGCATGTGTGCAGGAACCTACTGAGGCCAGAAGATGGCACTAGATACCATGGAACTGGAGTTCTCTAAGTGATTGTGAATCACCATGTGTGTGTCGGGAATCAAACCCAGGTCCTCTACAAGAGCAGCCTGTGCTCTTAAATCATTGAGCCATTTCTCCAGCCCCACCATTGCTTTAAAGTTCAGAGCACACAGTGGCGGTTATAGAATGCTTAAAATGTGCAAGTGAAAATGATAATTTGGGGGAGGCAATTAGACTTCTTAACTATTCACACATTCAGTGAACTGTACATTTCCTTGTGAAAATGCACTCCAAGAAAAGTAAATTTGAAGCGAACATTAAAACATGTGCTACATCCAGTACAAACTACACAGTAGGCCTAAAGCTTAAACTTCAAAATTGGGTACTTATGCCAGGCTCCCCATGTTTACATTTATGCTACAGTGTGAGTCTGTCTAGGGCACTGGAGTAGGTTTCTAGACCTCTCACTCTGTAAGATAAGGCTAATGTCTTCTGAAGTTGCTTCCTCCCAAATACAGAGAAGGCAGAGTGCAAGTAAAATTGGGGGGAGGGGGAGAAAGACAAATGACTTTCAAGTCATTCATCGGTCTCTGCTTATCCCCCCTCGGGGAAACTGATAGCCCCAGATTTCACATTCATAGCTAGTGTGTGTAGCTAATGGGCAGCTGGTTCAAGGTGGCCTTGTGTCAAAAATTCAGTTCCTTTAAAAGTTTGACTTTTCCCAGTGCAAAGTTTTCTGCCCCATAGAGTGGAATATTATAACTTGTAGAAGGGTTTCCTTGGTGTCCTTTTGATGCTTTTGTTAGGTTCCCAGCATGGTGGACAACCTCCCTCCTGAGCCCCTTGCAGCATATTTCTGTGTTGCTCCCTAACCAGCAGAACAATCCCTCGTATTTGTACCTAACAGATGCCCAGAGAGAGTAACTAAACATGTTGCCAGGGTTAGGAAGAGCTAGTGAGAAGGAGAACATGGGGATGAGGTAGGCACTGGTCAATTTGGGCTTTTTAAAAATTAATTAATTTTAAATACTGCTCACAGTTTCCCTTCCCTTCTCTTCTCCCAGCCCCTCCTCCTCTCTGCCCCCGCCCTCCCTGCCCCACCTTATCCTCTGTTTATATTCAGGAAAGGGCAGGCCTCCCATGGATATTGAGAAAACATGGCATATCAAATTGCAGTAAGACACCTCCCCATGTATTAAGACTGGGCAAGGGAACCCATTATGGAGAATAGGTTCCCCAATGCTGACAAAAGAGTCAGAGGCAGCCCCTGCTCCCACTGTTAGGAATCCCATCAGAAGACCAAGCTACACAACTGCCAGATACAAGAAAAGGGCCTAGTTCAGTCCCATGCAGCCTCCCTGGTTGTCAATTCAGACTCTGTAAGCTTCTGTAAGCCCAGGTTAGTTGATTCTATGGATTTTCTTGTGGTGTCCTTGACCCCTCTGGCTCCTATAATCCTTCCTCCTCATCTTCCATAGGGTTCCCCAAGCTCCGCCTAAAGTTTGGCTGTGGGTCTGCATCTGTTTCCATCAATTGTTGGATGAAGTCTCTCTGATGACTATTGGACTAGGCACCAATCAATAACTTAGAGCAGAATATCATTAGACATCAATACACTGACATTTTTTTCTCCAGTCATGTTTGGTTCTATCCTAGGTCTCTGGGCCAGAAACCTGATGGGTTTTAAAGACTGGTTGTGCTTTAAAAATGAGCCTATATATCAGCATTGCTGTACGTACTGGCTCCATCATTTTGATGGCAAATTGCGAGATTTGGGGCTACCTTTTTACTATTCTTGTTATATATATATATATATATGTGTGTGTGTGTGTGTGTGTGTGTGTGTGTGTATGTGTGTGTGTGCGCATGTGCGCGTATGTGCATGATTGTATGAGGGTATGGAGGTAAGTATGATCTTCACTGTCTTCACCAATGGTTTTTCACCTTGATTATGGGGACAGAGTCTCTCACTGAACCTGGAGCTTACTGATACTCCTAGACTGGTCACCATCCATCCCCAGGGATCCTCCTGTCCCTTCCTCAAGGGATGCCAGGCTTGCCTCAGCCTGGCTTGGCTGTTTACATGGATGATGAGGATTGAACTCAGTCTTGAGTCACGCACTTTCCCAACTGAGCTGTCTCCCCTCAGCACCCCCCTCGTTAAGTCTTTTTATTTTTTTAAAACAGACCATTAATTCAAAGCACGTTGAGAAACTTCTCCATTTCTATCTGGACACAAATGTGTTTTTGAGGGCAATTTATGAGAAGACTGATTTTGTTTTAGTAGCTGAGAGCTGATAGCTGTAGAGACACAGGGGTTCATTCTTAAATACACATTTTAAAATCCGTACAGCCATTAGCGTTCTTGGAACTCAGTGATTAACTAAATTTAAACTAATAAGCAGACTTTAAGGCTCCTGGGATGAACTCTTAAATAAATGTGCAGCAGAGAAGCACTTTGCTTTTATGGTTCTTTGCTCTATATATTTTGAACTCTTTAACAAGCACCAGGTCTCTGCATTAACAGTGAGAAGCAGAGATTGAGGGTGCAGGGTGCAGGAGAAGATGAAAGTGTAACGTTTACTGCAAGTTAAAAAAAAAGAAAGAAACACAAAGGATGGTGTGGTGAGAGGACACACATTTCCATACACCAGCCTTCAGACAGATGGAGAGATAAATGATTAATGCAGATACAGGCAGAGTATACTTTAATGCTTGAGTGGGAAGAATTTTAGATTTCTGAGTTGCGTGGATTTGGGAATATTCACACCAACTTCAATAGCTGAGCATCTCTAATGAAAATTTGGCAATCCAAAATGTTCCGACTTGGATTATCAGATTAGGATTGTTCCATATGTAATCACCAAATACCATTTCACTTCAGAAAGGAGGGAATAAAGTATCGTAGGTATAGAAAAGGGATTTCCCTAGGCAAATTAGAAATAAATTTCTTTGCAAGGTAGAAAGATAGAAAGGAAGGGAGGGAGAGAGGGAAGGAGGGATGGAGGGAAGGACAGAGAGAAGGAGAGAGTGAGAGTGAGAGAGAGAGAGAGAGAGAGAGAGAGAGAGAGAGAGAGAGAGAGAGAGAGAGAGAGAGAAATTCTAAGATCCTTTAAGGGTCTTCAATCTAAGTTTAGAGGGAAGATATCTAATTTTGTGTTACACACACACACACACACACACACACACACACACTGGATGAGTTAAACATGCATACTTTTTTATATATTTATCTTCATTTTATAATTGAGTAATTTTAAGAGACTCCAGGAACAAGACACAGATCATGAAATACAAATTCCTCATATTAAATTATCCTAATATGAAACATTTAAAAATACTGATAGGCAACAAACAAATAATACAACTTTTGAAGAGTCTGAAATTCTGACTCATTTGAGTAACCTAGACTTTGTTTCCTTGTTCCCTTGTTCCTAAGAGCCTGAGAAAATGTGCTTCAAGGCAGAGGGAACCAGAGGGGAAGATGAGGAATACTGCCTAGGAATTCTTGAAGTAAATTGATTTGCATTGCAGTAATAAAGTCTCCCAGTTTAACTTTAACTGGGCAAGAAGAAACTAGGCTGAAGAGGTGGTTCAGCAGTTAACAGCACTTGCTGTTCCTTTAGGGGACCTAAGTTAAGCTTCTAGCACCCACATCAGGAGGCTCCCAAGCAGCTGTAGCTCCAGCTTCAGGGGATCAGACATTCTTTTCTGGCCTCCTCAGAGACCTGCATAGAGGTGTACATATACACACAAACACATGAACACACATGTACATAAATAGAAACAAAATAAATAAGAAAAAAAGAAGTAAACCAGCTTTTTTTGATAAATACATGCCTCTGTACCAATGTTTTAGTAGGTAAGAACCATCATCGTGTAAAGTGTTCTCTTAAGTCTAGTTTATAAGACGTAAGGCATCTGGATTCACCATAGTAGAAAGCCCACACTTACAAGACCCTAGCAGAAGATTACCACACAGGCAGTAATTATGAATTAGAGGAATTTGGAAGCAGAATGACGTAATAGTAGCTTCCCATTTTTAGTGACTCCTACTAGAAGGGCAAGATTTAAAATTCAAGTCAGAGGCTCTAGAGATGATCAGGTGTTAGGAGTGCTACTGCTCTTCTGTAGGACCCAGATTGGTTCCCAGCACCCACATGGCAACTCACAATGATCTGTAACTTTAGTTCAAGAGGATCTGATGACCTTTACTGGCCTTTGCTGACACTGCACACATATGGTACACATATATACATAGAGGTAAACACTCATACAAGTTAAAAAATGCAAATGCAAATCATATTTAAATCTCCCATTGTTATGCTTTCATCAGAGGACTCCTGTGTGATCTGATCCATGCATTTATTTTATTTATTTGTTTGCTTATTATTTATTTATTTATTTTAGTCATTGGTAAAGATCACCTGTGTTTCAGCTATGTCAAAGGAATGCCAACTGAGGGAGCAGGGAACACGCGGCTCCCTTGGTTTGTGAACAGAACAGATCCATCAGTCTGATTTGTGCAAAGAACATCATTCTACTCTGGACACGGATAATTCAGCTTCAGTGTGTCCACTGGTCTGTACCTTGAGGCTTAGGGCTCTTACAATCCTCCTCACACCTCCTGGGACCCCATATCATTACCCTCTTTCTACAGGAAAGACTTTCCCCAGCCTCTTCACACATAGTTTACTGAAAAGCAGGTGGCAAAAGAATCAATTGCATCAAACATAGTTGGGTACTTGCTTAGCTGGGGCAGCCAAACTACATGACATCAATGCAAGGGAAATAGGGTTTCAACACTGAGGTGGAGGCTTGTAGAACACATGTGATACCATGGTAGAAAGAGACCACTGTGGGCAGAAAGATGTAAGCAAGGGGGATGGTAGAGTGAGAAAGAAGAACCTAATTGGGCAGTGGTGGCCATTGCCTTTAATCCCAGCACCTGGAAGGCAGAGGCAGGCAGATCTCTAAGTTCAATGCCAGTATGGTCTACAGAGTGAGTTCCCGGACAGCTAGGGCTACACATTGAAACTCTGTCTCAAAACAAGACAATAACAAAAATAAAAACAAAGCAAAAACAAAACAAAATATTGAGAGAGAAGAAAGGGATGAGCAATCAAAACTAAGTATGTATGAAAATCCTATAAGAAAACTTTGGCTTTGTGCTGATTTTTAAAATTACATTAGGAGAAGAGAAAGCCAATCAAATCAAATGAAAACAAACAAACAAAACCAGAAGAACCTAACTGATCAGGGAAGAAGTAGAATCTAGGGTCATTTGATTCTTAATATATTTCTCTATTTTGGCATAATTTTAGTAATTGATTTGCATTGGGCACAACTGGATAAGGATGTTATAAAGTCTTTATTCCATGATCACAGCAACCTAAGGACACCACCATACCTAGTCCCTTCAAAATAATCATGACGGGGAGACATCAAGCCCTTGCCCAGAGAAATGACAGACTGCTATGCTAGGGACTGATTTCTACCATCGCCCTTGGGGCATGTTGAGTGGACGTTCTTCTTGGGTTTAGTTAGACAGTAAGTAAGACACAGGGAGTAAGATGCAGTGGCATGAAGCTGTGCCTCCATACACTCTGTCATTTCCAGTGTGTGCCAGAGTCATAACATTCAGATTTTAAAAAAGAGATTTGATTTTAAATTATATGTATGTGGGTCTGTATGTGTGCACATGTATGTGGCATGTGTATGCACAGGTACATCCACAGGACAAAAGAGGGCATTGGATCCTTTGAAGCTGGAGTTACAGGTGACTGGTAGCCACGATCGATCGATGGATTCTGAGAACATAACTCTTATTCAATGGAAGATCAGTACGTACTCTAAATTGCTGAGTCATCTCTCCAGCTCCAGATTATATATACATATAAATTCATGTATTTATTGTGTGGCATGTCTGCCAGGACACACACGTGGCAATCAGAGAACAACTTTTGGGCATCTGTTCTGTTCGGCTCTTCAGGTTTGGCAACAAATATGCTAAGCCATTTTGCAGTCCCAATTTTTAGCTTCTTGAATCTAACAGGTTGTGTTATTTAATAATCGTTATTTGGTCACTTAACTGAGGGATCACGTGTTTCCACTACCTTGTACCCAACTACAGATCCAAAGTTCCAAACAATATTAATTTATTGTCCTTGATTTTTTCTTTTTTTTTCACTCTGAAAACTTGACAAAAGAAAGAGCCAAAGATGAATCCTAGGCCTTGGACAAGTTACTTCACTTCTCTGTCTCTCAGTTTCCTCCTTTGCTCTTTGGTTCATCAGTAGCAATGGCATTAAAAGGTAACAAAAAAAAATAAACATTTATTTTTTTGTGCTTGTGATGTGTGTGTATGTGTGTAGTGTTTATTCTGTGGTGTATGTGTCCTGTGTGTACACATATGTGGTGTGTATGTGGTATGTATGTTTTATGTGCATGTGTGTGTATATGTGTGTTTGGTGTGTGTGTGTGTGTGTGTGTGTGTGTGTGTGTGTGTGTGTGTGTGTGTGGTGAGATGTGTGTACATGGACAATGTATTTGCACATATGTATGTTGAGTTCCTTGTTCATGCATATGCATGTGGAGTCCAAGAGAAGGTGTCTGTGTTTGCCTCACAGCATCTCAGCTAATCATCAGTCTCTATCATCTTGCACTGTCTGGTCCTCGTAAAGCTCAAGTCTATTTCTCAGCTCGCTGATGATGTTTACTGTACAAAACTTAAGGGATATCGCTACAGCTCATGAGACCATATATTTGTAGGAGAATCGGATTGTCTTTAATGGTTTCTTTCAAACGAACATATTTGTTTCAAATAAATGTTTCTTTCAATACAAATAAACTTGAACTCTGTGGGGAAAGTGTCTTCCTACACTGAACAAAAGAGATTTTAAGTAGATTGAGTGATGGTTTCTAGAGGACAGATCAAGTGGGAAGTGGACAGCCAGAGGAAGATGAGCAACCAGGAGTCCTTCTCTGAGTCCTATGCCTTAATGTCATGTTTGTCTTTCAAGGCATCTCTTGGAATATGGGCAATTTTCAAGTGGTTTGCAAATAAATCTCATCATTTTAAGGATGTTTGGTCTGTTTCTGCCTGTTATATGCTAATTTGTAATAAACCTATACTTGCTTCCTTAAGAACAGATATAAAGGATGAAAAGGTAGGGAGGAGGCTGGGAGAGAATGAGGAAGAGAGGGAGGGAGGAGGAAAGGGATAGAAAGAGGGAGGGGAAGAAGGAAAAGGAAAGCAAAAGAATGAGGGAGGGGGAAGGGAAGCAGGGAGGAAGGGAGAGAAGGAAGGGTTTCAAGGTCAAGGCAGAGACCCATATCAGAGGGATTAGGTTCCCAGAAGACAGCCAGAGTAGGTGAACCACAGTCCTGCCGGCCTTCCCCTCAGAGCTCTATCTCCTGCCTGTTGGCACAGAGGAGGCTGCAAATCTGAGCAGAGGACCAGCTACCACAGAGGCTGCCAGCAGAGCTTGCTGCAATGTCCTGAGGGTGATGACATGGATCTTGGAGTTCACAGCTGCTATGGCAGCCAGACTTGCATGCCCAATATCACAGTGAGAGAAGAGGGTTCTCCTTGAGCCAAACTCGAATTCTTAACTGCTGAAGACAGAAGATTCAGAAATGAAGCAGAAAGTAACTGAAAACCTCAAGAAGAAATTCTACAATGCCATGAAACAAGCATTCACCACTTGTACTTCTCAGGAGGAAGAGGTCAGAGGAACAGCCGGGGCACTGACCTGGAAGAGAAATTCAGAGACAAATGTAATAAAGTGGTGTGTGTGTGTGTGCCTGCGCGCAGGCTCACGTGTACAGACAGTGCCTAGGGAGGCTAGAAGTGGGTCTTGGATTCCCTGGAGCTGGAGTTGCAGAAGGTTGCCTGACATGAGTACTGGAAACCAAACTCCCATCCTCTCCCAGAGCAGCAAGCCCTCTTAACCACTGAGTCAACCCTCCTGCTCCAAAGACCTGGAACTCTTGATCCTCCTGCATCAACCTCCTAAATGCTGGAATCATAATTGTATCTCACTAAACCCAATTTACAGATCCCAGCAAGAACCTGGTCTTAGATTAAGTGAGGTGAATTCCCTAATTCCTTCCACTTGCCCTTAACTAAAACTTTATTGTTCATTTAATGCCACAGTTCATTACAACATCGCAATACAGAAAATGAGACTGTACACCTGGAGTGTACATTGCTTACCTGGCCTGTTTTGCTTTTTAGCTTTTACATGGTTAGCTGCAGAGATGGCATAGGATGAAGTGAAGGACCTGCTCTTGGTGAGAGTCATCGACACTGGGGTATTCCAAGAGTCGGGATTGAGAGCACTACAAAGACAGCAATTAAAGACCACAGAGAGATTACTCATCCATTACTGAGCACATCTTTCCAGAACTCAGCCACCACCTCTGCAACAGACACGCCAATCTAAGTATTTGTTCCTAGGTTGCTGCAAAAACCATTTAACTTGCAAATGACAAAATAAGCTGAGTTCCACCTCTGCTACATCTATTTGTCTCTCATCAAACACAGTCTACCAAGAGCAAAGATGTTCCCAATACATGCAATTCATAAAAATGAAACACACTCTCCTACATGTGTAGTCATGTCCCTTACAGATTTTCCAAAATCTGTCTAGAAAATTCATTGGCTGTGATGCAACTGTCCAAATAGGATCAGAGAGTGACAAAATGCTTATGACATAGTGCTCTTTGTTATACAATATTGTTGGTGAATATACACTCAATAATTAACATTTTATCAAGCTACTCAATAATGATGTCTTGCTGCAGTATTTACTCATCAAGTAGAGCATGAACAGCAGACCTGTTGCCTGCCATTTCTCTGTTGGCAACTCGGCACTGGCTTACAAAGAAAACTGTTACAGGAGCCTATAATAGTATCCAAAGATTCCTCTTTACTGGTGACACCCTGGAAAGAACGTGATAACCCAGTCATGCCCCATCGGAAAACACTCGTGATGGGCATGGTGCTAACATACGGATTTTATGATTAGGAGAGAGGTAATAGGTCCTCTTTACCTAGGAAATGCATTTATCAACATAGACTTGCTTCACCAAGTTGCTCCCTGTAAACAAATCTGGAATCAATCAATCCACAGAGGATTGGGCCTAGAGAAGATTACAGAAGCTATGTAATTAGTGGTATAGGATTCCTGGAGGTCTTCCACACCAAAATCCCTCTTTATGTACTGCTTCAAACCTTACATGTGGAAACAGAAACATTATCCATGCTAGTTCAGGAGAGAACAGATTTCAGGGAGTTCTGCTGACAACCTGGGACTGTTCCCAGTGAAAAGTGCTTGGTTTGTGTTTTGCTAGCACCTGTGTGTCCTTTCATGCACCAGTAAATCGGTGAAGGTTAAAATCTATAATTTGCAGATTGAACAGGATGTGTCCGATCTGTCTGGGTGGCATATTGTAAATAATCTTGACATTGATGGAATTATGAATCATGGATGTATAGAGTTTGTCATGTAAGACATATAATTAGTGAGGTATAATTTGGAGATGGTCCCAAAGAGCAGGAATTCTGCCTCTCCCAGCAGCCATCAATTGCCAAGAGCCCCTTAGGGATGAGACTTCATGAGCCCCTCCTCCATGAGATTTTTCTTCAATGATTATATTTTAAAAGCCTCCTTTTGCTCTTACTTTTTATAACAACTTACCACATACATGATGAAAGAGACATTTGAAGGGTGAATTAAATTTCAGCCATTGTCAAGAACATCTAAAGCCTGCAAAATGCTTGTTTCAAGGCGTTTTCAAAAATTTCATCTTTAGCCTTTCACAAATGCTTGGAATTTTGTAAATGAGATTAAAAAAAACTTTATGTATCAGATAGTCCATGATTTCCTTGTGGTGTTGGTCTCTGTTCAACCATTCTGCTTGCCTGGGTAACTGCTAAGATTGACTGTGAAAATGTTATGTAATATATATTTCTGTCTTTTCATTTCTTAGATTATTATACAGTTGGTAAATTCTTACTCATCCATGTAGTCTTTTTGAAGAACTTAGCATCATTTAATATCTTTAAAAAATATATCATTTTTTGAAGCTCAGTCAAAAACTGCCTACTTGTGTTCTTTTATAGTCAATAAAACATTTAAAAGGGGTCTGTAGAGAGGGAAAGGGCTCAGTTAAGAGAACTGGCTGCTCTTAAAGGGGACTCTGGTTTGATTCCCAGTACCAACACGGCAGTTCACAACTATATATAATTCCAGTTCCAGAGGATCCAATACCCTCTTCTGACTTCCAATGTATACTATATATATTTTGCATATATACATGCATGCAGGCAAAAGAAGTGTTTTTAAAAAACAATTAAATGTGTTTTTTATTTTATTTTTATTTTATTTTAATTTATAAAATTAAAAAGTTTATAAAATGGAATGTGATGAAGTCAGCATAAATCAATGTATGCTATTTAAATTCATTATAGTTCAGGGTCACGTCTGCATATAACTTGGTGTGAACCTCATGGTAGCTGTCAGTTGTTCAATGACCAGTGCTGGCTTACCCCTGCTTAGAACTAATGAGCAGTAAGAATTCAGATTCTGCAGAGGAAAGAGGCTGAGAGGAAGTGGCTACTCACTCTGAAGCAACAGAGGAGAAAAAAGATCTCAGCCCTCTTCACCAAAGGTCCTTTTACATCTACATCTCTCTCTGTGTAATAATTCTATCTTCAATTCTAAGTTGGCTAGGAGTGTCTTTTTATGAAGTTTATGACTTCTATTACATCTGATTCACCAAGCTCAGGGTCAGTTAAGAGATAAACTTGGAATGGCTGGGAGTATGACATCAGCCATTTCTGTCTCTCCAAGGGCTATTCTTAAAGCATCTATTTGCACTCTTCCATCTAATGTACCCCTCAACACTATATATACACACTATAGTTCTATTTTCTAAATCCTTCTTGTGGGTGGGTATGAGGCTCAGGATAACTCAGGGTCTCTTGGAGGACATGCCTATGTGGTTCACTTTCTCTGACTCTCAATCCCATGTCCTTTGCAGCAGACATTACTTTACTTTCCAGAGGGAAATTATCTACCTGCATCCAACAGCCACAGAAACTGTTGGCATGTTTGTTTCTTTATTTTGAGACAGAGTCTTGCTATGTGGCCCTGGCTGGCCTGGAAATCACAAAGTTCTGCATGTCTCTGTCTCCTGAGTGCTTCCACTACATTGGTTGTTTTTATTTCTGCTTCTAAAGTTGCTTGGATCATTAAGTCCCTGAGGAACCACAATGAAAAAAAATAGGGAAAGAAGAAATAGAAATGGGAAAAAGGAAGAAACTAAAACTCCTTATGTCAAAACCAATCAGCAACTGTAGCAATGGTTCTCCTGAATAAGAAAGGACTTCAACTTTGGTTTACGATTAAGGTCAAAACCATCACATTTAGTGATGGTACAATGCTGCTTTCATGTGCATGGTTTTCCCTTGAAGAGGTAAGCTCTCACCAGCATGAGGCTCATGACTTCATAATGATGGAACTATTGTACGACTCTCAGATTTTACATCTAACTTTCTACAGCATAGTGAAATTAAGGAGTAGCTATGCTGTGGAAAAAATATCCACAAGCATGGTATCTGTGAATACCATTAGGATGAAGGAAATGGGTGGTACATGCTAGTTCATATCTGTGTGAAAATGTTTGTATTTGAGCACTTACTTTATAAATCAGTATGACAAGATCTACTGGAGGAGAGATTAAAAACATTCCTTCCTTCCCTCCCTTTCTTTCTTTCTTCCTTCCTCCCTTCCTTCATTTGCTTACATGATGACTTCATTGTTAGCCTCTAATTTCACTTACCACATGAAGAAAGAATGGAAGAAATCAGACTTGACCAGAAATAACAAAGGTGTTGAGATAGCATCAATATATTTTTCAGAGTCATTTTCTGCATAGAAAACCATGGAGCTTCAGGTAAAGTAAGGCAAGAAATATTGCAGTTTGCAATGGCAATGTCAGATAGATGTCTTTCCAGGCTCATGTTTGAACACTTGGTCCCAGTTGGTGGCACTGTGGAGGCTGTGGAACCTTTGGGAGGGGAACCTGACTGGAGGAAGTACTTCCCTGGGAGCTGGACCTAGAGGATTAGGAACTGACTCAGGTTCCTGGACCAGGCCTGATTTCACTGCTTCCTAGTGTGTCTAAGCATGAACAAGATTCCTCACATTCCTACTGTATCTGCTAGTACAGAAATGAAAAATACTACCAATGATATTTTATTTCAACCTCAAAGAATTTCAATACTCACCAAACAGTGTATGTCTCCTCCTGTGAGGACATCTGCAAGTTTTACTAAAGTCCAGGAAATACCATAGAGTGGAATTATGATTTATAGTTTCTAACAATTATGGTTTATGAAAGAAACACCTGATGGTCTTGAGTCAGAACATAAATGTTTATGTAGAAGAAAGCGATTTACATTCTAAATGAAGGAAGCAGGGGTCGGGGGTTAGAGATGGCTGTGAGTAGATCTTCCTTTGGTCCAACATCTTAGTGAAGATGCTGGGGTCATCTGTGTTCTGAGCTTTATCAGGGTCACTCCAGGACAATAAGTAGAGAAATGCCAGACAGTCATTCAGGAAAGACAAAGAAACAATAAATGTCTGGGGCAGGGCCAAGGAAAAGAAGTAGCCTAAAGGAAAAACTAGAGGGGAATTCAAGTAGCCAGTCTGTTTAACAAGGCCATCACATGGTGAAATCTGCACAGTGTTCCCAGTGATACGCTGATCCTCTTGGCTGTGGTCTGAGAGGGTGGCTATGCACTCCCTGGCCAGGACAGTTCTTCAGGAGCCCTTTGGTGGAGAGCTTACTGGGTTTCAAAGTGGAGGGCTCAAGTAATTTATACACAGAATGCTAAGGGTGAAGGTGCCCCAGTTGCTGGTAAAGACACATAAACAGGTTCAGTCACTGTGCTGTATGTGTGGATAAGTAAAACTTTACTAAATGAAAAAGAAGTCTGTCCTCACTCAAGTCTCAGGATTTGGGGAACTGCCATTCCCATGCTCAGCTTGCCACCTTGTCGTCGTGAAATGGAAACTATTTCAGACATTGTCATTAAATATTTACACACAGATGTGGATAAATACAGATATTTTTACTCATTTGGTCAATATAAGCTGATATATATTTCATAATTCTGAAATTATAGGGTAAGGAATATTATAATTATTAAAGTCATATAAAGTATTCTAATTTTCTTCTAAGTTGTAAAGCAGAGACAAAGTAGCCCCCTTTAAAAGCACATTTTAGTAGCATTTTCTTATAAATCATTTTAGATCCTAATGTTACCTTTTCTTTAGCCTTTTTAATTTTTGCCTTTCAGTCACTAACATCATTTGGATCTTGAATTTCCCACAAGGGCCGTGTGTTAAAGACTTAGTCTGTAGCTTCAGAGACTGAACTTTAAAGGTAGGGCCTGCTTCCAGGTACTTAGGTCAGTGGGGTTGTTCCCTTGCAGGGCATGCTAGGATGTGAGCCCTTGCCTTCCCCTTCTCTCCTGCATCCTCTCCCTTCTGTCTGTCCTGGCAGCTACAAGGTGCTCAAGCTCCTCTGCCCGGATGTACTATGACTCCAAAGCTCCAAAGCAAAATCTGAGAGACCACAGATGGGAACCACTGAAATAATCCTTAGTCTATATCAGGCACTTGGCCAGTGATGGAAAGTGGACTTACACATAAAATTGCAATTCAACATACTACTAATATACTAAATAAAATGTAAAGTTCAGAGTATGGCTCAGGGTAAGAGCATTTGTCCAGGAAACATGCATGTGTATGAGTATGCATACACACACACACACACACACACACACACACACACACACACACATATATGACATATATGCACACAAGTATACACATACATACATATGCATACATACACACAAACATAAGCACACACATATACAAATATACATACATGAACACAGATATATACATATACATCTATCCATATATATACACATATATAAGCACATATACACACATATTTACACATTTATTGACATATACATGTGCACACATATACATATATTTACTCACATATACACACACATAAACACATATACAGACACACATGCACACAGGAAATTTAAAAGATTTGGATATATCCAAGTGTTGTTAAGATGATATATACTTTTGATCTATAATTCTTACTAATTCTGCAGGAATTAAGGCACAGCAGGTGTGACAGGCCATGTTAAGGATCATATGTAAATATCAGACTAGATGCCTTCAAGTTAAAGTTCTCAGTATGGATCTCAGTGCAGGTCAAGTGTCCTGTGCCTTAGCCTTTTCCACGCAGTGCCATAGGAGCAGGGGTCATCCCAACTCACGCTTAGTATTTACAGTTAAGGTCATGCCAGTCAGGCCCTAAACTCTCAGCATTGAAGCATGCACATTTGGTATGTTCAAAGCTCACTTCTCAGTAACTCTGGTTGGGCCTCTCTTCTCTCAGACTCTACAAATCCCTTTGGACAAATCACTCCTCTGAGGAGACACGGAGTCTGACCTGGGTGAAGGTGCTTCGTGAGGCTTTATGCTGGCACTGCGGTCTCTCCGCACTGGTGCAGGCTCCAAGGTGGGCAGACCTGTGGCAGAGGTGGTGGTTGTCCAAGTCGAGGAGACTCTTCTCAGCAAGCCTGGGGGCAGACTTCTTCTCAGGCGCTGGAAGGAAGATTCACTTTGTTACGAGCCACATTTTAGATCCTTAACTTTTATGTAAAACAACGGAAGGAATCAAGGCATGTGGAAGCCGGGGATGGAACAGTACGGGCCAGATCTCATCTCTCACTATCCTGGAACATTGAACGAGAAACACAACACGGGAGTCATGAGGAAGGCAGCAGTAAGCCGTGCCTGGTGTTCAGTGGGAGCAAGAAGCAAATTGGGCTACACAGCAACCACTGGGGGGGGGGGGGGTCCTGAGTCTCCACAGGACGGTTCTGTCTCAGACTGCTCACAAGTGGCAGGAAGGAAACCTTAGAGACTGTGGAAAGATTCGCTCAGACCAAGCCCTTCATGCCACACCTACCTTGGGAATGGCCAGTTTGTCTTTCTCCAAGCCCTCCTCAGAATCAGAGCAGGTATAGTTCTCACCGAAGGTTACAGTGGGGTTCACTCTGGGCTTGTGGATGGCCTGGAAGGTGAGCTGGGTGCTGAGCAGGTTGCTCACGGCCCTCAGGGATGTGCACACGTTTGGGGGTAGAGAAGGGTCTGCGAGGAGGTCAGTAATGAGGCCATGGGCCTCGCCCATCACGGCGATATCCACAGTGATGCTGGTTCCTGACTGGGACACCAAAGCAAGAGGTCAAGGATGGTGGAAGTGTGGAGGCGAAGTGAGCCAATTCAGGCTTTCTGGCTGAAAGACAAACAGCTGTCAGGCATGTAGTGCACATTTATAAACTTGACATACAAGCAGCCGAGGCAGGAGGATGAAGAATTCTAGGGCCAACCTGGGCTATGTAGCAAGACCCTGTCTTACTTATGCACTTTCTTATAAGTAAAAAGCAAGTAAATCGAGTTAAGCATTTCAGAACAACGAAGTTCAAGTCACATTGCTGTTTTGACACTTAGTCAAATTTGCATGGTTGTTTTTGTGGGTCCATGATTTTCAAAAAAAAGTTGCATTTTTAGAAAATATATACTGACACATAAAAATTGTACATGTAGGTTTGAGAGGTGGCTCAGTGTTTGGGAGCACTTATTGCTCTTACAGAGGACCCACACGACAGCTCCTAAACATCTGTAATTCTGTTTCCGTTTGGTCTGGTGCCATCCTCTGGCCTCTTCCCATACTTCATGCAGATGATGTGTATCAGTGGTCCTCAACTTTCCTAATACTGCAACTCTAATACAGTTGCTCATGTTGTGGTGACACCAACCATATATTTTCATTGCTACTTCATAACTGCAAGTCTTCTTCTGTTATGAATCATAATATAAATATTTGATATGCAGGATATGTGGGGGTCATGATCCACAGGTTGAGAACCACTGCTGTACATACATATATACGTGTGTGTGTGTGTGTGTGTGTGTGTGTGTATGTGTGTGTGTGCAGGCAAAACATTCACACACATCACACATGAAAATAAAAATAAATAAATATTAAAAAACATTTCAAACAGTTATACATGTGATATATTAATAGATTACATATTGTATAATATTCAAATCAGGGTAAGTACATCTATCCCCTAAACACTCATCATTTCTTTGCACTGAAAATATTCCAAGGCTTTTCTTTCAGCTTGTTAAAAACTCATAACATATTATCTTCACCTACAGCCTTCCCCCTGTGCGAAGGCATGTGGCAGCTTCTTCCTCCATCAGAGACACGTTTTTCAAAGCAAGAGCTTGAGGAGGAATGGGCATTTATAGCAAGACTAAAGCAGCACTAAGGTTGCATCTTGGTACGACAGCACTTGCCTAACACATTTGAGCTCTGAGTTAGATGTCAGTATCACTGCCATCCCATGCCAAAGAAACAAAAGATTGAACCAACCAACACCCAGTTTTAAAAGGCAGAGAATTTGAGGGTGAAAGCACCATCAAACATGCC
The DNA here is from genome assembly GCF_007827085.1 of Peromyscus californicus insignis. Lineage (NCBI taxonomy): Eukaryota > Metazoa > Chordata > Mammalia > Rodentia > Cricetidae > Peromyscus > Peromyscus californicus. The sequence continues at coordinate 153,773,078 of NW_026294584.1, read as the reverse complement.
TCATGAAGAGTTCTTCATTCTACTGTCCCTGGAAAATTCCATTTTGAAAGTGGCATTAACACACAAGAAGAGCTTGCTCCCAGCAAAGTTTTAATGTAATACCTGAGCTTGGTATGTGGTAGGGATTCAAGGAGTTTGAGAGACAGACATGAAAAGCCACCAAGTTTGGGCCCGAATTCACACTCCATCTCTCCTGGTTGAGAAGATGAGATTTCAGTTCTCTACTTTTGTGACACATTTGTTACAATTTGCCAGGTGTCCATCAGATCAGAGCCATTAGGGAAGAAGAGAGAGAAGGAAAGGAAACAATAACAAAAACTAAAACAAGAAGTGAGGGCAACTGTTCTCACATTGCTGTTCAGGGAAGATTAGAAGAGAGGGGGTATTCAGGGAAGGCCACGTGGCAAGGTGAAGCCTCCAAACAATAGCAAAGGACCATTTGCTCTACCATGCAGTCATGGCGTTAGGCACAAGGAACTATGTAATCTCAAACTGCACATCATAATGATCAGGGAGGCAGGTCTTGGATCCAGGCATTTAGATCCAGGTCTGTCTCATAATCTAGTACTTTCCAGCACCACAGTCTCTATCAGATCACTAAAATTTCCCCGTCCCTATATCTTCCATCTGTGATTTTTAGGTATAATAATAAGAGTTCTGGAAGTGAGCATGGGGGCAATACCTGTAACCGCAACATTTGGGAGAGGTTGTTCAAGGTCACTCTTAGTTATATGATGAGTTTGAGGACAGTATGGAGATATACTCTCTCAAACAACAGAACAAGACAAGAAAAAAGCAAAACAACAATAACAATAATAACAACAACATAATAATCAACCATAATGTTAATGATAAACTCTAAAGGTAAATGTAAGAATGAAAAGAGATGATGTACATCAAACAATTCTGTATTAGCAGTTATAAAATTTCAGTCACAGTTGTGGTATAAACAATAATATATATAATAATATAGATAGAAATAATAACCCTAAAGCTTTTCAATAAGAAGCTATTACAGTGTTAATAATTTCTCCACAATAGACTTAAATTTCAATGATCTGAAAAAATTAAATGTATAGAATTATAAGATGAAAATGAAGTGTGAAAGAGTGTTTTATAATCTGGCAGACAGAAACTTTAAAGATAGGAATTCAAAAACTGCCAAGGAAACCTGTAACAGGGTTGTCTATATAAAGATAGAAACATCTATATAAGAAAATGCATCATAAAGGAATAAGTCTGAGGGAAACTATATGAGACAAAACACAGTAAGTAACGGGCCTCTAAAAAATTAATCAAAGGAAAATAATATGGAAAAGGGGAATTGGTAAATAATCATCTGGTATGATATGGGCTATAGGCATGCTGTATATTGCCTTTATTATGTGGACACATGGTCCCTGTATCCCTAGATTCTTTAGGACTTTTATCATGGAAGGAAATTGTATGTAGCCAAAGGCTTGCCATATCTAATGAGATGATCTTGCCATTTCTGCCCTTGGGTCTGTTTATGTGCTGGTATCCTGATCAGTTTTCTGACAACTTGACACAGGAAGCATTATCTGGGAGAGGACCCTTAACTGACAAAATTTCTCCATCAAATTGGCCTCTAGACAATTTATGGCCATTGCCTTTATTGATGTGTGATGTGGGAGCTCTCAGCCCACTGGAAGTGGTGTCACTCCTGGGGTGGGTTTTCTGAGCTGTAATAACAAAGCAGGCTGAGCAAAGCCATAGGAGCTTTCTTCTACAGCCTCTGCTTCAGTACCTGCCTCCAAGTTCCTGCCTTGACTTCTCACCATGACAGTCTGTATAAACTATAATTTGAAATAAATGATTTCTTCTACAAGTTGCTTTTGGTCACTGTCTTATCACAGTAGTATAGACCTAACTAGAATAAGTAGACTACATTTATTGATGTGATATGTTGAACCATCCCTGCATCTATGAGATAAAGTCAAATTGATCATGGTGGATACTCTTTGATGTGCTCTTGACTTCAGTTCACAATTATTTTATCAACAACTTTTATATATACATTCATGAGAGAGATTAATCTGCAATTTTCTTTTTGTTGTTGCTGTTGTATGTGTGTCTTGATCTTAAGTCAGGACAATGAATGCCTGCCAGTCCACACAGGAGGTAGGAGTTTAAGCCCACCATAAGTTATATAGCCAGTTTAAGGCAAGCCTGAACTATATGAAGTGGCCCTAGTATTAAAAATAAAGAAATAAAGAAATAAACCAAAACAAAACAAACTATCTTCTTCTCTAACAATTAAAATGTAAAACAATTGAACAAAATCACCTATTATTACCAAACTTTGACAGAGTTAAAAAAATTAGCCAGGACCAAGTATTTATAAATCAATGTGAAAATTTAAATGCACTGTTAAAAGCTTCAGGATAATTATGCATATGTCATGCAGATATACATGATTTATGACAACATTCACAAAAATACCACCAGATTGGGCTAGTACCTCTTTTAACAACACATATTTTCAAGTTTATCTCATATACTTGTCAAAAAAAATCACCCAGGGCATTCTTCTGAAATGGAAATTGTTCTCTCCACCTGTACTTTCCTACTACAAATAAGCCATGTGATAGTTTGAATGGGAAATGTCCCCCACAAACTCAGACTCTTAAATACTTGGTCCCCAGTTTGTGGCTCTTTCTGGGGAGGTGCAGCCTTACGGCAGGAAGTACACTACTAGGGGTAAGCTTTGAGAGTTCACAGCCTTGCACCCCACTTCCCTTCTGCTCTCTCTGCTTTATGCTTGCAGGTAAGAATGTCACCACGCCTCACCTGGCATAATGGATTCATATAGCTCTGGAGACATAAGCCAAAATAAACTCTTTCTTCTATTAGTTGCTTTTGACATGATTTTTTTTGTCACAGAGACAGAAAAGCAATTGAGACACATACCCTAAGACACTGTACTGCTTCCGTGAAAATTTGAAATTTTAAGTTGAACTTTGCAGTTAGAAGTTTCTCTAGTCCCACCCAGCCCCGTGGTCACGTAGCTGCTTATAAAATAATCACTCAGAGGCTTAATATTAATCACAAACTGTATAGCCCATGGCTTTTTGCTTCTTGCCAGCTAGTTTGTATAACATAACTCAACCCATTACTATTAATCTATATATTGCCACATGTTCTGTGGCTTTACCTGCGTCCCATTACATGTTGCTCCTTGGATAGTGGCTTGGCATCTCCCTTACTCTCCTTTCTCCTTTCTTTCTCTCTCTCTCTCTCTCTCTCTCTCTCTCTGTCTCTGTCTCTCAGATTTTCCCACCTGGCTCCATCCTGCCCTGCTGTAGGCCAATGCAGCTTTATTTATCAGCCAATCAGAGCAACACATATTCACAGCATACAGAAAGACATCCCACAGTAGAACTTGAAAAGACAAAATTTTAGGGCTTTTTAACAATGAAATAAATCTCAAAAAAAAAAGAAACAGAGCAGGTCCATCCATAATTAGGTTAGATTTTTAAAAATAAATTATTGGTGAGGAGAATAACTTTGTCTAATTTCCTATTTTTATGTCTTAAATATTTTTATTACATTTATTTGTGTGTGCATGTATGCATGTATGTATGTGTGTTGTGTGTGCTGTGTGTGGTGAGTTAGTATTGTGTGAGAGAAAGTGTGGTATGTGCATTTGTGTGTGAGTGTGTGTGTATGGTGTATATGATGGGTGTGGATATATATATATATATATATATATATATATATATATATATATATATATAAAATTTAGGTACCATGGGACAAACGGGGGAGTGCCAGAGGACAGTATTCTGAAATCAGTTCTCTCCTATCATGTGAGTGGCAGGGATTAAACTCAGATTCTTAGGCTTGACAGTAAGTACCTTTACACAGTGAGCTCTCTGGCCAGTTCCTGTTTGTTTGTTTATTTCAAAAACAGCTTTTAAAAAAGCAAACCATGTATTTCACACATATTTAGAGAAAAATATTAAAATCTTATGAAGTATCTTTAAGAAGAAAAAGGGGAATTCAGTGTTAACACCACATAAACTTTAAAATGGGTGCCGCTGTTGATGGTATAGCTTGTTAAGTTGACTCAGTGGGCCATGAGAAACAAAAGAAGACATGAAGTTGTGGGGGAGGGGGTATGGGGTAAATGGTGGACCTTGGAGGAGCTAGACGGAGAAGTGGGGAGTAAATATGATCAGGATACATTGTATGTGTGCATGAAATTCCCAAAGAACTGATTTAAAACATTGTAGTTAAAGAAAAAAAAATTGTTGTTATAAGCAGTAGGTTTCTTTGTGGCATTTCCTGTATACTCTATAGTTCTATAGCAAAGGCCTTTTGAAAAAAAGCAGGCACAAAGCAGGACATGCAGACTGGGATCACCTGAGCAGCCAACATGAACACATTGCACTTGCTTGGAAAAAGAAAACAACAGCAAGAAGAAAAAGTCCACATCGCCTACTGGCATTAAGTCATGCCCAGCTTGACTAGGTTTCAGGTTTAAGAACATTATCGTGAAAGACTTAAAAGCTGCATTGTGCATAAGAACTTATCACCACCCTTTTGGCTCAAAGAACTAAGGATGTCATTGAAGCATGAAATGTAAGACTAACAATCAAATTTGATTGCCCTGAACCTGCCAAGAGCAACCACACATGAGAGGCTGAGAGGTACCCTGATGCTGTGCCAATAAACAGCAGACAAACTATAAAGACACTTGTATGTTCAGAGAGTGACTATTAATGAATTTTAGGCAGTGGGGCTTCCATCATTGAGATGGTGTTTTAAATCATGTGCAAAGTGGAGAAATTGGATGATTCACTCAAAGGGTATTTTCATGTCTTTTCATATAAAAAAATTATTAAATTTCTAAGTATAACAATAATAATTATATGTTTCATTAGGTGAAGTAAAAATGTTCAATAATGACAATAAACACTAAAATCAGGTTTATGCAAAGGCCAACAAAAGGAGACGTTTTAAACTAACAAGCTGAGCTCATCAGTTCAGTAATCAGCTGCAGTAGCCCCAGACCACAGTGGGCCTATGAAGGTAGATGATTAAACAAGGCTTAAAACAAACACACAAACAAAAAAGTCCCAAGAACAACATAAAACATTCTATCTCGTTCTCCCCTTATAACAGAAACATTTATATTTAACTTTCAGAAAGCACAATTCCAGAAACACTGTTTAATGACAGTCAAACTTCAAGCCCCATCTTTAGATAGAAATCTGGTGTTCAACTCCAATGAACAGTGGGGAACAAAGTGTAGTTTTATGTATCCTTAATAGCTCACTCTGTCTCACTCTGCAGACGAGGCTGACCTCCAACTCACAGAGATCCACTTGCCTCTGCCTTCCAAGGGTTGGGATTAAAGGTGTGTGCCACCACACACCATATCCACTGCCTTTTTGAAAGCACACCCTTTAAAACATTTCCCTCCCCCGCTTCTTTCCTCTATCCAGTCAACTTTGCAATCTTCTGACAGTGTCCAGTGTGCTGGCTTTCAATTTTCACAGATATGAATGGCATCGTGACAAAAGAGTTGGACACTTTCAAAGTACTGTTTTCATCTTAAAACGAAGACTCAAGGCAACAGATTGACTGTGAAATGTCCCCAATAAGCTTGTCTGTTTGAATACTTCAGCCCCAGGTGGTGGTGCTGTCTGGAGAGGTTATGTCATCTTTAGGAGGTGTGGCCATGCTGAGGAAGTAAGGCTCTGGAGAGAGGTAGGACTTGGGGGTTATAGCTCACTCCTACTTCTGGCCAGATATATATATTCTCATTCTCTCTCTCTCTCTCTCTCTGTCTCTCTGTCTCTCTGTCTCTCTCTCTCTCTCTCTCTCTCTCTCTCTCTCTCTCTCTCTCTCTGCATTTCTCAAATGCCAACCCAATGTACTAGCTACCTCAAGTACCCACAGGAATGCCTTCCCCACTACCGTAGCTTCTCCAACACAAAGAACCAAATGCTCTCCGATGGTGGGCTAAAATAAATCTTTCCATCCTGAGTTTGCTCACTTCAAGTATCTCATCATGGTGACTAAAAAAGTAATACCCCAATGGACAAGTTAAAAAGATGAACAATACTGTTGAAATCAACATTAAACCTAATTCCAAGATTAGACATGTATATCAAGTCAACTATAGAAACTTTATTTTCATTCTTACTATTGTTATGTCACAAGTTTTCTGGTTAGACAAAGGGAATCTTTGAATGTAGGTAGGCATCAAAAAGAATTCACTCCCTGAAGATAATCACTGAGCATCTAATTACCATGAGCTGTAAGTTATAAAAATCCTAGTAAGTATATGTAAACAAGTCACAACAGATTGTAAAATAATATATCTTTAATATGTCAGATTATTTCCTGAAGCACCATGTCAGGTGTGAATGAAAATACTCAGATCCTAGGGTTTTAAAATTTTTTTTAAAAGGCAGCTTAGGAAATAAGTATGGGAAAAACACAGATGAAAACAGAAGCTAATGAACATTCCTTACGTAAAGGAAGAAAAGCAAGAAGGGGAGAGTCCAAGCTTGAGCAATGATGGAAATAAATTTCCTGCTTCATGATTAAGGAGGTTGTCTCACATGAGGGAAGGGAGGGAAAGACATCTAATCTTTGACACATCCCTGTCGAGGTGACATGGAGCAGTCACGTAAAACCTCTGATTCCCACACAGTCGAGAGTAACGATTAAACTGATAACTTTATGAAACAGATTGATGACATGCCTGCCCAGGTAGAGAACACACAAGAATTTGCAAATCCTGCTACTCAGTACAGCACCTGATATCTTTTTTGTTGTCAGAGACAGAAGCATCACAAAGCAAAATTTACAAATCCACATGAAGGTCATACACTTTAAAACACGAGAGCTGAGAAGCTAGGTAGGTAACCCACTGGGAATGTCATAAGTCTTCGATTAGGAAGCTGAAAAATGTATTTTCAAACCTCATGACAGTTTCCTAAACCAATCACAGATATCCTTGGGCAATGCTATCCACTAAAGCACTTGGTCTTATGTCCTATAAAATCGGAGAATTGGCTAGAGTTCTTACTGGCCTTTCTATCATCTTTCTATGTCTCTCTCTCTCTCTCACACACACACACACACACACACACACACACATACACATGAGAGAGAGAGCGAGAGAGAGAGAGAGCGAGAGAGAGAGAGAGAGCGCGAGAGAGCGAGAGCGAGAGCGAGAGCGAGAGCGAGAGCGAGAGCGAGAGCGAGAGAGAGAGAGAGAGAGAGAGAGAGAGAGAGAGAGAGAGAGAGAAAGCCAATGATTTGTATGGTATTTTTGACATCATTTTATTTTTATGTGTGTGTGCATGTTCACGTGTGTGTGCATGTTCACGTGTGTGTGTGCACATGTATGTTTGTGTATTCCAGAAGATGCTGCTTCATGTCTTCCTCCAGCACTCCACATCTTATATACGAAAGCAGATTCTCTCAGTAGAACCTAGCACTTGCTGACTTAGATAAACTACTTAGTCAGGGTTCCTTAAAGGCTAGTATTGTTCTCCATGCTCTCCTGGCATTTGCCTGAGTGCTGGATATCCAAGCTGTAGTCCTTATAGTTGAGTGTCAAGCATTTAAGCCACTGAGCCATCTCTCCATCAGCTAACATTTTAACATTAAAATTATTTTACAAACAGTAAAATACTTGTTTTACTGACTACTAATCTTACCATGATTTTTCTATATTACAAATCATTATGGTGTCACTTATCATTCTTACGATGTCTCTTATTCTTCTTAACGTTGCCTAATGCACACTGAGTCTTCCAGGGAACAGACTCCTGTCTGGAACTTTCACAAACTCTTTTCTCCTGATCATCAATGTGCACTTTGATCAAAGGTCAGTTTTGCTGCTTCCCAGGACTATTTAAACCAGGTTACATATGGGAATGAAATAATCACTAAATCAATGGCAAGTGAGGGAATGGAATCCATTTCCTTAGAAACTAACAGACTAGTTTTGTGGAGTTGCATAGGTTTTGTAAAGAGGTTTCATGAAGGTAGACTTTCATTGAATTACCCAAACGTTCAAATAGAAAACTGTGACATACTTGAAGGACTTTCAACTAAAAATGTTCCCAAGTTCCTAATTCATTTCCACTATAAAGAAACTAAAATTGGCAGTCATCCATAGTATGGCTTTTGGGACTTAAGAAAGGCAACTTGGAGCTACAATACACACAGGGGATACAACCTCAGAAAAGAAGCTTTTTTGGTCCCTCATCAAAAGATGTGGGAAAGCTTGACTGCTTACATACTAAATGAAAATACATTACTAGAGGTATGGAAAATTTATGAAATATTTTATGATTTTTCTGCTTGAAAGCCTTTCAAAATTCCCCAACCTCTGGTCCTAATTATGGCAGTTAGCAGAGCTTCAGTGTATTTTAAACCCAATGTTTCCTTTCGGTTGAAATGAGGCATGATAAAATAGCTATGACAAGCTATTCCTTATGATTCCTGGAGCAGGAGATAAAATGTAGAGCTCATTCAAAAATAAGCACTAAGGGATGCCATGATGCTTCCAAGGGAGGGGAGCAAGTAGTGGTCCTACACAGCTATGACATCTGTGAACTGTTAACAATCACCAGGGGGGCACAAAGGAGGCCCCATGGGCCTGCAGTAGTGGAATGCATGCCTTGGTGGTAATCAGTGGCATTTACATTAGATCTGACACCGAGAGAGAGAGAGAGAGAGAGAGAGAGAGAGAGAGAGAGAGAGAGAGAGAGAGAGATGGTACTTGATATACATGGCCAGTTCTCTGGAAGTAGTAGATTCCTGGATCTTAGAGAAGCACGTACAACTGAAACTCTACCAAATCAGTGTGACTCCTAACTTGAAATGTTTAACCTTATACCCAGAGATACATGTAATTCTTGCAACTCATCAAAGAAATATCTCTTTGCAATAGATGGAGGCCATTACAGAAAACCATGACTGGTCAAAATGCAGACACCAAATGATTATGGGATATACAGCCCCAGTTGATACATCTATAATATAACTCCTGCACCTGAGGCTCAGGGAACATCACAAAAGAAGGGGTAGATGGATTGTAAGAGACAGAGGACCAGGAAATCTACTGTGATATTGTGTCTCCTACAGATGGTGGGCAACATTCACCCATGATATCCCAACAACATGGCTGCTTAAAAGTACACCAATAGACATGCTAAAATGGAAGGGGGAAATCTAACAGGGATCTACGCCAGACAGGCAACTAAGGAATGCTGAGAGACTGAGAAATAACCTCCCCAGAAAAGATATACCCCCACCCCATTGGTTGTCCAGTGCTATGTCACTGGCTCAGAAATTGTTTATGTACAAGTGTCATTACATGGACGGAGCAGGCTGTGTTTATATATTTAAGGAGTATATATAAGTATGCAATAATAATTAAAGAATTTGAAGGAGGGAAAGGAGGTGCATGATAGGTATTGGAGGAAGAAAAGGGAAGGGAGACACTATGTCATATTTTAATTAAAAAAATTTAAAAGTAGATAGTATAATAATAGTACTGCTAATAATAATAATTCAGCAGCAAACCTGGGGAGCACACAGTCTCCAGTGCAGGTCTCACTACATGTGCACTATGTGTGCAAGGAGTTAGAAAGCAAGGGTGGCAAGAGTTGGTCCAAGACAAGATACTTTGTTTATTTACTAGTACCAAATATCTATTTTATGGGGTCATGGGAGACAGAGAATGTAAAGTCATGCTGCTTGATTTCAAGTTTTAGGTCTGCTAATATGCGTGTAGGCAAATCTATTTCTCTCTAAAACCCTTGCTTTCTTAACTGTAAAACAGGCTTACTAATAGCACCTATTTGTTGATGATTAAATGAAACCATGTGTAGGAGTCTTAGTAAAGTCTCAGGAAGACAAATACAGTAATATAAAATCATGGATGTATATTACATGAAAATAAACAAGTGTGACTAATGGGAGAGGGAAGAAAGGGAAGGGCCAGAAAATACTGGGGAATAAACATGAGGTAAAGCGTATCCTGGTAGGAAAACGTCTTTATGTAACCAAGGACCATGTACAATGAATATATGAAAAGAAAATCAGACAAAAAGAATGCTAGTAAGTGTTTAGCCTGGAATGTATGTTTAATAAATATTACATATTACCACCTTTGTTGCTACTGGACTGAAATAATTCAATGTGTAAAGAAAGAATCACACCTTTGTCACTTGTACCAGGTATTTCTCTTTCTCTCAACAATTATTCAACTGTGTGTGTGTGTGTGTGTGTGTGTGTGTGTGTGTGTGTGTGTGTATACTTGTGTATGTATTGCACATGTACATATTCTTGTGGAGTTCAGAAGATGGTGCTGAGATCTCCTGGAGCTGAAGCCATAGGCAGTTATGAGTCACCCAATGTGGGTGCTAGGCACTGAACTCAAGTCCTCTGTAAGAGCAGTAGGAGATCTTACATGCTGACTCATCTCTCCTGTCCAGGCAGAATTTCTTTATAAAAGAAGACAGCCTAAAGATTTCTCTACCAACAAACCTAAAGCAATAAAATCAGAACTTCTAATATTTTCACTTCTTAATTTAGGAAAAAATAGTTATAAAGTCTATATTCTCTACCTACACCCAAATGCACCACAATAGGTCTGAGATTAATTTTCAGCTGTTAAAAAGTAATTGTACACAAGTGCTGGTTTCAGTTAGCATGGTCGATTGCACTGGTGTGATTTATAACACACCCTGAGAAGAATTCTAAGAGCAGGCATCTGAGCCCTATTGTTGGAAGTATTTTTCCTTTCTTTCTATTTAGTCATCTTGGGAGGCACCCTGGGAGGCAAGCACAGCATGGAAGAACATTCTCAGGGCAGAGAGGGAGCTGGGTGAAGAGATGGATAAACAGTACAGGAGACAACACATAAAGAGGAGATTCTGGGAGCTTCCTTACATGGTGTTGGTCCTGAATGCTGGGAATAGATACCTGATATATCCTGGGAGACTGGCTATAGCCTCTAAATTGCTATAGAATGATGTGTCATCCCAATCACCTCCAAATCTCTCCCTGGGAAGCTGTCTGTGTTACCAGAAAATACTATTTTAGTCTCCAATATGCTAAATTATTTTAGACTATGAGCTGGACACTATAGAAATGATCTTTGGCATATTCTCGGTTCTGACCTCACAGCCAGAAAAACTGCATATGTGTTTATACTTTCATAGGACCCGTTTATAATTTTAGACTTGAAATAGTCTGGGAAATTTTTAAAAAATGAAATCATGTGAAAATTTTGCAGTAAGTCACTGTAGGCTGAACCTTGGCGAAAGGCCAACCCAAGGAAACAGATGTTTGCTTATTTTAATTTTCTGGCAGGGAATATGGGTTTACATTTGAAGTCTCTTCTTAAGATTACACACATATATGTACGGTACAGTAGGAAGGGACCTATACAGCCCTTAATCAAATGATTTTCCAACAACATTCCTGTTGGAAGGTCCCCTATGAGAGGTCAGAAACAGCAAATGCCAACAATTACCGTAATTCCCAACTTCCTTCTCTTTTGATGATCTGAGAACATTCCATGCCATCAAATGGGAAGCAGTACGTGGCTCGGTGTCCTTTTGTACTTCCAGAAAAATCTATCTGCAAACAATTGGTACCTTGTCCAAGCATTCTGTTTATATTTTCTATTATAAGTACCCTCCACACTAGCAACTTTACTGAACAATCCAAAATTAATAATTACAATAGAGGGGAAGCTATTTTATTATTTAGAAAATGAAACATTCTATTGGTTATTTATACTATACACACTTATATTGTTGAAAAGATAACCACAGGCTTTACTTTCAGACTTGTTCTCTCTCTTCCCAGTTAGAAAAGATGAGGTAGCATAGCTATGTGGGAATCTGACAGTGAGTTATCCATGTGATTGCTTGTATCAGTGAATGTGGGAAGGTTTAGAAAATATAAATTGCCGCATAGGTTAAAAAAGAATGTTTTTGAAAGTGGGAGGAACACAAACTGGAGAATATCTGTGTACTCTCTAATATGAGTACAGATATCTAAAAATTTTAGGAATGAACATCTCAGAGTTTGAAGTCATCTTTGGTCTGTTAAATTTTATCAATGGTTACTACACTTGAAGCTGCTGTTTCCTTAGCCTACAAACCAAGGTTGGTGAACAGCAGAGGGCAGTGTTCTGCCTTGGAAAGGACTAGCTGCCTGGCCATCACTTCTGGAGAGCAGACCTTCATTTCTTTTCTTTCCACACAACAAAAACATATGAATTGTGAGATTAGTGGAAATTAATAAAAAATAAAATTATGTTATATCTCTCATATCACTGTTAAAGTGAAATTATAAGCACATAATTAATATTTTCCCCCAATTACAAACATTTCAGTGGTCACTTTTTAACATAATCCTTTGTGGAAGTGCTGAGGATTGTACTCAGGATCCTAAGCATGCTGGGAAAGTATTCTTAACAGTGGGTTACTAAACTGTAGCCCCAGCTTCAGTCAGCCCCAGTTTTCCCCATTTTATAAGGTACATTAGAAGCATGATTCATTACAATACATACTTTAATTTAATTTTTCCACATGTAATTCTCTATTGTGGTTAAAATATTCATAAAGCACAAGCACACATACACACAGACAAATACAACACACATATACATCTAAACATAGTTTTCTGAAACTTCATTAGCTTTACTTTATCCCCATTGACCATCACTAAATGCTTCCTGCCTCACATGCAGTGGCTCTTGCCTATTCTACAGATTGTCTCTGCTTCTCTTTCTGGAGTGCCTTCCTTGGCTCCTTGCACACTACCCATTCATGCCCATGCTGGTGCCTGCTGAGATGTTTCATTATTTCATATACTAGAAGCACAAAAACCCTAATAAACTTCAAATTCTTTGAGCCATCACTTGTGAGGAGCCACGTATCTCTATTATTTGTCTCTCTGTGTATAGACTCTTCTTAGAAGCCATGCATCTCTCATCATCTGTCCCTATGTACAGACTCTCTTCATAGAAGCCACACATCTTCCATCATCTGTCCCTGTGCATATAAACTCTCTTCTTAGAAGCCATGCATCTATCTCTGCTCATCTCTCACCTGTAGGTAGACTCTTTCTTCTGAAAAGCCATTTATCCCTGATCATCTCTCAATTGTATGCACTGGCTCTTTTTCCAACAGCATCTGTCACATTTCTCTAATACATTTTTGTTGTGTGATTATATAACTATATAAAATCTATTTCCTCCTTTAGGGTTTGGACTGTATAGTAAGGACAATGGTAGATGTCATTCACTAGCTTAAGCCTAGAGCTTAGAGTAGTACTAGAAATACCACATACTCTAAACCTGCAAAGAGATGCATTCCTTACTTCCAATCCTGTGCTTCAAGAAAGTGAAAAAGGAGAAGTTATGGTATGCAAAACATCCCTGAGAACAAATCACTGTGTGAAGATAGCCTCCTAAAAGAGCAATCAGTCTTCTAGTACAGTTTCATATTCTAAACTGATTAAAAAAAAACTCTTGAGAAATTAGAGCCAGGAATGAAACCTATTCTTACCAGCTTATTATAGAATACATGTTTTCTGGAAAGTAGCAAAAGTCAATTTGAAGAAGTCAGGCCTGCAATGTTTTCCTACAATCCAATAATAATGAAATATCAGGCAGAAGATTAGTTTGTATATGTTTGTATCTTTTTTCCTTTTTCAAAAGAGAAAATCTGAGCAAGCCTGTAGGCAGAAAAAAATAGCTCTTTGGGTACAATTTTCATGGTGAACTTTGGACAACTCAGGTGGAAAGGATGAATGTAGAAAAGTTGGAGAACATAGACCATAGCAGGAACAGAAGCCATGCTCAAGACCTTTGGTTAAATTGCCAAGTGCAATGAAGAACCCTGCAAAACAATGGCATGAATATTATGTATGAAGAGAGAAGTTGGGCTGATGCTCAAGGCCATGGAACTGAGAATGCTTCACCAAATCATGAGCTCAAAGGAATGCGCTTTTATGAAGTGCCTCGGGTACATGTCTTTGAAGAAATATGTGGTGTCAATGGGGTGACTCAAGATTTGTATTACAGTGCCCATACTTCCACATAAACACATGGATCTTGATGACATAGATGTGTCCAGGGATGGCTCCTAGACTACCATGGAAGTGTGGTGAAGTGGAAGGATAAGCAGACCGAGGCAGAGTGATAATGGATACATCTGTGAGCAAGGTAGAATATATACTCACAGAAGAATGGGAGAGGCCAATCTCTCAAACTAAGTTTGTTATCAAAACAGATAAGGACATAAAACATATTTGCCAAGAATGAAGGATCAGCACTGACAAAGGATTGAGATATCAGTGATATCTGAAAATTTTCTGTTAGTGTAGTGTCTAAGAGGTGGCTATAGAGGAATGGTTTCAGGAAAGGGTAGAGCCTACCAGTCACTCTTCAGCAAGTTGATCAATAAAAGGCAAGTAAGAAATTGAAGATGATACAGAAATATCCCATGGAGACTGGACAGAAGATGAACATGGAGCTGTAAGTGTCCTTAAAGCTAGGTGTTTAGTTACTCCGTAAATCAGCCAGGAAATCCTCAGCTTAGAATGTGGACTGGAAAATGTTGACATTAGAAGACTAAGGGGCATTTGAAAAAAAAAAAAAAAGGACTGGTTACATTCTCAGGCACCACTGAAAGCCTACTTCAAGTTACCAGTCATGACACTTCACATGAAATGGCAACAAGCATAAGTAAGCATAATGTTTCCATCCTCTCCAGCTGTAGCAACCATGGACATTACTGTCAACACATCACAGAGAGACTTGAACACCACTGTTCACTGCAGCATTGTTCACAAAGGCTAAGTTAGGGAAACAAGCTAGTTGTCTGATGACAGGGGAATAGATAAAGACAAAGTGATTTTATACACACACACACACACACACACACACACACACACACACACACACACACACAGTGGAATTTTCTTTCAACATAATGAAGAACAAAATTATGTCTTTTGCAGGAAAATTGATGGAATTGAAGACAATCATTTTCAGTGAATTAAGTCAGCCTCACTTGTGTTTCCTAGGTTTTACATATATATACAAAATCATGTACATACATATGACTGACATGACTATAAGTGAAAATACAGAAGAACAACAGTGATTAATGAATAGGGAAGGGATGAGATACAGGAGGGTTTGGGAGACACAGGGAGATATGTTCAAAGAATATTAGATGCTTGTATGACAAAGTCCCCTCTGTAACATAGCCCTATATACAATGAGTTTATGCCAATGGAAATGAAAATTACAAAGAGTATAGAGAAATTGTTCAGTAGTTTAGAGCACATACTGCTATTGCGGAAAGTTTCTTCCCAGCGCCCATGCTGGGCTGCTCACAACCACCTATATTTCTAGTGAATCCAACACCTTATTTTGGCCTCTGCCAACATCTTCACTTATGTGCTTGTACCCTCATACAGACACATATATGTACACAATATTAAAATAAACTAAATCATTTTGTTTTGTAAAGCCCATAAAATGCATTTATTGGAGAAGTTGATTACTTTCCATACTAAGTTAAAAAAGAATAACTCCTGGTTTTAAAAAAAGATGGCGGGAGGAGGGAGGACAGGGGGATCCATGGCTGATAGGTAAAATTAAATTAATTTTAAAATAAAATAATTTTAAAAAAGATTATGGCTTTCCACTGTTTTGCCACTATTTAGTCTCTTAGTACTAAATCTTTTAAAAAATAAAAAGCGAAAGCCAGAAGAACATGACTAAAATCTGGCAGGGATGAAGAAAGATGGCAAGCCAACACTGCTGGAGCTCTGGTGAGGAGGAAGAGCAGGCCTACTGAGGAGCTGGTGAGTAGTGGAGCAGAAAGACTGGAAGAAACATGACACCAGGACGTGGACTTTACAAGAAAAATACAAGCTTGCTTTCACAGATCTGTCTTCTAGACATGGAAGACTTCTGCTTTTTATTATCAGAAAACCAACTTCAAAGCAAATTAAGAGGCCAGACTTCAAAAGCCCATGAACAAAACCCCAAAGTTTTCTAATTCTACAAGTTGTTAATTAAGTGATGTATGATGTCTTACAAGGAAAATGACATAACCAAATACAACCCAGTATTTGAGGATGATGGTCGTGTCTAAGGCTTCAAAAACATTATGGTGATTTGAATGAGAAATGTCCCTTGAGGGTTTGGGTGTCTAAATACTTGGTTCAGTTGGTGTTCTTTTGGGAAGGTTGAGGCAGTGTAGCTTTTCTAGAGGATATGCACTACTGGGGGCAGACTTTAAGATTGAATAGTCTCACCCTACTTTCAGTTTGCTCTCTTCTTACACTTGGGCTTGTGAGCATGCAGTGTCCTGCTCCCCTCAAGTCTGCTGCTTGCTTGACTTGCTGCCCTGTTATGATGGATTCCCATTCTTCTGGAGCCATAAGCCCAAATAAACTCTTTCTTCTGTAAGAGCTTCTTTGTTCTTGTTTTGTTTTTACAAGAACAGAAAAGTGACTAAGATAAACACCAAGCATGGGGAACCACGACGTTTGCAACCCTCATGAAAAGGAGATACATTGTAAAGTTGGCATCAAGGCAAATCAAGGGGACCCAGGAACTTATTAGATATGGGGACATGAGAAGTTCAATTAATTTATTCTTATACCCTTACTCTTCTCTGTCTATAATATTTTCTCAGTCTGTTTTCTAGAAATATATTCAGGAGTCCCAGGCCTCAATAAGAAATATGTGAATAAGTCACTTGTGAGCATACAAAAATCTATATTAATTTGGACCAACTGTCCCAATGAAATACTCTCTTTTGAGATTAAAAAAGATAAAATAGTTAAGAGTAGCTAACATTCTTAATTGCTCCAATACAACGAAAGCACCTCGAAAATATTTCAACCAAAAAAAAAAAAAAAGCCAGGCAGTGGTGGTGCACACCTTTAATCCCAGCACTCAGGAGGCAGAGGCAGGTGGAGATCTGTGAGTTCGAGGCCAGCCTGGGATACAGAGTGAGTTCCAGGAAAGGCGCAAAGCTACACAGAGAAACCCTGTCTCTAAAAGCCAAAAAAAAAAAAAAAAAATTCAACAATGTATCAAAAAGCAACCAATTCCATTTTGACAATTAATAAAATAAATTTGCAATAAGAAGAAATCTTTCCCAATTTATAGAGAGATCAAATTTCAAAACATATGACTAACAAATGTTTTGAACCCAGAATTTTTTTCCAACAAAAATTTGTTACAAATGATGTTGATGGAGCTCATGCAATCACACAATGAGCACAACAGTATTTCTTTCCTTTCTTCCCTCCCTCTTTTCTTCTTTTCCTTCTTTCCTTTCTTTCCTTCCCTTTCTTCCTTTTCTCTTTCTCCTCTTCTTCAATATGGAAAACTTTTAAAAGATAGGTTAAAAAAAGGAAAGAAAAAGAAAAATGAAAAGAAAAAAGTATGGTACCTTTGATTTTTTTTTCTCAACTTGCCAAAATGTAACTCCCAGTTCTGAAAATGTCATCATAAAGGGAATGACTTATTACTTTCAAAGCTTAAAACTTGTGCAGGACAAGATAAGCAATGTACCTACAGTTAATGATGTCGTTCATTATCTGTTGTGTGGTGGTCACAAGGCTGTACAATCTACCCACGTTAGGGATAATGTTTCTATGTACAGTTACTGGTCATAGCTGATAGGAAATTATCTTTGCCAATTCATTCCATGCTTTTGGTACACTCTTCTAATTAATCTTCGTGAGCTTCAGCTCTAGTTATCAACCTGTGAGCGTCATCAGCAAACTCCAAGATTTCACAGTATCCTCCCTTCCTTCACATTCTCTTTGTAAATGTCAAAACAGACTCTTCCAAGCACAAAGCTGAAGGAAAGGTAGGACTAATACCTCTCCATTGAGAAAAGAAGCTACATTTGCCTGGCATGATGGTTCACATTTATAGTGCTAGGCTGAGGCAGGAGGATTGCCAGGAGGTAAGAGGCAAGGCTATGGTTATATAGTGAGTTTCAGACCATCTTGTGTGAGACTATCTCAAAACTGCTAAGAAAGAGGGAAGGAAAGAAGGAAGAAAGGAAGGAAGGAAGAAAGGAAGGAAGGAAGGAAGGAAGGAAGGAAGGAAGGAAGGAAGGGAGATACTTTTCACTCTTCTTGTACTTCATACTTAAGTCAAATCTTCACACCACTCCCCATGAAAGCAAACACTTGTGTGTATTGTGGAACCATCTGTGATTTTTAGGAAGGCATTTGTCTTGATTTATGTCTTAGGTGGCAATGAAAATAAAATTTTATAATGTGTCAGTCTACAAGTCTGAGTCAAAGACTTCAGTTTAAGAGAATGGCCTGATTTATTATATTAGGAATGTTATGAGGCAATTAAAAAATGATTATCTTCAAGTTGGGAGACTTCAGTGACTCAAATATAGTGACCAGAAAGAAATGGACAGGATCCTTTGGGGGGTTTTGGGGAGAATTTACAAATGACTTCTGTTCTCCACTGTTATCAACAATGACTCGCTGTATAAAAGGACATCAGTGAAGTAAATAAGTCCCTTGGTCACCATGGTGAGTCACTTAGGATTTATGTCAGAGATTTCTTTTCTCCTCCTGGTCATAATTATTTGGTCAGTCAGTGCTTTCACAAACCCTGATTATAGCAATAATGGCTGATTTAAGGAATATAGAGAGCCAACAATATGGAGTGAGTCAGCCCAGGATATTTAAAGCAAAATAGGTACACAAAGAAGGAAAAACAACTTCCAGAGGCTCTTAGAAGATTAGTATCATAAAAGATTAATAAAATTTATGATTGCAAGTATTCCTACACTGGGTATCAGGATACAGGATATGGAAAAAATTGCTTTGAGTTCTTGTTGGCTATCATTTTAGTCAATTTCAGTTTTATTTTGTCTTAAGAAGACGAGAAATGAAAGACTGTGTAAACTCTTTCTTTAAAATGTGAGCAAAGAACAAATAGAGGAAGCCTTTTAAAACAAAGAGAACAAAAGACAGGCAAGAAATCACTTCAAGTCCTGGCTTTGATGACAGATTAAAGACTATACAGCTTAAGACAGAGGAGGAGCTAGCTAAACACATCTCCAAACTGTCTTCTGACTAGCTTCAATATTTCTCAAAATTAATTCAAGTTACCGACTCATATCTATTATCAGCCTTACTCCATACTGGCTCAAAAGATAATAGTGCCTACTTATGTTCTCATCAACAGTATCTGTGGCTGTTGACATCACTAATGGACTCAGCCATCATCTTATGAACCAGAAGAACATTTGGCTAGAAGGATCCATGTCTACAGACACTCAAAAGTGTCCTTGTTCTTAACTTGACTCAAAGTTTATACACTACTTCTGTATTAGTTGCTTTTTTATTGCTGTGATAAAATATCATGACCAAGGCAACTTATAGAAGAAAGAGTTTATTTGGGCTTATGATTCTAGAGGAATAAGAGTCTGTCTAGGCAAGAAAGCGTGGAGGCAAGCAGCATGGTGGCCCTTAGGAACCTAAGAACTCAAGTCCTCAGTGGCAAGCAAGAGTACCAGAATGATTCCTTACTAGCAGTGGCTTGTCTTTCAAGTCTCAAAGCCAACCCCCAGTGACATACTTTATGCATCAAAGCCACACTACTCAATCCTCTCCAAACAATGATATCAACTAGGGGCCAAGTGTTTAAATACATGAGCCTATGGAGGACTTTTTCACCCAAAGCATCAGAATGTCTTAGTTACTTCTGTTGCTGTGATTAAATACTCTGACCAAAGTAACTTAAGGGACAATGCATTTGTCCTGGCTCCCAGTGTGAGGGGTGGTGACACATGGTGACAAGAGCCTAAGGTAGATAGTCACATTGCAGCCACAGCCAGGAAGCAGAAATGAAAGTCCATTTTCACTCTTTTTCTCCATTTTATAATGTCCAGGATCCCTACTAAATGAATCGTCTTGCCTATTATTAAGATAGATCATGCCACGTCAACTAACTAATCAAGGTAATTCCTCACCATCATGCTCAGAGGCCAAGTAGTTCCTAAGAGGTATATCTGTAGGCTAATCTCACAGATGGTTCCAGATCCTGTCTAGTTGATGACTAATAACACTAATCTTCACCCACTAGGTTCATGGTTGACTTGCTTATTATTTTTTTTAATTTGTATTTATTTATTTTGTATATTGAGAGTGTGGAGGGCAGAGGACAACTTGTGAGAGTAGGGTCTCTCTTTCTACTACATGGTATCCTGGGATTTAATTCAGGTCATCAAGCCTGGAAAAAAAGTGTGGTTAGTACCTTTACTATTGACATTCTATACTAATTATGACAATTAGAATCCTCAAGCCAGAGACTTAGGTAAGGATGAGTAAGACAACTGAATGTGAGTTCATGAGAGATGAAGGGGACTTTGAGCTTCTCAAAAAAGGAGATCCTGTCCCTTCAAAAGGAAGTGTACTGCCTCCAGCAGCCACAGGTGCACAGGCATTAGGGTGAAGCTGACACTTTAGACAGTAGTATGGTGGAATTAAACAAAACAAAACAAACCTCCAGGCCCCTGTTTCTACTGTTTAGATGCTAAATTCATTAACCCTTGAGGATTTCTAGCTATGAAAGGAACATTCCTTTATTGCTATTGTTTGTTCTAGCAGCTTTCTTTTTTATTTGTGGTTGGAAATATAACAATATAGCAAATAACTTTTTGTTATTGTTCTGTACTTTTTTGGTTTTTTTTTTTGATTTTTTTCAAGACAGGGTTTCTCTGTTGTTCTGTTTTTACCGAATGTATCCTCATTGAAGCGCTAAGCACAAGAACAAAAGAAAGTACCTAGTTAGTAGCATGTGTTACACTTCCATTTAAGAACTTGGCAACAATTCTAATCTTAAAAAATTCAAAATATAATGAGACAAAGAAAATTGGACCATCCTATGGTCTGCAGAACCTAATAGCCCACTCGGGGACAGGAGATTTAAAGGGCCTGGGTATGCCATCCTTTACCTAAGGCTTTAATTAATTTGATAAGTGCTAGGGATAGACAAGACTATCTCTTATGGGTAAGAGTATTCATGGGCAAAGTATTCTTTCTCCTTTTAAATATTAACCTCCTCCCTCTGAATGTTTACTCTTATTTTTCCAATGCAGATAGTCTATTTTAATGTGAATTGCCCTCTGTGTTCTTCTCTCTCTTCTCCGCTTCCCGTCCTAAAACTTGCTACCATTTTTTTCTGCTAACAATGTTGTTCTTTGGCCCCACAATGTGCTACCCGTTTAAAAACATGTATTCCATCAGAATTTGAAACCCCTTGAATGAAAGCCCTTTTCTCACAAGCTCTCTATCAAATGCAAGGGGTATCTTAACGAAAATGTCTAATGGGCAACGCTTCTGGCTCAGTCTTTTCTTCTCCCTAAAGGGCGTTCTTCCTCCTCAGCCTTTCAGCTTTTCTTCCTCTCTCTCTCTCTCTCTCTCTCTCTCTCTCTCTCTCTCTCTCTCTCTCTCTCTCCTTCCTCCTCAGTTCTTGATTGACACTGCTGTGTTTACACTCACCTCCCTTTCAGCTCTCTCCTGACTTGGTCAGGAATGTCCCTTATCCTAAAACCACCCACTCCTCCCTCCTGTAGCTCCCCTCAGTCAGGCAAGGCTATTTTATATTCAACCTAACCAAAGAACATGCATTTCTTACAAGCAGTTCTTACCCCGACCCCCACCTCTAAAGTATTTCCCTCTTGTACTTCCACTCTTCGCCAACAGCATATCCCTCACCTAAACTCAGCATTGACTCTGACTCTTGTTTGTGTTTTTTACTCTTTGCTTTCTCGGTTCCAACATTAAAATCAGTCAAAAAGATCCACCTAGGACTCTTAAAAATCCCCTCACTCCGCTGGGCGGTGGTGGCGCACGCCTTTAATCCCAGCACTCGGGAGGCAGAGCCAGGCGGATCTCTGTGAGTTCGAGGCCAGCCTGGACTACCAAGTGAGTTCCAGGAAAGGCGCAAAGCTACACAGAGAAACCCTGTCTCGAAAAACCAAAAAAAAAAAAAAAAAAAAAATCCCCTCACTCCTGCCTTAAGTGAGGCATAGTTATTTCACACAAGGACAAATAGACTCCTTTTCCTTAAGCTTCTTTCTATTCCAACCTGGGTGTCTCCCAGGATAGAAACAGAATGTCCTGCCTTGCCATATGACAACTTTCCAAAACTAGAGGACAAAATTCAACTTCACGACATAGCTTCAAGTGTATTAACTTTTAACCTTTCCCTAGTTACACCTCCATATACTCTATAAATGTCTTCTCTCCCCAAATATGGCCTGTAAAGGTTTGAATATGAACTGTCTCCTGTAGATTCATGTGTGAAGACTTGATGCCACATTGGTGGTGCTGTTTTGGAAGCTTGTGGAATCTTTAGGGGGCCAGGCCTAACTTGAGGAAGTGGATTACTCTGGTGAACGTTGAGTGTGATAGCCTGTCTCCACTTCCTGTCTCTCCCCTGCTTCCTGACTCTTGACACACATGACCAACTGTCTCATGCTCCTGTTCCATGCCTTCTACACTAGAGAGCACTATACCTGTTCAAACTGTGAGCCAAAACAAGTCCCTCTCCTCTGAAGTTGCTCCTTTTTAGGAATTTGGCACAGAAATAGAAACATGACTAATTCCTGCCCACAGCTCACATCCTGGCTCACTGTGCAACTAGAACTGAGAAATTAATTTTTCTATTCTTACAAATAGTTCTTAAAAGCTTAGAGAATCGAGATTTTTACTTACAGTGCTAGGGGCTGACTCAATTATTCTGTGGTGATATTGTGTTCCCCAAATATTGTGCACCCTAATAAACTTATCTGGGGTCGGAGAACAGAATAGCCACTAGATAGACATAGACACCAGAAAATGGTGACACTCACACCTTTAATCCTATTACTTGGGAGACAGAAATCCATCCAGATCTCTGTGAGTTCAAGGCGACACTGGAAACACCCAGGCATGGTGACTCATGCCTTTAATCCCAGGAAGTGATGGCAGAAAGCAGAAAGGTATATAAGGCATGAGGACCAGGAACTAGGCTGGTTAGGCTTTTGAGAAGCAGTTCAGCTGAGACCCAGAGGCTTCCAGTCTGAGGAAACAGGATCAGCTGAGGAACTGGCGAGGTGAGGAAGCTGTGGCTTGTTCTGCTTCTCTGATCATTCAGCATTCACCCCAATACCTGGCTCCAGGTTTGTTTTTATTAATAAGACCCTTTATTCTAATCAGTCAATACAGAGTCCTGTATTTAAACAAGACTCCCTTGCAGTTCTTACAGATTCTAAGTATCCTGTTTCTCAGGCAACTGCCTGCAATGAACTCTTAGTCCTCAGCATCAAGCATAAATTCTGGAGCAAAAGGGACCCAAAGTATTATCAAAGAGGCAAGTTCATGCACAGCCCCTGGACAGGCTCTGATAGTCACACATCTCTGACTGTGCATAACTCATTTTTATGAGTAGAACTCAACCAGAAGTGTGCACTTCACCAAAAGAGGCCTCTGTAGCAATGACACACCCAAATCACTGGAAAACATGAGGGCAAAGGGAAAGAAGCGAATGAGCAGAGATCGACTCATTGCAAATAGGACAACGTGATGCTGTACTTTTTTTTAAACATATGATTATATAAAATATTGGAATGACTTTGTACATATGGGCCACCAATATCTTTAGAATATAACTCTGGAAACCCAGGCAGCTTCTATGCTCTAAAGACAAGCATTACATTCGAACACTCCATTGTGAGCAGCATACAGGCAGCCTATCTGGTCTTAAAAAAAAAAAAAAAAACAAAAAACAACATTCTTCCTTCCTTCAGGTTTGGAAATTTGAAAGCCAGCTAACATCAAAACTAGCCCCTGTGCATAGATTAATTAGACTGCTTTTCTGCAATACAATACCTATAAGTCAAACCATTGTGTTTCTGCTTGGGAGGATTCCTGTTTTCCATGCTAAGATTTTTTAGCCATATTGAAAACTATGTCAGACATAAGAAATTTACTGTGGTAAACATTTTTCTAACTAGTAACTAACAACAGGTAACAGAAAGGAACCATCGGGAAGGGGTGGTTTGTTTGAATGAAACTCAAAAGCTCCTCATAGGCAAGGAGAGTGTTCAGGAGAAGCAGACACGTTCGCCATTGAGAAGGGTACACTGAGCTAACAGCAACGTGACAGAGAACCTTAAAATTACTTAGTTCTCCTTGCTCTGCAGTGACACTCACGAAGCCAACCCGAGGGCAGGGTCTTCTCCTCAGCCCAGTAATCCATGCAGGCTTACCTATTTACTTTCCTAGACCCTGCTCCTTTTCAAGGGCATCATCCCTTCTCTTCCTCTAATTCCCAGCTCCTTTTCAACTACCACCAGCTAACGTCCAATGCCCTCCTTCCTCCCCTTCCATTCATATCCTAACACAGCAATGTCAGGCTTTCAGCACAGCCTTATCATAACAGTTCTTACTGCTATTATTTGTGGTTAATTTATTTATTTAATTTACTTTGAAAGGGAAGTTTGGGGATTTGTACATGCCACAGTGCACATGTACAGTCAGAGGATAACTTTTGAGAGCTGAATTTGACCTTCTACCATGTGGACTCTGGGAATCAAACTCAGGCCACCAGCCTTGGTGGCAAGCACCTTTATCTTGCTGGCCCTTATTGGTGTTTTTTAAATCCAAATTATATTTCTTTCAATCCCTATATTACTAGACTTCTTTACAGTATTTTAAAGCACAGGTGATTTTTTTTCCTAGAAATGTCTTTCCTTCCTCTGGTCACATGGCATCAAGCTTTTCTAGCTCTTTCCTTGTCTGTCTGAAAGTTTTTCTCTTTGTTTCCCATCTGTGGTTGTTTGAATGAAAATGGCCTCCATAGGCTCATGTTTGAATACTTGGTCCCCAGTAGGTAGAACTGCTTGCAAAGGATTATGAGGTGTGGCCTCATTGGAGGAGGTGTGTACGGGGGGTGGACTTGCGGGTTTTAAAAGCCCATGCTGTCGTAGTTCGGGTTTCTGTTGCTGTGAAGAGACACCAAGACCATGGCAACTCTTATGAAGAAAACATTTAATTGAGGTGGCTCAATTACGGTTTCAGAGGCTTGTTCTATTATCATCATGGCAGGGAGCATGGTGGCATGCAGGCTGCAGGCAGATGTGGTGCTGGAGGAGTAACTGAGATTCCTACATCTTACAGGCAACCAGAAGTAAACTGAGACACTGAGCGGTACCCTGAACAAAGGAAACTTCAAAGCCCACCCCTACAGCAACACACTTCCTCCAACAAGTCCATACCCACTCCAACAAAGCCACACATCCTAATAGTGCCAGTCCTAATGAGATTATGGGGGCCAATTACATTCGTACTACCATGCACGTTCAGCCCAATCTCATTCTCGCACTGCCTCCTATCTGTGGATCATAATATAAGTTATCAGTTGCTGTTCCAGTGTTATTCCTGTCTGCCTATCTGCTTCTATGCTTCCTGACATGATGATCATGGACTAACCCTCTGAAACTGTAAGGAAGCCCCCAATTCAATGCTTGCTTTTATAAACTGTCTTCCTCATAGTGTCTTTTCACAATAGAATAACTAAGACACTACACCTCAACACTATCAGTCATTACCTCAGGTTTTACTTCACAATCTGCTGTTTTTCTTATTCCTTCAGTTTCAACTCAATTTGCTTTCTCAGATATATAAGAATTCTTCTAGATGAGCTGAAATGCCCTATCCCCCAAGCCTCTAGCCCAAAGCCTTGTACTCTGTGACTCTGTGGGCATGACGGCACCATAGCTCCTCCAAGCAATGCATCATGTCTTGTTTTAAGGGATTTACTTGATGGCTTTACTTGAATACAGTCACATCCCTGGGTTCTGGCTTCCATCATATTTAATACTTAAAAAAAATAAAGCTCCTTTTCTCATTTATTACTAAGTACTGCTTTTTTTTTTTTTAAGCTTGCCACTCTTCTTAAGGACTTTTGTTTCAGCTGCAATTACTCCAACTTCACTCATTTTCACTCATTCACATCCTGGTAGATGTGGTTGCCTCCACATAGAAGTTCTGCTTCCACAGAACAATATCCCTCACACCACCAAGCGGTCTAGTTTTAGCTGATTATTCTAGACCTTTTAATTATTCCCAAGATATTTTTTCTGACTTGCCCCTCCACCAATGGGTGAGTTAAGAACCCATCATTTGTATTCCCCACACACTCTATTCATGTTCATTGTTCCACTAAAATGGAAGTGATGTGTTTAAATACACATCTTGACCATTGACTGTCTATTTTACTCAACTATCACCAGTATTTAGGAGCCATGAAATGCATAAAAATGTTTGCTGAAGCTAGATAATCATAGTAACTTCTACAGCACAGTAAGGCATACCAAATAGACTGTAATACTCATTGGTGATTACATGGACATTTAAAAATAACTAACAGGGAGGATTTTTAATCTCTCCTCCACCATAAATGCCTGAGGAGATATACATATTGACTGCACTAACCCAATCATTGTGTACTGTATAAAACAAATTGAAATGTTATAATGTAGCCTAAAATACATTTTTGACAATTGATTTTCTAATTTAAAAAATACTGAGTTAATAAAGGCTCTTATTTATTAATATATGTCTTTGTTAAAGACAGTTTTGTACGCCAAACCAAAATACTGGAAAGCCACCAATGAGTATTTGGCAGTAACTTTCTTAGGAAAACTGAGTCAGTACTGGTATTCTGGTTTAGCAGGAAACCTCCCGTGAGATGAGTTAAAACACACAAGTTTTAATCCTCTGAGTTAACCTGAGGAAGACTTAGCACCTCTGTCAGCACCTCATCTGGGCTCACAGGGTTAGTGTGGTGCAGCCTGCCATTCCATATTCCCTCTCCCACAACATTTCTATATTGCCAGACTTCCATAGATCCTGGAGAGTGGTCCCTTCATGTCACCTTGAACCTGCTGCTGTGGCCCTTGCAAAATGGATTACGCTTTGAACCGTGGCATAAGTACTGAGATTGCAGCCCCTAATCAATACTCTACTAGCTGCACTTGGTTAAAATACAAGGTAGTGTGTTAAGGGAAAATCAAGCGGTAGTTGGACTCTAAGTCAGTTTGACAACTGGTTCTGCAATTTGCTATCATGACACTATATTCGCAAATAGTGAAATATGTCAAACATGGTGGTTCATGTGTGTAATTCCAGCACTGGGGAAGCTGAGACAGGAGGATTACCATGAGTTGTAGGACACTCTGTTCTACATAGTGAATTCCAAGCCAGACTGAGTTACAAAAAGAGATCTTGTATATAAATAAAAAATAAGTAAATAAATAATCTTTAACTGAATATATGCAAATATCTGTGTATAACATACTTCAATATATTATAATAAAAAGGTTATTTCACAGTTTGGAAAATGTATCAACAGATGCTTTTCTACAGACACAGATTACTGTCTTAGGACTTTGGAGGGAGTGGCGTAAATTGCCAGAAAGGACTGTGACCTGGAATTTCATACAGGATTTCACCATTTTAATCCTGGTGATATGCAGGCAGACCCTAACATGTCAGAGAAGGACTGCAGTTATACAGTAACAATAGCAGCACCGGAGCCCAGCAGAGGTGCTCTGTCCTTTCAAGTTCACAGGAAGTGAGGGCATGCAAAGGAGTCCATTGTCATTGTCACATCATTCCTAAGATTTGTTCCATGAGATATGTATCACAAGCCCACTGTGACCAGAATCCTCTTGAGATTCAGGCCATGTGCCCATGTGAAGCACTCAGGAATACTTTTCTGTTTCCCATGTACCTCGGTGATACCTAGGATAGGGGTAACTTAAATTGGCATCCCTAGCCTTCCCAATTCCCTTCTTCCTGCCCATTTTGATGCCTTCCTTGAAACCTCCTTTCTCCTGGGGGTTGATGATAAATGTTGCTCTTCCTCATGCCACTCTGTGTTTAAGAGCTTGTTCGAACCTATGGTACATAGATCATGCTTCTGTACGTGCTACTGTCCCTTGCAGTTGAGAGAGGGGGAAGGGGCAGAGGGGAAAATGCATCTTACAGCCCTCCTAGCAACCACCATCTCCTCCTACTTATCCATAATGCCTGAAGCGGTGAAATCAGAACCACGGTTTGTGTTTGAAAACAAGTTCATGATACGCATGTGCCTGGAACATAACATAGTAGTAAGTATAGCTTTCTTCATGTTTCATCTGCAGCAGAACAGAAACATCTGGAACATGGTTCAAGGATTGCCCATTACTCAAGACAGTGGTTTTAACATCCCTCTAAAGTGCTGACTAACACAAGAGCATGTGATTTTTCATTGCACAGAGATAATCATTTCCACTGTAAGGATCTATTACAACAGCCTACCTCATCATGACAAGGCAACACACGTGATAGGTTTGTGTGTGTGTGTGAGTGTGTGTGTGAGTGAGTGAGTGTGTGTGTGTGAGTGTGTGTGTGTGTGAGTGTGTGAGTATGTGTGTGAGTGTGTGTATGTGTGTGAGTATGTGTGTGTGTGTGTGTGTGTGTGTGTGTGTGTGTGTGTGTGTGCATCTGAGGGCCACAGGTCAACCTTCAATGGCATTCCTCAGGAGCCATCAATCTTGTTTTTGAGACAGGGGCTCTCATTGGCTTAGAGATCACTGATTAGGCTGCAGTGGCTGGCCAGTGAACCCCAGGGATGGGCCTATCTCTGCCAGCCCCTCCTGCACCCAGTGCTAGGATTAGAGACACAGTCTACCATGCTGGGATATTTTTAAAAAGTGGGTTCTGAGAGTCAAAGTTCGGTCCTCATGCTTGTACAGCAGGCACTCTGTACCAACCAAGCCACCTCCTCACATCAATGTAATAACTTCCTATCCTTCAGACCCTTGGTGGCCTTTCTGTTTCTTATTTCAGCAGAACTGTCACCATAGCCTATACCTGTGACGTGATTAGAAGAGAGAAACCCAGGGAATGCAGCTCAGAGCAGGTGGAATACTCCAAATTACTCTGAAAAATGTAAGTTACAGTCACACAGTGATGGAAAACTTTTCTAGTATAAAAACTTTGTACTGTTTTCCAATTTTAAATGGGCCCTGGAAACCAATTTACCCAATTAACTGTCCCAGAAACTGGTACATTGTTAAAACAAAAACCACCCCCACCAAACTCCACCCCAAACAAAAATGAAATCAAACAAACACACTTGATAACCAAGTGAATTAAAAGCTTGACAAATTCCAGACATGAAAATAAGCCACATGATTTCAGGCACTGGGATAGGGCAAGCTTTGAAGATGGATCCGCCCAGCATGAGAGTTTGTGGAGGGGTCAGTTTCTAAAAGGGCTTCCCACCATTTCAAAGTCCTGTTCTTCCTTCACACAAAGATGCCCAGGTTTTCTCAAAGTCCCCTTTCTTTTGAGTCCCCAAATAGAGAGAGTACACAGGGCCTCTGGGACAGCATTGTTTGTAAGTGCTCAGATCTGTTGCACATGAGTTACTTTGCTACCCAGGATCACTCCACAGACCATGCTCTGTACCCTACTGCTGCCACCTTAGACCCTTCAGGTGCTACCAAGTGCATGCCTATGGCTGCCAGGATCCACAGAAACCATTCTGTAGAGAATGTACTTTCTGAATGATCAAATTATAACCCTGACTGGAGCTGAGCAGCTCATGCCCCTCAGGAACTGACAGTGAAGCATGGTGTCCCTGAGCATGTGTCCCTTATCAGAGCAACTTAAGGTAAGAACATCCTACAAAAGAGCCCTCCGGGTCTGGAAAGGTACAAAGCCCTTATTACTCCCACAGTGAGAGAAAGCATCAGACCACTTCTGGGAATGAAGCAGGCGAATGAAAGCCGTGCAAGACAGCTGCAATAAAAGGCTCCTGTCTTTTTGCAAAGCATTCAAATGCCATCTGGCAATTCCGTTGACGTCAGCAAGCACAGAAAAACAACTGCTCCCACTGGCTTCTTCATCATTCCCTTCACCCCCCAACCCGACTCTCTCCTCCTCCCTGGCAAAAACCTCCAGCTCTTAGCTGAAGAGGACAGGGCGGGGCAACCTTTGAAAAAAGATTCTTTTTCTTTATTCCATCTTTTGCATTTTAGGAAAAAGCTTGAACAGGAGACTCTTAGTAGTATTTGCCCTCAGTTCTCAAAATCCAGTTAGCAAGTGAATAAATTATTACATGGCAAGGACATTTTAAAGCATTTTCTATTTGTGTGTGAGGATTCAGAGTGTATGGACTATGAGGCCAGAGGTGTTAGAGAAAAGTATTAATCCAAATCAACCCGTTCTCTCTTTGATCACTGTGAACAGCCAGCCTGCAGTCCCAGGCTGGCTTGAAATTTATGCACCACACATACTTTCCCAGGTATTTCCTTAGGAACTCAGATGGACAGATTTATGTTTCAATGTTGCTGTCATACAATCTACTATTTTGTTAGACATGGTCTGTGAAAAACTTTTTTTTTTTTACATTATTAGACAAAAATTAAAGAGACCAAGTGAATGTTGGCTATCTTGGTCGAAGAAATAGTAGAAGACATAGCATCAAATGCAAATCTGGAAACTAATTTGTAAAAAGTCAGAGTGCGGGTCACACAGAAAGACACAGTAATGCTACGATGACATCACCTGGCCCTTTCATTGGTTCTGAAGGAGAGGCTGAATATTCAGCACACACCGCTATTCACAGCAATAAGTAAGGAAAATACACGTTTGAAGAGCTCCTATAGTTGAGTGCCCATCACTGGTCCTTATTGCTTACCCCGTCAGCGCATTAGCAAGTGAAAAAGATTTTGAAAAACAGTATTGCACATTAAACTAGGAAAAGGCTGAGCATCTGGGGGTTGCTTAGATTCTAGTATCACACTTAGCCCTTCCTAAGTTTTTATAATCACTTTAAAAAACTCCTAAACATCACCAGTGTTTCATAATTTCTCATGAGGATTCATTGTTTTTAAAGATACAGATGTGTCATATCAGTGTGAATTTTCTTCAGTAGATCCATCTAATTTAATAAACTAATCTTATTATAATACACCTGAGGATGATAACTTAGTCTCATTAGTAGAAAAGGGGATGGCAGTAAGAACATGTGAGGGATTGGTGAAGTGGGAAGAAGTAATGGGGGATATATTGCTTGAAATGTGTCTCTATTAACTTTTATATTTTATATTTTTTAAAAAAATGTAGAGCTTTCTCTCCGTCTCTCTCTTCCCTCTCCCATATGTG
Organism: Peromyscus californicus insignis; assembly: GCF_007827085.1. Lineage (NCBI taxonomy): Eukaryota > Metazoa > Chordata > Mammalia > Rodentia > Cricetidae > Peromyscus > Peromyscus californicus. Next base: position 153,741,785 of record NW_026294584.1, on the reverse strand, counting down.
TATACACATGTGTGTTTGTGTGTGTGCCTGCAAGAGAGAGAGAGAGAGAGAGAGAGAGAGAGAGAGAGAGAGAGAGAGAGAGAGCAGTGCTCACTGAGGCCAGAAGAGGGGCACCAGAACCCCAGGAGCTGAAGTTACAGGGAGTTGAGTCACCTGATGTGGGTATTAGGAAGCTAACTCAGGTTGTCCACAAGTGCAGCAAGTACTCTGAACTACTCACTGATCCTTCCTTCCAATCCCCTTTCCCCAGCTGGCTTACAAAGGGACAAGGACAAGTCTATCGAGACACCTGAGACTGAGCTCTTCACCTCTCCTCATTTCCTCTGTAACACTTCCCATTCTGTGTATAAATTCTTGGGTCTTTTTCTTCTCAACAGCTTGTTTCTCACTGATACCCTCCGACCATGCTGTTCCCTTTAAGTAGATGTGCATCTTCCATGTTCCTTCCTACTTAGTGCTCTCTCCTTATGAAGGTTTTGGCTGACACATTTGCAAATGCCTGGTACCTGGGTATTAATTTAGTATCTACTGCTGAGCGTGCCTGTTTTCACACAGAACTGTAGATTCCAGGAAGGCAGAAATAGTTGCTTATCTGCATCCTCGGAGCTTAGCCTGGTATTGCTTCATACTTGTCTGTGGAAGAAATAAAAGAACAAGGGACCTAGCAAGTGCACCAGAGAGACAGAAAGGAAAGGGCATGAGCTGACGTCACAGCTGAACTATCACCACTGAAGAAAGCAAAGAGAGGCCAAGCAGGAAATCAGTGAAGGAAAACAGGTAGGGCTCACTGAACATCTAGATATCTAGTAGCACACTAGATACATCCACACTTCATCCCATCTCTAATCAACCCAAATCTGAACTGTTATTATTATCACCCAGATTCACAAAGCTTTTGTCCTTGACTAGCAAATGGTAAGGACAGAAGGGAGCAAGTCAGATGACTCTCAGACTTTTTGTGTGTGTAGGGGGGCGAGGTTCTTTCCTTTTTTATTATTTAACTTATTTATTTATTTCACATCCTGATAAAAGCTTCCTTTCCCTCCTCTCCCTTCCCCCACTTCCCCTCTGTGTTTTAAGACATCCAACATCTTAGGTTGTTTGGGTTAAAACTATATGGAAGAACCAGAGAAGAAGGTGAGAAAATGAACCTTCTGTGATGGAAGCTGGGGTGAGGCTTGATAGAACCTCAAGAAGACACATTAGGAAAATACCAACTCCAGACTACAGGGCTTCCAATAGCTCTCCAGAACAAAAGGTCAATAGTAGCTGTGATTTAGAAGCAAAGTCTTTACTGAACTAGACAAACTAACCAATTTCTTCAAAAACACCTGTCACTTGGTAATAGGTAACTCCTTTTCTTTATGAGAAGAGTGTGATGGCTTAGAGATGGAAAAGACAGGCAGAGGAAAACACCAATTTACAATCCAGAAAAGCAGCAAGATTGAGAGAGTATTAATTGCATGATATATTTAAGCTCTTAATGAGCAATTTTTAAATAGTATCAAATGAAAGGAAGTTAAAAAGTATTCTAACTGCCTCACTACTCACAATTACCCAAGTGAGAAAGCCATTTTGCTTCTATAATTGCATTGAAATCAAGACAGACTCTAAGACTAACTGGAAGATAGTTATCATGGCCTTCAGGGGATGAAAGGCAAAGATCTGAAAGGTTAAAAGTCAAAATGCATAAGTGCAATAGAAAATATTCTACATGTGTCGGGGAGTGGGGACATGTACCACAACATCTGTTTTAGAGCTCAGAGAACTTGTAGAAGTTGGTTCTCTCTTTCCACCTTGTGTGTCTCAGGGAAGAAACTCAGATTATCAGGCTTGGTGGAATATGCCTTTAACCACAGGGCATCATTCAGCCTCATATTCAGAACTATAAGGGCCCAACAGAATATTCGTTTCTATAAAACAGGATTTAACTTGTCTATGAAGTTGAGGTTCAAACCAACATAGAGTACCCCATCATTAGTCATTCCTTTCTGAGTTATTCATAAGGACTATATGAAAAAAAAGGACTCTGAACCTTACAAAATCTAAAAAAAATAAAATAAAATAAAAAAATAAACACACACACACACAAAAAAAAAAAACAAAAAAACTTCAGCTAGGAATCTGCCATTCTATTTTAGGTTAAAGACAGAATGTTCTGCCAGGGAACAACCAATAAGTGACAATCCTTTCAATGTCAAAGTCAGTTCTGATTCTAGGATGCTGCTGCTGTCTTATGGGAATGAGAAACTTCCTTCCAGAGACCCAAGGGACTTAGCCTTACATTCTGGAATTTGATGTTTTACATTGACTGATTAATTTGGAATTCTGGGAGTTGCCACAAACTAACCTGTGGAATGCATGGGACAATTCTATAATCCAGAGATTTGAGAAATCTATAGCTCCCTCTCCCCTTGATCAGAATCTGTAAGTGACTTCCTAGCAAGACTATTCTAAAGCTTTGGGTTGATGAAATTTCATTCTGCTCTTATGGAATTCTCTACAGAGTTGATGTTTCTGAATTTGATTCTCTCCCAAAGAATGCATTTCTAGATGCACAGAATTAAGGACCCAGGTCACTGGCAAGGGACAGCACCAAGTCTGAGCTTTCTTGAGAGCAAACTGGTCCCTTTTTAGAGTCTTTCATTCAAAACAAGGAATTCACAGGTCACAGGTTAATCTCTTTGACATGTGGAGGCTGTGATTTTCAGAAGGCTTTCCATACACCAGACTCAGACCAGTTGTTCCTCATCAGTGCATCTTCTCTTGCCCTTCACAGTTCTTCACAAATCTGACATTGCTGTAGCTAGAGTTTTCCTGGTCCTTCCTGGTCCTGCATGGCCCACGATCAGGACAAATCTCTCTCACCTGCCAGTTCCGCAGCTGCTCAGACCCAACCAAGTAAACACACAGAGACTTATATACTTATAAACTGTATGGCCGTGGCAGGCTTCTTGCTAACTGTTTTTTTTTTTTCTTAAATCAACCCATTTCTATTAATCTATAAGTTGCCATGTGGCTTGTGGCTTACCGGTATCTTAACATCTTCTCATGGCGGCAGCTGGCAGCTCTCTATGCCTCAGCCTTCCACTTCCAGACTGGGCCAGGCAGGAAAAGTCTAGCTACACATTGCTCTCCTACTCTGGCCATTTGTGTTTCTCATAGAACTTGTAGGCTCTAGAAACAAAAGCCATTTTTATGGGAACTCTGGTGATTACTTAAAACATTTGCATCAGTCAACGAGAAAACAAGTAATCAACATTAATGGTAAGGTACATAAAAAAAATAGCATTTATAGAAGGTCTCACTTCCACCAAGGGCCAGTCTGTACACTTTCTGTACATGATGTCATTCAGTCCTCATATCACCCTGGTTAGGAGGTGCTAAGCTTATACATAGTTTTCTCATGAACTCACAGTATTTTAGCCACTTTGTCCAAAATCTCTTATCTAATGAGTGACTGGACTTGGATGTAATCCTAGACTGCTTCTGACTCTATAGCTTGTGCCCTTAACTGTTAACTTCTCTTCTGCTTTGCTGCTGAAATTCAATTTAAAGGGATCACTGTCATTTCTAATGAAATCACCAACAGGAGTTAAGGCAGCACAAGAATGTCAGTCCTTAGGACAGCCTGAAATGACTAGGAAAATTATATACCCACACCCGAAGGCATTCAAATTCAAAGTACTTATGTATTGAAGCTATAGCAACGGTGGAATCTTTAAATGATTTTAAACTAAAGCTTATGGTGTAGATAGCTCTTATTCTGTGAATAAGGCAAAGCAGGAGTCCAGGAGACTATTTCAGAATCTCAGTTCAGAGGGGACACAAATAAGCTAAGATTCTTATTTGATTGAAATCTGTTTATCTGGGAATATTTGTGAACTTATGAAAACAGGTTTTCAGACAATGAGGGGAAAAGAAAAGAGAAGAATCAGGGGTTAAGTATGAAGTTTCTAAACTGCTGTGTAGAATTCAAGAGTTCCAAGGTGTCAAAGTAATATTACAAGAAAAATTAAGTTTTAATGATTTCTAAAATTAGCCTTTTTGCTCCTTACAGAAAAGATTGTGAAAAGAACATAATTTCAAAGGTAGATCCTTTTTATCTTATATCTCTATATTATATCATGAATTTCTCTACTATAGTACAATTGCTTCTAGAAAAGATTTATTCTAATTTTATATGTATATGTTGCATGTATCTATATGCACCATGGGCTTGCAGTGCCCCCGTGAGCCAGCAAAGGGTGCTGGATCCTTTGGAACTGGAGTTATATAGACAGTGGTCAGCCACCAAGTTGGTGATGGAAACTGAGGCCATGTCCTTTGTAAGAGCAGTCAGTGCTCTTAACCACAGAGCTCTGTTTCCAGCTTCTGTGTAATTATTTTTTTGCATACAGTTCAGAATCACATTAAAACAAATTATTTCCTCCTACAGATCCACAAAAGTGAGATGGAAAAATGCAAATGTCTATGATCTCAAATGCATTCATGTAAAAACATCAGCGTCTTGCTGTGACACAGATTGCTTCAGATGTTAGCCAGGGCCAATGATGACAAATTATTCATGGGTTAGTTATCTATTTATAACATTATAATTCTATTATTTCAATATCTTATAATACTTTCAAACTAACTTAAAGATTAGTAACTCAGAATAAATTATTTACCAAATTACTACATCTCAATAAAGACAGTTTTCTTTTAAATTCAGTTTTAAAGTCATTGGTCATGGAAAGATATTTTCACAGGTCTTAACTTATCGAAAAATATATATTTGTGTGATTCTAGAAGACTTTGAATAATTGGAGACTTGCTAAGGGTTGTGGAAAAGAAATTCTCCAAAATAATTCAAGCCCATACTTTCAAGGATATAAAATTAAATATTTGCAAGGAGCTTATTTTATCTATCTTACTACTTGGTAAAGGGCTTTCCAATTTTAATAATCTATAATTCTGATTTTTAAATTCTGGTATCCCAAAATTTTGGTATAAATTTTACACTCAGAAATGTGTGTGCACATATATATTCCATGTTCCTTTCAAAGAAAAACCGACTAGCTATAGCTTGCTGTTCAGTTTAAATGGTCAATGCTTAAATTTTGCAACAAAGTATCAGAGGGGGACAGAGGCGATCAGATGAGCTCAGAAGTTGACTCAGCTCTAAACTATGATGCATGTTCTGCTTATTTCCTTTTGTAACATCCTAATATCGTGACCTGCATCAGTATTAAAGTCCCTTGCTATTTAATGACTCATTTAATAAAACAGAATGAAAAACATTAACAAAAATAAAACCCTAGGATTTTCCTCAAATTCTGATAATTTTCTTCAAGACGGATTTCATTTGGCTTTGCATTGCTTCCTCCCGCCCTAGCTGCATTTAATACATTTGTCATGGTGAGAAGCTATTTCTAGCTTGCCTTTGTTCTATTGGGTATTAAGTCCAATATTGTGAGTTCTTTACATAATTTTAAAAGGAAATTTAGAAAGAATAGTCTTACGTTAGTTTTCTCAAACCCAAATTATTTCATTGTAAGTAAGGTTGTTTGAAAATCTCAGTGATAAACAAACCTAGAAGCTATAATTTTTTTGATAGTGAAACCCTCCATTTGCCTCTGAAGGCAGGAGGAGGGCAAGCCTTTCTTTTCTCTATTGATTGTTTTTATTGTGAAACTGTCTTTTATGGGTTAGAGTAGTTTTGCTTAAGCCAGAACTGAATTCAAGAGTTTAATTTATGCCATTAGCTGTGGCTGTTAGGAAATGTGGTTTATTTGCATATTTGACAGGAACCTAACATGTGAGTGCACAGTCAAGGGGTGGGAGAGAATTACTTTAATAGTAGGGTGTGCATTTATTCCTCTGACTTAGCATACACAATTGCTCTCCGTGCTGCAAAAATAAATAGCAAAAACAACTTGCAGTGATTTCCCTATCCCTGTGATCAATAGGAACAGCACAGAAAAGAATCAAAAGGCCCAGGCTTGTCAAAATGCACATTGATTAATGACTGCTATGATTACAGGTCTGAATTCACTAAACAGTTTAGGACCTTGGGTATTTTTGATATCACCAGTGCTACTGCTGAATTATCTCCAAAGTGGTCCTTTATCTCTCTCATCCCAATCAACTCATCCTTCAAAACCGCCAACCTCTGTGGAATTCTCCCTGAAGAGCTCAGCCATTCTTGGTTGTTGTTCTCTCCAACTTCTATCCACTAGAGTCCACAGAAAGTACTGAAGTGCTATATTCTGTCCTCCTTTGCCCTTTCCCTTTCTAAATACAACTTTTAGGGAAACAAGCCATGTACTTGAACCCTACAGAAAGTACTCAGCAAGTCCTCACCCCCACATCAATCCTTCTGCCCAAGTCATAAGATTTATGATGTAGACAGAAGTCCCAGGAAGTTACTTATAAGAGGATGACATGGTATTATTGTCCAATTTTTTGCTGCTATTACAGAATTCTTGACACTGAGCCATTTATAAAGAAGAAATATTTGTTTCTTTTAATTCTAGAAGGTATGAGTCTGGTGAGGGCTTTTGAGTTGCAGGATCCCATGACAGAATACAAAATGTCCTAAGAGCATGTATGAGAAAGACAAAAAGCAAAGAGAAAACTCATTCTCATATTAGGAACCTACTTCCAACACAACTGATGTACTCTCATGATAGCAGCACTAATCTACTGATGAGGAAAGAGCCCTGTGAGGTAATAATCTCTGGGAAGTTCTCCCTTCGACACCTGTACTATATACTACGTTCTTCACACATGAGTATTGGAGGCTTGTGCAGATGAGAGTACTTCAAAAATTTGAGTTTAATTTGATTAAAAGATACTTCTCTGATACTAAGTACATATTATATGCATATATTAATACATATACACATATATGGAGGGAGGGAGAGAGAGAAATGCAAAGAAATACACACATGTTGTGCTGGTTACTTTTTTGTCAAATTGATGCAAATTTCAGTCCTCTGGGAAGAGGGACACTCAATTGAGAAAAAAAAATACACCCACAAGATTGGCCTATGGGCCATTACTTTTTTATTATCAATGATTAATGTGGGCAGACCCTGCCCATTGTAGGTAGTGGCATCCCTGGGCAGATGGTCCTGAGTTGTATAAGAAAGCAAGCTGAGCAAACCACAAGGAACAAGCCAGTAAGTAGCATTCCTCCATGGACTCTGACTCCTACCTCCAGGTTCCTGCCATTAATTCCCGAAATGATGGACTGTGATAGGGACATGTAGCCCAAACAAACCCTGTCCTCCCAAAGTTGCTTTGGGCATGGTCTTTATCACACACACACACACACACACACACACACACACACACACACACACACACACACACACAAAATCTCATATGTCCCTCGCTGGCCCTGAACTCACTATATAGCCAAGGAATGACTTTTCCATCTCCACCTCAGACAAATTCTGGATTTGTAGGCATGTAATACCATAGTCAGTGGCTGCAGTGCTGGGGATGGAACCCAAGATATTGTGCATGTTAAGTAAACATTCTACCAACTGAGCTACATCACCAGATCTTAATTATTTTGATTTAATGCATTAAGTTTTAAGCTAATCTACATGGTCCCATTTCTACATCCCTAACAGTAGGCTGTTTCCTGAAGCTTTGTAATTTCCTTTATGAATAAACAATTATAGGGAGGCATTTCTAATGCCTTTCTTCCTGTCAAAAGGCCTTTGTCTATATCATCTTCTTGCCTGGTAATTGTTTTCTCTGCACTGCAGGTCAAGTATAAGAACCTCACTTATATTTAATAAAATTTTACCTATGACAAGGCTGGAACTATTGTATTAAGTGAATAAAATACAGACATTCAGGGCTAGGGTGGAGCCCAGTGATAGAGTATGCACTCAGCAGCATACCCGAGGGCCTATGTTTGAGCATCAGTACCATTAAAAAAAAACAACAAAAATGCACACATTCAGAAACTGGCTCCTGGAAATATAGTATAAAATACACACACACACACACACACACACACACACACACACACACACACACACACACACACACACGTGCGTGCACGTGAAGTAGGGTCTTCCTGGTAGGTTATGAAGAATCTGCCTTGAGTGCCTGGAAAGAGGTGACCCATGTGACATGAAGAAGGAACACATGACAGTGTTATACAGTGTGCTGGTTGGTCTTCATCAGAATCACCATGGAAATACACATCTGGGTGCATCTATGAGAATGTCTTCAGAAAGTTTAAACTGTGGAATTAATATAAATATGAGTAACACCATCCCAAGAGCTCAGGTCCCAAACCAAATAAAAAGAAAACTGATCTGGGCCTCAGCATTGATCTCTCTGATTCTTTACTGTGGCGCAATGATCAGCTGCCCACACATCAGCCAGCAAGCCTTTTACTCTGCGATGACCCATATTCTCAAACTGAGGCCAAAACAACCATTCTTAAAGCTGATTTAGTGAGGTATTTTACCACAGAAACTAGAAAAGCAACTGAAACACATAGTGTCCTAGAAAGCAAGTGATGGACAAAATGAACATGTGACTGAGATTGGCAAATAGTACCCAAGTGTCACAGCTGTCACTCTGCATTGTAGTGAATACAGTATGACATTCAGGAACATTTGTTTCAGAAAGCACTTGCTTATGAGAAAAGAGCCAAGAGCAGAACAAACTGAGGAGGAGGCTGAATTAAAATACTATCACAACTTATTCCTGGAAAGAACTATTTAAGAATATGGTTATCACATCCATCACACAACCTTTAATGGACTAATGTGACTTAGAGTCACATTAGCATCCTAGAAAAATATAGCCTTTCAACTGCTGATCTCAGGGTGAAGACAGAAAACATATTTCTCATTAAAAAAAATTTTTGCCAGGTTTTTCTCAACAAAGCTGCATAGCCTCAGACTTTAGCCTCTAAATTGGGAGAGGTTTGTGTCTAAAGGAGAAAGATACAACACACCTAAGGGGTAGAATGGTCTCTGAATAAATGGAAGTCACACTCAAATATGATGGAAATAATATCACACAAACCTGATGTGGGTTGAACTGTATCTCACTCTCTCCCTCAAATCTATAGGTTAAAATTCTAATGTCCAGTAAGTTAGAATGTGGCCTTATTTGAAGATATAGTCTTCACAGAGTGATGGAATTAAAATGAGCTCATTAGGGTGGCCCTCATGCAATACTGACTGGCATAAGAGGCAATCTGGTAAGTGCATACAGAGAGAGGCAAGTAAAAAGGAACACAGAGTTTAGGGTGAGTCTCCCACAGGTCAAGGAATATCAAAGGTCAACAGAAACACATCTGGGGCATGGACAGACTTTCTCACAGCTTTAGGAAGGACAGGCTCTCTCACAGATTTTGGAAGGACAGACTCTCTTGCAATTTTAGGAAGGACAAACTCTCTTACAGCTTTAGGAAGGACCCTCAGAGGTACCTTGGTCTTGGACTTCTATCTCAGAACACAGAAAAGTTTCTGTACCCAAGCCAACCAAACTATGACACTCAGTCACTGCATCTTAGAGTGTCTTAGATGGCCTAAGGTGGAAACTCTTTGTATCATAGGGTAGTAATAAATCCAATTATATGGCTACCTCTTTCAAGGAGTCAAATGCTGTGATGGCTTAAATGTTAAAGGCCCCCATCTGCTTGTGTGACTGAACACTTGGTAACAGGTGGTAATGCTGTTTTGAAAGATGTGGTGCCTTTAGGAAGTGGATTCTTGGAAGAAGTGGGGTCCCAGGTGGGCCTTGACATTTTAACCTGCCCCACTGTGTGGTCGGTGCTTCCTACATCCACAGAGATGTGAGCAGCTGCTGCCAGCTTCTACCACCACAGAGTGGTCTGCTGCCATGCTTTCCCTATCATGATGGACCACATCCCCTCAAATCATGAGCCTCCATTGGGTTGCTTCTTGTCAGGCATTTGGTCACCTCAAGGAAAAATATAACATGGGTGAATTTTTCTTACACTTTGGAGAATATGTCAAACAATAACAGGGAGTCATCACCACTCTTTGCAGAAATAGGTCTGACTTCCCTTCTTTTTCCTTGCCTTATTTCATTTGTGTGTGCATGTCTTTTAGGGTGCACATGCGTGCACAGGTGCATATGCATTTTTATGTGCATATAGGTGGGAGTCAGAGAACAGCCTCAGGTGTTACTCCAGGAGCCATCCACCTTACTTTGGGGACAGGGTCTCTCATTGCCCTAGAACTTACTGATTAGACTAGGTTGACTGGTCAGCAAGCCCTAGAGATCCCTGTCTTTGTCTTCCCAGTTCTGAGATCACAAGTGCATACCACGACATCTAGCCCTTTATATGTGGCTTAGGAGATTAACTCAAGTCACCGTGCTTATGTGACAAGCATTTTACTGACTGAGCCACCACCCCAGTCCTAAGCTCCATTCTCTGTGCATATTATAAGGAGAATCCCTTCCCAGCTCCTCTGTGGTTCAGTGGTATCATCAACATGTTATGAATACTACCGCTAGGATGTGGCACTGAACTACCCACACTGGACCAACCAGAGTTCTCACTGTGATGCACAGGGTCTTGGGTGGGATCTTTCCATCATTTCATCCTGGTTTGTGGACTTCACAGGACAGAACCCAAGCCAAAGCCCAACAGACAACAGACATGATTAAGCCAGAGATAAACTTCATGACTTTGGTAGCTGGAATATGCTTGATACTATAACACCACCCCCATTTCAATCAATCTTGAAATAAAAATAAAGATCACAAATATATAACCTATTTGTGAAGCTTGCATTAAGGAGTGTATTAGATAAACTCTTGCCTTATACTTCCTTGAATCGTGTGAAACTTCCAGGGATGAAGTGAAACCTAAAGTATAAATAATCTTGGAATTTCTTCTGATTACAACAATACTGCACTATTCAGTTTCTTCATGGAACTGGTAATATAATGGGTAGACTTAGGACAAGGAAGACCTCTCTTGTTTTAAAAAATTTTCAAAGCTACATGTTTTACTAGTTTGCTTCCATTTTTTAATCTCTACTTTCTGCTCCTCCTTGAAAAGCAATTGTTTCAATTGTCCTTATATTTTCCAACCAGCTTTATCTTTGGTATAAAAGAGAAAATGAAATATTTTTCAAAGCAGAATGATTGCACATTCCCAGTTGAATTCTATGTCTACACTACAAAACACAACTACAAATTTCAAAGCAAGAAGGAAGAGTCGAGTTGACTCAGTATGAATTCATATGTCTTCAGCTGAATAAAACTAGAATATAAAGAATTTGGTTAATTGGAAGATATTTAGGGGCTAAACTAGGTAGGCAATGAGTTCACATCTCTTGATTTCCAAAGTAAATTACACAAAAATAGTGAGCTATATATGTCTGGATCAGAAGTAAAATACAGCTCTTCCACAATCACCAGGAAGGAGAATTAAATATAGAAAATTTTTCTTATTTACCCCTCTCCTCTTTTTTGAGATGAGGTCTCATGAAGCCCAGGCAAGCTTTGAACTCACTGTGTAGCAGAAGATGACCTTAAACTTCTGACTCTTGTCTTCACCTCCTGAGTGCTGGGATTTCAAGCACACACCTGTTTATATGGTGCTGGTGATTGAGCTGAGGCCTTCCTGTACGCCATACACTCTATCAACTAAGCCCCATGTCCAGCCCTCTGAGGTGATCATCGCCTACTAGTTGAGTTCCACTCTAAGATGGATAAACTAGGCATGCCATGTCATTCTTTCCCAGCTCTCCAGTTCATTCCACCCCAACATGCTTGCTGCATATGGGCTGTGTGGGTGAGATTGTTACTCCAGTTTGTGACTTTCTTCACAAGGCTTCCAAGTTAATTCAGTTCCACACCTACCCATGGGGCTTTGCTGTAGCTAGCACCTGATAACTGGAAATGTGCTCTGGTAGCTCACAGGAGTGGGGGGCGTTCTTGTTTCTGTTCTTCCAGGAGACCAGAATGAGCACAAACACCTGCTTCCTCTAAAATCCACCCAGAAGAGTAGAGAGTCTGGGCTGCAGTCACACTACAGTAAAAGTCCTGCCTCTCATCCACTTGTGGAATCTGATTATCCTCATCTAGTTAAAAAAAAAAGCATTCACAAAAATCCAAATCAATACCACTAATCTGGCTGCTGTAAGTTTCATAACTGCACATGAAATTATGTGTTGGATGGCATCTAAATGAAACTGTATCTATGGATAATAGTTGGAATCTATACTGTTTTCAAATGTGCTTTGCCTCCTGTAGTTCCTGGTACAGTGACTAGTGAGATCATGGAACTAGTTGCTTCAGTTAGAAAAGAATATATCCTTTACCTACTCTCACACTTGTCTATGTCTTTCATATATATATAAACATGTATATACATGTACACATACAATTATGCAACACTATTTAGCTACTATATACCAAGTATTTTGATAGACATTTGGATCAAACTGTGGACATATCACAGACAGGTTGAATCCTCTTGCAGAGAAAAACCATTACACACTATGTGAATATTCAAAGAAATGCAAGGTCGTGGATTCGAACGACCATGGTGTGTAGTAAAGAGTTGTGGGAGGAAGACTTTTTGAGGACAGAGCATGACATTCTCATCCTCTGAGTCTCAGTAGTTCATGGTCCAGCCCAGTAACTTCAACTCATACAGGCATACATACACATAAATCTTTAAAACATTCAAAGATCTAACAGTAGAAACGGAAAAGTACCCAACCACCTGATTTTTACCAACATAGCTGTTTCTTTTCCTCCTTTTCATGATGTAATGTCACTTTCTAGATCATTTTATATTGTATTTTAATTGGATACATTTCATTTGAAAAATGGAAAACCCAAAGTGAGCCTTTAACAGCAGGTGCCTAAGAAAGAGTGTACAATGTTGTCACTAAAGGGATATCATTAGGTAATTGACAATGTTTTGTTCCACTTGGCAAATTGCACTTCTGTGAATTTCCATGCTCTAGTGAAGATTGTCTAATCTCATTTTCAGGGGTAAATGATACCACATGCTTAAAGAGTCAGCCCCATTTTTATGTTTATTGGTAGTAAAAGACTTTTGTCTTTTCACATCGTGTTTGACCAAGGCAACCCTGATTTCCAGTTTTCCATACAGCTCAGGGGTCCTGCCAAAGTACCCATCCCTCTTTTTTAAATTAGTTTGCATACAGTCCTGCATTTCAGGATGGTCATATCTTCATTCTGGTTGATTTTACTACAGATTTCCTGCTAAATTAAGTTGGTAGTTTAATGTAAACATTACAACATGAAGCTCACAATTGATTTAACATTTAAGACAAGTAGTGTTCCAAAATTTTGCTTCAGAAAGGTGAGACAATATTTCACTACAAATCACATTTAAAAAATGTAAACATGGATGATACTAAAATTCAATCATTTTCAGTAATATTCATTTACTATTATTATGAAAATAATAAGACTTTAATATGTGGCAATACTAGGTATAAATCCTTTGATTTGTGAAAATATGGAAATGATGTTCAGCTCTCTTCTCTCTTCTTTCTTCCTTCCTGCCCCCCTTCCCTTCCCTTCATTAAGTCATTCAATCATTCATTTCTGAAACAGGGTCACATGTAGCCTGGCTTTGCACTTGCTAGGGAGCTAAGGATGGCTTTGAACTACAGCTCTCATTCCATTCCTCTACCTCCCAAGTACAGAGATGACAGACAGGCACCACTACATGAGCTCCTCATTTTTATTGCTGTCTCTTTCGTTTTTGCAGGTACGTTCAGTTGTTCATTGGAATAAAACAATATCTTTCATTTCAAACTTTTAAGGGGTGCGAGGGAAACATGCCCAGGTTTATCTCCCATTTAGAGCCTAACTACCAAGTCAAAGCAGCATTTGGGGCTTTAGAAAAATAAGAGGCTGGGGGCACTGGGATATGGCTTAATGCTGGACAACTGTGTGTCTCCCACTCCAGGAACCCAGGTTCTATTGGCAGCACCACACACAGATAATGGATATATAGATGGAATATGGATAGATAGCTGATAGATGATAGATAGATAGATAGATAGATAGATATGATAGATAAATAGACAGATAGATAGACAGATAGATAGATAGACAGACAGATGATAAATAGATAATAGGTAGACATATACAGATGAAGGAAAATTCCATAATACCTATAATAAGACCTTGTGATCTAATACAGAAAGAAGTAAAAAAAAGGTTTTATTTCACATGGGTGGAAGTCTGTAGATGACTGCAAAGAAGCTGAAAGATGAACACATATTATATGCTAAATTATGTAATAAAATTAAATTTTTAATTTTTTAGACTAGAGATCAAAAAATTAATTATTTAGTTATTTCATTAGAACTAACATATTAAATTTTAAATTATATAGTAGTACATAACAGACTAGATTCTAAAACTCTCCTCTCTACAAAGTCATCCTGTAATCAGTGGCAGAAAATGGCTTTTGAGGCTAGCGAGGCAACCAGCCAATATGCAAACTGTAGGAGAACCAGGCGTTTATAAACTCACCTCTATGCATTTAAAATAAAATTCATCTTACATAAATGTTTAGTAAGGGCTTTACTGTCTCCCTCCTACTTTTAATTAGAAATTTTAAAGCTCACCCGAAATTAATTCTACATTAAAACTTAATATATTAGTCCTAATGAAATAGTTAAATAACTATTAAATATTCCAAAATTTACATAAGTCAATGTCCTTCTTGATCTCCAGTTAAAAATACCAATTAAAAATTCAGTTTTAGTAAGGGTAATTTTTTTCTTTTGTTTTGCAAAATGTAGGACACCACAAATTAATGTTCCCACTGAAAATCCTCAAGAAGTGCTTTAAGGATGATGATGTATCCATCTTCACAAGTCACTTAAGAAGCCGGCATTCCTTTGTAGACAATTTATCTTGCTCAAGTCATCAGAGCTGACTCAATAAATAAAGTGCTAAGTGACATTTATAGCAACTTAGAAGGAAGATTTTCCAATCTGCAGGTCAGGATGTCCCCTCTTATATATCACAAAAGTCTGCACAAGGGAGGACAGCTGACGAAAATTCAGTGGAAGGGAGCCTGGCAGAGAGGGAATTCTCTTGTTGAGAGATATTACTAACGTTTTTCCAGTTTGAGCAAAGATGGACAGAAAATCCTACAGGCTGATGTATTTGTGTTATAGTTTAGATTTATTTTCATTTCTGTGTATGTATGTGTGCCTCTTTTTGTGTCTGTCACCCCATGTGTGGGTCCCCATGGAAGCAGGAAAGAATATTTGATTTCCTAGAGTTACAAGCAATTGTCAGCCACCTGACTTGGGTGCTGGGGATTGAACCCAGATCTTCTGCAGGAATAACAAGCTCCCTTAGCTTCTGAGCCATCTCTCTATCCAGTAGAGATATCACTTTAAACAGATGACCTTGCAAGTTGATTCTCATTTTTCCAGGACAACAGAGATACTTGCTCTAGTGGATTAGACAAGAGAGAAGGACTGGGCGTGCCGTGTCATGAAAAACGCTCACGATACAGTCGACGCGGATAGAATGGTGGGCGTAGGATCAAGGCGGTAAAACGGGATGATAATGAAATTATCACTCACCAGAGGATTGAGCCAGATGTAGGAGTTCACACTAGCACTCAGAAGAATCCCAGAGATGTCAGGGCTAGCCCAGGCCACACAGTAAGTTTAAGGTTAGACTGGGCTATAGAAAGAGCCTCTACCTCAAAAAGAAAGTCAGAAGATAGTTTTTTTCACATATTATTTACTTAAGACCTCCCAATGCACTGAATATCAAGAGCAAGTGTGCAGTGTGGCTGTAATTGAATGAATGAGAAGACCGTGTCTTGTAAAGGCTGTCTCTCATTTTCACTTTCACATCTTCTAGTGGAACTGGCACTTTCACTGTTTCTAAGATCATTGTCTTCTGTATCACACCCACCTACCACCCCAGTTTATGTAGAATCCTGCAGGGTAAAACTTTAAAAGTGTTGAGTTTAATGAAATCCCAGGCAAATTACATAATTATATTTTTATATTTAAGTATATATTATATAATTATAATCCTTGGCTTTCATAGAAGTGGCTTTAAGATGAAGTAGATAGGGGCTTTGACACAAATTGAGGGCTACTAGTTACATTCAAAGAGGCCACACTAATTCAGAGGTAATTTTGGCTCCATTCTCCTTAACAGCCCTTTGCATACACAGTGCATTGAAGTGTTGATACCAGCTCAATTTCTGTACATAAAAAAAAATCTCTTTAGGAAATGCAGGCTTGACAGAAACTGCAATGGTACATTGCTGCTGGGTGAAATTACCATATTTTTTAAAAAGAAAAACAATTCTAAAATGTTTGTTTCCCACACATTGATAAGATGGGGATGCAGAGACAGTTCAGTGGTTATAAGTACTTGAAGTTCTTGCAGAGGACCCAAGTTTAGTTCCCGGCACCCACAGTGGGTACTTAAAACTTCCTTTAACATCAGCTGTAGGATATTATTTGCCCTTTTATGGGTTCTGTGGGACTCACAAACATGTAAATAAAAATAATCAATCAATCAATCAATCAATGAAAGGTGGTATGAAAAAAAATCCAGTACTTAAGAATGGATGTTACATAGAGCTTAGTGGTTAAGAGTCCTTCCTGCACAATCAGGAAGACAGGAGTTTGAAAGGTTGACAAAGGTGACTTCTAGTGAATGGAGGAAGAAATGCATCTTAATCTACCAAGTTAGACTGACTCCATTAATAACTAATCTTTACCAAATGCCCAAATCACCTGAATCATTTATACATTTTAGGTATAAAGCAAACGTCTATTTAGAGTAATCCTTTTGACAAGTAATAACCTCTCTCTTACTATTGAGATCATACTTTTTAAAATGTTTGTTTTTAAATTACGTGTGTGTGTATGTGTGTGCGTGCACGTGTGTGCACCTGTGCACATGGGTATAGTGCCCACAGAATTCAGGAAAGAGTGTAGGAACCCCCTGGTGCTGGAGTTATAGACAGTTTTGAGTCACCAGATGTGGGTACTGGGAGTTGAAGCTCAGGTCCTCTGTAAGAGCAACTGGTGCCCTTACCCTCTGAGCCATCTCTCTAACCCTAGGACCACAGTTTTATGTTCTTCCAAAAAACTTAAAAAAAGCACAAAACCTCAAAAGCTCTAAATATGCAATCAATGCTGAAGGAAAATCTCAAGAGTCTATTGTTACTGGATGATGATTATGAAGTTTCACAGCACTGTAATCTTCTAGTTTGGGATACAAATTTGATTTTTACTTGAGAGTTTGTTCAAGAGGTCTAATCCAATAAAACATTTTATTTAGCCTTCTAGGATATCACTGTAATCCCTCAAAGATCATTCCAAATCTTTGAGAAGGTCTTTTGATATCAGGTCTTTTGTGACCAATAATAAGTTAAGCAAGTTCATGGCAAACCTGTTTTGGTTTATTTTTTGTACTTCCGGTTTTTTGCTTCAGTTTTTCAACTACCCTTCTTTGACTGAATATCACTATAGGACAGACATGTTCTTCATATGTTTTACCACCATATATAATTCACACTATAATTTGGAACATATGATAACCATGTGTGATGCATAATAACATATGTTTTAACATTCAGATTTTATTAGAGTCACTCTCATATTTTTATAAAACAGACTTTCAGAAATACTAATAGAAAGTCTAGCTATCCTTCAGTTACAACAACACTTCACTATAGTCAACTTGTAAAACAGGCTAAAGGAAAGTTCTGTGTGTTCAGATGCCCATGGTATGCCTCATCCATCTACCCATCCATCCATCCATCCATCCATCCATCCATCCATCTATCCATCCATCCATCTATCCATCCATTCATCCACTCATCCACCCATTCATCCATCTACTCATCCATCCACACATACATCTATCCACCCATCCACCCACTCACCCACCCATCCATCCATCAATCCATTCACCCACCCACCATTCATCTCTCCACCCATTCAACATTTCTTGAAGGAATCCCAAATGATAATCACTATAAGAAATACAAACAAGATGTTTTAGAGATATGAGAACCTCAGCATCTCTTGGAAAATTCCACATATCATTTTAAATTCCACATACATAGGAGATGAAAATGTGGACATCATATAGGAGAGTGTGGCTCAGATGTCTGAGACTCATTATGGACTGAAGAAGGCAAGGACTAAAACAGCACTTATCACAGGCACAGAAAACATGCGAGTGAAGCTACAAAGTAGTGAAAGAGCCTCATGCTCTCCAGAGTCATGAAATTTGACCTATTTTGGATACTTGGTTGTTTGAAAGCAAAACTAGGAGCCAAAAAATAACAGTAATGTGTCCTTTTCCAAGGCTAACTAAAATGAGATAAATATGTTTAGATTCTAAGTGTAGACGATGATGTAAAGGCTAAAAGAACTGAGTGCGTCACAGTATATACTGTACTTTGCATAACTCTAGGTTGTACCTTTTATGTGGATTATGATATAGATGAATCTGCTGACTTATGAAAAGTTGTTGCTTTGATTCCACAGGTTAAGATAAACCTGCATCAATTTCCACTGATGTTTCCCTGCCCCTGAACTCTGTCATTTGTACTTTTCTTTCTTTGACTTCATCCCTTTATAGAATACCATTAGCCTTCATTTGACTATGAAGAAGTGAGTGATACAAATCTAAAATGCCAGTCTATCCTTCCCTTTGGTGTGTAGATGAACCAGTTATAACCACAGAATTTGCTACAAGATATAGATACAAGATCCATTCACATGTTCCTTACCTTTAAGTGATATAACATAGACACCCTTTTTTTCACCAGTGAAACTTCTGAAAATGAATTTGTCTTGGCTTCATCTCAGGCCTTGTCAGTCTAGTCAGGTCTATAGGTGATACCAGGTGGACCTACCAGTCATGAGAATGACCACTGAAAAGTGCCTCCCAAGGAAGTGGCTAATTTGCTCTATGCAGAACACAGCTGAGAGTCAGCCTCTCATGCTTTCATATATTGAAAAGTTTCCATCAAGAAAAGGGCAGAGTTAAAGGACCTTCCTCTGAAGTGCTATGTGGTACACACTATTACACATTTAGATCTTTACACTTTGGACTGCTCATCATTTATTAAAACAATAACAAAATTCCCCTTAGAACACAACTTCATTAAAGCCTAAAGAATCTATTTTATGAAAATAATTCTCATCAGCATCAATATATAAAAAGAGAATGTGCTTTCAATATTTTGATATCTCAAGATCTACTGATATATTTATTTCTCTTTATTAATAGTTGATAGTAAGTCACTTCAGATAAAAACAATGGCTTAAAAAAGCCAGTAATGTCCACAAGTGCCAGAGAAGGAGCTTAACCATGACAGCACTCATTTTTATTAAAGTAATACTCATTTTATATGTAAAAAAATATTCTCGTCAAGCGGTGGTGGCACACACCTTTAATCCCAGCACTCAGGAGGCAGAGGCAGGCAGATCTTAGTGAGTTCGAGGCCAGCCTGGTCTACAGAGTGAGATCCAGGAAAGGCGCAAAGCTACACAGAGAAACCCTGTCTCAAAAAACCAAAAAAAAAAAATTCTCTTTGATGCCAAAAGGAAATTTATCAAGATATTGCAAATCTCCATCATAAAATGAAGGGATTATCTATTCCCCCGTCATAAACAAGGTGTATGCAAATGGTGGGTCACAATGATACCATGATTACAGCCATACATTGAAACACCCTCTGCTATTTAAGTAACGTAATAACTTAATTTTTGTTTCAAGCTGGATTAATGGCAATGTTTATGGTAATAATCAGCAAAAAAAAAAGCACAAATGCTTTTTAAGGAAATCTCATTTGGATATGACTATTTATTCTCAGAGTTAAAATAATGCTTCTCCCTATCCTGTCTTTTTCCATAAACAAAAGCCACAGTGCCAAGATCCAGCATCAGAAATGGCAAAATTATATATTTTTCTTCTTTGGGGGCATAAATAGCAATGCCAAGTTCAGTTTGTTCCATTGATTTTAAGCCAAAGATACAGCAAAAAATAGTGGAAAGCCTGGTCCCATCATGTGTTGTAGGTTTCTATTAAAGTCCTAATGTAAATTCCCACTCCCTGAGTGGTGGGAGGCAGGATTACCTCTGCACATAAAAATTCCATGGGATAAGAGACAAGTGGGGAAAGGGGTGAAGGCAAGCAAGGGGCCAAGCAGGGAAGAGAGGAAGGACTCATGCTCTGGGATTGAGAATCAGCGCTACAACTAAAAATATGGTTTAAATATTATCTTTTAATTTTTTAAACATTTGTGTGTGTGCATGTATGTGTGTGTGTGTGTGTGTATGTGTGTGTGTGTGTACATATATGTTCATTTATGATATCTTCTGCCATGACACACTTGTAGAAGTCAAAGGACAATTTGAAGGATTGGATTCTTTCCTTCCTTCAATCATATGGGTCCCCGACCATAAGGTTCAGTTGGAGGCATCTTTACCCATTAAACCATCTGACCAGACCCTATTATCTTTTAAAAATCTTATTTTTAAAATCATTTTTAGACAGCATCTGACTATGTAGACTAGACTGGCCTTGAATGTACATCTCTACCTCAGCAGCTGTAATCTGAGATTACAGGCAGACATTATGTGACAAGTCTTACATATTATGCTTCCATATCAACATGAGAAATTCCTACTCCCAATAAGATGTCAATTTATGAAATAATCAGACACTACCCTACATGTTATCTCAGATATTAAATTGAGAAAATCCCAATGTATCCAGAACTCTTTAGAAATAGGGAAGTCCAGAAGCATACAGATAGTTTTAGAAACATGACTTCTCTGTCTCAGTACTCAAGCTTTAAAAAACATTTCACTGAACACTAGAAGGTTGCTATCTTTCTAAGTAACTGATATTTCAGCACAATTTATTCAAGTCAACTCTAAGCTCATTAATTATAACTACCTGGCCTTGAAGTTGCAATGGTTTCCCTGCCCCTACCTCCGACATGCTGGGATTATAGGCAGGTACCACTGTGCCTGGCTCCATCATCTTTGACAGTCAACTTTTTTCATCTCTTGCCTAGAGAAATGGTGCTTTCACTGTCTGCACATCCGCTTGACTCTTTTAGCTCTCTTCTAGAGCTGTGAATCCATCTTCCTTAAACAGTCTTCTCATTAAATCACTCTCAAGGTGTATGCCACTGAGGCTGCCTGAATGACTCTCTCTAAACTCTGTATTTTCATGAGTGGAAAAGAAAATAACTCTGCCACACAACTCTAGGTTGGAAATAGTTGCAGAGGTCAAGTGAGAACTGTAAACCAGAAGAACTTAGCTGTAAAGCCACAGGACCTCTCAGCAAACAATTGTGATTCGAGTTTTGTTCTCATTGGGCAGCCTGTGGATTTCCAATAAGAGTAAACTTTAACTTGCAACATTCTAGAATTTTCCAGAAATTGTAGACTGCATAATGTATCAACACATTCACACACAAACAAATATACATATTCACACATATATACCACACATATTAATACATACATACATGAACACACACACACACACACACACACACACACACACACACACACACACACACACAGACTTCAAAGCCCCAAGTACCAGGACCTTGAAATTCAAACTGACAGGAAGCTCCATTCATATGACTTATAAAATAACTATAACATTAATATCTACTGTTCTGGTTTCAACAGTTACTATGACACCTGTTCCTTGTATTGTCTGCTTCTTTACAAAATGAGGCAGATTTTAAATGCTGAGATGAGAACCACCAAGCAATCTGTAGTCACAGATATAATTTCCATGGGTTCTGGGCAGTGAACTCAGATCTTCAAGCATTGGTAGCTGGCACTTTCACCTGCTGGCCAGCTCACTAACCCATCCAACGTAATACTTTTAAAAGGGAAGGGAAGAGGGCGAGACTTTGATGGTAGTATGAAATGTCAGTATTAAACAACTTTGCAGTTTTCCCCTTACAATGGGGGCAAAGAAAACCCTGTACTATAAATATAATCAGAATAACATTAGAACTATCCAATTGTACATAAAACTGGCTATGCATTAATAAGAGACTAACTGAAAACATTTCCCCTCGGGGATTTAAAAAAAAAGTATACCAAGGGAATGCCAACTTCCTATATCTCAGTCTTTTGTTAGGATGACACATGCCCATAGTCATTGTAAAGACCAACCATTCCTCCACTTTCCTGCCACCCTCTTTAGTCAACCTGCTTTTACCCACCACATGACTCTCCCATCATGACCACTTGGTGGCCAATGAATCATTCTAGGTGTAACACCCTTGCCTGAGATTTTTGTCTTATATGAGACTCTGTTCATAGCTGAACTATCTTCCCCTCTACAGTTTTATTTGAAAGTAGAAGAAAAACTTCACATTTCTACTTCAGAGTACATTTTCTCAAGTAGTAAAAAATATCTTACTCTATGCCACCAAGAATGTAAAATCACACAGTATTTAAAAAGTATTGGACTTTGTCAGATTCATCAATACAAAGAACAAATGGACCCACTCTGAAGTTATCATATTTTTCTCTTGCCTTTATAGCAAGTAAAAGGGAAAACTGTAGACCTGCAAAATTAGTTAGCAGAACTTGTATATTTATTTTAGAAGACTCTAGAAACCAAATACCACCTTCCTTAACTTTCTTTTTGCTGCAGCTTCAACTGCAAGAATGGTCAGGAAGTACTAGGACTGAAAGAAGTATTATTGTTTTGAGCACTTGGTAAATGTAATGGCTGCTTACCCTATTCAGAGTCCCTGCAGGTAAATACCTACCAACAATGCCTGCCATTCCCATTGTTTTCTTGAAGTTTTATAAGGTCCTACAAGGCTGTGATTTAGCAAGAACTTTCATAAGGCATTGCACATGTCATGGGAACAATGCCCCCAGCCCTCAAGATAAGAAGGTCACTCAATAAGCACTAAACACGTCCACTAATCTATGAACATGGTGCAAACGAAAGCACAAATGCCAATGGCAATTTCCCTTCTATTTCTGTGGAGTCATTTGACTCCTGCTTATTGATGCTCTCTGCAGAGGTCCAAGGCTTTCAACAAAGAGCAATGGACTCAAGGTCACTCACCAGGTCATAGAAGCACATGCTCCATGTAGCCACTGCATGGCAGAAGCACCTTCTCTCCTGGGCCAGTAAACCCTTTCCCCATAGTTTCTGAGGACATTATCCCTCTGTGAGAAAACTACTTCACAGGGATATGATCTTTAAAAGTGAACTGCGATGCAGAGACTGAAACTGAGATTGTGTAGTGATAAACACTAAGTGAGGAAACTCCCATATTCCTGTGTGAAGTGCCAAAGTTAATTGGTGCACAGTTACCAACTCCCTTCTACCATCAGCAGAGACTATGCCATAATCTCAATCAAAAACAATTTCGCTTTCCCAACAGCACTTGGCCACATTTGGAGATGGTCTTCACTGTTACCATTGGGAAAGGGGGCTGCCTTTGTCTCCGGCTGCCAGACACTGCAATGCACAGATAAGACAAATGGCTCTAAAGTTAACACAGCTTTTCTGTTGCTTTTCATGTGAATAAGAAGCAACAACTTTAGACCCATAAAATTAGTTTCCAGAATTTGTGTATTTATGTCATAGGCACTTGTATGCAAGATGTTTGCATTGGTTCATTTATCTTCTCATCTCAGAGGACAAAGGCAAGAAATACTTGCACTTTGATAACAGCATGGGTGCTCTAGACACTGTTATTAAATGAAATTAAAAAAAAAAAAACCTTCACAAAATGAAGAAAGAATGTTTCAAAAAAGAGTGTCCAAACAGTAACTATCTGACAACAGAAGTTATATATATATATATAATGTGTGTGTGGGGTGTGTGTGTGTGACCCTTATGGTCACTGCTACATGAAATAACAAAAGTCACACTTAAAATGCATGGAGCCCAGGCACATATTTGTTGCATGGTCTCATTCCACAGAAGCAATCTTAAACAAATTTTATAACGTACCAGACACAAATACAGGAAACACAACAGTAGACATGGAGAGACAGCTCAGTGATTAAGACCACTTGATGCTCTTCTAAAGAACTCTAGTTAAGATCTCAGCATCCACATTGGAAAGCATATAACCATCCACAACTCCAGGTGCATGGGACCTGACACCCTCTTCTGGCTTTCACAAGCACATACACATGACACACATAAACACTAAATCAGTCAATCTTGATTAGATGAGTATCCCAAAAGGAACAATTATTGGAATAATTTCTAGACTTGTAGAAAAGTAGGAAAGAAAAAGAATGCAAGTGAAAGACACTAAGTTTGTGCAAAGTAACCCTAGCAGCAAACTCGACCCAGGACATGAAATGTTAGCAAGTAGTGATGGGGGCGGGGGGTGCACTTGGAAGATGGGATAATGGTGCCTGCTCTGCTCACACTAATCCCTCATAAATTCCTGGGAAGTGTGGTGAGGCATCATCATAAAATGTATTAAGAGGAAATAATTTTAATATATTTACATGACATTTTTCCAGAGCAATCTGGAAGATATTTATATTGTTCTTCACATTTTCTTATAAATTATTTAACCCAGAAAATAAATGACCTACCACTGAATTAGACATTTACGGGCAAAGGATTAAGTTAGCGAACCATTCTCTGACATATCCAGACTAACAGAAAAGTGAAGCACAATGGCTTCCCACCAAATTCAGCCTGGACACTTAGAGCTGCAAAGGCTAATTGGGCTTGGGAATTGCTTCCTACTCTAGCATTTTCACAGACTGGCATACTGTGGGATGGTCTGTATGTCAAATGTGTTGCTGATTAGTCAATAAATAAAACACTGATTGGCCATTGGCCAGGCAGGAAGTGTAGGCGGGACAAGGAGGAGAATAGAGCTGGGAAGTGGAAGGCTGAGTCAGAGAGACACCGCCAGCCGCCATGATGAGAAACAGCATGTAAAGATGCCGGTAAGCCACAAGCCATGTGGCAAGGTATAGATTAATAGAAATGGATTAATTTAAGCTGTAAGAACAGTTAGCAAGAAGCCTGCCACGGCCATACAGTTTGTAACCAATATAAGTCTCTGTGTTTACTTGATCGGGTTTGAGCGGCTTGGGACTGGCGGGTGAGAGAGATTTGCCCTGACTGTGGGCCAGGCAGGAAAACTCCAACTACAAATGGCGCCCAACGTGGGGCAAGAGTTTCCACCTAAAACCTGAAAAAAAAGATTCTAAAACGGAGCTAAAAACAGCTTCCTAATTGTCTCTCTCAAATGAGCGGCAGCTGCCGGTTTGAGCTACTGGCGAGTTGCTGGCGTGTGTGCTCGACCTGCCTATGGCGGGAATGAGACAAGTGGCACATTAAGCTACATTGTGGATTTAGCCTTTGCTAGTACAAAACAAAAAGAGAGGTTTCTGGGCTACACACTGCTTGGATAAAAGCATAGACCCACGATAGCTCCCAGAGCTGGTGGTAAACCACCGCCATGTTGGGAAGCTGAGGTGGGCGGAGCCAGCAGCCACAGCTGCTGCAGCTTAAAGCAATAGATTCACAATAAGACAGATTCAGATGTAATAGTTTAAAATGTGTGTAAAATATACGTAGGCTTGAAAGAGACAAAAAAAGGTGATATATACAGTATAGAAACAAATACATGGTTTTAAAAAATAAAGTCTTTAAAGAGACAGTAAAATTAATATAAAAAATAAGCCACGTAGAGATGACTATTACACAGAGAGTCTGGATTATGTTGTCTTTGGGATTCTTAACTACAGAGAGATATTTGATTGTAAAGAAAGCTGAGTTAAACCAATATGTATATTTTAAAGATACTTTAACTTCAAAATTTGGATGTAAGGATATGTTGCTTTGGAAAAGAGTCTCTTTTGTTTCCACAGAAAGCAAGAGGCTATGGATTTGTTCCAGAGTAAGATACATCAGGTTTGACCAGCCAAGACCCCCTGAAAGGTCTCCGATGACACCATGGCCCAGATGATCCAACATCCAGAACCGTTTCAAGACAACTGGCTCAGATGATACAGCCTCACGGACTACTCCATGATCCTAAAATTTTCTTTGTTTCCCCAGAAGATACAGCGCCCCCCTCCAGCAGGAAGTAGTAAGAAAAGCTACGCCCAAATTCCCAAATATACCAAGCTGACTTTGGAGATGTGTAAAGGTTAAAACCTTCCTTTTTAAGAAAAGAAAAGGGGAAGTACTGTGGGATGGTCTGTATGTCAAATGTGTTGCTGATTAGTCAATAAATAAAACACTGATTGGCCATTGGCCAGGCAGGAAGTGTAGGCGGGACAAGGAGGAGAATAGAGCTGGGAAGTGGAAGGCTGAGTCAGAGAGACACCGCCAGCCGCCATGATGAGAAACAGCATGTAAAGATGCCGGTAAGCCACAAGCCATGTGGCAAGGTATAGATTAATAGAAATGGATTAATTTAAGCTGTAAGAACAGTTAGCAAGAAGCCTGCCACGGCCATACAGTTTGTAACCAATATAAGTCTCTGTGTTTACTTGATCGGGTTTGAGCGGCTTGGGACTGGCGGGTGAGAGAGATTTGCCCTGACTGTGGGCCAGGCAGGAAAACTCCAACTACACTGGCATCTCCAGGTTGCCACAGACAATTAAGTACCTATAACTAACATAGTTCAGAGGCTGCTTTGAAGCATACTAGGAACCTAATACATTAAATAACATTTTCCACCAATCTGTTCAGCTACCTTCTTGCTTTGCGCATTTACAAATTCAATTATTTATGAACAGTGAAACCAGAATCTCATCATCTACAGCAAGACTTCAATCACACCAATAACTGTTCCGAGGGAACAGCCTTAATTTTTGCTGACAAAGCCCGGCTGTTGGTAGGATATCAATAATACACCAAAGGAAAAAAAGAATCTGTAAGTTCTTATTGACAAATAAAAGCCTTTCGGTTTCCTGTTTGTCAAAATGATAGGAAGTTCATACTTCACAAGCTAAACTTATCTTTCCCACTGGACCATTCACTGAGTGATAAGTAAATTTGGGGTCTTTGGAATTCCCCCTTCCACTTAGGTCCCTTTTGTAGGATAGAGATTTTCTGTTGCTTCTCTTTACTTCCCACTGGAAAGATTTTCATCAAGAATTTAAGAGAAAAAAACATAATTGCCTTCTGAGAATGTCATGCCCTGACTTCATGTGGTATTACTGGGAACGATGCCACATGAAGGATCTCTGCGTGATCCTGGGAGTTTATTTATCATTCAGCATTTTTCCTATATTTGGATGATCTAACAATTGAGAGCAGATGCTTTAAACAGCAGAAACTAGAAACAAGAAAGATTAACTGCAAACCTGTAAGCTGATGGATTAAGTCAGAGAATTATTGACTACAACACAAACAAATTTGAATAAAGTTCTTGCTGAATCTAAACAAAGATATGCAAGTAGGTGATGAAATTTATTCAAAGCAAGACAGGTAGGTTTTAAATAAAAGTTTCATATACTTAAATATTTAAATAATGCATATATGATATAATCTTGAAGGATGAAGGTAAAACGGAGAAAATTCCTATTTTTTTAAGCAGCTAAAAGAATCCTCAAAAAGTCAACTCTAGCCTGGTAAAGATTAAGGTTGACTTTAGATAAAACTAAATGTTCAGAAAACTTGCTTGCTGTAAAGTATATGAAGACAAAAATCATTTTGTTCAATGTTGATTCCTCAAAAGTTAAAAAAAAATACCTGAAATAAGTTCATATTTTCCCTTTAAAAATACATGTATTTATTGTGTGTATATTTGTGCACATTTATGGACCAGGAGGCCCCATGTAGGACTTGTTCCCTCTAATATGCGGGCTCCTGGTATTGAACTCAAGTTACTATCAGGTTTAGAAGCAAGTGCTCTACCAGCTAAACCATATTGCTATCCTGCACATTCATGTTTTCCTATCTTTCCTAAAAATGGATTTGTTAACTTTTTTTTTAATATTCCTGAGTGTTTATTTCCATGTACAAAAGCACCATTTGTGTGAATCATACCCATGGAGGCCAGAGGAGGGCATTAGAGAGGGTTTGTCTCTACGCATGCATGCACGATTTGTGTGCCTAGTACCGATAGAGGCCAGAAGAGGGCATCAGGTCTCCTAAAACTGGAGTTCCAGAGCAGGTAAGTCACCATTATGTGTAATGGGAACCCAAACTGGGTCCTCTGCAAGAGTAGTGTGTGTGTTGGTAATCACTGAGCCATCTCTTCGCCCTGCCATGTTTTTCTTAAAATAAAACACATTATAATTTGTCATTTAGAATAGTAAGCACTGCTACTAAAACAGCTCTACAGTTTCTACTAGGCTATCTACCAATTAATTAATCAATTAATTATTGAGATAAGGTCTTGTCTATAGTCTAGGCTGCCCTCTATGTGACCCTTTTGTCTCACTCTTCTAAATGCTGGGGTGACAGGTGTGAGTGGTCACCTCTGCTCCTGCTCAGATTTCTTGATGTTCACACCCCAAGTCAGCCCTCCTATAGTTATCTACAACATTAATTCCACCATTCAAGATCTTGCACCACACACACACACACACACACACACACACACACACACACACACACACACACACACACCCTGCCTCTCAAGAAAAAGTAAGACCTTAGGTTGGCAGTTGTTGTTGAGTCTTAGATGGTCTTTTAACAAAAAACCTGGAGGCAGATACTGGGGTGAAACCTGAAAGATCAGAGAAGCCAAGCAAGCCACAGCCAAACTCACCTCACCAACTCCTCAGCTGATCCTGTTTCCTCAGACTGAAAGCCTCTGAGTGCTCACCCAAAAGGATCTCAGTTGAACTGCCTTAGTTCCTCACACCTTATATACCTTTCTCCACCCTGCCTTCACTTCCTGGGATTAAAGGCATATGTGCTTCCCAGTACTGGGATTAAATGTGTGTGCCACCACTGCCTGGCACTGTTCAAGGCTCAGTGTGGCCTTGAACACACAGAGATCCAGATGGATCTCTGCCTCCCAAGTGATAGGATTAAGGGTCTGTGCTACCCACTGCCTGACCTCTATGTCTAAACTAATGGCTGGCTCTGTTCTCTGATCCTCTGGCAAGCTTTATTGGGGTACACAATAAATCACCACAAGCAACAGCCTACTTACATTTTGAATGATTGGTCCCCATTTCTTCTCTGTGGGACAGATATCTTCCTACTTTTCCAAGGCCTTTCCATATGTACATGTGCTTTTGGGGGGCGGTTCTCCAGTGTGTTGTTTATCTGAGAATACCATCAGTTTTGCTGGTATGGGGTAAATGACTGGGAGGGAGCTAGAGGAAGAGGAGGGCTGTGTGAAAGGAAACTACACACAGGAGCTAGAGGGAGCCCTGTGAACAGAGCTCCATTCCGTCCCTGACAGCAGTTTCCCCGTCACTGGGCAGCAGGCCTTGGAGCCGCTTCAGCCTGCTTTCCTTGGCATTTTATGTCTGCTGACAACTACGGATACTCAGCATTTCACTCCCTCCTGTTGCTGCCCCTCGCTGCAATTCGTCCTTTCCTTTGAACGGAGCTTTTTCATTTTACCCTCATCTTGGTTCAATTCCTGGATTCTCATTTCTACCACAACTTTTTTTTTTTTTTAATCAAAATCGCTTTGCTCACACTCACTTGCACCCTAATCAATCCACCCAAAGGTATTTCCCATGATTCTCATTCTCTTGGGTCTGTGGTCTCAGCCTTCCTTTCTCTGACAGTACTGCTCAGTTCTGACTCATTTTCTCCCACTGCTGATTTCTGAGACCATGTGCACAGAGCACCTCCCTCTCTGGCTTCCTCTCAGCCCTACCAGTGAGTAATTCCCAAGAAGTGGACTTTTCTTCTGTTTTTCTCGTCAAATATTCTTCTGGGAGTCTATCTGCTGCTGCAATTAAATTATCACATGTGCAACTGGCATTTCCAGTTTGACATTAGCTCTCTTCTGGCCACAGAGTAGCTAGAGTGGTTCCAGTTTGACATTCGCTCTCTTCTGGCCACGGTGCAGCTAGAATGGTCCCTTAAGTATTTGTGTGAGGCTTCCTTCTGGAATTACCATCCTGGCTCCTCACTTGATGGTGCTCACACTAAAGTTGCCATTTTCCCTTTGAAGGTTTCTGTTTGTGACACAGAATCTCCCAATACTCAAACTCTTAACTTTCCTTACATCTCCCTGACAATCTCATCAACATCATATGGCATTCTCTGTCTCAAGCCTTTAGAGTAATTCCTGAGACAACACCCATCCCATGAATACTGTGTGGCATTCACATCAGGTCTTCCTGTAACATACTTACCCTATAGGTTTTAAAGAGATGCTACAAAGAAAACTCATATACACCCAGACATGTCCCAGTTCAGACAGTTACTCAAATACTTTTCCATTCATTGTTCCCTCTATGCACTTCAGGAGGCTTGCCTAACATCTAAAGCTTGGCCAGCTCTGCTGGCCCCATCTCTATTAAGTAATCCTAATTCTACTAGACAGAAAGAACTACCAAAATCCCATTACATTTTGTTTATTTACTGGTCTTTCTTTCTACCAAAGGCCTTATATGGGAATTACAAAAAATGTTCTATTTATTTCTCAATACGTATTTTATTATTTTTAGTCATATATATGATTATGGGTCTGTGGGGGTGGTGTGTGCACATGTGTATCAGGTCCTACCGCACCAGGGGTTTCAGATTAACTGTACCTGAAACTACAGGCAGCCGTGAGCCACCTGACATGGACACTAAGAATGGATCCTCTGCAAGAACAGTACATGCTCTTAACCACTGAGCCATCGCCCTACACCCCCACAATTTCTCTGTTTCAAGCCATGACCACCATGTACTTACTTAGAGTAAGTGCTTGCAAACCATTCCAAATTAAACCAAACTGAGACGAGATTTCACCAAGAGCTTGGAGGGTTAGTGAACTATTAAAGAACAGGCATTCAGATGAAGCCTGCTTGGAATTCCCTTTGAAAGATTGAACTGTTTGAGAATATTATATCTTTTTTTAAAAGGCAGAAAGTGAAGAAGGGACTAATGCTCTACTGAATGCTTCTGGTCTTTTACGGTATCAATGTAGTGAGAAATTAGAATTAGGTCAGGGGTGCTACCTGGTGCTGCACTTTTCCTTCTGGGATTTTTAAAGAAAGAAGGGTTCACTGTGAACTCTTATTACTTCTTAGTGGGCATTTTTCTTTGACAATTTTCACTTAACTAGAAGACACAAAGTGGGATGAATGTATACTACATTGAGAAGAGTTGCTCTGCTGGCCAAAAGGTACAAAAGCCCTTGCTGTGCATGATACAATTTCCTGGAGCACAGGCTAATTCCTTTGATTGCCAGAACTAGGAAGGGTTTCTAATGTCATCTAACTTGTATGAAATTTCTGAAAATGCTTTTGAGTATATAACTCCAGGATTTTATAATTATATAAAACACCTAGAATATACTTTGCTTGATTCTGAGTTTTCTTTTATTCTTACAATTTATGGCAGCATACTTTCAGGAGATTATTTTTTATAATTATCATGACCGAGCCCAACTTTAATATAAATTATAGTACAATGAGCCATAGAGAGAAATATACTTTAAAAAATATATGTATATATTTTACTATGTTCTTTTGGCAGTACATGTCTTCAACAAGTTTGGCTATTTTAAACATGAAAGCATTTGGGCAGTGATAATCAGAAATTATGAACTTATTTATGCTGTTTACTTATTAACTATTTTAATAAATTTTTTAAATTTGTAATTATGTGTATTGTGCAGGTTTATGTGTATGAATAGCCCTGGGGCCCAGAGACATTGGATTCCCTGGAGTTGGAGTTACAGGCATTTTTGATTCACCCAGTGGGGCTGCTAGGAAGCATATTCAGGTCCTCTGCAAGATCCGTTCTCTTAATCACTGAGCCATATCTCAGTCCTGTTTCTTTTTATTGCTAGTTTGCAATCATAACGAATTTATTCTGTCAATCTCAACAACTCATTACCCACAGGAATTTTGCAGGAAATTGTGACTTAAGATATTATAGATGTGAACAGATAGAGAAGTGCCAGAGAAAATGGAAGATGAGAAAAAAAAACAGGAGACACAGTCTTTTGGATAATTCTGATTCAAAGAAGTTTGTTTATATTAGTTATTCATCCAACTGGTACAGAAAAAAGGATCATAGCCTCTATAAAAATAGATTCACATTATTATCTGTTTTTCACTACATCACTGCTATTTAAGACTATGTACTCCGTAAGATATTTTACCTAAACATGTTCAATAGAAATATTTAATAAAAGTTTTTGTTTTTTTAAAATATTGAATAAACATTTGTTGAAGTAAAAAAAAAATGACAGCGTCTAAGAGCAGAATTAAAACCATCCATTGACTTGACTTCATTTTCTCAGTGACCTACATGAACAATTATCCACACACGTAGTGGTGACACAGGTACATATAGCTAACTGAAACACAACCAGGAGCAGCCCACATTTGACAATGAGCATACATATACTGCACAGTACATTCATATACATGAATCCAGAGCCAAGAATTTCCACCCACATACTTATTTTTGGTCAGGTTTACATTCAGGTAAATAGAAAAATACATTTTCTACATCTTTACAAAATATACTTGGAGGAAAAAGAATATTCTGAGTGTGAAATACAGCCTTTATTCTGTCAGGCAATGTAATTATGGAAGAAAAACATATCCACATTGTCTAATTAGGTCATTAAAAAGCTTAAATGCGTCATGGAAGCTTTTTCCTTTGCCTAAGACATAAAATGAGACAATGAAAACAGTCTGGTAATATAGAAAGGTCTAGAATTTGTTTCTTTTCAAAAATAATAGGTCCTTTCATCTTTCTTTTTCCTTAGACAAAGACAATTAATTTAGAGACAAAATCTTCTAATTAGTTCAGAGTTTGCCCTGATTATATTTCAGAATATTTAACCAGAAACAGGAAGATAGAGGAGGGGAGAAAGAAAATACATGGAAAATTATCAAAGGAAGTGAATGAAATCAAGAGAGTGGGCTGTTGATCAAAATGCATTCTGCAGAGTTGAGATGAATATAAAGTTCACATTCACATAAACACGAAGCAATTTGGGAAACCAGGAAAGTCTCCGGAGGAAAAGACTGACATCTGCCTGTAGGCCTTGAAATCCAGACTTTAATTACAGCTAACTTAAATAAAAACAAATGGCATGATTATTTTGCCTCTTCCTCTGTCTGCTGATTATTATTTCTTGACTTTCACAGAATCTCATTCTTCAAAGCATTACAAAACAGAACCTGGAAAAACGAAGGAGAGGATATTTACCTGGGATCCTCGTGGTCCTCTTTTGTGGTCCCATTCTGAATGACCCATAAGCTGTGAAGACAAGAAGGTAATTGTGGTAAATGTATATTTTGTGTCACCAATATTTTTATTCTTAATTTGAAAGAATAATTAAGCTGCTAAAATCTGTGTTCTAATAGGAATAGCATTAAGTAAACACCATGAGTAAATTGACATGAAGGAATAAATTGTCTTGATAGCTAGCATTTCAAACTATACTGGTAACAAAAGTATCTGAATAACTCTGGTAGGAAGAATCTGCTATGTATGGCTCTACTATTCTTTGCCAGGGAAATTCTAGACACATGTCAAATTGTGCAAAGCTTCACTTTCATGTCAGTAAGCCTGTGGTCACCCAGGGAAATACACAACAGGGCTGTGTGATACGCTGTCAGAAGGAGGAAGCAGAAGGCCGATTTTATTTTTAGTAATTTTCAACTATACATATATATAATTATGCAAATCTGTTGTCCTTAAAAATGTATACCCTTTTAAGGCTGGAGAGATGGCTTATTGGCTGAGAGCACTTGCTGCTTTTAAGAAGAACCCAGGTTCAGTTCCAGCACCCCTGTGGTAGCTCACAATCAAGTGTCCTAAACTCTAGTTCCAGGGGATCTGATGAACATCCAAGGGCACCAGGCAAATATGTGGTACACAGACATACGTGCAACAAAAATAATCATACACATGAAACAGAAATAAAAATAAGTCTTAAAAAGGGATACTATTTGAACTAAGTAAATCAAAATATGAAACCGCAGTAACAGTGATGTGTTAAAATCTGTCATCTAACAGAAGACAAGTCAGCCACTAGTTATAGTATGAGAACAAAACAGAGTGCAATTAAAATTCTACTTTACAATCTTTGACAAGAATTGAATAAGAAATCCTTATGACATGATAATCCAAAAATAAACCAAGGTAATTTATGTTACTCATTTTACAAGACATAGTAGGCCATTGCACTCAGCAGAGTCATTGTAATGATTTAATTATAGTTTGGCTAGCACATGATTTGGGCAAAATTATCCAACTAACCATTATGCAAAATTAAATGTTCACACAGTTCATATTTCTTTAATGCTTTAATTTTTTTAATTTTTGATTTATGGGCATTGCTTTTTCTGGTAAATGCTCATTAATTCTAATTTAAAGTTGTTGATGAGGTTCACAAATACTAATCAATCAATCAAATAATTAGTATGGTTTATAAATATTTAAATTAGAGCCATTTAATTACTTATTCTCTAGAACTATCCAAAGCAATTCTTGACACATTTCAATTGTCAGCCTCTTTGTGGCCTTGGGATTGCCCAGTACTAATAGCAGGAAGGTGAGGAGCTATGTACAGAAAGTTTGGTGACATAATGAAGTGAGCTCTGGGTGGTGCTGAAATGATTTAGCAAAGTTTTTGGGAAAGACTACTTTACAGGAGGCTGACTCATATGATTATCCCCTGCCGTACTAATAATTTCAAGCCAGCAGAATAGAATAACTTGGCAAAGTCTGCTACACATGGCAATCGCAGTAAACCCAAGTAAACTCATTTTCTAAATGAAAATTATAATCTATATTCCAAGGATTAAAGAGAGAATATTTGCTCGTGACATCAGGTCAAGAAGGCAATGGTTTTCTCGGACCAGAAAGAAAATTATGAAATTTCTCCTCTCCTGTCACTAATATCTTACATATGTTGATGTTTTAAACCCAAGAATAATGTTATTTCAAATGTATACTGATTTGAGTCATCATGTATTACAGAAAAGAAGATCAACTCAAAACTTTGCAAATCAGAGCTTTTAAAAACACTTCAAAAAACTCACTGTCTCAATTTGGCCTTTTCTTAAAAAAAAAAGTATAATTTGCCAAGTATGTTACCTATCAGAAGCAGCAAATTCTCAGCATATGATAAACTAATGAGAGAACATTACTGTAAATGAATTCTATTTTATTCTATTATGAATATGTATATGACTTGTTATATTTAAAAGGTATGAGCTGACCAAGAATGTGATTTGTTTGTTTAAAGATTTATTTATTTTTATTTTATGTGTGTGCCTGCATTAGCTTATGCATGCCATGTGCATGCAGAAGGCTGCAGAGGCTAGCACAGTGTGTCAGATCCCCTGGAACATTAGTTACAGATGGTTGTCAGCTGCCTGTGTGTGCTGGCAGCCATATCCGGGTCCTCTACAAGAACACTGGTTAACTGCTGAGCCATCTCACCAACCTCTGACTGTTATATATATATATATATATATATATATATATATATATATATATATATATATATAATGATTGCTACTATTTTCAATGCCATTGAAAGTTACATGTGGCATTCTATAGCATATGCAAACTATAAATGAAAAGCAATTAACTATGAATATGATAAATGAGATACAGGAAAGTTCTCTAAATAAGGAGGGCATCAAAGAAAATTAACTGGACATTTCCCCTTATGGGTTTAAAGCTTAACCCTTAAATTATATTTTTAATGAAAATAATTTGAGCTCAAATTACCATTTATTATTTCAGTGTTGAGTTCATGGGGTTTTATTACAGTATTTTTTTTTGATGGGTTTTAATGCAGAAGCAGTAGCAAATACTCCTGGAAAAACAGAACCACAGGGCAAAACATTTTAGGAAGTGCTTAGATGTTCTGCAGCCCATTTTTCAGGCTAGTGATTGTGAGAAAATATTGCTAAAACAAATATTAAGGAAGACAGCATGCATACAAAATCCCATGGGTTTCAGAGTGAAGTACAGACTATGGCTATTCTATCAACAAGACAGTCAGATAGTCTTTTGATCAAGCTGATAGATTTAGTATCACCTCACAGATGATCAAAGCAGTCAGGGGATTAGTTTTTTTAAAAAAAAAACATTTATGGGCCAAGGACAACAAGGAACAGAAGTAGAAACTGGACATTTTTCTTCTTTCAATCTATCCCATGTGGACTCAACCTTTGAGATCAATGAAAAGCAGCAGGGTACCTAAGCAATTCTGGAAAAACTATCCGAAAGTATTAACTGCTTTTGAGATAGTCCTTTGGAAGAGGTATGTGTGCAACTTTATGATATGTTAAATATAAGAGAAAGAGATGAGCCCTGGAAAATACATAAGCTCTGGGGATGCAGACATGTTCTAGTTAAGAGTACATAGCTACTTAACTCAGAAAGAGAAAACTGTTTCTCTGTCACCATCTATTAAAAAGTTTCCCCTGTGATTTTTCCTTGGAGGAGTGACATTTTGACAAGTATCTTACCGAAAGTTTGATGACATAGGTCATCAAGGTTAAGCCTACACATGGCAGGCAAAAATCTCTCCATAGAATGAAGAATTCCTGAGGAGGGGATGGGGGAGTCCCTTGTGTCTTTTTTCAGTCTTCGTGAACCACGATGAGCAAAATAAAGATACTTAAATTTATTCCTGGTGGACAAGCTACATGTTCTTCAAGAGAGACAAGTCTGTCACATGAAGCATTTAGAACATCCTGACCCTTTCACACGGGGTCATTTTCATCATTACAGAATAATTGCTCCTTCTCTCCATCTTATTTTCGATAATAAATTTCTGCATCACAGCCTTCAGCTTAGCAATATGTTGCACAACGCTGCCTTCCAAGGAAAACAAAACTACTGCCAAGCACAGAATTCAAGAAGTTCACAGGAGTAGCAAAGAAGGCAACAGGGAAACAGGAGAGTTCTATCTGAGCGCAGATATTTTTAAGTGTGCCGTGAGAAATGACAAGAGCTAGCATGATGTTTCCCTAGGTAAGATGCTTTCAATTGACGCTGACAGAGCTTCATTCTGCTACTTTCTCCTGCTATTTGTTTGTTTATATAAAAATTAATGCCTTTACAGGGGCATCATGGAAGAATTGTCAATGAAAGTCTGAAAGCTGCCTGAGAACTGCAACTCTATGGGAAAGAAGAAATTATTCCTAGTATATATTTAAAAGATATGGAGGAAAATAATTAGCTGAGCCTCATGGTATAGGCTTATACTTGTTTGGGCTACAAGTAAGCTGAACACCTGCCTGAATGGAGTGGGATCCTGGTCTCCAAAAGAAGGTTTTAAATGGACTGGGCTACAGCTTAGTTGGAAAGCATTTGTCTAGCATGTGCAAGGTCACATGTTCACTCCCCAGCATAGCTTAATTATCAAAGGTAAGGGGGAAGACTCCAGTCACCAGGGTTATGTTTTATGGCACTTTAAAGAAATATGTTTTGCTTTGAGGGGAGGGTTCAGGTTTCACTTCAGGCCAGGCTAACCTAGAACTCTAGCTCAGGCTGGCTTCAATGTCACTGTGATCCTCCAGCCTCAGGCTCCTAAGTTCTGGCATTACATTTGCTAGTCACCTTGACTGGCTTTAAGAAAACTATTCCCTTCAGGTGGTGAAAATTACTAACACATTTTAAAAAAACATACAAAAGTAATTTACATAGGAGGAAGTCAGAGCTGCCAGAGGGTCCACTTTTTATACTTGTTAACATTTATTCATTAAACAAATTTTCATTGTATGCCTATGATGTGTAAGGCACTGATGTAGACACAGCTAATACCACAGTGAGAAGAGCAAAATGTAATTTTTCTTCCCTGGTACTTATAATTTAGCAAAGGAAGATGTAAGACATTCACAGAGGCAGCCAGCCCACATGGCCCTGGTGGGGATGAAGAGGTTTACAGTATCCTAGGAGGATGGCGGTACAGGAACAGTGGGTAACAGCTGGGGCTGGGCACAGAGCTACATTTCTGTAAGGAAGCCAGAGAAGCCCCTTTGAAAGACGGCGTCTCCGGGAGACCTGGAGAAAGTAAGACAGGCATACTTGTAGACCTGAAGGAGGAGCACATCAGACACGACACAGCAGGTGCATAGTCCCTGAGGCAGGAGCAAGAAGTGCTGTCTGTGAGGAGCAAGAGTGGGTCCCTAAGCTGCCATTTAGGAGGAGTAAGATTTGTGTAGTTAGAGGTCTACATTTGACAGCTTACTTCATTCCAATAGAAAATAAAAAGAAAAAACCAACCTAGAGAGCATTCTCTATAGAAGACTGAGGCACTGGGAATTCTCCTTGCCCTAAACTCTTAGTTCTATAAAGAGGCACCTTCTATTAGTTGCCATATATAGCATATTTTATTTTGCCTTGTTACATGTGCTCCAATAATTATAAAATTTGGCAGGATATAGAGCACTTGCTTAGCACACTCAAAATGATAAGTGCTTGAGTGGGCATGGCCTTCTCGCTCCACGTTTAGTATGATAGCCCTAGAATTTTCAATGTGATGAGCAAGTTCAAATTTATTTAGCCTTGGCATATTATCCCTCTGGAACATGCTTTTCAATTTCTCTATAGGTATGTTTACCCACTCTAGAATTCTGTGTGATGATATGGCCACCTCCTGGTTGCATGTGTGCAAAGGCTGCCGAGGTGAAGCTCTCTGGGCTGGGGAGACATGCAACTGAGCATTCCGACCAGCACAACTCTGTCTGCTTTACTCCTAGACATTCCTTTCTTTGTCTGCTGTTGTCAAGAGTGGGATGTCAATACTACACTGTGCTCCTCCAAACAAGGGATGACAGAAGTTTGCTTTCCATCTGACTAAGTCCAATATAAGCTAACATAATCAGAGTCTCCCATACTTTGTTTCTTAGCCCTCCCTGGTTCTACATTCAAGACCTGAGATTTTGCAAGATATAATTCAGATCATGTGGAAAACAATTACTGTCCTTCATTATTTAATGGCTAAACTAGGAGACATAATCAGCTGCCTTTAGGTAGACCAGATATAACTACCTGCCTGCCTCATAAACAGCCTTCATTACAACTTCTTCAGTACTCCCTTCTCCAGCTGCCAAATCAGCTCCAGGTTACAGGGTTTTATCAGTGACACTGACTTTATTGAAGGTTTTATAGGGGAGGCAGACTAGTTACATTATACAGAACACAGCCAAAAGCCCTGAAAATAAGCTCCAGGGAGCACACAGCTCCTCCACACCCAACTGTGCCTTGTGTCCTTTGTGACAGGGCAAAGAAGTGAGTCTTTTCATTTGACTAGTTGCAGCTTTTCTTGCCTTTAGAATCTTTCCCAAGATCAAACAAATACCTTTGTGCACATCCCAGGACAATATGTCATCATGCCTCTCTGATGTTCTCCTTCTTATATTGTCAGAAAAATTAACAAGAAAAAAGGAGTTCCTTAGAATTACCATTTAAAAAATGATAATGATGATGATGGTGATGTGTGTGTGTGTGTGTGTGTGTGTGTGTGTGTGTGTGTGTGTGTGTTTAGAAACTGGAGGTTATCTTGGCTGTTGGTCTTCAGTTACCATCCACCATTTTTTTTTTGAGATGGGTTCTCTTATTGGCCTGAAATTCACCACATAGCTGGATAATCACCGAGCTCCAGGGACCCCCTATCATTGATTACTAGCATGTGCTACTGCACTTGGGATTTTGTTTTTTGGGTTTTTTTTTTTGTTTTTTTTTGTTTTTTTTTGTTTTTGTTTTTGTTTTTTTTGTTTGTTTGTTTGTTTTTTTGTTTTTTTTTTTTTTTTTTTTTGTGTGTGTGTGTGTGTGTGTGTGTGTGTGTGTGTGTGTGTGTGTTTAATGTAGGTTCCAGGGATTGAACTCAGATCCTTGTGCTTGTGTGGCAACTCCTTTACCCTCTTCAGAAAGCATTACAAACCTGAACATAGCCCACTGGAAGACTGAAATTAGTGGATGAAAATTAGACTGATATTAGTGGATGAGCTTGAGTTTCAAACCTCGGTTTCTCTAGGGCAAGTTCTCTGTCTCTGTAAGTGTAATAAAGTTCCTACACTTGAGTTTAGAATGTTTTAATAATTCTCCTTTGCCTCCACCCTCACAATGATGACCAACTCACTAACCCTACGTGCTGCCAGATCTTATAAATACTAGTGAAGTGACATCTGGAATTTGCATAACATTTATACTATGTGTGCATTGATAATTCTCAGTGCAGGATGCAGGTACTGTTACTGGTATATCATCATAACCAACTCAACAGTTCTTTTCTATACAATAGTTCAGGAAAACTTGGCAGTAAGATGAAAAAAGCTTATGATACTGCATAAGGAAATTCCACCAGTGATATTTCAGCCCACACAGGTTATTAAAGTCTGGAGAAGTAAGTCTTCAAGGAAGGAGATTTAATTTAAACATTCCACAGAATCTTTCTTTCTGCTTAAAGAAAGATCAACAATTTTCTAAAAAAAATAGATTTTCAACAATCTGTTTTGTGGTTTTCTGAGTATTTTTC
The DNA here is from genome assembly GCF_007827085.1 of Peromyscus californicus insignis. Taxonomy (NCBI): domain Eukaryota; kingdom Metazoa; phylum Chordata; class Mammalia; order Rodentia; family Cricetidae; genus Peromyscus; species Peromyscus californicus. Next base: position 153,701,128 of record NW_026294584.1, on the reverse strand, counting down.
TTATTATTTATTCTTTCATTACTAAGAGTCATATGACCCTACTTTATGAATATAAAAATGAATTCAAACAGGCAGGATGGAAGCAATTACATAGTAATTGAACAGGGACTAAAATTTAGGTCAGCTAGGTGTGAATCACGTTGTTTCTTTTCCCTACTGTTTTGCTTTTAGCATAATCAGAGTCTACACTAAGTCTTGGGTCTTTGGCATAGGAGCGTTTTGGTGAGGAGAAAGAAAGACACTCATTGCCCTTTGCATTCTCCATCTTTCTTAAGCCTGTGGAACACGAGAAATTTTAATTTTTCTAAGCATTGTAAATTAATCATACCTCATACCAGTAGCTGTGCGGTCATCTCTAAGGATACGGTAAAACATACATTGGTTGCTTAGCTATGACCTGCTCTTTTGACACAGCTCATTAGTGCCACATATTCATTCCTGAAATCATTCATTCATTCATGCACTCTTCCAGCACATACTAGGTGCACATATTTAGCTCCATGTTCTATGAAAGTGTAATAAGGATGGACTTGCTCCTTGCAAGACCTTCTGAATCATTAGTTAGGAGTAAGGAGTAATTATTCATATGAATTCATCAGGGTAACTGGTTCAAATCTCACCTCAGACATGATGCCGACTTATGAGTTACATGATCTCAGTACAAAATATATACTCATCAGTTAATTTTAATGATCACATCATATTGTCACCACATTTGAGCTTTCTCAGAGGAGTACAATTCAGATATATGAAGTTACTTCTAAATAAACTTGAATGTGAAAAAAAAACCTCATGCCTTGACTAGAACAATACATGGTTACAAAATTTGATCAACTTTACAATTAAACCTATTTGTCATGCATCATGAAATAAAGTCACACGTAGCACATATGCATGATCATGGGCTCTACACAGCTTCACAAATCAGATTCAGACCTATTTTCTATTGGGTAACTGGAAAATCCTACATTTTAATATAACTTGGTCCCGTGGTGATGGAAGCTGGGGATAGCTTAATAAGAAAGGGATTTGAACCCTAATAAATGTTTTGAGAAGATCACCTGGGGCCAGAGCTACAAACTGGCTCAACACCAGAAGTCTAGCTCCAACCTTCACATGCATCGTTTGCTGGTGGAAAACACAGCCAATTGTCCAGTGCAAACAATAGGTCTGGAGACACAAGCAGACAAAAGGATGGGTTAGCTCAGTAGTGGAGCATGCACAAGGTCCTGGGTTCAATCCCCACACTGCCACTCACACACAAAACAAACCATCTGAGAACCACTCCTCCCGATTCTGTGCAAATATTCTAGAACAACGCATAAGAAAACCTTGTAAGTACTGGGCAGATAAAGCAAAACAGTTTCTTTAAAAAGAAAACATAAAGGCATTATGGCTTTTAATTTATGAAGTCCACAGGCTTTAGTTCAGTTGAAACCCAAATCACTGATCACCTCTGAGTGTGGTTGTAAATCTGTACTTTACAGTTTATTACACCATGTCTTGTATTATTTCTGCCAATTTGGATAATTATGTAGCAAACAAAAAAGGGGGGACTTTATATGCTGTTTCTAAATATTTACCTGCTTTAGACTGGATCTGGCTCACAGTCGTCAGTTTCTTTATACATTTAGATTCCATTTACATAATAGCTCATGAAAGGACTCATTCAAGGCTATTTTCCACAGAAAATTATCAAAACTCAGTCAAAACTACGGTGGCAACTTCATGAGACTAATCTATAAAAATGATCTCTTCTTAGGAAAAAAGTTAGAAAACTGGGGGAAAATAATGAAACAATGTCAGTTAGGTCATAAAAAAATTAAATTTAAAAAGATTTATTTTTCTTGAATTTGGATCACCTCTTCATAAAAGATTTTGATATGTTGAATTTGGTGTAAATATCATAATTCTTTTGAATTTAGTAATTACAATTAATAAGTCAAATAACTTACATCTGTGGCTATAACCATATGTGTATGTGTATGGTTGTGTGTATGGTTGGTTATATATAAGTATATACATGTGTGCATATGTATATATATGTATATAGTGTGTATACATACACATATACAGTTGTTAATATATAAGTTACCTTTAACTATGTAAAATATATAAAACAACTTCATATCAAGCTACCTGAGGAAATTCTCCAGGCTACCATGTTAAGAAACACTCTTAAAAATAATTTTAAAGCAACAGCATAACTTTTAAAATAAAGCTGTAAGTAATATGAATTACATCACCGAACTCATTTTAAAGCCTAATAAGTGGAGACAGCTGCTGAATTCACCTTTATGTGGCTTTGAAACATGAACCCTGAATGTGACTGTGGGCTCCCATAATATTGGGGTGACTCTTGGTCTGACTACCTGTATTCCTATTGAAAACTGTAAGAGGAAAGTGGTCACATGATGCTCTGGTTAACATATACTGCAAATGTCCAAGGTCCTATCATCAGAGGATGACAAATTTTTCAAGATTTTGCAAAGATAATCAGGACCCCACAAGCCTGCTCAGGTTGAACAGTGATTTCACTATTATTGATCTCAATTTCTGCAAAATCCACATGCTTAAACAGTTCATTAGAATCACACACATATATGCATGCACACCACACACACACACACACACACACACACACACACATACACATCCCTTAGGATAACCCAGTTCATAACTTAGTATATAAAGAGAATTTTTACCTTTGAAAGATGGTCAGAGGCAGCTCTGAGAAACTAGGGCTATTTATCCAACTCACAAGGATATGTCACCATCAGGAAATGCTTTTTAAAACATTGAATTGGTGGATATCTTATTTGCAGTCGCTTTCCACAAACTTCACAAATCAGGCCCTGTTATGTAAGGCACTGCACATGTTACAGTGTTGTCCATTGAATCTTCACAGCACTGCATTACAGGAGAGTGTGATGCAGTTGAATTTCTTGTCCAGTAAGCCTTAGTTTTAATCTTACCAGAGTTGTGACTCTGTAAAGGTTGTTTTTCCTACATTCAGTTTTCTCATTTATAAAATGGAGGTAGGCAGCAGCGAGAAGGCTCAGTGGCTAAAGGTGCTTGCTGCCAGACCAACCATCCTGAGTTCCATCAGCAGAATCCACAGGGTGGAAGGAGATGACATGGCTTTTCTGTTCTTTTTCCTTGTTTTTTGCTTGTGTGTGTGTGTGTGTGTGTGTGCATGTGTGTGTATGCATATGCGTGCATGTGCCTGCCATGCAGGCATATAGGCATGTTCTCATGTGTACAAGTATACATGCATGTGTATGCCTGTGTACATGGAGGCCTAAGGATGACGGGGGACGTTTCACTTGATTACGCTTCCACCGTATTCACTACGGTAGGATCTGTCAGTCAAACCCAGAGCTCACCAATACAGCTAGTCTCTCTAGCTGACTTGCTCTGGGGGTCCTGCCTCTGCTTTCCTTGGATTTAATTATAGATGGGCCACCATGCACACCCAGCATTTCTGTGGGTTTTGTGGATCTGAACTCCAGGCCACTTGACTGAGCAACACACACATTAATGGCAAAGCCATCTTCCCAGGCCCCATTCTGATACTTTAGCACTGCTGCGCATTCTCATTCCTCGTTTTTCATTTCTGATAGCATCTCATCAGGGACACTCTCCATAACTGTCTTGCGATCTATCTACCCATCCAACGATCCCCTTAGCTAATACCAACAAACATGGAGCATTTACCCTGAGCCAGGCTTGGTACTGGGAGTAAACAGAAGTTCAGTATAACCTGCACCTTCCCTGCCATTCCTCACACATGACTACATATGTTTCCGGCAGTTACTGGATCTTTCAGGACTACCTCTTGTCTGTCTCCCACTGAAATCACGGGTTTCAGAATAGAAATCTAGTCAGTATGTGCTATGTGCACTGAGATGAGCACAAGTTGAGACACACAACATAGACTCACACAGAGGATAAGCGATTCATTGACTCAAGAGAAAACTGAACAGTGGGAGTCAAACACCACACATACACACATGACACACCTACACATACAGGAACAGAGACGGAGAGGCAGACACAGAGAAAATGGGTTAATCTTAAAGCTATACTACTGTGTAACTTTCACAGTCACACCTGTGAAATTTAAGTCCTAAATTTCTTTCTGCTGAGGAGGAGTGTCTTGGTACAGAAAAGCATCTTGAGACATACATATTTATATAAAACTGTGATAAATAACATGTTACTGCTTTTGTTTTAGTCCTTTTGTGGCTCTTAGATGCAAATGAGAGCTCGAGTATAGTACAAACAGCTTTATGATGCTCTGCTCAAACTAGGAATTGTCTGCCTGCCTTCTTTGGTCTTAGTAATATTGTCTACTTTTCCACACTACAGGTGTCTCAACCCCAAGAGGGCCTTTATAGATGCTGATGTGCATAGTTTAGAAGCTGTTTCCTGGCCTCAATTTCCCAACATACCAGAAGTCGCAGGACACAGTTCTGGCCAACAGATAGAAGCAGAAGTCACCACATGGCATTTCCATGGGAACTCTTGACTAGTTGGTGTCTTGCTCTTCTCTTTGTTTTCTTCCTGCCTACAAATAACGTAGGATTCTAGGAGGAAGCAGTGACCCCAACATAAAGTGACCAATCAGCAAATCTAACAGCTTCCAGTAACCTAAAGTGTCATGAGGGGGCACTCTCTAAGCAGGGAGATATTGATAGTTGCCCCTGCCCTCCCCAACGCCCCCATAAATTCTTAGGGAACAGTAGCATTAATGGCAGATAACAAATACATAGTGGGAAAAAAAGTCTTGGAAATAGACAATAAACAGACCCACATACATTAACTAACCTGCATTAACTCAAAGGAAAGCATAGTACTCTAACTGTATAACAAATCACACAGGCATAATTTACATTGCGTGTGTGTGTGTGTGTGTGTGTGTGTGTGTGTGTGTGTGTTTGGGTGTATATGTGTGGGGGGAATGTAGGGGGTGGGTGTGGGTGTATGGGTATGTGGGTGTGTGTATGTGGGTATGGGTATGGGTGTGTGTGTTTGGGTGTGTATATGGGGGGACATGGGGAAGGGGTGAGTGGGTGGGTATGTATGCTTGTGTGTGTGGTGTGTGTGTGTTTGGGTGTGTATGTGGGGGGTGGAGGCATGGGGGTGCATGGGGTGTATGAGGGGTGTGTGTGGGGTATGTGCCATTCACAGCAATTCAAGCCTATGAATTACACTGTGTGTAAGACAAAACATACATGTGTCTCAGTCTGCTTTAATACCACATATCTGAATCTACAGTTTTTTTAAAAAAATAATGCAATCCAAGGATGACCAAAACCTAACAAGACACATGTGTATAATGTTACAAACCAGAGAAAACCTGCCTGAAGAACAGATGAAAGTGTTTTGAAGCATGTATTACTGAACCTGGTTTTAAAATTATTTTAGGAAGAAATATTTTGGGAATTTTGAGTTAACCATATTATTTTTAATACAGAATGTGACATGACCTTTAACATCATGATTTTTCAGATAGAAAATGTAAAGTAATATTTTTACACTGCCTTCCACCTTAGAAACAAAATTCACTTATCATAAATCAGCTTGTCTAATATAAAGCACAGAGAAATGATAAAACTGAGAATTTTATTATAAAAAACTTTGCAGCTTTAGTGGAAAAGGAAGAGTTTCAGAGAATATCACAGACATAAGAACTTGTAAATGGATTTTGATGATTGAGAATTTACCTTCAAATCTGACTATTGGAACAATATGTCTCCTTTTTTCAAAGATAAATGTTAAATAGCCCCGAGAAAGAAAAGCACAAGAAATAGGAAAATATTAATAAATCATAAATGTAGCAAAGGACTTGTATTAAGAATAGTTGTAAAGAGAACACAGGACTTTAACACTTCAACAACAGGAAGCACCTCAGTTAGAAAACAGGTAAACAATGAAAGTGACATTTCTCCAAGGATGATCAAAACCTAACAAGCACATGGAGATGTGCTCAGCCTGGAGCTACTTGGGAAGGGCAAGTGAAAGCCACAGTGAAACACCACTTCACACCCTCATAAAGGATGGTTACTTTTTCAATAAGCACACAGGAAATTAAGTGTTGATTAGGATGTGGAAGAACAAGTACTCCCATTATTTGCTACTGGGAATGCAGTCCAGCCATTTTGGGAAAGCATTTGAGAGCTTCTCAAAATGCATAAAATAGAGTTTCCATATGATGTAGCAATGTCATCCATAAGCATATTCCCAAGACAAATGATAATTTGTCCACAAAAGCCTGAACAATAATATCGAGGGCAAACACTATTCAGAAGAACCCAGGTATAGAAATAACTCTAAGTCCATCAACCAATCAATGAATGAACAAACAATGGTGCATACACACATTGAATATAGTTTGGAGACTAGAATGAGTGAAGTAATGACACACACTAGCAACAGCATGGATCGACATCCAAAGCCTTATGCTAGATGAAAGATGTCAATCAGAAAAACTGCCAATGACTCCTGTTTCAGGAAAAGTCCAGAATAAGCAAATCTGTAAGGTCAGTCAGTGAGCAGTAGACTTGAGGTGGGAGCAGGTGACAATGAGGTGTAAAAGCTAGAGCATAGGGTTTTACTTGGATTGATGAAAAATTGCTGGATTTGGTAATAATGTCTTTAGCTCCGTGAAAATGCCAAAAGCTATTGTATTGCATGCTTTAGATGGGAATTTGGGGGGATGTGTTATTTCAGCATTATTTCTATATACACACAGATCTGATACTAAAAATCTCTTTAAGGACAAACATTAAATCTACCCTAACTTATTTGAATAGTACTATTGAAATGTTGGGGGAATAGAGAATTATAATTAATCTTTAAGAAGATTTATTTTTAATGATTTGTGTGCTTGTGTCTGCATGTAGACATGTTCTCAAGAATACAGATGCCTGTAGAGGCCAGAAGGTAGCTTTGGATGCCTTGAAACTAGAGTTGCAAGTGATTGTGAGCCATGTGCCCTGTGCTCTAGGACCAAAGTTATAACCTCTATAAGAGCAGTATCATTAAGCCAACGCTCCAGTCTCATAATTAACTTCTTATGTAAAATGTTAAGATACTTTAGCTGTATTAATGAGCATAGATTGGCATGTCTTATTTATTTTTATACTGGTAGTGTGTGTGTGTGCATTCATGTTGAGGTTAAAGAAAAGCTAAAGGAGTCTGCTTCCACCGTGTGGATCCTAGGGATCAAACTCAGGCCATAAGTTAGGCTTGGGGGCAAGCATGGCTGCCCATTGAACAGTCTCACCATCTCCAGACATCGCATTTCTAATAGAAGTGAGATGTCTGTGTGCATCTGTATTTTTCTCACTAGCTTCTCTGGAAGGCTTTAGGAATTTTTCCACTTATATTTGTTCTGCTTGCCAAGTCAAAGGGTTACTTTAAGTACTCCCATTGCTTTTATTTTTGAGTTGGCTGGAGGAATTCTCCACAAAGAGATTCAATATCAACCCTTTTATGGGTTTGTTATCTTAAACTGAGGTCTGCACGGTAGCTTTTATTTTCCTTTTCCCTATAAGCAAAGCCTCTCTCCAAACATTTCAGTGTTAAGTTCAGCTTTAATGTGTACAGTTAAAACTTATTTTAATAACCTCCTCCTATCCATTCTTCAAATAATGTTTTGACCAATATATGACCTTTCACAAATGTCTTAGAGTTTCTATTCTATGATAGCCACCATGACCAACTTGTGTAGGAAAGAGTTTTTTCAGCCTGCAGATCTCAGATCACACTCCATCACTGAGGGGAGTCAGGGTCAAAAGTCAAGGCAGGAACTGAAGCTAAAATATAGAACACTGCTAACTGGCTTGCTCCATATGGTTTGATCAGTCTGCCTTCTTATACAACCTGGGATCACCTGCCAGGTGGTGGCACTGCCCTACTACACCAATTAGCAATTAAAAATTCCCTACAGACTTGACTACAGGCCAATTAGATGGAGGTATTTTTCTCAATTATGATTTCCCTTTCCCAGATGTCTACTTTTGTATCAAACTGACAAAAAAAAAAAAAACATGAAAATGTTGGTTAACAATAATCGTATAAAGCTATATTGACTTTGATTTAATGTTGCTTCTGGGAAATCAAACTCAGGTTCTCATGCTTGCGTGGAAAACACACTATTGACTGATCTTTTAATGCATTTTTTTTAAATCTTCAATTCCATTGAGCAGTATCATTGCCATCCCTCCATCAGTGATGGAGCTACGCCATACAGAGTTCTTTACTAGGTAGCACACTGAAGGTCTTAGAGACAGATTGATACAGCAAGATCTGCTTTTTAAGTGCTAACACTCACTCTTTGCTTTCTCTTGTTCCTCTCAAGAATGAATAGGTGCTGGTAAATCACAAATGTGAGGACACTGAGTTCTTCACTGAGCAATAGGGGTAATGATGATGGCTGACCTAAATACGAGGCTTTTATGACTAAATTGAGTTTTAAGGTATGCACAGAATATGACCATGGGTAAGGACAAATTTTGAGTCAAGCAGTCAAGATACACAGAACATTTACATGATTTTAAAACTTCAGGATGTATTTTAAGGTAAGAAAGAAATGCAAGACACTTCAAAGCAGCAATTACATCTACAGGTTTTGTGATTTAGAAAGATGGTTTCTATGACAATAGTTCTTATAGAAAGAACACTGATGGCAGAAATGACTTAGAAGATACTTGTTAAACACTGAATTAAAAAAAAGTTCATTATTTTTCTCTTCTAATCTCCACAAAGAAATACTTCTCATCCTTTCATAACCAATGATTTAAGGTACCAAACATTCATGATCATGATCAAGTTCTCATTTCTGCAGGGGCTTTAGCATTGAGTGAACAGGTGTAATTAATAAAAGAAAATCAAATTCTAATATATTAGCTTCGCTGAAGGAGGCAGTATTCACACTTCAGAGGGTGGGGAGAATCTTTCCCCGTCTCCCTTAAAGAGGTCATTTAAGTTTCAAATACAGCTTGGATCTTGGAATCAGGAACGTGCATCTGGAGGTCTGGAGTGGCTGCCAAGCATCTAGATTTCCACTTTTAATCACATGGACTAGCATGAGGGATTCTGCCATCCAGATATTGGACTGAAAGTACTGATGTGAATTCAGATGAGAAGATAAAAGCATTAATCACGTGGTGCATGTTCTTTCAGGGGGCCTTAATGGAAATGCTTTGTTGTTTGGACCACTCTTACCCATCAGAGGTAGATCACATCACCTCACAGACTGGAGAAAGCCAGAAAAAGAGTTGAAAGCATAACAGGTTAAAAAAAAAAAGTCAAGGGCAGACATTCTTTGATGATGGGCCTCTTACTGCAGAAAACTTTCCATCCATTAACTCATTAAGTATCCCGTGATTGCCACCAGCTAGACTCAAGTGGCATTAGAGACAAAAATAAATCAACATGAGTCTTTACCTTAACAGAATTTCTATTTGTATAGGGACACAAACTTGTAGCTGAAAAATTACAGCACTATGCTATAGCTCTTAAAATATCTATTCCTCAATTACATAGAGGTGTGCACTCCATTTAAAACACAGTTTTAATGTGGAAATGGGCTGCAGAGATGGCTCAGTAGTTAAGAACACTTGTGTTTGCAGAAAACTAAAGTTTAGTTGCCAACATACACATCAAACAGCTCACAACTGCCTGTAACTACAGGTCAAAGAGATCTGATGCCCTCTTCTGGTCTCCATGGGCACCTGTGCATACACATACACACACGTGCATACATACATACATACACACACACACACACACACACACACACACACACACACACACACACCTTCATTTACGTGAAAGGGACTATACAAAGGAACTGTATGCAGAGTGACACAGAAGACTGCTGTGGGATGTCTTTCTGTGTGCTTTGAATATGTGCAGCTCCCATTGGATAATAAATAAAGCTGCATTGGCCTATGGCAGGGCAGGATGGAGCCAGGTGGGAAAACCCAAAAGAGATAGTGAGAGAAGAAGGGCAGGGTCGAGGAGACACCAGCCCACCACCAAAGGAGCAACAAGATGCCAGCAGACCGGTAACGCCACAGCCACATGGCAACATGTAGATTAACAGGAATGGGTTAATTTAGGATGAAAGAGCTAGCTAGCAAGAAGCTAAAGCCATAGGCCATACAGTTTGTAATTAATATAACCCTCTGAGTAATTACTTAATAAGCAGCTTCAGGACTGCAGGTAGAAGACATTCATTCAGACTGCTGGACAAAGCAGGACTGGAGAAACTTCTGGCTACATTTGGCACCCAAGGTGGTAGCAAGAATTTCCACTCAAAACTTGAGGAAGTTTTAAAAAGGTGTTCTAAAATGGAGCCAAGAGCAGCTTCCTAGTTGTGTCTCTCAGGCAGGCCGTGATACAGAGATGCTGGGGCATGTGCGCTTGACCTGCAGCATGGCAGATTCCTACTGCAGTACACAGAGGTGTTTCCAAGTCATGCAACGCACTGCAGGGTGGATTTAGCTTTTGCTAGTACAAAAAAAAAAAAAAAAAAAAAAAAAAAAGAAAGAAAGAAAGAAAAGGGTTCTGCGCTACACGCTGCTGGATGGAGGCATCCACTGCTTCCTAGACTTGGCGGTGAGCATGGATCCCAGAGTTGGTGGTAAACATATCTCAGCCATGTTGGGAAGCTGACAGGGGCAGGGTCAACAGCCAAAGTCACTGTGCAGCTTAACAGTTTAAAATCTCTCCTGGTCAGAGAAGGATTATGCATTTATAATAAGACAGATTCAGATGGAATAAAGCTCTAAACAGGTTACAGTGTGTGTAAAAATGTACACAGACTTGGAGGGGAAAGGAGAGTAAACTGGAGATGCCAAACCACTGTCCAAGGAGCAACATGTAATGGGACGCAGATAAAGCCATGGAACATGTGGTGATACATACATTAATAGTTATGGGTTGAGTTAAGTTGTAAGAGCTAGCTAGTAAGAAGCCTGAGCCAATAGGCCACACATTTTGCAATTAATATTAAGCTTCTGAGTGATTATTTTATAAGCGGCTGCAGGACCACAGGGCCAGGCCAGACTGAGAAACACGGGACCATGGGCCCGGTGCAACTGGAGAAACATCCGGCTACATTTTGTATAGGTGGCTGTGGGACTTCAGAACTGGTTAGGACACAGGAAAACTTCCAGCTACATTTAACACCAGTCCCAAATGAGAAAAGTACATCAGTGAACGGTTTAGAAAGAGAAAGTTTCTTCACAAGTAATCTGTATTCACAATACATGCAGGAAAGGGTGGACATTTGTAGATACACAGTGTGGCATTTGGTAGACCAAGACTTGGAATACTTGCACCAAAAACTTAAATACAATGTTGTCATGTTCATATTTGTTCTTAAGAAAGATTCTGTCTAAGAAGCTAGATATAATTGGCTGGAGTCAGTGAAGGTGGACATCTGCAAAGAGAAAGGTATATTATGAAATGATTTATAATCTGGGAAAGGGAAAGGTCTAAGGAGGATTAGCATAAAGGCAGATGCCAAGAATTGAAGAGAATAGGAACGTGAGGTGTAGTGGGTAGCCATCCAGCTTTGATCTGGAAGTTCCACCCCCCATTGAGACTTCGGCAACTGTCACGCCTACAAGGCGGGGCCAAGGGGGGCGCCTGGAGACCCGAGATCTGGATGGGTCAGCGCTCTCTCTGTGCCGGGACCCCGAACGGTGGAGGTGGACCAAGCAGAGCTCCAGAGAACACCGCTGGACTGCGATACACCTTCCCCAGTCCCTGCGACCTACCTATCCCTTAATTGTAAGTTACGCCATTAAATAAATCTCCTTTTAACTACATGGAGTGGCCTTAATAATTTCACCAATAGTGAGGACCCATACCTAAGGTGGAGTTTTATTTACTAAAAAGGCACAAATAAGGGCTGACTCTGAAGGAATAAGATATTCCTCACAATTTGTATGTTTCCATACTGTCCTGTACATGTCCATTCAAAAAGATGCAAATTCTGTGGCGAATCTGCCTTCCATTCATATAGCCTGGCACCTTGTAGGTATTCCAGAAGTAACAAGCTACTTCTTTAAGTACAGGAGAATAAACTGTAAAGTCAATAATAAAGCATGAACAAATGGGAGGTGCTGAGAGATGCCTCAATGGTTAAGAGTGCTTCCTGTTTTTGCAATGGATCTGAATTCAGTTCCCAGAATCCATACTGGGTAGCTCACAACCATCAGTAGCTTCAGCTCCAGGATACCTACTGCCCATGGGCACCAGTACACATATGACATATACAGACAGACATATAAATAAAAATAAAGAGAAATGATCTCACAAAAACAGTTGTACTTGAGTCTAATCTATTGTTAGTGAACTAACTATTGTCTGCTTGAAAGTACCCACTCTCCTCATGACCTGTACCCACAATTTCTATATCCACAAGTTTCCTTAACATAACACAGGGCCCTTAATATATCATTATGGTCTGAGTTTCATCAGTTTCCATAGAAAAGAAAGGAACACAGGCCAGTTCAAGAGAAGTGTTTTTCTTACATCATCCTTGTCAGTATTCATAATGAATGTTGGCCATATGGTTGCCATGTGTACTGTAATCAGTTCTTGATGTTCATTTTTAAATGAGAGATTCTGCTCAAACCTTCTTATATGCAAAACATGAGTACCAAGATCTTCATAAATGCTGCTGCTGATAGTAACTCAAAGTAACTTCTAAGGTCAAGTTAATCTGTAACAGCTAGCTCAGTCGGGAGAGCATGAGACTCTTAATCTCAGGGCCGTGGGTTTGAGCCCCATGTTAGGCATCAAATGTAACACAAATTTCTGAAGGACTTTTAATAAAAAACCTGGAACCAGATATTGAGGTGAAAGCTGAAAGGTCAAAGAAGCAGAGCAAGCTACAGCCACCACCTCTGACCTCACCAACTCCTCAGCCTGAAAGAGCTCCCCAGCCACAAGGGCTTCTAGCTGAAAGGGACGCTACTGCTGAAAAGCCTTAGCTGATAGGTCTGTAGCTGAATGAGCTTCCTTAGCCAAAAAGACTCTAGTTCCTGCCTCCTCATGCCTTATATACCTTTCTCTGCCCAGCCCTGCTGTGGGATGGTCTGTATGTCAAATGTGTTGCTGATTGGTCAATAAATAAATCACTGATTGGCCCGTGGCCAGGCAGGAAGTATAGGCGGGACAAGGAGGAGAATAGAGCTGGGAAGTGGAAGGCTGAGAGGGAGAGACACTGCCAGCCGCCATCAGGACAAGGAAGATGTAAAGTACCGGTAAGCCACAAGCCACGTGGCAAGGTATAGATTAATAGAAATGGATTTATTTAAGCTGTAAGAACAGTTAGCAAAAAGCCTGCCACGGCCATACAGTTTGTGACCAATATAAGTCTCTGTGTTTACTTGATCGGGTTTGAGCGGCTTGGGACTGGTGGGTGAGAGAGATTTATCCTGACTGTGGGCCAGGCAGGAAAACTCCATCTACACAGCCCAGTGATCTTCCTGGGATTAAAGGCATGTGTGCTTCCCAAATATTGGGATTAAAGGTGTATACCACCAGTACCTGGCTCTGTTTCTCTCCTAGACTGAGTCAATCTCATGTAGTTCAGGGTGGCTTTGAACTCACAGAGATCCAAACTGATTTCTGCTTCCCGAGTGCTAGAATTAAAGGTGTCACTGCCTGGTATCTATGTTTAATCTAGTGGCTTGTTCTGTCTTCTGATCTTCAGGTAAATTTCATTAGGGTACACAATATACCACCACATTAATTCTTCAAATATTCATGCAATATACCCAATAATTGTTCTTACTAAGCAAGAACTCCATAGGTGTGGGTGTCCCCATCATCATACTTTTCATCACAGACCTTCCATGTTTTATCATTCCTTTCACTTATAGCTCTTCCATAGGTTTTAGCAAAGATGACTCTGCATGAATACTTCTTTGCATCCCCAGAATGTTAATAAATGAATTAACTAATAGAGTTCCTAAGGTGTACTTGCTTCCTGTACCACTGTTTACAGATTGTAGTGCTGAAGTGGAGAAGTAAACATGAAAAATCTCCCCACTTGACAACTACAGGAAACATCTTCCATACCTGAACACAGCACAAAAGGTATGTTTAAAAAAATCAGCTCATTATATACTTCAGATTTTTTAATGAAAATGAAGTTTTAGTAGGTAACAGTTTATGAGTCACTTGGGGTTTACATTTTAAACCAAGGTTTCTGAGATCAGAGTCTCTTTGGGTGTTCAATTAACTTCACAGTTACTTTAGATGGCAAAATTCTTGTCAAAATAATAGTTTCATTACATAATAATTGTCCAGTTTCTTCATTGACATTAAAATTCCCTAATGACACTATATCACCCAAAGGTCAAATAAGTAATACAAATTCTTATACGCTCACACACATGCTCTCACACACTGACTCATACACATACACACACTCACAAAAATACACACTCTCACACTCTCTCCATCTGTCTGTCTGTCTGTCTCTCTCTCTCTCTCTCTCTCTCACACACACACACACACACACACACACACACACACACACACACGCTCTCACACACTGACACATACACACACTGACACATACACACACACTCCATCTCTGTCTCTCTCTTTCACACACACACACACGTGTGTGTGTGTGTGTGTGTGTGTGTGTGTGTGTGTGTGTGTGTGTGTGTGTGTGAATTTCTTCTGAGGGTTCATTTCTGATTGTACTAAGTTGGCAATGTTCAGAAACCCATCTGACTTCTTTGACCTGGTTTCTTATTCATTCCTATGAAGTAATGACATCAAATGACAGCAAGAAAAACAAAAATGCTTTATTATCTGATGTGGTGATTACAGGAAGAAATTTACTTAGTGTGAGATACTTTTCGAAGTATTAACTACATGCTTTGCAAATTTAATAAGGTCAGCACAAAAATAACTATCTTTAATTTAAAAAGTATTCTCTTTACATCAAATAAGAATCATTTTGAAATGATTGATTCTAACATCTTACAAACTATAGAGTAATATGAGAAATTTGTGCATATAAATACAGTTGCTTTGAGCACAACGAACTCAGCTTGCTGAGGTTACAAATTTAACAAAAAAATATATGAAGAGAGAAGGAGGGAAAGAGGGAGAGAGGGAGGAAGAAAGAGAGAGAGAGAGAGAGAGAGAGAGAGAGAGAGAGAGAGAGAGAGAGAGAGAGAGAGAGAGAGAGAGAGAGAGAGAGAAATCTCACTGTTTGAAGCTAAGACGAGAATGCTTTAGGGATTAGGAGAGTCTTGTTGGCCTGAGGATCAAAGTACCTTGCTTTGGGGTAAAATACCGGAGGAAAAAACTCTATATTGTCATAAGGAAGAGTGTTTTTCTTCACAGAAATTCAAACCAGACAGCAAGTCTCTCCTTCATTCTCAGGATCACAACTCTGACTTACTACAAGGTTTAATAAAACAGTCAAAACTTAGATTGCAGGAAAGGTTTCCAAACATGGGTGCTTTCTAGGACTGTGATCACTGCTGCAGCACCACAATTAACATGTACACGTCAGAAAGCGTGGGGGTGGACATGATGGATCTCTCTTCTAGGTTTTAATATGCTGAGCTTAGTGAGGCCTGCACATTTCTCCTAATTTGACAATTAAGATTAATTTGAAAGCATAATATTTTTTAATGAGGTATTTTTCCATGGTATCAATTCTTAATAAAAATCTATTATGGAGTAATCAATATGAACTCATCCTTCTAGAAAACCCTTCAACACTATTATTTGATGGCCATACTGAATTTATTTCATGGAATGTAGAGTATATGTGTCTTTCCTCCTATCTGGAGGAAGTGACCATGAGACAGTTCAAAGGTCAAGTGTAGCTGCCTGTAAGACTATGGATTGTGGCAAAGATTATAAGCTTTAGTTTGTGTATATGCCTTAAGCAAACAAGAGACACAATCATAGTTTTCATTAGACTTTATGGATCAACTGTGTGAAATGGAAAAAGGATTTATTTCTTCAAGCTCAAATGTGTATTTAAATTGAAGTCTGCACTGAAATCTTTACACTATTCATTTACAAAGGCAACTAAAATAAGAACAACAATGATAATATTATCATAATAGTCCCTCTTAACAATTTATGAAATAGGACACTTCAAAGGGCAAAAATGAAAAAAAAAATAAGATTTTTAGAGTTGGACACAGAGCCCTCAATGTGGAATCAAACTGAGTGCAGAGCTGACAACCTTATTGGTTCTCCAAAGGCCTCCACCATTACATAAAGATGGATAAGCTTGCTAGGGCAACACACTGAGTGTCTTAGGATGACAGTAATTCATCCCATCATCATGCAGAACAGGGCGTCTGCAGAGACTTGTTCCTTCCTGGCCCATCCTAGCTATTAGTGGTTTGTTGGCGATGCTGGCATTGTTTAGTCTATGGATACATTATGGGAACCTTCCTCATTATTCCAAGAGCCATCTACCCTTAGTGTGTTTGTCTGTATATTCATATCTACCTGTTTCAGGTATTAATCATGTTGGAGAAGGGCACAGCACAGGGAATTTATTATAATTTAATTACCTCCATATACACCAGCACCCTCTTCTGGTCTGCTGGTGCTGCACTCACATGAGTATTTATCTTCATATAGACACACATGCATACACATAATAAAAATAAAAAATAGTATTTAAAACATACTCTATTCTCCATGAATAATATGTTCCTTGTAAGGAGCAGATTAAGTCTTGAGCAAATGTGTTTTGCTGACAAGAGCATGGTCATGTCAAGGACGACAAAGTCTCAGACCCATGAGAATGAAAAGGACTTCCCTGAGTCAGGTTCAGAAATGGCAAACCCTCCCCTAGCTCAGAGTATATCTGTTGACAAATGACTAAACTTTAGCTAAAAACAGTGTATGCAGTATCAACTGCAGCTTCCTTATACAGATGTTGACTGCAACCTGAGACTACTTCTCTTCAAAGACCTCCCACCCCCACCTCCTTCCCTATTCTGTAGCTGATAAATGTGCTGAGTTTCCCAATTGCTGCTGGTGCATCTCCATCACAGTGTATGGCTCACATCATCCCCAGCTTTTCTGTATGTATGCCTTTTTGGTTTTTATTCTTTGTGTCTTTCACATCATAGCTCCCAATCCCACCCATCTCTCCCCATCCCAAAATAAAACAAAATAAAATTTAAGAAAAGTAAAGGGGGAGAAAAAGAAGAAAAACTGGAGAAGGGGAAAATCTCATCCTGGAAGCTTCAGTGTGACACAGTGAATCACACAGGAAACCCCTTTATCCATATATTTTTACATGCAGGTATTTATCAAAAAGAATCATTAGTCTAGTTTGAGGCTCCTGGTCTCTGCTGCACCATCAATGCTGGGCCCTCACTGGGACGCTTCCTGGATATCCCATTGCTGCTCTGTGCCATGGAGATCCTGCAGCTCTGGGTCCACAGGACTGCCCATAACCATTCTCCAGCAGATCACAGATGGAGTCGATGTCAGGGTGGGCCAACAGGACCTGGGTAAGTGCAGGGTTGGTCAGCCCACCAGCTCTCCCCTGTCTTCACCACCACCCCAGTCAGATCAATCCCAAAGCCCTAAGGTCACAGAAGTTCCTTCTATAAATGAATACTCTCAGGTTATACTCAGTTTTGTATATCATATTATTCACAAATGTGTTGTTGATGCTTGTTTGCTAGATGTTAAGACCCCCGCTCAGCCTACACTACCAAGAAGTATGTTTAGGAAAGTCAGGTGCCTCTCCCTGCCTTAGTAACCCCACTTGCAAATGGTCTGTATCTACAATGAATGTACCTCAATTAGTAATGGCTCATGATTAAATTACTATAGATGCAACAAGGTTCAGAGAGCTAATGGCCATATCAATTATCTTGAGCACTACAAACATCAAAATCACAAAGAATTCATAATAAAAAGGAGACAGAGAATTCCTGTAGAAGCAGATGCTCTCATTTGTTTATCTTGGCTAGCTTCTATACTCCCTGTATTTTTTACTGTGACTCTGGTTCAAGGAGTCACCATTCCTCCAGGAGCAAACAACCCAACTGCCACCATGAGCATATAGCACAATGCATTATTCAACATCGTTGAATATACCTATATATTCCATGAAGCTAGAAGCTGGGTTTCAAAAATAGGAAGTGAAAGCAGCAGTATTCTGAAATGCTGGGAGATGCTGACCTATATGTGAGCTGACATGAAAACCTTCCATCTTGCAAATCCTTCATGGCCAAGTTCTTAGCAATTGAGAGTCAGTATTTCTAATTAAAATAAAACTTTTTTTAAAAAGGTTAGTAACAATGATCCAAAACATTATTAAAATCCCAGGATATTCAAAAGCCTGGGTGTGCCATAATTATTTAATTTCTGCTCCAGAGGATGGGGTCTGTTTTCACAGACACCCTCATTCCCCCTCAGAGGCCAGAGCACTTCCAGCTTGTAGGTGGATCCTGAGAAAGTTTATGACTTTGGACACTTTTTCTTTCATTTTAAAGTTATACAGACACACATAAAATGTCAGCTTCTGCATTTTAGTCAGCCACCTCCCCGTATGAAGTGATGGGTTTAAACAGTAAAATAACGATATAATGGAAGGAAAGAAGTCTTGCCCCTGGCATCGGCTTTTCTAAACATCAACGAGTGCCAGTGTAAACTTTTATGCAAAAGACTGTGTTCTTTGTCAAGCCATGTCTTCCTTTCAAAATACCCTCACTGCCATTTGTCTGCACTGGGTCAGCTGCAGTGCTACCAGGGGCCTTTACTTCTGTTGTATAATGTTTTACAGGTTTGCCATGGGGGTCACTCTCTGCGAGGCCTTTACGTCAGAGTGAGAACTCTGACAAACAGAGAGTGGAAAGATGCCAAGAAATGTGGAGTCCTAGAGGAGAGGGCTGACGAGGATGGAAAGGGATACTGCAGAGTGCTCACAGACTTTCTATTTATCTGGCCCTCACTCAAGGCCAGAAGCAATGTTTTTGTTATTAAGGGGAGGAGAGCGAGGGCAGAGACAAGCATGAGGTTATGTAAACATTATCTTCAAATATAAGATCAGAAGTGCTCAGCTCATTCTCCCGACTTTCCCATCAAAAAGGGTAAAACACGCATCTTTTCAAATGTTTGGTATTTAATTATGCATCCGCTATCACATCCACCATGGTGAATGTACACAGACAAAGTTTCCTAGTTAGATTAATACTTAAAGAAATCTCAAGAGCGTGCTGGCTTGCTTCACTGTGAGACCCAGAGGCATCAGTGACAAATCTCGTACTATTAATACAAACTCGGACTGACATAAAGTGAGAGTCAGTAAAGCGGAGCATGAAATCGCTTGAAGACCAGTGCTACAGTAAATAGCATTAAATGTTTTCAAAAGCAGAGTGGACGATAGCGTTTCCTGAGCCTCCTCTACCCCACAAACACCACATGCCTCATTATAAACTTATTAAGTGGGTTTCAGATCATTTGCAGAACCTCAGGCTGTACTTCCAGATGCTTGGAAGTTCAGAAGGCTTGGTGCACAGGCCCTTATTCAGTTCCCTATATTGACTCGCTCTCATCACAGCACATTTGATATGAAAGCCAATTTTCCAGTGACTTTTAAGATCCTGGATATAATACGGAAACTTACAGATGAATTTTCAGAGAATTTCAGTGCAGGCAGGACAGGAGGGAAAAGCGTTGATGGGTCCTGATAGGAGAGGGCAGCTAGAGAGAGGTAGTGGAGGTGGTAAGGTCAAAATACCTTGTGGGAAATTTTTAATAAATTGATAAATATTATTTGTAAAAAGAAAAGCACAATGCCATATCAATAAGAAGGAAATAATACTGGCTTGTAAACTAAAGTCTTCAAGCCAGCAGCTGAGATCTCACAGTCACTCACTTAGAGCCAGTCAGATGATGGGATAGGATCCCCTACATAAGAAGTGGGAGGTTCCTACCAGGTGCTTAAGCCAAGGTATGAGAAAAGAACAAATGTGCATGCTGACTACACGGTAATGTCTCCATCACTACAGAGACGTCAAGGAATTATCTTCGTACCAGTTGAGAGAGGAAAGGAAAGTAACTCCAATAGTTTCCCATCCTTTATTGGTAATTATCTTTGTTCTCACCAGCCTCCAAGGCCTTTACCCCTCTGAACAGAAGCCCAGAGTCTGTTTCCGTTCATCACTCTTTCTCAGAGACAGATGGGAAGCTCATCCACATTTGACTGTCTGCACTGAGAGGCGATGCTGCATTTCTCCACTCTTGCTTTACACTCCTCTCAGCTTGCCAAGGCTCCCCCCGCAACCCCTGCAACCATGTCACCTCTCCCTCGTACTCCCAGCAGCACATTTAAGAATTCTCAGCTGAGAACCTAAAACCACACTCCTCCAAGAAAACCAAAGAAATCTTTTGTAAAGTCTGTAATATTTTTTTTTTCTGAAATAATCTAACCATGGAGGCCAGGCTGTCTCCCAGTCTCAGCCTTCTTTGTGTCAGGATGGTGTGTGTGCACTACCTTGCCAGGCAGTGCACTTTGTCATATTTACACATCTCCTTTGCTCTAGTGTGGATCTGGAGTGTCCCAAGCCTGTGATATTATCCAAAGAGGGTGTAAACTCATTCAGAGGTGGGTCTACCAGAAGGATATTGGGGCTTCAGGAATGAACCCATGAAAGAGACACCAGCGTTCCAGTCCCTTCCTGTCTCTTTCTTTTCTTCCTGGCCACTATAAGGTGGACAGGACTTCTCCACCATGAACTCCCAGCATAGCACTCTGTACCACCCCAGGGCACAGCAAGAGGGCAAGCAACCATGGGCAGCAACTCTGGGAACCACATGCCAAAGAAAACCTTTCTTCTTATGTTGACCATCTCATATGTTTTGTGGCAATAGAGAAAGCTACATAATGAAACCTTTCACCCAATCTACATGCAAACAGAAAACAATAAGGTTACACAGCACAATACAAAACTCCCTGAGTGGCAAGTCAGAGAGACAGTGACTGATGCTGTTATGGAATGACAATTCTGACATCCTGAGGTCCTCGTTTAAAGCACAATTTCCATTCTGCCTCGATAGGACATTTTTGAAAAGATGGCTTACAAGTACATGTTGAGAAAAAGAAAGATGATATCTAAAAGGCTCAAGGGAACTTGTAATCTCTCCCCTGGTTTTGATAAAGGAGCGACAGCAGGATCCTTCTAAAATCCAACATGGTAGTCCCTCAAATTATACATTGTCAGCAACCTTAGAAGTCTCTCAGATAAGGGGTTAGAGTGATGGCTTAGCCGTTAAGAGTTTTCAAACAGAGGATCCAAGTTTGGTTCCTAGCACCCACATCAGGTGGCTCGCAGCCGATTGTAAATCCAGCTCTTCAGGATTTGATACCCTCTTCTGGTCTCTGCAGGTACCTACAGTCACCTACACTCACATGCACATAGTCACACATATACATATAAATAAATTAGCATACACTGTTAAAAAAAAAAAGAAGTCTCTTAAAATCCAAAATCATGATAATGATACAAATAATGAATAATGTATGCCTTCACAACACTATCCTATGGGTGCTGGGAATAGAATCCAGGTCCTCTACAAGAGTAGCCTGTGCTTTTAACTGCTAAGCCATCTTTCCAGATCCTGAGAGTAATTTTAAATGGTATACCACTATCCACAGAAGCACTGTTCCCTGGACATATTTCCAAGTATTACATTCCTTCTTGATTAACTATAAATCTCATTGTCACTTTGGTCAATAGCTTAGGTGTAGCAAGAATCTTAAGAGTTCTTATTAATAAAATCAAGCCTGAGGCCAGTTATTGGGGTGAATGCTGGAAGATCAGAGAGACAGAACAGACCACAGCTTCCTCACCTCACCAATTCCTCAGCTGATCCTGTTTCCTCAGACTGGAAGCCTCTCAGTCCTCATCCCGAATGAATCTCAGCTGAACTGCTGCTCAAAAGCCTAAAAGCTTAACCAGCCAAATACTTCTAGTTTCTGGTTCTCACGCCTTATATATCTGTCTGTTTTCTGTCCATCACTCCCTGGGATTAAAGGCTCACTTTCTGGGATTAAAGGCGTGTGTCACCATGCCTGGCTGTTTCCAATGTAGCCTTGAACTCACAGAAATCCAGAGGGATTTCTGCCTCTGGAATGCTAGGATTAAAGGCGTGTGCTACCACTGCCTATCTATGTTTAATATTGTGCCTGTCCTGTTCTCTGACCCCAGGTAAGTTTATTAGCGTGCACAATATTTTGGGGAACACAATACCACCACATCTAGGGATTTCAAAAATCTCATCAAAAGATATTTAGGACACCAAAGACCAATGTTTCGTTTATTAAGAAAGACTTCCTAGATGTAAATGGAGCTTTATTAGTGAACTATGATGGTGACCCAGGTGCATTATTATCAAACAATACAGAAGGGGCTTTATCTCTGTAGCTACCCACCCCCAAAAAATTACTTTTAGAGGAGTGTATAATACCAAGAAAGGAAACCTGGAAAGAAGATGAAGCTGATGACAGAGAAAGGAAAGGGCGGGCTTCCCCACTGAGCAGAAAGCTTCACAAAGCATTCGCAATCCCCAAGTCTCATGGTGAGCTTGCGGCAGACAACTGATGGAGCAAGGAGTCTGGCTGAGATGGGAAGATGGACAGCCTACCTATAAGGCAAGAAGTCCTATCAAAGTCCAAAGGGACAGTATGGCATGGAGGACATCAGAGAGAAAGTAGCAAGCACATGGGAACTTTGGCCACAAATCACTGCTAATCTCAATGTGAACCATGAAAAAATAATTTATCCTCCAGGACAGGCACCAAAACGACGCAGAGAAACCCTGTCTCGAAAAACCAAAAAAGAAAAAAATAACTTATCCTTGCCAAAACTGTCATCGTGTTTTGCCTCTGTCTGCTGGTTTCACCAGATGTTGCCCTTCGTCACTGCACTAGTTCTTCGCACTGCCCCCCTCTACTGCCATTCATTATTGGGATGTTATTGTCACTCATTTATAAAAATGATAAGGTCTATGTATTATTTCCAGCGCCAGCCTTGCGTTGTTCTGCAAGATGTTCTCCCTCCCCTCTTGTCCCTCTCCCTCCTCAGTGTGCGTGTGTGTGTGTGTGTGTGTGTGTGTGTGTGTGTGCGCGCGCGTGTGTGTGTGTGTGCGTGTGTGTGTGTGCGTGCGTGTGTGTGTGTATATGTGTGTGTGTGTGTGTGTGCGTGTGTGTGTGTGTGTGTGTTTGTGTGTGTGTGTGGGTATATGTGTGTGGGTGCGTGCGTGTGTGGGTGTGCGTGTGCGTGTGCGTGCGTGTGCGTGTGTGTGGGTGTGGGTGTGTGTGGGTGTGTGTGTGCGTGTGCGTGTGTGTGTGTGCGTGTGCGTGTGTGTGCGTGTGTGTGTGTATGTGTGTGTGTGTGTGTATGTGTGTGTGTGTGTGCGTGTGTGTGTGTGTGTGTGCGTGCGTGTGTGTGTGTGCGTGTGTGTGTGTGTGTGTGTGTGGGTGTGTGTGGGTGTGTGTGGGTGTGTCTGTGGGTGTGTGTGGGTGTGTGTGGGGGGTGTGTGTGTGTGTGTGTGTGTGTGTGTCTGTGTGCGTGTGTGTGTGCGTGTGTGTGTGTGTGGGGTGTGTGTGTGTGGGTGTGTGTGTTGGTGTTGGTGGGGGATGTGAAACCAGGACTTCATTCAGGCTATCACTCTAGCACATAGCCTTACCACAGTCCAGTGAATTGCTTCAGCAGCTTGAAATTTTCAAAATCTAATGTGGCATCCTCTCTGCAAATCCTGCTCCTCCCTGCTCCTCCCCAGGCATTGTTTTTCATCTTCCTGTGTCTGAGGTGATTCACTGGAGAACCACAAGGTATCAGTAGGCTC
This sequence comes from Peromyscus californicus insignis, assembly GCF_007827085.1. NCBI lineage: Eukaryota > Metazoa > Chordata > Mammalia > Rodentia > Cricetidae > Peromyscus > Peromyscus californicus. The sequence goes on along the minus strand of NW_026294584.1, from coordinate 153,677,230 downwards.
CACTACAACTCTGAGCCACTCTGCCATCTTTTCCAAAGTTGGAGGATCTGCTCTTAAAATACATCACAGAATCTGAACTCATTAAAGTCTCTAGATGACTGCAAAGCCCCTCCTCCTGGACTGCATGCCGAAGGGCCTCTCCTGTCCTTGCTATGCGAACTGTACCCCCTTTGTGCTGTCTATCTTCAACCTCTGTGCCATTTCTTCAAAACCTTCGGTGTTTCCTGGAATATGTAATCATTGCTTGATGTCTTTTCCAGTAAATCTCTCACAATTGCATAGAGGCCCTGTTGAAACGGGGATTGCTAGGCTCCTGCCCCCAGGGCTTCAGATTCAGCAAGTCAGTCTGGGGGCTGAGACCTTGTGTTTCTATTAATCTCCAGGTGAAACTGATGGGAAATGACCAGAGTGGTGCATTTGAAAGCCATGGTCTTACAAAGTGCAAGCTGTTGGAGAGCAGGCCCTTGCCTTGATGATCACCATAGCCACAACATTATGGAAATAACCTTAGTTGATATTCACAAATGAGCAATTTTTCAATGAGCCTGTTCTAATGTAATACTCATTTCCATGGGCATCAGATTTAAATTATCTCAAAAACTTCTAAGGTAAAATGCTTCATAAAATATAAACATGCATCTTTGTCAAATGTGGTATACATCACAGTGGAAATGAGGGGGCTGTAGCAAAAACTGCACTGATAATCAAAACAACATTCCATTTAATAATCATTCATTTATAACTAAGCAATTAAAACTCAACTCTCAAAAGGCCCAGCTGACGAGCTCATTCCATTCTTCACATTGTTTTCCTAAACTTCATTTTTTTCTTTATTACTCCTCTCACCACTCCCTTTTTGAAACATAAATCATTAGCACACAGCAGATACATCGCTCCAGTTCAGGTCTCCAAAAATCTGCACAGATTGAAAACTGTGTCTTCCTGTTTCCAGCCACCTGCAGGTAATGCTCACAAACCCAGAAACAGGAGAAAAGCCCCAGACATCCAACCCAGAGCTGAGTGGATTTAAGGCAGAATAAGAAAGAGACCAAATAAAATGAGTTATGTTGGGTACAACAAAATATACCATTATAGTTGGAATGAAGCATATTTTGTTCCACAAGAGAAGCAGGGCCATTCTCTCCCCTAAACTGTGGATGGACATGAAGGATGATCATCAACGAGGAGGAAAGAGGATATGCCATGAGCCCCACCCCTCCCCATGCTCCTCTCCTCCTATCTTGGCTAACCACTCAGCTTTATAATAGGAGTCCCTCATGAGCTGCAAAGTATGGAAATATAGTCTCCTCGGTGGCTAGAACACATGCTAGGATTTCTCAGAGCAGCACTTGGCTCTCCTATCTGTTTGCTGGACTGATCTCATTCCTCTTTTTGCGACAGGGCCAAGGGCTGATGCTGGGTGCTCCCGAGCACATGAAACCCAGAAGCAATAGAGAAATCATTCAACCTTGGGCCAAATCCTAGAAGTGATTTGGAAATTTGGCCAGATATTTGTTGTCCTCTTATTTTATGTTTTGACAAACATACATTAGAACAAAGCAACAATCAAAACGCATAATGTTGCAAACACTTCCCAAGTCATTGGCAGGCATGAGAAAAACAATTATAAATATTTCTGAGACATCTGCCTGACTATTTCACGGTTAATTTTGACTCCTTAGTTGGATATCAATCAGCACAACCAAGATAAGACTCACCCACTTCCCAGCAACTGTGCATTTAGAAAAAACCCAATTCAAATCAAACAATTTGCTAAATATGCTATTGATTTTACCTCCTGTATTTAAGACTCACAATGCCACTGCCCAGCCTAAAACTATCCATCTAACTCTCCACATTACTTCCACCAAAAAAATTTTTAAAAAAGCAATGTAGTTACTATGGCTCAGATGTTTGCAGATGCTTTGTTTCTTCAATACCCCATATCTCAGCCTCTCCCTTGGCTTCTGTATGGATCATGTCCTTCAGTAGGATTGTACTGCTTGACTTCTGCAAATATGTGGCTCTTTATATTAATAACAATGCCTATGGTGCAATGCATGTGTTTTTCCATTAAACAGAACAGGCTCAAACCTTGGTATCCTCACTGAATAATAATGTCTCCATCAACAAGTTTTTAAAATGATGATTAGTTACATCATAACTAAACACCTATATACACTTCTCTGCTGTGGGATGGTCTGTATGTCAAATGTGTTGCTGATTGGTCAATAAATAAATCACTGATTGGCCAGTGGCTAGGCAGGAAGTATAGGCAGGACAAGGAGGAGAATAAAGCTGGGAAGTGGAAGGCTGAAGCAGAGAGACACTGCCAGCCGCCACAATGAAAAACAGCATGTGAAGATGCCGGTAAGCCATGAGCCATGTGGCCAAGGTATAGATTAATGGAAATGGATTAATTGAAGCTGTAAGAACAGTTAGCAAGAAGCCTGCCATGGCCATACAGTTTGTAAGCAATATAAGTCTCTGTGTTTACTTGGTCGGGTCTGACAGCTGTGGGACTGGCAGGTGAGAGAGATTTGTCCTGACTATGGACCAGGCAGGAAAACTCTAGCTACACCTCTCTCATGTACAAGATGGAAAAAGAAAATGAGATGGTGCCATTAAAGTTCTAAGCAACATCCTAACCCACAGTAGGTCTAGCTTTCCTTCGCCATCCCATGCTAGGTCCTACCCTTCTTCAGAACTTGCTTCCTGAGGTATCATAGCAAATAAACAATCTATCTATTGTAATTATACAGACAGTATCTAAGATACAGAATCAGTCTAAGAGGGCTTGATCCTTAGGTAAAAAATAGGATGTGATAAATACACAAACATAAATACCACCAAAATATTATACAGTGATAAAGTAAATGAAATTGTCACCTGGGATAATGACTTGAACTCGAGGACATAGTATTAAATGATAGAAGCCAGCAAGATAAGTAGCACATGTTCTCTCATAAGTTAAAGTTAAAAGGAAATCAACATGAAAATAAAATAGCTATTTATAGACATTGAAAAGTGGGATGACAAAAAATGAGATTGCATTTGGTCAGTACACACTGTGAACACACCAAGTCATACAGACATAGAAAGCCACTCTGGGTTCTATTAGCATGCATAATGAACATTCAATAAGAATTTAAAAACATCCCTCCTCAAACAATCTTCCTCCTTCCTTGCCTTCCTCCTCCTCATTTTGCCACAAGGCTGCAAAACTCACCTAACTACACAAAATTTACCTCCTCTTCCCTTGATGACTGTACATGGGATATTTTAATCTAAGGTTTACTTTCATTATTACAGGTCTTTGCATTTCAATACATTTAGTTGTTTTTTCATTTTCATTAACCAGTACGTGCACTGCATGTCATAAATTATCTTTTTATTCCAAATAAGTTAGCACATATCATAAACAAGGTTATAAATATAGAACAACTTAATGAGCACAGAGAGATTAAAGACAAAATTTTATAATACATCATTTTTGTAACTTTTATACTCCTATCACTGCACAGTTTAAGACAACTTTTAAAAAAGACTTAAGCCTAAATTTTAAGACTACTTTTTATCACTTAGACATGTAAGTGTGAGACCCATATTCCTTATGTGATTTAACTCATCTGTCAAAAACTGACTTCGCATCAGGCGTCATGGGCTTATGTCAGACATGATCAAGGAGTGGCCATGCAGGCTATGCTGCCCTCACAGCTCCAGGTGGCACCAACCCAATTTGGTTATCTTTATCTAAAATAGCACAGTACATTGTACAGTACCTACTCCCCTTAAAAGAGAATGTCTTTTTTGCTCATAACCAAAGCAGAGCAAGCCATAGTGGCCATTGCTGGAAGTATGGCAAAGTCAAAGGAATCCTCCATTAGAAGACACCAACACAGAGGTCTCACCAAACAGAATGCTAACAACCCTGAAGATCCTACTGGTGAAGAGATGCCCATTAGTTCTTCCGTAGCTACAGAAAAGGTCTATTTTATACTTTCTTCTAGAGAGAGATAATCAAATGCTACCCATAAGATAATGTACAATAACTAAAATTAAATAAGGCTTAAAGTTCATTTCCTCAGGAACACTGGCTGCAGCTCCCATGTCTAACAGCCTCATGAGGCACACATAAAACACATCTCTCATCACAGAGAGTCCTAGCAAAGAGTTGCCTCTAGTGAACTAAAATGCAAATCTAGTTTTCTTTAAAAAAGAATCTAATTATGCCACTCTGTTTAGTTAAATTCATTATTAATTGGATTATTGACTCTCTGTTACCAAAAAACTAATTGGTCATCATTATCCTTTTAGGTGGAAAAAAAAGAAAGAAAGAAAGAAGGAAGGAAAGAAAGAAGAAAAATATCCCTTATATCCAAAACATTGGTTAATCTTCATTTATAAGCCTGGAAATACTCCATGCCAATATTACGAAGCCCCTTTTTAATGATAGAGCACATTATTTAATTTTAAAAAAACTTCTATTCCATGCTCTTTATTAGTTTTGCTTTTTTTTTTAAGGTCAGTTATTTTCACAGGCACAAAGTGGTTCAACGTGGACACACTGATTGTAATTGACCTCTTATGCTGTTCTTTTCTTTCTAGTACTGAACACTCATGAGCCTTCATAAGTTCAGTCATAGATGAATCCAGAATTTAAAAGCTTTTGAAAGACGCCTGTAGCTGGAGTTTTCTCCAGTCCTATCTGGCCCATGGTCAGGACAAATCTCTCTCACCTGCTAGTCCCACAGCCGCTCAGACCCAACTGAGTAAACACACAGAGACTTATATTGTTTACAAACTGTATGGCTGCAGCAGGTTTCTTGTTATCTAGTTCTTAGATCTTAAATTAACACATTTCTATTAATCTATAAGTTGCCATGTGGCTCATGGCTTACCGGTACCTTACATCTCGCTTACATCTCATGGTGGCGGCTGGTAGTATATCTCTGACTCAGCCTTCAAATTTCCAGAATTCTCCTCTCTCCTTATCCCACCTATACTTCCTGCCTGGCTACTGGCCAATCAGTGTTTTATTTATTAACCAATCAGAGCAACACATTTAACATACAGAACATCCCACAGCAGACTCCCTCTTCCCCATTGTCAAAATGAACGCATTCTTCATATTTCCTTATGCAAAGTTTCTGGGTGGGTGATTCACAAGGACAATCTCTCTAACAACCCCTCTGCTGAGGGGGACACAGGACAATTTGTAATTTCTACCATGGGACCAGTTTACTGTCTCCCAACCTTTAAGGAAGATACAAATATATGAATACTGTTGGTATTCCCCATACCAGATTGGCTCTGGCTGAGGAAAGGCAGATGGGTCCCTATCTGTTCTCAGAAGAGAAAGTGGCATAGTGCTTTTCCAAATGTGGTCCTGGACCATGAGTCTGTCAAGAAGGTATAACTAAATCGGCTCCTGTGAGTTACACTTCAGGCTTCAGTCATAACCCTAAGAAATCTGCATTTGGGAAGGTTGCGAGAGCCTGAGATGGATCTTCTGTCATGCTGGCAGGGCCAAGGGCAAAAGGGTCCACACTCGATATCCCTAACTGAATGAGTTTGAGGAGGAAAGAACTGAATTGTTAGGACAATTGCAAAATGATACAATGGGAACAATGACTCACATTCCAGCAGCCTTTATTACTAATTTAATATATCCATGGGTATATTTATTCATAAATACATGAATTTATGTATGACATACATGTATAAATAAATAAATGCAGTTTTCAAGCTATGCTGAAGAATTGGGTCATAATGAATATTCAGTTTGCTGCATGTGGGAACTGTAAGAAGTGCAGCAAGAAGTCAGGGGAGGGTCTAACTTAAGCTATTATGGTTCCCACCAGAAAGATACTCTATGAGCTTATGCAGCCATGCCGCATTTTAAAAAGCAAATAGTGCAAACATGCAGAGTTTTATTTCATTGTCCCCACTGTTCAAAGAGTCTCTAAAATGTGACTCCTTTTCAAAGGACTATTGGCCATTATGGAAAGTTTTCTATTGCTTTGCTTGTCTGGTCTTAGCCCTATGTCCAGAATTTGTTAGTTGTTAAACAATTGTAGAGGTGGATGGAGGGATGATGGATGAAAGGATAGGTGGGCAGGTGAATGAATGGGTGGGTGAGTGGGTGGGTGGATGGGTAGATGGATGGGTAGATGGATGGGTTAATAGGTGGGTGGATGAATGGGTTAATAGGTGGATGGATGAATAGGTGGGTGGGTGGTTAGGTGGGTGGATGGATGGGTAGATGGGTAGGTAAATGAATGAATGGGTGGGTGGGTGTGTGAATGAATGGGTGGGTGGTTGGGTGGGTGGATGGATGGGTGGATGGGTTAATAGATGGGTGGATGAATAGGTGGGTGGGTGGTTAGGTGGGTGGATGGATGGGTGGATGAGTTAATAAATGGGTGGATGAATAGGTGGGTGGGTGGTTAGGTGGGTGGATGGATGGGTGGATGGGTTAATAGATGGGTGGATGAATAGGTGGGTGGGTGGTTAGGTGGGTGGATGGATGGGTGGATGGGTGGATGGGTGGGTGGGTGGTTGGGTGGGTGGGTGGATGGTTGAATGAATAGGTGGGTGGATAGATGGATGGGTGGGTAAATGGAAAAACAAATAAGTAGATGAGTGGATGTATCTATGAGAACAAGGACCATCAACGGTACCTCTCCTCTGAAAGCAACCAATAACTTCTGGAATTCCCTGAAACTCCTGGAACTCCATTAGAAAGTATGAAACAGAAGAGCAAACTACCCTGAGGTAGGGACACTGTAAGTTTTCCTAGCAATGCTGCCTTTTCTGATTTTCTTTAAGACACAGAACAGCACTTATCTTCTACTGGAACTCTATTTCCTGTCAATTAAGGTTGAAGTTAGACATGATAGTCTCACTGCCTTGAAAATATGTAATTGGAAGAAAGAGAAAGAATTCCTCCAAGTCAGCAAGATGGCTTAGTGGTGAAGGCACTTGATGTCAAGCCCAATGGCCTGAATTCTATTCTTGGAGTCCACATTGGGAAGACAAACAACTCTCCCAAGGTATCCTCTAACTCACATGAATGTTGCACCCTGCATGCCCAATCAATCAATCAATCAATCAATGTAATAAAAATAAGTTCCCATGCTAACTATACCTTTCATCATCACAGAAACAGCATCTTACATAGAGTGTTCTGAATAAAATTTATCTCACTATTGTCCTCAGTGACTTATCAAAATCCCAAATGGTCTTTATTAGTAGTAATGTTTAATGACAGGAGCAATAGAATTCAGACACCTAGAGCATAAAAGCATTTGGTTGATAAGATATTTTCACTACTAAACACAGTGGGAAACACTTTGACAAACTTGAAAAAAAATAACCATACTAGAAATAACATGAGAAGGCCATATGCTGAAAAATAGATTCAGCACAATCCAAAGACATCTGAGTTTTTTTAAATATGTAAATATAGAGGCATTCTACAGGATTTGGGTTATGGTGATTATAGTACATTTGAGTCATGTAGAAAATAGAACAATCCATGTACATCACAGAAATATTTCACTAGCATCCATTCATATCTATCTATCATATCTATCTATCTATCTATCTATCTATCTATCTATCTATCTATCTATATATATATATATATATATATATATATATATATATATATATATATATCATCCTTCACCTATCTATATACCTGAAAGGTTTTCATGTATCTAGGCTGGTCTCAAACTGACCATGTAGCTGAGGACAATCTTGAATTCTCAATCCTTCAGCTTCTATCACCCAAGTCTAAAGATTTACAGGTGTGCGGCACTATGCCCAGGTCTCATTAGTACATTAAAAGCTACAAATGAAATAAATCCTAGCCTATGTTTATATTTACTTCAAGTGCTTATCTATTAAACAGACAACAAATCGTATTAACAATTAATAAATACCTACACATAAAGAAAGGTCTTGGTAATATTACTAACTGGTAAAATCAGAGATTATCCTAAAATTAATATTGGTGATAGACAGAATATTGAAGTTCACTTTTTCTCAGGATCTGAAGGAGATCCATGTCAAGACAGCCATGTAGTTTATTTCCATAATGACAATTCTCATGTCATATGCCATTGCCTCAGTCAAGCATGTGACTCTTACCCAGAAATCACTAGGCAAGTCAGGTTCCATTAAAAAAAAAAACTGTAAGACTCTTGATTGCCATGGAAATCTGGGACATGGCTGTCTGCTTTAGACTCCTAAGTAGACTGGAATATTCCAAATGTTGTGTGGAAGATCATTTTAGTTTATTTCCAGAGCAGCTCAATTCCCATGATGATAACTGGGGTGTCCAGATGACTGCTACATCCAATCTAGGGTTACCTAACATATTATCTTCATTAGCAATTTCTTTTTTTTTTTGTTTTTGTTTTTGTTTTTTGAGACAGGGTTTCTCTGTAGTTTTGCGCCTTTCCTGGAACTCACTTTGTAGACCAGGCTGGCCTCGAACTCACAGAGATCCGCCTGCCTCTGCCTCCCAAGTGCTGGGATTAAAGGCGTGCGCCACCACCGCCCAGCCATTAGCAATTTCTTAATCATTACCCATGAAAGTGTGAAAGACTTTTCCTTCAGGAGTCTTAGCACTTGGTTTTATATCAAGAGAAGCACTGTATCTCTTATTTGATATGTATGCTGAGGCCTTGGATTCAGAAGCACATGTTCATGGTAAGATTTATAATGGTCAACCATCAGCAATTATTCCTTAGGTGTACATATTGCCTTATTAAAACTTTATAATACCCTCTAAGACAGGTGAATAGTTTACAAAAACTCCAGTGAAGTCACATGTCAAATATGTCAAAGTCACCCAGATGGGAAGACTAATGAATCAATGCCTAAAGTCAAGTTCACTACCAAAGGCCATGCTGTTTTCACTATGTTCCACTCACTAAGTTTATAATGTGTAAAAGCAGAGCTAACTGTGAAAAAAGCCATAACCAAAATGCTAAAATAATTATCAGGCAGTGATGAACAAGAGACTGTAGAGACTGTACCTCAAACAGAGGAGAAGGCACTAATCAGTACTCGAGATTATTCTGTCCTTCACATGTGCACTATGACATGCATGTGCCTGTATATGCACACACACACACACACACACACACACACACACACACACACATATACATATATACACACACAATCAGTTAAATTAATATCTTTGGTAGAAAATACTCAAAATTTATTATCTAAATGGGCTCAAAAGGCCTTTTCAGAATTTTTAAAATGAAACTAATGCATAACTAAACTGGGTAAAGAAATAGATTTCAAAGCATATTAAGTAGATGTGACCAAGTGATATTTGAAAGGCTTCCCCATCCAAAATATGACTACACATCATTAATTTAACATTTAAAATGTTATTGAGCAGAAAACTCAGGAGAGAATATACAAATGGCTAAACAGTGCACCATGCCAGCTTCTTGAATGATAATATATAATGATAATGCTATGGTTTGTCACCTGCCAACTTTATAAGTAATTCAGATGCATATCTCAACCCTAGAAACTGATTTAAGAGCATCACAATGATAATCCTAGAGAGTAGTGGAAATACATATGATTTTCATATTCTGTTTATTTCTAGATAATCTAAGCAGCAATAAAGAGAAGAAAAACAATTAGTAATTTGGAACCTAACATCATATACCATTTAGTAGCCAAACAAACAAACAAATAAAATAACAACATTAAAAATCCTACATAATCATAAATCTAGTAGTCAACAATATAAAACAATGGATTAGGATGATATGCCTCTTGAGATTTTTATAGTGCCCATAAGTCCCCTCAAAATACATCTTTGACCAATTTAATCTTAGTTTTTAATAAACAAAGACTCTATTTAATTGAAAATTAATATTAGGAAAGTAAATATTCATAAGGAATATAGTTTACATTAAGATATAAATTATAGGCTATTTCTGGGAATGAGGTTTGGATGAAGGGCTCAGAGGCAATATGTATGCACTCTAAAAAGTAAACAAAAGGGTCACTTTGTATGGGGAGGGGAATGGGCCATCAAACCAAAGGCCACAAATGCTGACGACAGCCCTACCAGACATCTAAAACTCAGGTCCTTTAAAAGGCCTTTGTCCAGGATTTTAAACTATGCCTCCTGCTTGGAAGGAAGCAGCTGTAGACACAGATGTGGTCTCCCAGTGTGACCCAGGCCAAGGCTCTGCTACAGAGAAAGAGGTTAATATAGCTTTAATGCTGGCAGATTAGATAGTGGGTCTGTTTGTGAGACATAATTGAATCTGCATCACTGAGAGCAGCTCTTGATGACGCACAATGTCACAAATCCAGCATAAGAAGGACAATTTAAGGTCTGGTGACAGAACACACATGCTAGTAAATAAAAATGCTAGCTCTATAGGGGAAAGAGTGATGCAAACAGAGTATGCTGGAATTTTATGTTTTCAAATAAAGATAATTATTTGTCATGAAAAGATGATCTCTCCAAATAATAACACAAAGAAATGGATGGATTTTGAATACTTAAGCAAAATAAAAAGTACAAGGAGGAAAATGGGGGGGAGGAATTTTTTTTCACTTGGTTAATTATTTATAGAATATTTAGGGTAATGAAAAAAAAAGAAGATCATCACACTGAATTCTCTGTGTACCCGAAAAGGAATCAGCCCCAACTCTGTAATATAGATTGCCTCCAAGTTGTTTCTCAAATTACAAACTAGTCATCCTATTCAGGATGCACTATTTAGATGGATTTCGTTTAGATAAATGTAGTGGGTGAAATGCAAAGGATCTTTGGGACAGCATTTTTTTAATCTGGTTATTTTTTACCCAGTTTATTCCACATGTGTTTAGGGAGAATCTACTATCTACTAGACATGGTTATACGCACTTGAGAGATATCAATGAAAGAAATAAAAAACTGTTGCTTTCATGACAGATCTCAAATGCAATGAAAGAGGCAAATAAATAAATGAGCAGAATAAGCAAACACGGCTGAAGCACTTTCAGTGGTTAAAGCACTTTACATGTAAGCAAGAGAGGGGAGCTCAGATCCCAGAACCATGTAAATAAATGCTAATGAGAGTGTCATAGTGCAGAATGTGAAGACAGGAACTCCCCAGAGCTACTGGCTAGTTAGAATAGCCCAAATTACATGCTCAAGATTTGATTGAGAGACCATGTATCAAAGAATAAGGTGAGAAAACATAGAGATGACTCCTAACATCAGGCTAGGGTCTTCACAGGTATGAGCACATGCATGCACCTATACATACAGACACAGGTACATAGACACAGACACAGAGATACACACATACGCACACACACCACATGCATAAAAAGACAACAAATAAATAGAAAAAAATACGTCATCATATTTGGTGACAAGTGTTTCAGAGGATGAAAGAGTGGGATAAAGAGACTTGCTAGGGCAGGGAGGGTCATTTCAATTTGAGGAGGGAGGCAGGGTAAACGACCTAGGAAAGATGGAGTTGATCAAAGACACAGGCCAAGAGAAACAATCTATGAAGATATCTGGGAGGAAAGCAGCCCAGGCTAAGAAGGAAGACTGTGCAACTAGAGTGTCCCTCGCTTGTACAAAAAACGTAAGGATAAGTGTAGCTGCACAGGGGTCGTGAGAGGAATTGGCTAAGAAGTGAGGTAAGGAAGGCAGCATGGTTACAAAGGTGTTCTAGGCAGCTAAAGATCTGACTTAAACTTTGATAGGTGCAGTCACTGGGGAGCTTTGAGCAGAGGAGTGACATTAGCTGGTAAGTCCTAAAAGGTACTTTTAAATCCCAGGTACTCTGGTGTGAACAGACAGCAGAAGAGAGACAGTAGAAGCAGAGAGGATTGCTGAGGGATTTCTGTGGTGTCAGGAATGGGCCTGATGACAGTCTGAGCAGGAATACAGCAGCAGAGGTGATGAGCAGTTCTCTGAAAATGGATTATTATGCAAATAGATAGTGGTTTGGGTGTCGTGAGAGAGAGGGGAGGGAAGAAGGAAGAGAGAGAAGAGAGGAGAAGGGAGAGTGATTGCCAAGCATGGTGGATACCTTCATTAAGTCAGAGTATCTAGAAGGTAGAAGTTGCTAGCTAAGTGGGAGCCCATAGGTGGACCCGCTGTGGAAGCTGTGATTCCTGTAGAGTCTGTGGTATCTCTACGTCAAGAAGCCCACAACCATAGTTGGCTGCATGAGTCTGGAATTCAGGAGATAGGTCTGAGCTGGAAGTACAAATTTAGGACTTGCCAGTCTGACACCTAACTCTGGCTAACATAGCAAATGATTTTAATCTTATACATATCATTTAATACATAATGCATACCACACCATGCTCTTTCACTTACCTAATGCCATTTAACTTTTATAAATTTCCTGTTTTTACAAACTAATTTTTAGAGACTACTAATTTAATTGCAAATTTTAAAGGAACTCATGTGGCTAGCCAACTTTCTTCATAAGAGTGGGTTTTAAAAGGCACAGAATCTCCATTTGTATAATGGAGAGTCATCATCTCTCACAGGCTTAAAATGAATAAAAATGCAGCTTATACAGAACTGGAAAAAAAAACCTCAAGTTCCCTAATCTTCGGGGAACACATATGGAAAACGCTTTGAGATTCCATCTCACTCCAGTCAGATGACTGCCATCAAGAAAACAAAGGGCACCATAATGCAGGCAAGGATATGAGGAAAGGAGACATTAGTCACTACGGTGGGGTGTAAACTGATGCAGCAGCCAATCAGCATGACGGTTCCTCAAAACAGTAAACATAGAGCTACCACATGACCCAGGGAGAACAAACATGAGCCATATGCTCAAAGGATTCTAAGCTTATGGTAGAGATCCCTGCACAGATATGTTCCTTACTGCTCTGCTTACAACAGCCATGAAATGAGACCTGCCTCAAAGTTCATCAGCATATATAAGGGTCAAGAAAATGTGGCATTTAAATGAATTTCATGCAGTCACAAAGCAAAGCAAAACCATCACCTTTGCAAGAAGGTGGATGGAACTGGAATCAACGTTAACTGAAGAAAAAAAAAGCCAGATTCAGAAAGACAAATACTGCATGTTTCCCCTTGGATTCAAAACCATATGTGTGTGTAAGTGTTTACATGTATGTGTGTGTGCATGCATATGTGTATGCTTATATACACATGGATTTGTAAATCATGAACCTAGAAAAGGGATGATGAGAGGGAGGAAGAAATGCTAAGGATGTGGAAACAGAGGATGTGATGGACACATGTAATGAGAGAGTAGAGGGGCCTAACTAGGAAAGGAAAGGGAGCTGGATAAGGGAAAGGAAGGATCACAAAGAGGAGGAGGGCAGTGAGGGGGCCAAGTGAGAGTGATGTTTAATGACATATACACATGAAGATCCCATGATGAAAGCCATTATTTCATATATAACACTTAAAAATTAATTTTAAAGAGGAACCAAGGGGTTAAGTGGTTATAAGCACTTATTGCTATTGCAAAGAACTTGGCTTTAATTCCCCCTACCCACAAGGTGGCTATAAACCATCTGTAATTCCAGTTCCAGGGGATTTATCACCTTCTTATCACCTCCAAGGGTACTACATGCATAGGCTGCACACACACAACATACAAGCAAACATCCATAAAATAAAAAAAAAACTGGTTTTTAAAAGAACCAGAAATTTTAAGAAAGCAAATATTGTGTGAATTTTTGTATAATTTATGGAGCACAGGAGGGGTCCACTCACAGAACAAATACTGACTTACCATCAGTACTAACAACACCTACGTGAGAATTCATTATGAGTCTAGGTTCTACCCACTTCTAGGACTGGAGATTAAAAGGAGTCTAAGATGTGTTGTGCTCTCTTGGTCCACATTGAACAGCTCTTCCACTATTTGAACTGGCTCACTTTAACACTAAGATGTGGGTGAAAAACAGTGACCTTCACACAGCGTGACAGTGAAGTAACAGCCAAGGTCTGTTGTAAGGCTGTTGTAAAAATGCGGAAACGGTAATCTAGTTTGGCATTCATAAGAGTTGGCATCCACTACTCAGATCCACCTCCTACCTAATTAAGAAAGTGGAAGCAGATAGAAGCCTTTCTCCTCTGGTTCTGACATGAATGGTCCCTAAATTTAGCCAATGAATCAGTTGTCTCCATCCCACTCTGGTGATAATTGATCATGGGGCATTTTCTTCCTCAACCAAATGTTTCAAGGTGATGAACTGATTCATATTTTAATAGCAACAAAAATAATAGATTCTGTTACATTCATAGAGCTGCAATTTAAAGAAGCTATCAACTTAAAAGGGTATATACATTCTAAAGAATATAAAAATTATGTTGGCTGAAACTAGAGTTACAAAGATAAACTTCATATAAAGTGAATTATTTACCATTACATTGGAACAAGGACTGGTTAACACTAAGCCTGATACATCAAAAGAAATATGGATATTTTTATTATAATTATGACTTCAAATTTAGTAAGTATTGCTTTCCAAAATGACTCCCATGGAATCCAACTAATTTGGATTTTATAAAACTGTCATAAATGGCCATTAAGAATATTTAAGACCACTGCTAAATAGCTTCAGTTTTAATAAGTGCTCACTGCCTGAATAGTAACCAATTCATTTAGTATGGTTTGCTTAGGGAAAAAAAGAAACTTAATTACTTCATTCTACAAATAACTTTAGATTGCTTCTATTGAACTCAATAGCAATTCTTATTCCATCTAAGTAGCCAAAAATTTGACTCACGGGCATTCTGGGAATAATTCTATTTGGAGTACTAATATTGTACAAAATAGATTATAAAGCCCCATCATGTATGCTTTCATTAATCTAATTTTCTAAGTATTTACTTTGTATTGCCCTGGCTGTGTGCAATCCTGATGTGATGCTGGGGGTCAGGGAGACTGCAGCTACACAGAGATACACTGAGAAATGAAGAAAAGATGACCTTTGATACAACAAATAGTTTCTCCTTTTAGGTCCATGAATCCTGCTAATTCAAAATGTCTCTAAGCCACAGAGAAAAGCCTATACCCTTGCACAAAAGCTTGTGGGAACATAACTGACAAGAAGAAATTCCGTGTTTGGAGACCTAACCCCAGGTTAAAGTTATAGCACTATTGGAAGAGTATATTAGGCATACTTGTAAAATTTTTATTTGTTCCTGATTTTCAAAAGCATTCATCTGTACTTACACATCTTGCTAAGGCCACTAGTGTTGAACTTAGAATTATTATCACTCTTGTACTCCAGTTCCAAAGTCTCAAAATTCTTCCATAGTCTGTTCCAACTATATATTCCTAAAAATCAGGTTATTTTAAAGGTAAAATACTCAGACCCTTTCTCTTATAGGGATTCACATTACATTACTGAAAAACTAAATGCTCACATTTTTTTATTTTATTAATTAAATTTATTCACTTATTTTACATCTGGACCACAGTTTCCCCTCCCTCCGCTCCTGCCATTCCCTCCCCCAGCCTCCCTTCTGCCACCCAATCAACTCCTCTTCTGTTTCAGTTTTTTTTATTAATACTGCAATAGGAGACTCAAAATACAGTCATATCCTAGTTAACATATAAGAATGATTACATTTAAAATAATCTGCTTATATATAGAATTTGCTTTTATTTAAAATTACATGATCATACATTCTTGCTCATAGATTATTGAATAAATTATAGATTTAAATCATCCTTGCTAACTACAATGTATTATTTGGCTTTCTGTCACCATAACAAATATCTGAGAAAATCAATCTATAAGGAGAAGTTTATTTTGGGCATGAATGAGGAAGATTTTAGCTGGTGGTTTGTTGACCCCACCACTTTGGAGTCTGCCCTGGGCAAGCACATCATGGTAACATTGCTTACCTCATGGCTAAGAGGAGAGGTGGGAAAGGGTCTGTGGTCCCACTAACCCCTCCAAAGTCACACCCTGAGGATCTGAACCCTTTCTACTAGGCTATTCCTCCTAAGGTTTGCACCACCTCTGAAAACTGCCCAGGTAGAAACTAAGCCTTGAACACAAAGACCTTAGGAAGATACTCAAATTCTAAACTGTAAGCACTGGAAATGTAGTTCAGTGGGTAGAAGGCTTGCTTACCATTCCAGAGTCTCTTGATTGGTTCTCTGGCACCAACCAAATAATCCAAGTATGGTGGTACATGCCTGTAATTCTAGCACTTGGGAAATAAAAACACATGTATTGGTCGTTTAAGATTATCTTCAACTACGTAGTAAGTCTGAGGCCAACATGGGCTACATAAGCCCCTCTCTCAATAAGAAAACAAAAATTCAAACTGTATCATAGATGTTAAAAACCAAGACAAGTTATATTCCTGTGATTGACATTTATAGAGTAATTAGTTAGCTGGATGAAAATTACATTAGATTGTTTTCATTTTAAATACTATAAGGATGTTTCCTCTAGAGAATTACTGTTCACAGATCCCATTAAGGTAACCTGATTGGGCTCTCAGGAGGAAGAATCTAATGATATAATGTTCACTGTGGAACTTCAACATGTCACTATGCAACCTTGGTCACATGGAGACCTTCAGCTCCTATAACCATCAGTATTCAAGGCCAAGGTTTCTCTACAGAAGCAAGCATCTCTTACATTTCTTGACTAATCCCCCTGCTAAGAGTGGACCTACTCACAGGAATGGTTTTCTCCTAGACCCTTCCCAATTCCTTCTTCACTTTCTATCTATTGCTTGTGTTTATGTAGTTTGCATTTTTAAGATCCTACAACCCTCATTAAAGGCTTTTCTCTTTGTACAAATTCTAGTTCGATGAGAAACAAAAGTCTCAAAGCTGGTACCTCCTTTATCCAATAGAGAGATGTAAGCAGAGATCTAGAAATAAATACCTCTTAATGTCTGAAACCAGGCCCTTAATTTTGGAGGAATTTTAACAACTGAATGATATCCAATTTAAAAAAATAAATTAGCATGGAAAAGTGGTCCAGAGGTTGCCTGAGGGCAGGTCATCATTCCAGATCTCTAAGAACAAGTTGTTTGGCTTGTGGGTAAGGACCTGTTGTAGAGATCTCCAAGATCACTTGAGTCATTTCTACCCAACATTACTCTAACCAGCCAAGCACTCCATCATGTCATGGGGAATGCCCATCTATACTACAACACAAATCATGGCTTTGGCCTTTAAATACTTATGGATTTGGGAGTTCATCACTTCTTTACCTCAGATACTTATCTATTTGTGCATCTATATATCCCATTGAGTAACTATCCCCACTGACGATGGGGACAATGTGGGCTAGCATAGTGTCCAGTTTTGAGGACCTACCAAAATCAATTTCCCTTCTCAATGCTGTCAAGACACACACAGGAAGGAGGTCAGAACCCTAACTCAAGATTCACTAATGTTGGCTTACTCTATTAACATCAAGAGTATCAAATCTAGGAAAAGTTGAGTCAAACTCAGAATATCATAGTGTTAACTGTATAGTTTACATGTAGTGAGTGTTCCTTAAGCATAGTAACAGACATGAAAACTGATTCTCATCTTTGTTCTAATGATTATTTTAATGCTTTCCAGTTGGCTTCTCATTAAAAATAAAAACAGTTATCAGGCATTCTCCGACATTGCTTTTAGAGAACATAAATTGGTCCAATCTTCTTGAAGAGCCATTTGGCAACATGTGCCAGGAGCATGAAAATATTCCACATTTTGTTTCTATATCCCTCTACATTTAGGAATATCTTTTAAATAAGTTTTCTGCAACTTAAACTCTTTAATACCTTTTTATATCATTATTATTTGTAACAGGAACAACTACAACAAAAATTACACTAATGACTAATAACAAAATAAGTAATGTTATAGTCAGAGAATACATTGGCACATGATCCTTAAAATAGTTTCTGAATGCTTACTATAAAAGTGTTTAGGAAATACACAAAATTAAATATGCTATATTGTTCTGTATAAAATGTAAAAAATAATTAAGGCTAACTAAAAATGCTTGTTGATCATCTCATAATCATGAGTATAACTTTGTCACTTGTTTTTATTTGTTGGGGTTTTTTCTTATTGTTTGTCTCTGTTAGTGTCACTTCTAAAACACTGACCTTGTGGTTCCAAGACCCCTCAGCAGTGGTTTCAAATTAAAGAAATCCAAATCTGTTCAGTGAAGGCACTTCAAGTTTTGAGATGGCATGCTACATGCCAGGGTTAAATGCTTAGCCAGAGCTCAGAGGACACGTTGAGAACTATATGAAGACAAGGCTGAGAAACAGGAAAAGGCAGACTCCTATGTTCAGTGAAGGCACTTCAAGTTTTGAGATGGCATACTACATGCCAGGGTTAAATGCTTAGCCAGAGCTCAGAGGACACGTTGAGAACTATATAAAGACAAGGCTGAGAAACAGGAAAAGGCAGACTCCTAATGGGTTTGACAGGGAAAACTGTAGCATAAACAGAATGCACGAGCATATCCAATTCTGTTGTCCATGTGGAGGAATTATTGAATCAACTGAGTTCAGAAATAAAATATGGCCTGAAGGTAGAGCTTCTTTTTATCAATCAAACTTGTGCAAAATCAGTTAATTGGTGAAACAGAGTCTGTCCCTTAGTAGTTAAGCAAGTCAACATCATTACCACTGAACACAACATGTTGGTCTCATGTAGCTGGCCTTGCACTCACTCTGAAGCCAAGGATAATCTTGAAGTTCTGATTCTTCTGCTGCCATCTGTAGCACGAATCTTAAAAGGTCCAGTTATTGGAGTGAATGCTGGAAGATCAGAGAAGCAGAACAAGCCACAGCCACCTCACCTCGCCAATTCCTCAGCTGATCCTGTTTCCTCAGACTGGAAGCCTCTGAGTCCTCACCTGAATGGATCTCAACTGAACTGCTACTAGAAGCCTAAAAGCTTAACCAGCTCTAGTTCCTGGCCCTCACACCTTAAATACCTTTCTGCTTCCTGCTATCACTTCCTGGGATTAAAGGCCCTTGTTACCACACCTGGCTGTTTCCAGTGTGGCCTTGAACTCATAGAGATTAAGGCGGATCTCTGCCTCTGGAACACTAGGATTAAATGTGTGCCACCATTTTCTGGCCTCTATATCTAGTGGCTGTTCTGTTCTCTGACCCCAGATAAATTTATTATAGTGCACGATATATTGGGGAACACATTATCACCACAGCCATCTCCTAACTCCTGGGAGAACAGGTGTGTGACAGCACACCCAGTTTATGCGATGCTGGAAATGGAGTCAGGG
The DNA here is from genome assembly GCF_007827085.1 of Peromyscus californicus insignis. NCBI lineage: Eukaryota > Metazoa > Chordata > Mammalia > Rodentia > Cricetidae > Peromyscus > Peromyscus californicus. The sequence continues at coordinate 153,657,943 of NW_026294584.1, read as the reverse complement.
GCTTCCTCTGTGCTAGTCAAGTGCTCTCCTGGGTGAGCTACATTTCAGCCTCTATTATTATCGTCATTGCTTCACTCCTCCAGTGTGCTTCCACAGTGAGTTCAGTGTAATGGCCTCCAGCAAGAAAACGGAACTCATCATTAACAGTTTTGTATCACAGCTAGAAAGTTCACAATGATTCCTTTCCAAACATCCAAGAGTAACTATTCTTACCCTTCTTGATAGGTAAAGGAATTTTAATTGACATTTTAAAATGGTAATTACTAAGACCAGATATGTATTCCAGACATTTATGTAGCTTATACAATGTTTTGGTACTGAATGTTAAATTAACCAAACCCATTCAAGAGACATCACAGATGATCAATTTTTCTTCCTAAGCCCTTTCAATCTTTCATTTTCTTTCAATATAAAATGTTAAATCCATCAATTATGCATGTGGCATTTCCTAAAAGCCAAATCTAGCTTACCAGGAAAAAAACACACACACAAACCCAGAATCACCCTGCTTCTTGCTATAGAAAGACTCCAGATGTCAGCTCAAATCCAAACTACTTCAATGAGGATTTATTAATGAATGACTGCCAGCAATGAGCATGAGCATACTGTGGCCCCAATCCTTCTGCCTCAATGACGTCAAGACCTCCACAGCCCTGTATTTCCTGGGCAAGTGTGGGGAAAATCCAGGTCACTCATTACTGGAGCATGAATGTTAACAAGCAATGTCTCCCAGCCATTGCTGTTATCTGGCCTGAGACGCATCTGCCATCAACATCTAAATCCTTGAACATTATTTTGGGCTTGCTATTATTAGAATAGAGCTATGCAGTCTGTACATGAGGCAGAAATTAGAATTAACCATGAATTTTGGGGAAGTGGTCCATCTTATGATCCCACATAACTATATTCATAAGTGTTCAATGGACCATTATTCATGTGCTTATTTCCCAGCCTAGTGATTGACTCTTCAATCTTTCATATGAGTTTATGGAATATAGTAACACAAAAAGAGCTATTCTGTCTTATGTTGGGGGCTATGACAATTTGTTTACACTCTAAACAACATGTTCTAAGTCAACATAGTCATCAGCCACCAGCACACAGAGACCATCATCTGTCATGCCCACCTCAAGGCTTGTTCATTCTGTCAATGAATGACTACCAAGGTTGCTGCTCATGTCATTTTGGCCCCAACCTCTAGAAAAAGCAAATGAATGCCTTATTCCTCTCACTCTGCACTCAAACAAGACAGAAATCCTTAGGAAAGAGAGAAAAGTCTCAACTACAGCCACAGATCCACATCCCTAATTAAGTGTAATCAGAGAATTGTCATCTTCAGCCTGGGAATATAGTTCAGTGGGTAGTGTGCTTGCCTTGAGTATATGACAAACTGAGCTTGACCCCAGGTCTTCAAAGACCTGGTATGATGGCACAGGCCTGCAACCTCAGCATTTGGCATTTGGATACAAGAGGATTAGGAGTTCAATGTCATCCTCTGCTACAAAGGGAATTCAAAGCGAGTCTGGGAACACATGAGACCATGTCACAATAAATAAATAAATGAGTTAATAAATTAATAAATATCACATTCAGATTCATAGTATCTTACTGAATTTAGAATAATCCAATTTGAGAAAAAAAAACACTTCAAAGATTTCCAAGTAACTAATTTTTACAAGAATTATTGGTTTATTTCCTAAGAACTATAAGCTAAATATACAATTTTGCTTTTAACATTGATAATTCTTACAAAATAACAGGGTCCATATGGGAATGGCACCTTATATTCAAGGCTTTAAAAAACAATTTTCTCAAAAGCCTGTTCATCTAAAAAGAGATACTGGTTGCATGGGAGTGAAAACAGAGATGATTTAAAAAAAAAAAAAAAGGTGAGTGAACATCAGACTAATTTGAGAAGGTTCTATAATTAACAATTAAATTGGATCTTGAAAGGTAAATGTTTTTTTTTGCTGTTATTTTTGTTTTGTTTTGTTTCAAGACAGGGTTTCTCTGTGTAGCCCTGGCGGCTATCCTGGAACTCACTCTGTAGACCAGGTTGGCCTTGAACTCAGAGATCCACCTGCCTCAGCCTCCCAAGTGCTGAGATTAAAGGTGTGGGTCACCAAAACTGGCTTGCAAGTAAATGTTAAGGTTGTTTGTTCACCCACATTGAACAGCCTCTAACTTGTTCTAACTTGCAATGGACTGAGTGTTTTGAGATGACTGATGTGTGGGCATCAAATCATGTCATATATGTGATATGAAAAAAAGGTGTCTAGGAAAATGAGGTCTACAGAGAAAGGAAACCCCAGTTTGTGTCTGAAAAGATTGAGCAGCAGCTTGGATTTGCTGAATTCCTACTTCCTTTCATCCTTCAAACTTTCTAGGAAAAAGCAGGCATGATGTTCTCTTCCAGAGAAACATGAAGCCTTGAAGGTCTTGGAGACACTGACTGCAAATGAAGCAATGGATGCCAATTAATGTGCAGTTCAGCTGCAAGGCATAGAGAGCAGCTGCTGGGAAGCCACTGTGCCAGCCCACATCCAATGGCAGCACAGTGGAGTCCAGGAACAGCCCATCAGATGGATGGTCTTTGTGCAGTTTGTCTTAAACATCAGCTTTTTTTTTTTTTTTTAATGTGGAGAAAGGGTCCATCTCTGAAACACCCAGAGAACTCCAGGCTCATTTCTTAATTATGGTTTTTGTTTCATTAAAAGACTGCCAGGCAAGCATGATGTGTAATTAGGAATTCAGGTTCTGTGCTTTTCAGCTTCCTGTCCCAGGGTCCACTTCTTTGTGTATGAACTCCAGTGTTAGAGAAACTTGATGAGACTTCTTTTTGTTCCTGTCAGCTCCCAAGTATTTTGACAATGTGTATTTAAGAGAAAACGATTGAGAAAGCCGAAGTAGGAGGATTGAGAATCTGAGGAAAGCCTGAGCCTCATAGGAAGACCATGCTTCACAAAACAAACAAAGAAGCAAAAATGGAAACTCAAAATGGCAAATCACATCTCTCTAGGAATAGAGATAATTTCTCACATTACAGTATTCTGGTGATTTATTTTGGGCATAAATATTTGTGTTTCCATATCAAGTTAGCAACATTCTTCCACACCACACTAATCGCCATGTGCCAACAAAGGAGTGTACTCTATACTATATCTTGTTGCTAAAACACTTCCCCATATCCAGTCAGATGATCAATTTTGCAATCGTAAGAATCAAAGCAACAAGAACAGATGATCCACTGTGCTCAACATTTACCAGAGGAAAGGCTGTTTGAGGCACTATATAAAAATATCTAGTGAGACTGAACCGAGTTCAGGTTGGAAATCTGGATAGCGTTTGAGGGGTTTGAGAAGACAAAATTCAGTGTGATTTTCTTGAACAGATGTAAACAAATATTCAAATGTTTGTCACTTTTAGGCTGCTAATTATGTCACTTGACATGAAAATAGCAAAGAGTAAACTCCCCAGAACTGCACAGTTGGTTAAGATTAGATTTAATGTGGCAAAAGTCTTCTAATATAGATGGCCATGAGTAACATGAAACACTATCCACACGTTTATTTAACCACTGATCTTTCTCTGAGGGCTAAAACCCTTCAAGGCTCAGGTCTCCTACTTCATATTCTATCTCAAATTCTTTTTTAAATAAAATCACTTTATTATAGCAAATTCACAAAGACATCACATAGCTACAGTAAAGAAGACTCTCAGAAACAACTCCTTACCCAAGCCCAACCCTACACATCTCAATGAACCTCTAAACCACTAGCATAGCCATTCAGGAGCCAGAGAGCTCCACATGTGCTTTTATACTTTCATTATCAACTACATTTTTATTCACTTATCTATCACTAAAAAGAAAAAAATGACAGAGTTGAAACTAGAAAATATAAAGCTGTATATATTCATGTGTCAGTGTTCCTATATTTTGTCTTTTCTCTTTACCTTATATTATCTCTCTTGATCTCTTTTCTGAATTTTATACTATGCTCCAACTTATAGCTGCTTACATATATACATGTATATGAGGGAGAACATACTGACTTTTTTTGAGTTTGGGTCACCTCACTTTATATCATCACACTAAGTACATCCATTTTTTCTGCAAATTTCTTGGTTGCATTTTTCTTTATGGTTGAAAATATTCGAATCTATATGCATATCATATTTTCGCTATCCATCCATCGATAGACATCTAGGTTGGCTCCATTTCCTTGCTGCTATAGTAACTAGAGCACCAATAAACCTGAATGTGCAAAGATCTCTGTGGTAGGACGCAGAATTCTTGGAGTGTATGCCTAGGAAATATAGTTGGGTCATATGGCCTCTAAATATTAAAGCCAGAAGATATAAATAACCTAAACAGGCCTATTACAAGCAATGGGATCAAAACTGTCATCAAAAGTCTCTCTATAAAGTCTAGGATGGAATGGATTCACTTCCAAAGTCTTTCAAATGTTAAAGAAGATTTAATAGCAATTCTTAAATTTTCCCACAAAATAGAAAGTGAAGAAACACTACCAAATTCCTCCAAGAAGCCATTATAATCCTGGTACCAAAACTAGATAACAATACAACACAAAAAGGACAACTATAGACTAATTTCTCTGATAAACATTGATGCAAAAATCTTCAAGCAGACACTTGCAAAACAAATTTAGGAACACGTTAAGATCATACATACAACATGACCAAATTGGCTTCATATCAGAGATGCAAGGTTGGTTCAACATATGTAAATCAACTAATGTAATAGAGCATATAAAAAAGTAAGAGAAGAAATCACAGTCATCTCTATTGATGGTGCCTCTATTGGGCATTACTGTTTATTCCACATGGACTGAGCTGTCTATAGAAATGAACTATCCTTATTTGTAGGAACACTATAAACGAACGTGATGAACAATCCTTGAAGTTAACCCCATCTCAAACCATTACCACAAGAGCTGCTTGTGTTAACAGACTACTCTGGAAGAACATAAGTCATCTACAGAACCTCAAAACAGTACAAGTTTTATGTGTTTGCTTTAATTAATTGCTTGACAAACAAGTACTTCTGAGATTTTAAGAAGCCAAACTAGTGACTTCTGGCAGAAAAGTAGATCTGCAGAGAACTTCCCACCCCATGATGAGAAGAAAGGCAAGCTGGTGAAGCAGATGAACCACAGGAAGACTTTGTAAGTATATATTTGGTTGTTTGAGAGGAAAGAAAAGAATTGGAGGGGGTTCCCTAAGAGATTTTGCAAAAAGCATATAATTGTTTTTTAAGGACCTCATTCTTGAGGCTAGCATCTAAATAACAGAGTAAAAGAAGTCATGTTAGGTTTCTTCTTATTCACAATGGTGTACCTTTCTATAAGTCTATTTCATTTCCCAAGGTTATATAAATCCTGCTCTGTGCTTTCACCCCCAGCATATTGAGTTATACACTGGATGTGTGGCTTCTGCACAGGATTTTAATCAACACAGGCACACTAGCTGTAAAACAGGGCTGAATTCAGAGTGAAGTAATATACACCTCTATAAGCAACAAATACACACATTTGTGTATTCTTAGGAAATAGTAAAAAATGATGTCATATTAATAGTAACTGGTATCTCCTGGAACTTACTAGACATTCGTCTGACAACTGGATGCATGATATGCTCATAGAATATCAACAATCACAATTTTACACTAATGTATGCAAATTAGATTCTACCCCCACACTGCCAAAAAGGTTTGAAGCTGCCTCAGAGAGTTCTTTGCTAGACTACAATCAAACAATACTTCTGTTAGGCATGAATTCTCACAGGAGGTGTTCATTGGTTCTCACCTGGAAGCTCAGAGGTATAAGGAAGTTCTGGGGGAAAAGCTAAGGATCATGGATAACTAAAACCATATCTTTATATTATGAGGAGTGCTTCATTTGGGAAGAGTTCTGACTTTAAACTGGCGTACAGTTATTAATCATAATAATAATTAACCTCACAATCCTAATCTTAACTTCTAAGTTTTTCACCACAGATGTAACTATCTTTATTCCCTTATAATTGTATGAAGAGGGGAAAATTATGATAGCCAAACTCAGTAAATTTTGAACAATAAATGTGACAATAAATCATCGTTCTAGGAGAAAATTGCCACGTTTCTGAAGTATTAAAAAAGAACACTTGTTGAATATCAAATACTTTGATATTAGCCTATGAATTAAAAAAATTGAAGTACAAATTCCTTGACAATAGAATTCCAGGGGCTGGAAAGATAGCTTAGTAGTTAAGAGCATTGTGTGCATTTTCAGAAGACCTAGGTTTAATTCACAGCATCAACATTGCAGCTCACAACTATCTTTACTCCAGTTCCAGGGGACTCAACAACTCTGGCCTCTGAAGACACTAGGCATACAGATGGTGCATAGAAATACATGAAAGAAAAACACCTATATACATAAAATAACAGAATAAAACAAAAAGAAGGAAGACAATAGAATTCTATCTATGTTGCAAAATGAAGAGAAGTTTGTCTTTAAAAATCTGTCTTGGGGCTGGAGAGATGATGACCCAGTAGTTAAGACTGCTTCCTGCTCTTACAGAGAACCCAGGTTCAGGTCCCAGCACCCACATCAGGTGGCTCATAATCCCCTGTAACTCCAGCTTCAGGAGTAGCTGACATCCTCTTGTGGCCTCCACAGGGATTCACACTCATAAATTCACACAAACACAGATAAATGTATAAATTTTAAAAAATAACTTAAATCTTTATAAAATCAAGAATTCTTTAAAAATCTTTCTGATTATCATAACCTACAAATGAAAAAAATAATGGCTGGGTAATTTTAAAGGTAAGATGAAGATTTTAAAGATTTTTAAAAATAAATCTCACATGCCTCCCTTCATTGTCAAAATGATGGTTAAAAAAATATCAAGTGTGAATTCTGATAATAACTTGAACAAATGATTTTACCTCCATTAATCTCCATTTCCCTATGAGAAAATTAAAGCAAACAAAATAAATTTATAGGGTTCTTCTATGGATCAAATCAAAAGGCATACTTAAAATACTTCTCATGGTGTGAATAACTGCAAGCTATTATTAATTCAAGATAAAAGCCGTGTCTTCACAGCCAGTTTTTAACCTCTCCTGCTTTTGGCAACTTTTTCTTCGCACAAGTACTTTTCCAAGCCAAGCCTCTCGAGACCGGTTCAATTAAAAACATAACTACCTATAAACAAATGGTAAACTCTACTTCTGACATGCATGCTCACACACGGCTGAAAAAGGTCCTGTGCTTGTAGCTTGCTCTGAACTCCACCCAAAATTTAGAGGCATAAGTGGATGGATAACGGGTTGGAGGGTGGATGGGTATGTGATTAAGCAGGGTCTAGAAATGTTAGTGGTGAAATTTAGCTGGAACAAGCATGGGTGCTCAATATAAAACATCACAAATTTTACATTTGTTTATATTTTTCCATCTACAAGATGGAAAAGGAGGAACCTAGGCATCCAGCACACTTCAACAACAACAAAAAAAAAAAACCCTCACTGAATCTAGAGAAATTCCAAAATTGCCTCCATAGAAGGGAGGAACAGTACTACCTAGTTACCTAGTTCATATCCAAAATAATGCTCATAAAGAGTTACAAACATGGCTGGAATTTTCACCCAAACACAGGAGGCCTGGGGTGTCTGGCTGACGTAGAAACATACTCATGAGGTCGATAATGGTTTTCCTTTATTCCACAATAGCATGTCAAACGGTCTTGTCATCCCTTCCATCCTAACCAGGTTTTAACCAAGTAGCACATCGGCACTTGATATTCCTGAAGAAAATGTTATGTAGAAAAATGAATTTTTGCATATTATGTATTAAATATTAGCAACTGGGTGATATATATAAAGCTCTCAGAATTCAGCCTACCCTGCTGCCCTGCCTCACTTCCATGCTTTAACCATAAGCCATTCTGCAGACAGCTCCTCGGTTTTACATTTAAGAGAAATTATTGTAGCAAAAACTCAGGGTTTTTTTTTTCAGCTCTATTTCTCTAACTGCATATTGAGTTATTCCTTAGTAGTTTGTTTATCGACTAGAAATTCATTTTTATGACTGCAGAATATTTTCTTAACAATAGAGCAGGGTTTCATGGTTCTGGATGAAAATTTGAAAGGCTGCAGTCCTGGCGTTCTTAGAAATTTTCATGGTGATTGTCATGAAATTTTGTGAGATACATCTGCTGACTGACAGGTTTTACTTTTTGCTGTAATTTTTTAAGAAAAAAAATGGTAAAAAAAAAAGGGGGGGAGAGGTCTTGGGGTGAAATATTAATTCAGACATTCAGTGCGTCACATTTCAAAGACAATTTCACAAGCCATCTGTGGACTCTGAAACCCTGAAGACTGTAAGGAACACATCTTTCATTTTGTACCTTATTGGTAAGGAAGTTACCTTGTACCCAATAGAGTAACATTCCTCAAATTTGGCTCAACAGAGAGAATGGGAGCCTGTCTAAGTGCTCAACAATATTCATAGAGGCATGACAATTTCCCCAGGTTCTAGATTTTTAGAGAGAGGAGATAAATGAATACTCAGCTGCCACTTGAATATAGGACAATCATCAGTTATATTCTTAATAATTTCAATGCATAGCTTAATAAGTACTGACATTTGAAGTACATTGAATCAAAACAATTAGACGGAATGTGCCAAGAGCTATAATTTGGTTGTCATATTTTCTTGCTCTTTGGGGAAGGACTTTATATCTAACCCCCAAGGTTTGGATCCCCAGGGACCTAAGCATATGTTCAAGAGACCCAGAGTATCCACATCTTGGATCATTTGAATAATCACATGAAATTAATTCTTCTTCATTATCAACTGTATTTCTCTTTACTAGATTTACAGAGTGTTTGACACCACAGACTAGAACAGTACAGACAATGACCAAGGCAGGGATCTGACACTTCATCTTTAAGTTTGTATAATTAAGGTGGAAATATTATACACTGCCATTTTTCTTGGCTAAGTCTTGAAATTATTATCCTTTATTTTTATATTCTAATTATAGCAAAGTTGACAACATTATTTGTTATACATCTACTAAATTTATCCCAGTAAACTCAAATATCATAATACCAAGTAGCACAGAACACAACTACCTTTCAACCCAGCACTGTTATTAACAGGAGCCTGGTGTCTTCCAAGTCTAAGTGTATTATAGATCATCTATATTTAGGAGGCATTAGCATTTTGCTATTCTTCTGTACTTTATGCTGTGCAAACATTTTTTCTAAAATTCCCACAATCATCAAAAGAAGAATTAGAGCCAGAACAAAATCACTTGCTGAACCTGCCTCCTGATGTTCAGGGACCCTAACAGCTCCCCTTCCTCTGGTACCATCATCACCACCACCTGTCAGAATAAGACAGCAAAGGTTAAGTTTATCCTGTGGTCAAATGAACGAAGGATACCAAAGAACTCTCCTTTCTAACCCCTAGAACCTGTGAGGTTTTCCTTTTGTTTTCAATTTCTCAATAGAGATTCTTCAGAATTATAAAATGAAGGTGTCTAAGATGACCCAGGATTATCTGGCCGGGTCCTACATGGAACCTCAAAGGTCTCTAGAAGGGAACAGTGGAGGACACAAGAAGAGCAGAGGCAACACAAAGGCGGAAACAGGATGCTAAGCTGCTGCTCTGCAGATGGTCATGGCATCTTCAGAAGTTGGAAAAGAAAGAAAATAATTTTCCTAAAGTCTACCAAGAAAGGCAGGCTTTGCAGACACTTTGCTTGCAGTCCAGTGGAACTGACTGCATATTTCTGACCTGCATAATTGGAAGAAAATATGTGTGCATTATTTTCAGCTGCTGGCTCAATGACAACACATTAAGAATCTATGGGCAACATAAATTAGAAAAAAAAGAGGATACAAAGTTGGGTGTGTGGGGAAAAATTGGGGAGAAATTGGGGGAAGGGTAGATATGAAATCCCATTGAACTGAATGAAATTTTCAAATAATAATTAAAAACTTTTTAAAAAGATTTCTCATGTTGGTAAATAATCATTTAGTTTTATTAAAGTGTGACTCTGAGGACATGTCCTCTGCAATGTCTTAGTGGTTTAGACATTAAGCTATTTATGGTTTCCAAACATTTTGCCCTTTAGTCCAAGCCAAATTTGAAAATTCCCCAAAACTAGATTAAAAGCTCAGCATTCCAACATCTAAAATGACTTTGGAGGAGACTGATAAGATTTAGAGTTTGAACATTCTTTATTTGTTTCTCGGTATACTGAGGGTCACTGGCTACTTGCTGTTTTTTCTGAGAAATAGTTCTGAAGACAACTTGCAGCTGTGACAATCTAGCCACAAACATGAATAAACCCCTGAGAGAGAGAGAGAGCAGATCCAGAGAGAGATGTAACAACTGAAGATCAAGGCTCCACAGTTACATCTTAAGAGGGAAAACAAAAGGTAGAATCCCTCTATTAGTTTCCAGAATTTCTTACCAAGTGGAGCTTGAAGGGGTGAGAAGGGAGGAGCTCAAGTTGTAAGAATGTACAGGAGCAACAGCTCCATGAAGCCAACGCCATGGAAGCCATTCCAGGCAGTAGAGATTTCCCAGTGAGTGCTCATAAAGGAACAACACAAAAGGAATGAAGTCGGCAGCAGTGTGTCAAAGATACTCAGCGTGTCTGCAGGGGACAGATGAGGAGTCCTTTCCTTTCGGCTGGGGATGTGGCTGAGTGGGTTGAATCTTACCAAGCACTCAGGTATCCCTGGGTTCAAACCTCAGAATTTCATAAAACCAAACATGGTGATGCACACCTATAATCCCAGCACTCAGAAGATAAAGGTGGGTGGATCAGGAGTTCAAGGACATCCTCAGCTACATAGTGAGTTCAAGACTAGCATGGCCTACAGGAGCAAATCAAAGGAAGGAAGGAAGAGAAACTCATGTATCATACATCAAATATTACTTTGGTATAAAATCCAAAACTAATTATTCCTTTGAAATGTGAAATTTTAAATGAATAACACCAATTTAGCCAGAATTAAAACACCTAGAAAATCCATGTGTTTTTTAATGTTCCATTCCTCGAGACTGTGAGGAAACAGAGAATTGGATTTAGAGAGGTATGAATCTGCTGTTCAGAACATGCTATCGAACTGCTCCTAAGATGTATAAGGATAACTGGAGACACTGTGATCTTCTGCCCTTCTCCACAAACAGGGATCTGTGAAGCAGATGTGCAGAGGGCAGGAATGACCTGGACCAAAGGTTCCTTGCGTTCACTTGCTGAGGGAGCCTTTAAACAACCCAGTGCCCTGGCCCTGGGGAAGAAATGTTCATCACTCATACTTAAAAATTCTTGAGGAGACTTAAGGTACAGGCTAGTTTGAAAATACACACACTTAAAAACCAAATTGTTTCCTACCCTAACTGGACTCTTCAAAATCCTATAGTAAGTCTGAAGTACTTAAATGCAGGCTGTTCTCTAGATGTGTGAAACTACCCTCCAAAAGAAAGCCTAGGGATGCATATTTAGTAGCTCCAACACTGTAACAAAATACCACAGACTGGGTAGCATTAATCAACAGCCATTGCTTGTTTCACAGTTGTTGAAACTGGAAGTCCACAATGATGGTACCAACATGGTCAGTTCCTGACTAGAAGTCACCCCTTGTGTTGTGAATTTCAGCCTTCTCATGTGGACAGAAATCACACACTCATCACATCAAGCAGCTCCACTCTCATAACTGCATCTAAACCTGGTTACCTTCCTTTGCCAATTACCATCACCCTGCGCTAACAGTGCTTATGCATATGAATTTGGGCACTGGTGCAATATAACTCAGCCCACCATACTACATTTTAACCTTTTTTAATTTTATTTTATTTTATTAACATTTTTTTCATTTATTTTACATACCGACCAGTTTCCCCTCCCTCCTCTCCTCCCAGGCCCCTCCTTCCCACTCCCGTCTACCCCCTTTCCCATCCACTCCTCCGTCTCCATTCAGAAAAGGGGCAGGCTTCCCATGGGATCAAACAAAGCATGGCACATTAAATTGAGGTAGGACAGAGCCCCTCCCCCTGTATAAAGGCTGGGCAAGGTAATTCAGCAAGGGGAACAGGTTCCCAAAAGCCAGCTAAGTGCCAGGGACAGGTCCTGATCTCACTGCTAAGAGCCTTTAAAACAGGCCAAGCTACACAACAGTCACACACATGCAGAATGCCTAGGTCGGTCCCATGCAGGCTCCCTAATTGTTGGTCCAGAGTTCATGTGTTCAGGTCAGCTGTTTCTGTGGGTTCCCCTGTCATGACCTTAACCTCCCCTCCCCCCGGCTCCTAAAATCCCTCCTCCCTTTCATCAGTAGGACTCCCAGAATTCAGTTCAGTGCTTGGCTGTGGATCTCTGCATCTGCTTCCATCAGTTACTAGATAAAGGCTCGCTTATGACAATTAGGGTAGTCACTAATCTGATTATGGTAGATGACCAGTTCAGGCACCCTCTCCACTATTGCTAGGAGTGTTAGCTGGGGTCATCCTTATGGATTTTTAACCTTTTTTGAGGTAAGTAGCTGGGGACTGAACCTACAGCCTTGCCTATATGAGGCAAGAACTCTACTACTGAGCCACAATCCCAGCCTAGCACTGCTTCTCAAAAGTGTCAGAACAAGGGGCCAGAGAAAAAGCTCCATGATTTAAGAGCTTCTGCTACTCTTATAGAGGACACAAATTTAGTTCCTATCCTGCACATTAGGTGGCTCACAGTCACACATAACTCCAGCTCCTGGTGATCTAATATCCTCTTCTGGTATCTGTGGGCACCTGTACTTGTGAACATGGGAACACACATGCACACGCGCACACACACACACACACACACACACACACACACACACACACACACTACCACCACCACCACCAACAGCAACAACAACAACAACAATTAAGATAATTTTTTAAGTATTAGAACAAGCATGATGCTCAGCCAAAACTTATACTTAAAGATTAAAAAATCAGAGAGTATTATATTTGAGGTGAACTACCACTTCCCCACTCCTGCCAAAGGTATCAAAAAAGTATTAACTTAAAATAGCACATTTTCCCTGTTCACATTGTTATAGGTTTATAATCACGTAGCTCTAGACTGAACTCTTTAATATCAGCAGTTATGCTTGAAATCAAGGAAGACACCCAGGATACCATCTTCTGCTATATAGGTGTCTAGTTTAGCCATCACTAATCATAAACAGCTAAAATGGAAGCCTACCTTATATCTGCCCCTACATTATGAAATTTGTGAAAGAGAGCTTATTAACAAAATTATTTCTTTCATAAGACAAACCTTCAGCACATTTTTTAAAGTCTGGATAAGTATAAAAATAATAATAGTGAAAAATTGTTGCTATGCAAATGAGAAATTTAGAAAATAGAGTTGTTAGCATATATGGGAGGGATATAAGGAATTGGAAAAGATAATAACAGGGTTGAAAGGTGAAGCATGATGGTGTACAACTGTAATCTCTGCAGGAGGGGGTGGAGGTAAGAGGATCAGGCATTCAAACCATTTTTATACAAGGAGTTTGAGGGCAGCAAAGGATACAAGAGACCCTGTCCCAGAAAGCCAAAGAGGAAGGTGGAAGATGAGTGGTGACTCCAGACAATGGAAATCCTGGAAAGCAGGGATACCAGGAAGCAGGGCAAAGTGGTATAAGTCACTCAGCATCAGAACTACTTTGCCCTGTCAGGGGCTGAGGACACATTACTGATATATTGACAAGATCACCAAGGGACCATAATCCCTAGCAAAGCCTCCTTGTTCTATCACTAGGTCAAGCTAATAGACCTTGTGGATAAGAATCCCACTGAGGTAGAAATTTACTGAGGAGAGACGGTTCAGGTTTCCACAAAATCCAGAGGAATTATCCCTAAACCAGAATTTCTCATAATAGATGACACTGTCCCTGAAATATAGATTGATATCCCTAAGGACACATAAGTAAAGGATCTACTATCTTTGTGAAAAACATTCTTTAGAGTTCCCTGAAAGCCTTTCCAAAGCATTTTTGCCATCAGAAGGCCTGTTTTGATGATACTCTGCATGGCCTTAGACATCACCTGAGACATCACCCATCTTTAGAGCATTATTAAGCCCAGGTATATCATTTTGTCTCATTTTACTTCCTAAACAACTTAGTATTTCCCTAATCCTCCAACATAGTATTAAACTTAAATATGTCCCTCTAGATGTTATCTGGTACGTGGCATCTTTTCAGTGAAGGCATCCAAACATACCTGTGGGGTCTGTGGTGATATTTTAATTGTGCTGAAATGTGATTTTATTTGTATGTTAATAAATAAAGTTTGCCTGGAGATCAGAGGTCACTAGTGAGCCAGGAACAGAAGTCAGGTGGTGGTAGCCCATGCCCTTAATCCAATCACATGGCAGGCAGAGTCTCTGTGTGATCAAGGACACAGTCAAGAGTGGTGACATGAACCTATATATAATCTCAGTACCAACCATAGAGACCTGAAGGTCTGTATAGACAGACAGTGATGAGGAAATCATGTGGTTGGGTTTAGAGCCAATGAGAAGGCAGAACAGAAAGGCAATAAAAAGACAAGTCAGACAGGAAGAAACTCTCAGGGTAAGCAACCCCAGTGAGTGGTAAGCTAGAGGTAGTCTTGGCTCTTCGCTAGTGCTCTGATTTCTTGGGCTTTTAACTCTGTATTTGGCTCTGTGTTTCTTATTTTTTTTTTTTTTTTTTTTTTTTTTTTTTTTTTTGGTTTTTGGTTTTTCGAGACAGGGTTTCTCTGTGTAGCTTTGCGCCTTTCCTGGAACTCACTTGGTAGTCCAGGCTGGCCTCGAACTCACAGAGATCCGCCTGGCTCTGCCTCCCGAGTGCTGGGATTAAAGGCGTGCGCCACCACCGCCCGGCCTGTGTTTCTTATTTAATAAGACTGTTTAGAAATTCATCTACAGGGGTCTAAAGTACTTTTTTTCTCATTTTTTTTTGTTTTGTGTTTCAAGACAGGGTTTCTCTGTGTAGCTTTGCGCCTCTCCTGGAACTCACTTGGTAGTCCAGGCTGGCCTCGAACTCACGGAGATCCGCCTGGCTCTGCCTCCCGAGTGCTGGGATTAAAGGCATGCGCCACCACCGCCTGGCAGGTCTAAAGTACTTTTAAGCTAATATAATTATTCAAAGTATTACTAAAAAGATTCTGAGTTGACTATCAATTTTAAAAATGAATTATTTATTTTTATATGTATGACTGTTTTGCCTACATGTATACGTGTACACTATGTGTGTGCCTGGTCCCCATGGAGATCAGAGGAAGGTGCTTGATCTCCAGGAACTGGAATTACAGACAGTTGGGAGCTGTCATATGAGTCCTGGGAACTCTACTAGGCAGGTGCTCTGGAGGAGCAGTCAGTACCCTTAACCACTGAGTCATCACTCCAGTCCCAATTTATCAGAAAGTCAGTTTCTATGTAGAGTAAATTAAATGTCCTGCATATGAATATTTTCAGGAAAGTACCTCAGGAAGCAATGTGAGACTGATGAGCAATGAATGGGTGAGAGGTAGGAAGCAGGATACCATGAGGAGGCACGAGGACAATTTAGACAGAAAGTGACTGAGGCTGGATAATGCTTTGCGAATAAGGATGAGCTAACAGATGCAAACCCAGTCAGACTTCACAACAAAGCACAAGTGAGGAGTGAAGTTGAGGACAGAGACCCTGGGAGGGCTGTGGAGATGGCTAGCTTGGTAAAATGCTTGCTGCACGTGCTTGAAGACAGGAGTTCAGATCCCCAGAACCCATGTAAAAAGTCAGGGGAGGTAGTACATGCCAAAGAAAGGGGCTTCCTGGAGCTAGCTGGCCAGCCAGTCTAACTGAACTGACAAGCTCCATATTCAGTGAGAGACCCTAAAACATAAGATGGAGAGAGATAGAGGAAAACACCTTAACTTCTTTCTTCCACAGGTATCCCACCCCATACATATTCACACACACACACACACACACACACACACACACACACACACACACACACACACAAAAATGGATATTAGCTGTAACCTGCTGATAACTAGAACCCCAACAATTACTGAGGTATCTAGGGAAAAAATATGAAAACTATCAGTCATTCTCTGGTTAAAGAATGACTTGGAGAATTTCAAAGTTCACCATGAAAAAGAAGGTCTTCACTGTCTATCACTACATAAAGAGAAAAAAAATCTAACAGCAGTGTTAAGCAACCTCTGCCCTCCAACATCTCATGCCTAATTATAAACAGGTTATCAAGCAAATGATCACTGTGTTGTAAGATGCAGAGGAAGCAGTGGATGACCACCTCAGCTTTGAACTTCAACTCCCAGTTTACTGTGGCAGTATGGGGACTCACATCATTTAGACATGGTCATGATAGGCTTGACAAAGTGACCAGACCTATGGTAGCCAGTAAGGTCTTCAGTCACCTCTCCTCTGGACTTGTTTTTAAAAATACCTCCTGGCAGAAAAGTTCAGAGACTGTGTAAGTATGATTGGTGGTCTATCCATCTTTTTGTGTAGAAAAGGCTACCAAAATCCAGTCACAGGGCCACAAATCCACCACTATTGGGCAGTGAACAAACAAACACTTTGAAAGGATTTCTTAATTCCTCTCTGCTGTAGTTAAGTTAAAGGTCATAACAACAGTGAAATACTTCTCTTGGGTCTGGCAGGCATCGAACTGCATGCATGTCAAGGGAAGAAGAAAGAGGGAGATAAGCAGCAGGACCACAAAGACCAGGCAGCCTGTGCCATCTCAACCTTTTCTCACCTCCTTAGGCAGCTACAGTCACAACTGCCAGAATTCTGATGTCTCTCCCGACTGTTTATCTTTAGTCTGCACCATTTATCTTCCAAGTTGTACATTACAGAGGTACTTTTACAGAGGACAAAATGAGAACTAAAGAGATTGCAAAGGTTTCTCAAGACCACAAGTTACTTACAATCCTTAGTCACCCACATCCTAATTTCCAGACAAAGACTAATGACAATAAGGAATAAGTATAGGTGCAAACTGTATATTGCATAAAACATTTCTCAAGGAAAGCACGATTCAGAGGCAGCTTAGAGTATAAAAAGAATATTCAGAAACCTATTACAAACAGAAAAATAAATCCATGAGGAATTTAGGAACTCAACGCTTGCACAACAACATTGCTATTTTAAACCTGAGTGATGCAGTTTGCTTTGCCTGAGAATGAGGGGGAAATCACAAAGGAAAACATAGAAGGCAGTTCTACTTATTATTGAGAGTTTCAAGAAATGTTTTTTCCTCCCACTGGTCAACATGCTACAGAGAAATGCTAAGAGCAAGGTGAATGTCTTGGGCCACTGAAATAGCTCAGTGCACTTGATGTCCAGCCCGAGGACCTGAGTTCCATCCCCAGAATCCACATTGTAGAAGGGGGACCCAGCTCCCAAAAGTTGCCCTTTAATCTCTACATTATAGAGATTATAATGTATACACATGTATATACACACACAGAGCAAATAATTATACATTTTTATTAAAAAATAAATAGAAAATCCTTTATAAACGGAGAAATGAAGACTAATATCCAATAAATGAAGCCATATTCCATGATATTAAGAGATTACCATATAGTGAGATAAAATTGAAATATAAAAAATATTTTCATATTATCAAGAATAGTAACTCACTTTTAAAAAATCATTTAATGATGGAATAGACTCTCTATAAGGTCAGGGAATAATATAGGAAAGCATTCTGTAAAACGTTTAAGGCCTATAGGGTCTCAACAATTTTAAAGATTTTCCAGTTTGCTTTTTTTTAAGGAGTGTTGAATTTATTTAAAATATATTTATTCAAAGAGTTTGGACTATCTTTATCATTCATTCAAAATTTATTTCAAAATTAAAGATTCCTGAACACATCCCTAGAGTATTAATCTCTCCTTTACCTTCTTCCTTAGAAAATCTCTTGGAGACATTTCATGTATTTATACTCTATCCTTCTAAAATATGCCTACCTGCTAGCCCTCACATCAGATTTTCTAAAAGATGAAAATAACCAGTAACTCAGAATTTATGTTTAGCAGCTGTCTTCTTCTATTCCCAGCTAGATAAAAGTTGAACATATTTATTAAAATAAGATGTAAGTCGAGGGGTCTAAAAACCAAGGGAAAGATCTGGGAACATATACAACAGAGTCTGCCTACCCAACCCCACAACAAAAACAAGTAAAGGAATTCACAAACAAAATGTGTGCTTATTTCTTCAAAGTTTACACTCACAAGCTTGATATTTAATCCCACAAAAAGGGAAACATTTAATCCCATAATTAGTGATGGGGAAACAAGGGTATCATTAGTAACTAGAGCAAGTGGTGATGTGTAAAGAGTGAGGACCAAGCTTCACCTAGTAGACACATGTGTCAGCAGACAGTGGCTTGTTCCATTGATCCACTACCTCTTTAGCTTATGGAAGCACTGTGATAAAAATTCTTAAGTAAGGGTTAGAGATAGAGCTCAGTTGGTAAAGCCCTTGCCTAGCAGGCAAGGCTCCTTGGCTTCAATCCCCAACACTACATAATCCTAGTGTACTGCTTTCATCCCTACCTCAAAAGGTGGAGGCAGGAGGAATCAGAAACTCCAGGCCATCCTTGATTACACAGTGAGCTTGAGAGCAGTCTGTGAGTGCATGAAAGTCTGTCTCAAAAATCCCCAAACCATACAGAATAATTCTCAATTAGGAGGGTATTTTTGTTTAGAATTGTTAAAGTCACTTAAATTTGTTAAAGTTGTTTGTTCAGGCTGGGGGTGTGGCTCAGTGGTCTAGCTTGTACTTAGCATGCCCAAGGCTCTGGGGTTAAATGCCTAGCACCAAACAAGAAAAATAATCTAGAAGATTTTAAAATCCTATTTGTTCGTATAACAAACACTAACTTCAGCCACAGACTATGGCCGGCAGTACAAAGTTTTTGCCCTCCCCAGCAGCTTGCTGTCTTTGCTGGCTTTCCAAGTGTCTGGCTGTCAAGAGCAGGAATGGGAACAATTTCCATGTTGCACAACACAGTTCAGTGTATTCAAAAAAGGGTGGGGCCTTGGGACTTGCAGCCACTATTTGGAGAAATCTCCAGGGAACACGCTTTTCAAGAGTCAGAAGAGAGAAAAATAAATGGGCCACAAGGTCAGGCTCCAACCTGCTGACTTAGTTCCCTGGCTCTCCACACTCATCAGTGGCCTCAAAGCAACACAGCCATAAAAACATGGTTTCTTAATGATCCAAAATCTCAGAGAGAGAGAGAGAGAGAGAGAGAGAGAGAGGGGGGGGGAGCGAGCATTAAGATGAGTAACATCTTCTGGCACAAATTTATATTATTTATAATGTTTCCTTCTACTGGGACATTCTTTTAAACATAGTCTCTGGAGTTCTAAGAACCAAGAACCATTTGTTCTGTCCACTTCCCTAACTTCATTTGACTCCAGGACTTTAACTCCTGTATGTTCTATTTTATTGAAGACATACAACCATTTTTTGAATTGCATAAGATCAAGTACCTAAGGTCGTGAACAGTCTAAAACACACAGTTCTCAGCTTAAGAAACTGATGAAAGCTTGGCACAGCTTCAGAGCTGTGAGCCTGTGTAATCTAAGAACCTACTAGGAACTCACACAGGGGTTACTTTGTTCTTGGAAGGTGTCTACTGCAAAAATGGAGAAACAAAAGATACTAATACAGAGAAGAAACATCTAGCATTCTCCCATTTTATTCATATTTATCATTACAAAAGAAGACATGTTGAACCAAAGGCTTACAGAGCTTTTTCCAAACTATAGGTAAGATAAAATAAATGGTTGATTGTAAACAAAAAATTTAGGAGTAAAAGTCATGAAATACCTAAGCTTCTAATTTCAAGATTTGTACATAGTTTAAAAACAAACAGATAAAAATAGGACTTCACTATGTAGAGACAAGCTGGCTGGGAACTCACTATGTAGATCAGTCTGGCCTGGAATTGACCACTATGCTGGACAATAAGCTACTGCTCAAATCACAGCACTGAAGTTTCTAAGAGATATTTTAACAATTCAGAATATACCAAGTGCTTCTCCTCAAGCATTCTGTTCCCCTTCTGTAAGTCACTGTTAAGTGGTAACTAATGAGAATTTCCTACCTGTCCCCAGAAGTCTCATTGAACTCCATACCCGCTCAACCATTTCTTGTCCCCAGCTGGTCTTTATGGAAGAGAACGCTATGTTATATGCCAGCCTTGAAATACAAACTAGCATGAGCTAAGGGACTACACAAAAGTGATCATCCCAAAAGATAGACTGGGAGGAAATTGTAAATCCATCGAGGTAAACATCTGCCCCCCATAGCCATCCAGAATAACATTGTACCTTATGTATTGATATATATTTATGGGCCATAATCATAAAGAAGTACAAAGAGGAGAAATTTAACTAAAAGCACTTGAGTGGTAGACAGAATTAAGACACAGTGATCTACAGTCAAGGCCTGGACCAGTCTGTGCCAGTGGCTCTTGGTAAGAGAATGAATTGCTTTCTAAACACATCCAATCACCAAGTGTAAGGCATATATTAAACCCATGATCCCTTGAGATTTTATTTGAAGTATCTCAAGCCTATTTCATTGAATTATTAAGTGATTTTATCCATGGATTGCTCATGTAAAGCTGATAAACTCTCCTCCACCCCCAAAAAAATCCTCCATCATTTCAGCCTAATTATGCTGACAGGGCTCCATTCTTAGGAAAAGGTCACTCAAACACAGAGCCACCTAGTGGTCAGCACAGGAAGGTTGTTAACTGCTGCATGAATGACCTATGCTGGGCAGAAAAAAACCCTCAACTTTCAGGGGGGATAAGTGAACTACTCGCGTATAAAAATGAATGTACTCCACAGAGTGCACCTTTCACTGTGTCAAGTCAACGGGAAATTGAAAGAACTGCACACACCCTCATGCATATACCACACACACACACACACACAAAACACACATACATAATTAACTCATACAAACATACACAACACCAAACACATACATACACACATAAAACACACACAGAGCACATACACAATACATAACACACATACAAAGATAACACTACATACAACACATTTACTAACAATGCACACATGCACACACATACACACACAACAAAGGAACACACACATAGACACAATATATGAGAGAGAGAAAACCAGAACACTCCAGAGGGCACAGACCTGGCCCTGGGCTCATCATAACAGCATCCACTCCATCTTTGGTGGCTTTCTGCGTGTTCCTTAGTGGATTAATAGATTATATTTTTATATCAGAAAATAAATGATTTCAACCAGATCTGGTGGCATACACTTATAAGACCAGTACTCCAGAGGCAGAAGCAGGACAATTGTTGTAAGCGTAGGCCAGCCTGGGCCACAAAGGGGGTTCAAGGATAGGCTGGGATACATAGTAAGTAAGCCCTTATCTCAAAAGAAAACAGAAATATTTTTTCACAAACCTCTGGAGAACACTGAAACATATGAGAAATTGTAATCAATAAATAAACATGAGTGTCAAATCAGTGCTCTCAAAGTATGAGATAATTCCCATTTCTAATCATTTATCTTTGTAGACCAAAAGCTTATTTCTGGCATAACTGAAACACCCCCATGTGGTACATGAGCCACAGGTTTGGGTCGCACCTCTTTAGGGAATAATGCATTATTCTATGTAAAAGCCACAATGTATCTTTTGTGAAACTTTTAATTTCAAATACAAAGTACTAAATTTTTTAAAATTAATTTGTTTTGTATGTGTATGAGTGTTTTGTCTGCATGTATGTCTCTGTACCATGTGTGGTATCTGCAGAGGCCAAAAAGGTATCAGATCTCCTAGAACTGGAATTATAGGCAGTTGTGAGCCATCATGTGGGTGCTGGGAATTGAACCTGGGTCCCTTGGAAGAGTAATCACTGTTCTTAGTCACTAAGCCACCTCTCCAGCCACCTAAATTACTTAAAAGCATATTTAAACTGCAAATATAACACAAGTAGGAAAGAGAGAGGTGATGTTTTCTCTCTGCTGAGGGAGGAATGGAGCTTTAGAGAGAGTACAGAGTTCTGTTCAGCTTTGCCACTAAGATGATAAAAGTCTCTTGACCTCTAACCTACTGCTCTTTTAACCTTGTCAGTTTTGATGCCTGGAACTTAAAATTACCTGCATGCTGTTATCACATTTATTTTCAAAAAGTCCCCTTGGAAGCAACGAGGACTGTTTTTCCTATTTTTGTACAGAGATAAGCAACACACTTTTGAGACTAATCATAGTCTACATTTTATTCTTCTGAATTTGGTCCTCTGTAGAGCTTTCTAACTAAATGAATACAGACTTACAAGAAAGTTTGGTATAAATGTTTGGAGTCAAGAAAGGAATCTTTACATATTAAAATTAATGACCAATGTTACAAATGATTTTCCTTTAAGTCAGTACTTCATTATGTATTTGCACATCACAGAAAAATGTGTCATATCGTTATCAAACATTAAAACTAATCCAGTTTCTAGATAAAATGAGGCTTTCAAGGATTCCAAAGAAATAAAACCAAAGCTTTAAAATAGACAGACTAAATTAATGGACTGTAGACAGCAATCCTCAGGAGAAAGATTCAATTCAGTTAGGAGATATGAGCCGAGTCTTCTAAACCACCAAACAGTAGTTTAATTTTTAATATTCCCAATATTGAAAACAATTTGGGAATGCTGCCATTAAGTACTTACAGATGCTAATAACCCTTTCAGTGCATTTTCTTTCTAAGTCTAAAATTTCTAGTGGGGATCCTTTGAGTGGTGGTTCCAATTACAGCTACAGGGGGAAGCTACCCACAGAGCAGTGAGGAGACAGGGGGATGGCTTCATTGCATCCCCCTGCTTTAGTATCCTCCTACTCTTAGGCTTATCACTGTCTTTACAATCTTCTGAAATAATATATACACCACAAATAAAGCAGGACGCACTTTGGAAATATAGGTGAGCTGTCATAATTTTACATGTATTCATTTATTATTTACTATTTATTTATTTAGTGTGTGTGCATGCATATGCATGTGTATGCTATGGCATCTATGTGCTGGGCAGAGGACAACTTGTGGGGATTGCTTTCCTTCTTCTGTGTAGGTCTCAGGGATCAAACTCAGATCCTCAGGCTTGGCAAGTCATTTACTCACTAACCATCTCGTTGGCCTTGACTAGTATCTTTGCTTTACATATTTGTTGAACTAACAGGTCAAAGTTCACAAAAGCTGCTAAAAGGTCATTTTGATACATATGGTGATTTTTTTAAAAATAAATAATTAACCACCATAATTATTTCTTTCACTGGCTGGACTGAATCCAAACTTTAATCTGGATTACTTAGAGGAGAAAGAGAATAAAACAATGATCTTAATCTCATTTTTATAAATGTGTTTATTATTCCTTTTCATTTCTGTGAAATAAAAAGAAAGAGGAAAAAGATGTATGTAAATGTGTTCTATACAGCAATCTATACATTGTCAATCCACATTTTCATGCCTGAAATTACACATAATCCACTGAAATGGTACTATAAACACTCCTACTAAAGAATTGTTAGGAAAAAATGCTATCATATGAAAATTTCAATTATCCATAGAAGTCACCTTGTGATTTTTTTAAATCATGTTACAGACTGACACCATGTATTACTTTCAATTAGATATTTTAAAACTTTAAGTCACTAAGTTGACTTACTAAGTGGAAACACGGTAATATGGTAAATAAGTAGAAAGTGATTTTAAAAACTAAACTCAATGACGAGACTACAGCATGGCATTGAACTCTAGTCTGCTTTCCTTAGAGACTAACAGCCCAAGGACCGCAGCCCTAGTGACAAAGGATAACTGCTAAGTGTCAGGGGGTATAAACCTGACTTGTGTTGCCTGTAACCATGGTCACTAAGATGAGAATCAAGGGCAAACTGCACACACGTCTAACCTCCAAAGTGTGTCTGGTTGTATTTACAACAACCACCTAGACTGCCAGGATTGTGGTATCCACACCTCAAGAAACACACTGTGTGTTATTGCACTGGGCGTACATTACCGGAATAAAAAGTTACATTTCATCAAAATGACGGTGGTGAGGCTACAAAGGGAATGGCATTAGTTGATGATCTCAGTGACTAGGGATTGGCACTATCTAACTCTGTGAGCAGAACCAGTGAACCCAAAGTGGGGAGTGGGTCTACAGAACACCTCAAAGATCCCCAGCTGCTAATCCACCTGACAAACAATACAATCTTTAAAATAATCCATCGGAGCCGGGCGGTGGTGGTGCACGCCTTTAATCCCAGCACTCGGGAGGCAGAGCCAGGTGGATCTCTGTGAGTTCGAGGCCAGCCTGGGCTACAGAGTGAGTTCCAGGAAAGGCACAAAGCTACACAGAAAAACTCTGTCTTGAAACCCCCCCCCCAAAAAAAAAAATCCATCGGAGGCCACTTTAAAAACAAATGTTTAAAAGAGGTCCTGCTCGTGTGGTATGATGGGAGGTTTAAGCAAGGAAAGGGTAGGAAAACACAGAGAAGGTGTTAGGGGGTAGGCTAATCAAAAGTAAGGGTGTATAAAAAACACCACAACAGTAGACAGTGTTTTCCCCCGAGGACGTGGATTAAAAAAATGAAAACCTGTGCAGGATATCTCCCTATGATTTATTGGTCATGGAGGCCTCAGAAGCCCCCAAAGTGATACAGGCCATAGACATTGCCATTGCTCATGGTTGCCCACCACAGCTGGACATAAAGCTAGAACTGACCTGAAAACTGCCTCCTGCTGGCTGGCTCTCAGTGACAGAGGTGCTATGAAACCCCTGGGAAGAACAGTCAGCAATGGCCAATGCAGCAGGGAACACTGAAGGGCAGAGGACAAATCTGCCAGGCAAGATCTGCCACTGGTGCAGTAGTAGCATTGATTCGGGAATAACTACTCACTTTCTGGTTAGATCTGAAACATGCTCCACAGAAGGGGATTCATGCCTATAAGCCTGGCCGTATTACTGGCCCAAGGTGGAAATCTACCACTTTCTTTTGCTAAATTAACATGTTGTCAAACTGACTTCTAAAAAATTATGTTTAAACCCATAGATTAGTGTTGTTCTCACTCCTAGCAAGAGAGGCCTCTTATTGAAGTTGGCAGCAGTTAATGCAGAGAATTGTAGCTGGTCAAAGTTCTGAGACTAAGTGACTGTTGAATGACCGGCCCTAAACGGGACATGTATACCAATCCCCAAGGCTCAAGAAACATTGAAGAGGGGACAGAAAGAATGTAAGAGCCAGTAGATGGGGAAGATTCTGCAAAATGTGATCTTCTGGACATGACATGGCAATTTCTAAAGCCAAGTCAACAAGACCTGTTAGCATTCTACAAGACAGCACTAAGAGGCCTCAGTGGGTTACAAAATAAAATAAAAGTAAGAGGGCATTAACATGGGGTGAAGAGGTGCTTAGGTAGAACAGCAGAGAGGAAGGGAAGTAGATATGATAATGATACACTGTATATGTACATGAGATTGCCAAACAATAAACAAAAGATATCCTGAGAATGTATAAAAATGAGGGGTGTTGTTAATAATCCTTAGACAATTACAAAAAATTCTCCCTGTAAATAAAAGAGAACTGTCTTGTACAAATGGATCAGCTAGGTGAATTATATCATACAATCAATACAAAGAATTATTTTCTATTATAAAAGCTTAAGAATCACTTTGGTATAAACTCTTACCAGGATTTGTTTTATCTTTATGTTGTATTTTTCTTATAAAGTGAGTGTGTGTGATACTACAGAGTGATGCATATGTCTATATTACTACTTTTCTAGTTTTTCAACCAATCACATCTTAAATCCTTGATAAAGAACCATACATACTTTGGCAAATAAATTGTCATTGCAATAAATCATTTATTTGCAGGTCAAGTATTAAGCGGAATAAAAATGATGAAAATGGGTAAAAGAACAAACACATATGTAGGTTCTTAACTCTGATTCTCAAAAGTCTAGAAGAGTTTAAAGTATATTTTAAAGGATAGAAGGAGGAAAGGAAGGTATTTCTCTCTCTCTCTCTCTCTCTCTCTCTCTCTCTCTCTCTCTCTCTCTCTCTCTCTCTCTCTCCCCGTCCCTCTCTCCCTATTCCTTTCCTCTCCTCCTCCCTCTTGCTTCCAACAAAGCCAAGGGCCACAGAAGCTTTAGGCTTCCATGTTTCAGAAATGAGAGTGGTTTTGGACGCTAGGAAACAACTAAGTCACAGGAGCAAGTGCTGTTTTAGCAACAGAAGCACCCCACACACACACCCCAGTAACTCATCATCCCATGCATTCTGTGGCTTCTATCCCAGAGAGATGACAGTGTCTTGCTCTCTGGATGGCTGCAGTCTTCCTGCTACTTTTGAAATGGATGTCTCTCATGCTGCTTTTCTCAGAGTGGAGTCTGAGTTTCTGAGTAGACACAGTGACGAAGTACAAGACTGCTTAACTGAAGAGGACTTCCTCTCTCTATCATTATGGGATTAAGTTAGAAAGTTCTCAATATTTCAAGTTAGTGCTGCCAAACCTTTGAATATTTATGATTGATGTGTGCACACTTGACACAAACACACAAAACATGTGTTACAATTCAAGCAGTGGTCAAACTAATGTGACACACTGGACAAGTTGAGTGTTTTCTCCTCCTTATGTTATTTCTATCTCCTCACTTGCATTTACTATTTTTCATTTAAAAACACATTAAAAGGCACATGGAGATTTAAAACATAGGAATTATGCTAGTAACTTCCAACAAGCTTTAAACGGTTGTTTTGTTTTGTTTTTGTTTTCCTGGTGGTACAGGGGATTAAGCCCGGGCCTTGATGCCATGGGTAAGCACTGCTCCACTGAGCTACAGCCCCAGGCCCTCCTCTAGAAGGTTTATTCTATAAATACCATCTGGTAAATTTTTTATTGCTGAAGGCTTGCATCAGGATAATTTCTGTTTACATCAAAGTATATTAAAAGGAATCAGAATACACTACTATCATCACAAATATATCCAGCTGCTAAAAATACACCTCTCAGGATTGTTAAGAATGTTATTGGAATTACAGCTGCCAGAGATGGACTTGTGTTTTCCACCCACTCTTTGCTTTCACGTATGTAGCAACTAGACATCTACTAAAGGCCACAACTTGGTATAAACTTGTGAGGAGTGCAGGAAGAATGCGTGAGGCAACTCTCCTTCTCCAGTCTAAAATGGGACTACTCTAATCACAACACAATTGCTTACTTTTGTAAGGACACCACCCCTCTCTCTCTCTCACACACACACACACACACACACACACACACACACACACACACACGCACGCGTGCGCGCACATACATACGCAGAGGCATGCCAGTACAGGGATCAAAACTAGGCATATTGAGCAAGTATTTATCATGGAATTATACCTGCAGATAATCTATATGCATTTTACTTACATATTTAATTCCATTATATGTGGTGATATTTTATTTGTGCTGAAATGTTATATTTTATTTTTTATGTTAATAAATAAAGTTTGCCTGGAGATCAGAGGTCATCGTGAGCCAGGAACAGAAGTCAGGGGGTGGTAGCACATGCCCTTAATCCAATCACATGGCAGGCAGAGTCTCTGTGTGGTCAAAGACACAGCCAAGTGTGGTGACACACGCCTTTAATCCCAGTACCAACCATAGAGACCTGGAGGTTTGTATAGACAGGCAGTGATGAGGAAATGATGTGGCTGAGCTTAGAGCCAATGAGAAGGCATAACAGGTAGGCAATAAAAGTGCAGGTTAGACAGGAAGAAGCTCTCTCTTGGGAAGCTATGGTGAGGTGGTAAGCTAAAGTGAGTTGGTGGCTATTCGCTGTCTCTCTGATCTCTTCATCTATTACCCCTGTATTTGGCTCTGTGTTTCTTATTTAATAAGACTGTTTAGAAATTCATCTGCAATTATATATTACATTTTTTAAAAGCCAATCATTTTCCTATGGGCATTTTAAAATCACCTCAGAACCTCTGTAAAGACCTCATTAGTGGTCTGCACAATGCCATGGTAGTCCATGTTCAATGGCCTCAAACAGATGTACACATGTAAAAGACAGAAGCTGTCTTGCTTGTGGCTTTGCTTTTTGCCTGAAGAATGGCAGTGCATCTGAACCCTACAAAACAGCTTGTCTAATGACTGCCAGATGGGGATGGAAAACTAGAGGCTGATGGCAAGCTTCCTCTAGTTTTATTTACATAAGTTGGTAAAAGACTCCTGGTAGATTCAGGTAGTGGACACAATGTTACCGTCTTGGTCTGTTCACATTCTTCCCTATGTCTCTAAGGGCACATTAGTGAGCAGATAAGGGAGACTACTGATTGGAAGCCATTTCTGCACTGTAATCCAGCTCACTCTCAAATCTACACTGATTTTCCCAATATTATTTATTCATCCCAAAATAGTTTTCTGGAAATTAACATTGTAGAACTCAGTGAAATCCAGGATAAGTAAAAGGGCTATTTTGAGAGAAAATGGAAATGATAGTGACAAATTCAATACTACATTAAGCAGGAATAGAAACAGTGGACAAAATATCCATGTGTTGGGAAATCCATACAATCAGGAAGCAGATGAATAACTTCCACCAAAGGCTACTAAGTCATCAGGCACTACATCTTGTACTTTCTGTGGTCCATAAACAATTGACAGCCCTGTGTGACAATGAACGCAGACAGAAAGCTGACTGCACATTAGTAAGTTAAAGGACTCAGCCTCTTGGCATTAAACAGAGCAACAGAAGGTATCCTTGAAGCTGGGGATGTCAAAGACCCTCAGGACTGAATAGGAACATTGAGAGCTGAGGAAATCATAATAATCCCAATACCTGACTATAAATATATCAATACCTTAAAGAAACCAACAGACTAGCATGGGCTCAGGATACAGCAATTTCAGGGAAGTCAAATAAGCTTTCTAATTTATTTGAGGTATTTGTTAATTTAATCAGGTCATATTTTAAATGTTCTCTTAAAAATATTTTATAGCTACACCATAAACTGTCCATGATAGACTGAAATAGACTGCATGTTATTTTTTAACAGATGTAACAATCTAATAAGAAAATGTCTGATTTGCTACCCACTAGAATTAGGTGAGTATTTATGATATCTTGGAATACTACAGATTTAAGATTTAAGACAAATACAAACTGTAAAGATTTATTTTTATGTGAGATTTCAAAGGTTCAAAGTTTTAACATGGACAAATAGAGTTCTATAAGCTGGTAAAACACTGACTACTTACTATTCAGTCACAATCTCAAGATTTTAAATTTTCTTTTATTGTCTTCTAAATGTAGACTTAAAGGTGCTTTTCACTAGGCTGAAAATATTTGTTAGGCTCTCTAGACATAGAAAAAATATTCATGCTTTTTTTTAAACCCAAAGCCTTTGCTATGACACCAAGGTATAAATCTGTTCCAGCTGTTTTACAGACGTGTTTTAACTGCTTTTTCTACAATGTGGATTTCAAGACAATGGTAATGTTAATATAGCTAAAACTTTTGTTCTCTTCGATAAAGTAAAATTCATGTAAGTTTCAAGAAATTGAAGTCATAAAGCTTAGATCCACCTGTCACAGGTCAAACAAAAAATTTCCAAATGTAAGGTTTTTTTCTTTAAACTCCTGAATTTTAGCTTCTGTCCCTAGTCTATATCTCAGGAGATTTCCACTTGGCTGACAGATGCACTATCTAGGGAGCACCTGCAAACTGCAAGCTGCTGAGCTCCGGACTTACTAAAAACTGATGTCAATGTGACTGCTCCCTGTCCCTTCACCAGAATCAACTAATCAGATGCTTCTGATAAATGCCCCTTTGCCCAGACTTTGACTAGCCTTTCAGCCTTTCCGGGCCCTGGCCATCGATGCCCCATTTCAGCTGGAAGCAACTACAGAACAAAATGTATCATCCCTTCCCCTATACTAGACTAAAAAAGGCTCAGTCAAAAAGGAAACTCCCTGACATATGTGGAAAATGGCTACCTACAATGTTAATTGACATACCAAAAAAAATGAGCTGAGATTTATCAACAGATAGATACATTAACTAAAACAGTTCTGCAACATGATAGGACACTTGACCTGCTTTATGGAGAACAAAGATATATTATCCATCATAGAGCCTTTGGCCCTTCTGCCTTACATTAATTACTGTTGACTCTTACATCAATGGTGCAATAACTAAATAATAATTCTTGTTTGGGTACCATTAAACTGATGGTTATTAGATACAAATTTAAACTTGTACCCATCAAAAAGTCAAGGATTTGACACAGAATACAACTTTGGGGGGGAGGTGTTAGACCCTAAGTTAACCTGTAAACTCCACTTGCCCAAAGACTAGGTAACTCTCTGGGATTCTTGGAGTTGTAGTTCTTGAAAGATAATATCAGTCCTAGGACCAAGTAATTTCCTGAGATTCTGGGAGTTGTAGTTCTTGAAAAATAACAACAAAGCTTTATAGATAAGTAAGGTGGTCTATGGGTTTTGCCCATATAAGCCCTAACAAAACGTGTCTCAAGGCCACACAGCTGGAAAGTTTCCAGATGATGGTCCTGACCAAATTGTATCTTTGTCTGTAGTTAACATTTTTTTGTTTTTGTTTTTGGAGACAGGGTTTCTCTGTGTAGTTTTGGTGCCTGTCCTGGATCTCACTCTGTAGATCAGGCTGGCCTTGAACTCATAGAGATCCACCTGGCTCTGCCTCCTGACATTTTTAATAAAAGCCTGGTTAAATTTGGCCAAAATGGTGGAACTGGTTTTCCTGGAGGAATTCAGGATTAACAGGTGCTTACTAGAAATAGATACATCCTTTACATGACATAATTGATTCATTAGCCTCGCACCAAAAAAGTATTAAAAGGAGTTCTGGAGAGGGAATTTTGACATCACTCAAACAAAGAGAAGAGAAAAGCAAAAGTGAAGGCGAGTTCACAGGAACTTTTCCTTCATGCTAAGCTTGAGAGGAAGCAGTTGAGAATTGTCCTCAAGTGGCAAAGTTGCCTGGAAGTTCAGCCTATGGTTTGCCTCTGGTGGGCCAGTCTGCTGCTTTAATTCTTTCTTGTCTGTGAACAAATGATTCCCCCCCATAAAGGTAGCTATAAAGGATTATTAACATTTCATATTAATATGTTAAAATAAGCAAATCATTAGTGGTCCTACTACCATTCACAGCTTGAAAACTCATAGACACACATGTCTAATTGGATCACAAACAAATGTTTGGTAAAGGTTCTTTATTGTCACTCTGTCTGTAGTAATAAGACAAGTTTGTCTCAGTTTTCATTGCTTGTTTTCTGATGTGTTATGAATCCATTGTAGCTGTGAATTTTTGTCCAGTGAGGTTCACATACAGAATCCATACTTTTGCCAATATTTTAGGAGCATAGTTTCCTAAGAAGTCACCTAAAAATCACAAGCATCATCACTCCAATGTGAAATACTAATATTTAATTAATTAATCTCCCAAATAAATGTATTTACAATCTTTTCTCTGATGATATATTAGGTAAGCAAACTAACTCCTAGAGAATATCCTACCCATCTTACCCTAGACAGTGTTTTAAATTATACTCAGGTTGTGAGATATAGCACAATGACAGAATATGTACTGCGTGTGTATGAAGCCCAGGGTTTGACCCCTAGCATTGTAGATAGATAGATAGATAGATAGATAGATAGATAGATAGATAGATAGATAGATGATAGGTAAGAGATAGGTAGATAAATATTGATAATAGACAAATAACAGATGGATATAGTTGATAGATATGACAGATATAGATAATAGACATGATAGGTGATAGACAGATAGATAGATAGATAGATAGATAGATAGATAGATAGATAGATAGACAGACAGACAGACATGCATAGATATATACATAGATTCATGAAATTCTACCTGCCTCTGAAATTTTGGAAATGTGTGATGTCACTGCTGTCACTCAAACATGGTAGATATCTCCAATTGTGTGCTCTTCAAGAGTCACTCAGCCTCTTTAGAGAAAGCTACTTCAAGAGTGAATCCCTTCCAGGAGACACTCTAAGCTTGTCAAGGTGGTCTGGATGTAAATGTTCAACGGGTAATTAACTTGGGGCATCATGGAATTTTTGGTATTTTCTTTATAAAACTTTCATCAGGGAAAAGCATTATTCTTATGATCAAAGTCCAATCTCTTTACAATGAATATGTCACAATGCTAGAGCTCTGCAGGGATCTGTGATGTTTTTATGTGGGAAATCGTGGGATACTTCCTACAGTTACAGTCTTCACAGTTTATAGAGGCAGCTTCCAGGGGATTACACAGTTAGTAGGCTATTCTCCTATGCTTTAATACTAGCTTTCTAATTATACTCATAATATTTATATTATCATAAAGTACAGTGATGTACTGAAAGGCAATATATTATTTTTTATTGAATGTTGAATCTTACAAAAATAATAAGACTTGCACATGCATCCTTTGATCTTCATTTATTTGGCAAGTATTAATTACATGCCTACTGTGTGTCAGGGACCCTCGAGCAAGAGCTGTTCTTAGCACTGAGTAGATAAACCAAGTCCTCCTCCTCCTATTCAACTGCATTGTACATGGAGAAAGCAGAGCATAATGAAACAATATGTTGAGATAATGTGCATAAATCAGATATACAGACACAGATGGAGGGGCAATAGTTAGCATGTATGAAACGCTTTAAATAGGGAAGACGTGGCAGAGCATGTTGATGACAATTGGAAGAGACTGTAAGGAAATGAAAAAGGAAACCATGTGGCTATTGATAGGAAGCATATCCCAGGTGGAGGAAATTATAAACTGAAAAACCAGAAGGTAAAGGCATGCTTTTAAGGCTCAAAAAAAGAGCAGTGAGATGGTGTGGCTGGACTAAAGGAGGGACAAAATGTTAGAAGATGAGATCAAAGAGAACACACAGATACAGCCCAGCTGAGCTCAAGGACTGTGTTAAGAACTTGGAGTTTCATTCTGAGTAAGAGGTGGAGCAATCCAAGATTGCATGGAAATGATAAGAGTTGACTCTGTTCTCAAAGGATTAGCAATGTGGCTGTGTGATGAAAAAACCACAAGGGGGAAACAGAAATCCTTTCAAGGCTACTCTGATGATTGAGGCAGCAGACCAAGATGGCACCTGTGTAAGAGATAGAACGTGCTGAGACTAGTCATGGTTTGAAATGGAGATGAATACATTTGCAGATAGACTTTGGAATGCAAATACAACCAAGCTGGGAAAGATGACTCTAAAATTTGTGCCCTGAGCAAATGGAAAAACATAATAGGATAATCAATGTGTCAACATCCTGATTTCCTGAACATGTGTTCTATTTATACTCAAAATAAGGGCAAAAAAAAAAAAAAAAACCAATCCAGCATTGTACAGACTTTCCTCTCTGGTCTCTTTGAACTCTTAGATGCTTTTGCAACTCGTGGTTCTGTTATTTTACCTTTATCTCAGCAAAGGTACAGAATAACACACACAGATATGTCATTGTAAGTCTGTCACCCTGATTCAGTAAGCAAAAAAAATCTGTTAAATAAAAAGTCCGGAGTCCACCATGCAACACCCATGAGGCTACTTTTTTTTATATGTCTGAACCTGCAGATTAAAAGCAGTGCATTCAAAGCAGTGTAGGAGGCTAGAGTAGCATAGTACTCATTCTGAGAGCGTCCATCTGAGGAACAAGGCTGCCAGCTCTTTAAATTCCTATAAAGGAAAGCAGGTAGTCCATGTTATCCACCATGAGGAGAAATAGCAGTGTTTTGAGTAGAGAAATAAGTTGTGCTCTCCCTGCTCAGAGACGACTGCCTGCCATCACCTGATGAAGACAAGCTGATGCCAAGGACAATGACAATGTAAGAGTGGGAGGCTATCCAGTACTAGGAGTCAGAGGACCTCCCTCTGCGTGTCGCCTATTCATATCTGTCAGTAAGGAAACGCCAGAGGATACTGGGGTCATGAAGAGCACCTGCAAGCCTCAACATCTCTCCCAGCATTCCCAAGCTGGGGCCTATAGAATGCTAAGCACCTAACATGCCTGAGAAGGAAAAATGATACTCTTCAGTCATCCAAATACTAGGCATGCTCTGTCCTATATTCCTCCTATAGAGATCAATAATGCTCCTTCATTGAAAATTTTGCCATGTTTAATGGCAATTAAATGATTAACTGCTTAACTAGTGTTTTCCACAGTTGTTCCACCAGTGGGTATAAAGAAGACCTTAATTAGGACAAAGAGAAAAGGAAGCCATT
Source organism: Peromyscus californicus insignis (assembly GCF_007827085.1). Lineage (NCBI taxonomy): Eukaryota > Metazoa > Chordata > Mammalia > Rodentia > Cricetidae > Peromyscus > Peromyscus californicus. The sequence goes on along the minus strand of NW_026294584.1, from coordinate 153,623,549 downwards.
TATAGACACTCTATGGGAAAAAGGCCAAAGCTTGGTACATACATTGAAGCTCACCCTAACACTAAATGAATATGAGGGACAGTTAAATAGCATAGATGACTTTGGGTGCAATACTAATGGCCAGGAAAGGGAGGAAATTGTATATTAAAATATCATAATTTTAAAAGTAATTTTCTTTTATTTTTATGAGTCAGGCATGCATTGACTAGCTGCTGTGTTCTGTTCCACACAAAATGCACTCAGAACAAAACAGTGAGTGAAAGCAATCTATCTGAGCCATCATGAAGACTGCTCTAATGAGCAGGGACCATGCATGATTCAGAAGCACCGACACTTAATGTGTTTGAGAGAGTAAAGTCTTTTCCAAGAGTATGCTCCAAGGGCAAGTAAGAAGAGAGGTGTGCATTTTGGCCAGGTAGTGAGAAAGATTGTTCAGACATGGAATAGAAGACAAGTCCAGAGCAGGTGTCAGTAAGGAAACAAAAAGAAACACAGGGTCAGGGCGATTCCTCAGTTGCAAAGTATCTACCTCATAAGCACAAGGACCTGAGTGAAACATTTAAAAATAAAATGTTGGATGTGTAGAGCATGCTTGTAATCTTAGCACTGGGGAGATGGAGACAGATGAATCCCCAGGGTGCACTAGCCATTTAACCCTCTGAGCTCAGTAAATTCCAGAACCTCCAAAGATAAGATGCATGCACCTTAGGTACTACACACACACACACACACACACACACACACACACACACACACACACATCACGCTCGTGCGCGCATGCACGCGCACACACACACGTACACATATCCACACATACACATATCCACATGCAAAAGAAACACATGTGTGAACTTAATACACCTGATGAAGGCTCAAAATACATAGTGAAATACACAAACCACTGTGTGCCGTGCCCACCTGTTCTCACAGGAGAGGCACAAATATTTCCAAAGGGATCTAGCACTCTGAAATCAGAGAATTCCTCTACTCCAGAGTGCCAAGCAATGTGGCAAAAAGACATGGATCATTCTGAGCTCCCTCTCCTAATTTAAAAGTGTAATTGATCTTTTCTCCTACATACATAAAGCTGAAAACCACAGGTCAGTTGGAGACCAGTGAACAAGGGATATGGTGATGTAAATGAGAAATTTCTTCCATAGCTCCCATATTTGAACACCTGGTCCAGCTGACGGCATTGTTTGGGGAGGTTGTGAAACCTTCAGAAAGTTCAGGGGAATATGTCATTCATACAGGCTGTGACAGTTCACAATCTCATCCCACATCCTGTTTTCTCTCTGCTTTCTGTGTGTGATCATGGAATTGTGATCAGGCAGCTTTCTGCTCTGCTGCCTTGTCCTGCCTGTTGTTCCCACCATTACAGACTTTAACTCCCAGGAACCATAAGCCAAGATAAACCCCTTCTATCTTGAGGTGCTTTGGGTCAGAATGACCTCTCCCTGAGAGAGAATGGTAATGAACGCAAGTGCTAGAGAAAATTGCAAATCTATGGAGGTTTGAAAAATTCTAGTATTTTAAGTCAGAGCCGCAATTAGTGTGAGACCAGTCTGAAGTACACAGTCAATTCAAGGATAGCCCAGGCTACAGAGTGAGGGACCCTGTCTCAAAACAAATGAATCTAAGCAAACCAAATACAACTTTCACATGCTCACAATGAGTCAATTCAGTTGCCTGTGCTCCCCACCACCTTTACTGCTAACTCCAAGCCACCACCTGTCACCTCCCATCTGGAAAGTCTGGCAGAGATGACTTGGGTCAGCTCTTACCCTTGTCCATCTGCAATTCACATTCCACATTATTCCTCTGGAAAGCAAAGGAGACTGTGCTACTCTACTGCAGTGCCACATGCTGGTCAAAAGAACCTGCAAAGTCCTCGATGGGTCCTATAAGGGTATCCATAGTATGTCATCTTTGTGTGACATCAGCAGTCACACTCCTGTCAACACTCTTTTCTCTTGCTACTCCAGCTGTACCATTTACACTTGACTTTGATGCATTTCTCCCAGACAATCAGACACCACTCATCTGTCTCCTTTGTCCTAAGATGCAATGGTCCCTTTGACCAGGGTGACCTCCACATACCAATCTGTTCAACACAGGTCCCACACCCATGGCTACCAGAAACCAACCTTCACCTGCTATATTTTCCTTCACAGCATTTAATCCATCTGACATACTCTCCACAAGAGAGTGATTTAAAATGAACATAAGACATTATCACTTTATTGCTGAGTTTTCCATGTGCTTGATACATAGTCTGGCACATCGTAGACTAAATATTCACTATAATAACATTCTCTAACAATATATTGACAGGCCCTGAAGATCTGGGACCCAGAGCACACCCCGTAACAAAGACTTGCTCTCTGGAAGGATATTTTAAGACATGGGGTCTTGTAAAGAGTCTAAAATCATTGTGAAGATTAAGTCTTAAATCCACGAAGGGAATTACAGAGCCAGTCTCCTTTCAGCTCATTCTTTTCTTGCTGGCTGAGATGCAGAGCTGTGGTCTGCTCACATATTCACCATTCCCTACTGCCTCACCTCTGGCAAAGCAATGGGAATGAAACACTTGACACAGTGAGTCAAGATAAGCCTTTCATCTTAACAAGCTGATTGTCTCAGGCATGTGTTACAGTGACTGGATGCTAGCACACAGCCCTCCCCAGATGTGAGATCACCTCTGGGAGTCCACTTTCTTGGGAAGAGCTGCCTAAGATGTCACAAAAAGCAAAGCACTGTAAGCAGGCTGGAGGACAGCAGAGAAATGATGCTTTCCGCTCACCCCATCTCCAAACACATGGTCCACTGTTCTTCATGCTGGAAGCCCTCAATAATAAATGACCATCTTCATTTTATCTCACTGGAGAACAATAAGGACGATAACATTTCCTCATGACTTGAGCTTATTCAGTTGGACAAAGGGAGAGGGTCACTGTAGCAGGAGCAGCTGATTCTTTAAATTCTCACAAAACAATTTCCTGGCTATGCTTTTCATGGGAAGGTCTTCATTTCAGACATATGAGAAGAAATGGGTAGAGAGAAGAATCCTGAGAGTATGCTATTTTTAATTTATTTGGTAACAATGGCTATTTTCTTCCCCTCTGCATCTCTTGCACCACCCAAATGTCATGTCTGCATGCACGGCTGTCTGGAGGCTATCAGAGGCACTATGAGGTGAGGGGGGTGAGTCACATGCTCATCTCACATGCTGATACCACTGATGTGTGTGTGTGTGTGTGTGTGTGTGTGTGTGTGTGTGTGTAAGCTTTGTGACCTAGAAAAGAGAGGAATGGTATGAATGATGCACAGGCTAGAGGGAGCACAGGGCGTCATTGGGCTATTTATACCTCCAGGAAGGAAAAATGAGTCCAGAGCAATGACTGTATACTCCAAGGACTGGGTATGCAGAGATCATCTGGAATAAGCAATAAACAACAGAGCAAGGCATCAGTGGCAATGGGAGATAAAGGAGGAACAATGCCCTCACACTCCTTGCTTCTTCCAAAATCATTCGCTTTCAAATGATCTCAGGTTAATCTCTTGCTATTTTTCAGAGCATCCCAGATCTGAGCCCAAAGCTCAGATGCCCACATTGCAAAGAAACCTTCATTCCACACATTGCACACCAACATTTGGCTACAACCTGCAACCATTTGGATATGGAGGAAGTCTTTGGGAAATGATCTGTTTTGAGAAATTCCTTAGAAAAGCCTCATACATTTTTTTGGCTCTTCTCTCTCTCTCTCTCTCTCTCTCTCTCTCTCTCTCTCTCTCTCTCTCTCTCTCTCTCTCTCTCTCTCTGTGTGTGTGTGTGTGTGTGTGTGTGTGTGTGTGTGTGTGATTTAAGTCAAAAGGGTAAGAAATGAGATCCACACAGAACTGTAGCTTTCTGAAGAGGAGTATGTTTTCCAGGGTAGAGGCTACGTTTCTCATAAAGGGTGAAATAGCTTCAGCATGAAGCAGGAGACAAAGTTAGCATCCCTTTCTTGCATTAAAGATCAGGAACAAGAAAGTAATTCTTTGGAAATATATGGTCATTTGTTTTGCAAACTTGTAATCAAGTCTAGGCATTTTGGTTTTTCGAGACAGGGTTTCTCTGTGTAGCTTTGCGCCTTTCCTGGAACTCGCTTTGGAGACCAGGCTGGCCTCGAACTCACGGAGATCCACCTGGCTCTGCCTCCCGAGTGCTGGGATTAAAGGCGTGCGCCACCACCACCCGGCTAAGTCTAGGCATTTTAAAACACTGTTTTTAGTTTTGATTTCAAGGTAGGTGATGATTAGGGGTCTGTAAGTAGAACTTCTTTCAGAAGTAACTGTGGTTACACACATGGATGTGAAGGAAATCACTGTCATTGTGACCCTTCAGGTTTTTGTAGCTGTTGTTACTGCAAGTACCTTAGCCTAGAACTAGACATGTGTTCAAACTTAGCTAGGATTGTATGGCACATACAAGAAGTTTGAAAAGAAATTACATTCAATAACTATAATGGGGGGCAATATTGGGGATTAAATCTAGGACCTCATGCACCATAGGCAAGTGCTCTACCACTGAGCTAAATCCCCAATCCACATTCAAAACTTAAAAGACATTTTTTTTTTTTTTTTTTTTTTTGGTTTTTCGAGACAGGGTTTCTCTGTGTAGCTTTGCGCCTTTCCTGGATCTCACGCTATAGACCATGAAATATGTAGTATGTTTGGTAACCAATGATAAATATTTGTCTTGGTATAGAACTTCTTATGTGGATATATATTCTAAAATTTGGCATCAAGCAACAGGTTGCAAGCACTTCAATATTTAACAAAAAATGAGAACTGAGGAGCAGGAGAAAGGGTCTCTGAGTTGGGAAAGGCCATCCGGGTGGCATTGACCTATGAAAAGGAAAGGAATAAGATGACAGAGACATGGTAAAGAAAGAAAAGTGGCCGGGCGGTGGTGGCGCATGCCTTTAATCCCAGCACTCGGGAGGCAGAGCCAGGCGGATCTCTGTGAGTTCGAGGCCAGCCTGGGCTACCAAGTGAGTCCCAGGAAAGGCGCAAAGCTACACAGAGAAACCCTGTCTCGAAAAACCAAAAAAAAAAGAAAGAAAGAAAAGTGGTTGTGGTGAAGACCAGACAGCAGAGAGGCCTTGGTAGCCATAGTGAAGAGCTCTGATATCTGCCAAAGACCCTTACAAACACTGTTCCAGATGTTGGCTATGACGAGGTACTTTCTTACCCCACTCTGCACCTGGTTAATCCTGTTTACCCACCAGATCCAGATCAAGTCCTGCCTATTCCTTTACAAGTGCTCCTTGTGCCTCAGGAAAATCTTTTGCCTTTTAATTATTCAAACCTGAGGATTGAACCTAAGGCCTTATACACACTAGAAAAACTGCACCACAGAGCTATATCCACAGCCTTTAATCTTTCAATTTATAACTATACCACAGATTGAACTACTCCATGGCACTTACTTACATATTCTTGCAATTTTTATCTCAACTATGTCCTATTTTCCTTTAATCATTATTATTTACTTATATTTTTATATTTTCATAATAGATCTTAGTAGCAAAGTCTTGAATATGCCATTACTGTTGACTAATTCAAGAAATGGGATCTAATATTTTTAGGTTGAGACAAGGTCTCATGTATCCCAGGATGGCCTTGAACTCCTGATCATCCAACTCTGTTTCCCAAGTGCTGGGATAATCACACCAGGCTTGAATCAGATCCATTTCTAACAAATAATTCAACTTTAGTTTATTATTAAAATATGCATTTATTCATAAAACATCATAAATATTACCCAAAACTGATCATTTTTCTTTCTCTTGGGCTATAAATAATTAAGAGTGAGATGGGATGAATCATTCTTCTATCATGGTGTTGCACACTGACGACAAATCCAAAGGAAAATTTACTGTGTCTGACAGAAAACCCCTAGTTCTACATCCCAGAAGCAGAAAGGGAAGAAGCTAATCTCCCTGTGATTGGGGCAGACAGCATTCTTCACTCTCGTGGTCATAAAGATATCACAAGGAAGATAAGGATCCTCTCAAACAACTGGCTGTTGAAACAGATTCTCCCACCAAGCAAACCCTGCTCCTCCTTAAGACCTTTAATCTCAGCTGATGGTTGCAAATACCATTTGTAAAAGGTTGTGGACATGATATGGCTTATTGAAGAAAAAATTTACTTATAAAGAAACTAAAGAGCTGGGAAAGTGGTTTAGTCTTAGGGCATAAAGCTTTTGCCTCACAAGCATGAGAAGGTGAATTCAGATCTCCACCACCGGCATAGGAGCCTGTGCCAAGGAGGCAGAGACAGACAGATCCCTTACTCTCATCAGCCAGCTGGTCTAATCAAGTTGGTGATATCCAGGTTTAACGAGACCCCCCTCTCCAACAATAGAGTGGACAGCAATGGAAGAAGACACCTGCTGTTGATCACTGACAATGTGCACATATATGCACACTTAGGCACAGGTACATGTACTAGGAGGGGAGGGAGGGACGGACGGGGGAGGGAGGAAGGGAGGAGAAGGGAATGAAATAGATGGGATGGGGAGGGAGAGAGGGAGGAGAAGGGAACAGAATAGATGGGATGGGGAGGGAGAGAGAGGGAGGGAGGGGAGGGAAGGGAAGAAGGGAAGGAGCAAGGGAGAGAGGATGGTGGAAAGAAGGAAGGGAGGAAAGGACAGAAGGGAAGGTGGAGGAAGAAAAGTGGGAAGAACTCTGGAAAACATGGGCCCAGCCAAGGCCTTTACCTTAAGTGATTCAATGAAATTATAAAAGAGTTAAAGAATAGATTCTGCTAACCAGCCTGATGCCAGCTTATCTGGGCTAGGCTGTGACTGTAAATTGGTTCTCTATGAAGCCTTTCTGGAGTAAGCCCCAAGCAACCTGTGGGATCATAGAATTGCCTACCAATTCCTTTTCCCTCCTAAATTACTTTGGGATTGAAGTCTTTTGGAGATCAATATTTAAAACAATCCTAACAGTTCCGTGTCCTGCACTGAGTACATCAGGGTAGCTTTTCACACTGTTACAAATGTGCAGCACTCTCACACTCATTCCAGTCAACACTTGTAGTGATACATTGTGTACCCTAATAAAACTTGCCTTGAGGATCAGAGGACAGAGCCAGCCACTGGATTAGACATAGAGGTCAGACAGTGGTGGCACACACCCTTCGTCCTATCACTCGGGAGGCAGAGATCCATCTGGATCTTTGTGAGTTCAAGGCCACACTGGAAACAGAGCCAGGCAGTGGTAGTACACACCTTTAATCTAAGGAAGTAATGTGGCAGGACACAGAAAGGTATATAAGGCATGAGGAAACAAGAACTCACTCTCTTGAGGCTGAGGATTTTGCAGAGGCAAGCTGGTGGCTGGCTGTGTCCTCTGATCCTCAAGGAAGCTTTATTTAGGTACACAAGATATAACTACAGATTCCTTTGGAAATTACACCCTACAACTGATTTCTGTAAATTTCCTTATTTTTATATGGTGCATGAATATAATCAACCAGAAGGAATGTTAGTAAGAAAATTAAATATTGATTTAAATGGGAAAAATAGGCAAAGAAATTATCTTTCACACAGAGTTCATTTAGCAAAATAAAAACACTCAGCCATCACAAAGCAAAAATCTCTTCAGTAGTGCTAACTCTCTGGGCCTACATTTTCCACACCGATCTGTGCAACATCCTGCTGGTCTGACATGGAAAATGTGCCTGTGGGTGGGTCTGGGGAGGGTAGCTCATTTTCTTTTTTAAAGTCCTAATTGGAAACAGATAGTTAAACAATACAATAAACTTCCTGTCCTCTGCAGATATTTTGAATTTATGCATTGCAGAACTATAAGGTACAAGGGAGCAGTAATTAGCTTGAAAGAAAAAACTTCACAGACCTCCCTTTTGCCCACAGCATGAAAAAAAACTATTAATCAAAATATTTTGTCCCAGGAGATAAGTACTTACCAGTGTCCAAAGATCTGAGTCTTTTCAAGTGGACTAAGTCGTATGTCAAATGGAGTTTTTATTTGATTTCCTCCAAATGTTGCTGTGGAGACTTAAAAACTATTGAGATGGTGATGTTTTTTCCCTTCCCAAATGATAAGAACCAATAGAATGAGTATATAACCTCCCATTCAGGATTCTCTGCCTTCTATGTGGACCAGAAGTCAATACAAATAGATAAAACTTGTAGAATATCATCTATAATAAATACTTGGACCAAAATAAGTTTACAGAGGTTTTCTATCAAAGTTTAGGTCTCCTCAATAATTTATTTCCTGATTTCATTCTCCTTCCCAAGCTAAGAGCCTTTAGGGATCTGTTACCCTTTCTGTAAACAACTATAGAAAACTTGTATTTTAAAACTAAGTGAAGATTTCAATCTTCTACCTTTTGAAACTGACTAATGAACATAATAGGTGAGAAGAAAACTCCAAGAACCATGGGTATGGCTCGATAAGGACCAGTAGCTATTTGACCGAAGGAAACAAGGCACATCTCTGACAGGTAGCCATGTCCTAAGAAGGAGGCTAACAGTGCCACTCACAACCTGGATAATGAAGATACCATGACAGAAAGTTCCCTAATTCCAGCATGCCAGATTTCAGTTTATGTCTGAACACACACCATTTATTCCAGCTAGATTCATCATTACTTTTTTAGATGAATGACTGTTGAAACATATTTTCCCACATTACTAAATTATTCAGTGTAATGTCAACATCTGAAAATAATTCTATGTAATTACATGACCTAGGAATGCAGAGAATTGTACTTGGCTTACAATAGAGATTAACTGCCATGACAACTCCACATTAACATTATACATAGAAACTTCTGGAAGGAAGTGACTGACTGCATTATAGCCTCATAATAAAGGCAGAAGAGCTAGCTGCACCCAAGATTAAACCAAACTTTAGGAGGCAGGACACCTAACAGTCAGGAGGCTCCTTAAAAATGAATTCGGAGTCATCTTGGTGAACTCTACCGAAAAGGGAACTTAATTACTTCTAGCAACAACGTCTTCATTGCCCAGAACAAGAAAACTTCTTCACTAGGCAGGATCACACCTACCAAAGACCCAAGAGAATCCTTAGCTTTAGCAGTGGCCTTGCATGAATCTGCTTTGGAAGACAACTTAAACAGAATGATTTCTAGGTTTGACTGGTAATCTTACTGAGAAAAATAATTGATAATTTTCTTCTATTAAAAGAAAAAGTATAGGGAAAAGGTAGATTGCTTGATAAGTAAAGTGCTTGCTGTATATAAACATGAGGACCTGAATTCAGATTCCCAGCATCCATTTTAAAAAAAACCCTGTGTGGTGGTGCATGTCTGTAATCCCATCACTGGGGAAGAGACAGGAACAGAAGGATCCCTGGAGATTGCTGGCAAGCCAATCTAACTGAATGCATGAGACTGTCTCAAAAAATAAAGTGAAGAGTAACTGAGGAAGACATTAGATGTTGACCTCTGGCCTCTACATGAACGCACATGTGCAAGCTCACTCCCAACATGAACACACACACACACACACACACACACACACACACACACACACACACACACACACAATGAATAAATAAAAATAAAAACAAGCTTTTAAAAAAGTATAACATTGGAGAGTGCTTTAATGTGAGTAGCATGGTGTTAACTCTCTATGTAGTTAATGTCAAACTTCTGCAGAATGGGCTCAGAAGGATGTCCACTATGATAAAGTATAAGCTATATGATAGAAACCCGCCATTCACTCTGGTCCCAGCACCTGTAAATAGCACATAGTAGGGATTCAGAATTTGTAGAATAAGTAGATAAAGGCAGATTTGTAGTGACACAAGTTCCCTGATGGTGATCATTGCAAGGTGTCAGTAATTTGTACTAGAACAGCACAGAGGTGGCCTGAAAATTGATCACAAGCCATCTACTAATGCCTAGTCTCACATTACCACTGAAAAGTCTAGACTCTTTATTAGTATATTTCAGATTATAGTCAGTACTGAGGGGAATCAGATAGCATCTAGCACATCAGACTATCACACTCTACTAGAGGTCCCAGGCAGTGTGGAAAAGGTATGGAGAAGAAGGAAAACCCATGTAGACTACAGTTCTAGAAGAGGGGTGACCAGAAGTCTGCTCAACCATCCTGAAAAGGAAAGCTCTGTTCAGACAAAAAAAAACAAACTTGGATATTTTAAAATATATTTTAATTGAAATAGAATTATGTCACTTTCCCCCTCCATCTCCTCCCTCCAGCCCCTCCTAGTCTCCTTCCCTCCAACCTCTTCCATGTCTCCTGCCACTGTCATGCTAATATCCTCTTTTTCTTTTATTACTGTTATATACATATATGTATGTGGATATATGCATGCATATAGATAATATAGATAGATAATAAATGATAGATACATACATAGATTATTGGTAGATGATAGATAGATAGATAGATAGATAGATAGATAGATAGATAGATAGATAGACAGACAGATGATCTTTAAGTTAAGTCACTTGGGACAATGCTACTTGAACCTTTTTTTAATCCTAAGCCTCACTAAGGGTGAAACTGAGAACACAGTGGCAGTCACATAGAAAATATTTGAGTAAATGGAGTGTTCGTTCTAATTTTCAAATGGTTATGTAATCTTTACTCAGAATTTAAGCTTGCCATAATCTGGATTTCACTCCATAAGAGGAAAAAGTGTGACAGGTAGAGTGGTACACATGTATAATCCAATCACTTGGGAGAGAGGGGTCAGAAAATCAGGAGTTCAAGGCTAACCTCAGCTCTAGTGTGACTATTACGTCAACTTGGACTATATGAAACCATTTTTCAGTGGGAAGAGGAAGGCGAAGTTAGAAGGGAGGATGGAGATGGAGGTAAGCAAGAATGGGAAAGGAGGGGAAAGCAGGGGAAGTTGATTGATTTTATGAAACACCACTATCCCCAGGCAATATACATCTCATCTTGTGGAAATTGGACCACATTAAGTAAAGCAGCTTAAGAAAGAAATGGTGACCAGAAACCAGATTCCTAGAGATAGCTCATACAGGTCTCCCAGTAATTTCCCAGTTCCTCTAAGTATTTCCCTGTTTAATCTCAGACCCTATAACCATCAGTCACCTGTGGTCTGTTACCACAATAGAAGGCTGATCCAAATGCCAGAAAAGTCTTAGCAGCAAAACCCAACGTTTTGAATAGTGGTTGGCTCAGAGTACTAATTAGAGGATATGAGCCTTTCACCCCAAAATGCTCCTGGGAACAGAAAGCAGTATGTGTTTGCAGGAGCACTTCCTGTCCCCATTCTCCCAGGTAGCGCCAAAACATCAAGCAGCTGCTGTCATGGTCTTCATCACAGCTTCAAGAAGTTTTTTTTTCTTTGCAAAGACCAGAACAGTCTGCCACCTTAGCACTAGGGAAGCCACGCCTACTGCCACAGGAGGATTGTATTGAAGTGCAGATTTTATTAACAGTTATTTGGACGATGGGCAGAGAGCCCCACATTCCTAGGAGCAATATGTGGATCTGTGAACCTCATTCTGAGTAGCCAGACTGTGTCTGTCTTTACCTATGGAATGTAACTTTGCAAAGTCTTAGTCATTGTTCTTTTGCTGTAAACAGACACCAAGACCAAGGCAACTTATAAAGGGAAGCATTTAATTTGAGGCTTGCTTACAGTTGCAAAGAGTTTATCTGTGATCATCATGGTGAGGAGCATGGCAGCAGGCAGGCAGTCATAGAGCTGGAGCAGCAGCTGAGAGCTTACATCCTGATCTACAGGGTTGCAGCAGAGAGTCCACCAACCCTAGACCAAGCATGCAAATATATGAGACTCTGGGTGTCATTTTAATTCAAACCACCACAGAGAACAACAATTTCTTCCTCAACAAAAATCATAATTATAGCCATCAACTCTCTGAAACTAAGTCAGTCTACCTATCCAGGGTTCTGTAGCTAGAGCCAACAATCAGAAGCAAGTTTTGTGATTCTATCCCACACAATAGTCTGTCAATAAACCAATGACTTTCATATGACCCACTTTCCTAATTCCCAGAGAAAACTTTAATTTGTTTCAGAAGTGGCAAAACACAGCAAGAATCTAAGGGTTTGTAGCTTGGGATTCACTATTTCAGTGCATGAGGCACTGTATATTGGAAAGGCAAGGCTAAATTATACTGGAAGACATTACAGAATAGGAGAAAAATTGGGGATTCTCATGATTTAATTTATGAAAAGACAATTTATATGTGTTTCTGTTTGTCTTGTTTATTTGTTTTAAGTAAGTCTCACTTTGTAGTTCATGTTGACCTGGAGCTTATTATGCAGCCCAGGCTAGATATCTTCCCACAATGGTCCTCCTGCCTCAGCCTCCCAAGTGGGATTAAACATGTTATGTCTCCAAACCAGGCTCAGTGTGTATGTGTGTGTGTGTGTATGTGTATGTGTGTGTGTGTGATGTATATGTTTGTGTGCACACATAGATGTTGGGGTAAGCATTTGTGTGGAGGCCGGAGGCTGAGGCTAGATGTCTTCTTTAATCAGTCTTCACCTCACTTTTCATTGTGGAAAGTGGAATGTTTAGGGGTGGGCCCTGGATGGTGGAGGTAGGTCACTGGGAACGGACTTCTGGAGGTCACAGCTCTGCTGCTTCTGGTCCTGTAGGTCTGGTTCTCTAGGTCCTAATCTTCAGAGGTACAAACAGCCTGTCTCAGCCTCACCACCATACTTCCCACCATGATGGAGCCCTCCAGAACAGTGAGCCCACTAGGCTTTACCTTCCTAAATCTCTTCTGTTAGGTATTTTGTCACAGCTAGGAGAAACGCAAGTAACAGAGGACCACTTGCCGAATTACTGGAGCACCCTTAACCCCTCCCATTTAACTTCCTCCTCACAGAAACCCAAACATCCCCATCCTACACAGAAAGAAATATCAGAGAGGCAGGTACATCAAATACTTTAGGGTCACAGAGCCAGTAAAGTTACCCACACCACCGTTCACCCCCCAACACCACAGGCATGGTGCTCACATTCCTTATCCTCCTGTGTTATGGGAACTTCCCTCCCAGGAACCAACAGGACAGAAAAAGCATTTCACCGAACAACACAGCATCATCTCATAAGCCTTTCTGTGGAAGCCACGTGAAGGAAACTGACAGAGAAGTTGGAGGGTAGCTCAGTGGGAGAAGTGTTTGCTCTAAAGGCATGAGAGCTTGAGTTCAGACCCCCAGAATCCACTGAGAGGCCAGCTAGTTTAGGTTAATTGGTAAACTCCAGGTTCAGTGAGAAACAAAACAGTAATAAATACGACAGGGAGCAACTTTAGGAAAAACTTGATGTCAAACCCTGGCCTCCACAGGCACATGCACACATACCAAGAAATGGGTGTTCTTCCTTTCTCCCTGGAAGCAGTATCCCAGGATAAAAAAAGGAACATTGTGTTTGTCTCTTCCATTAAGGTTTCATGGACTATAGATGCCTTTGCAGGGGCTTCTGTATGTCATGAGTGAGAATTCTGACACATGAGGGAAGGCAGACAAATACAAGAAGACGTCAGTATATTACTTAACTTCAGAACTGCAGTAGGCAAGTGTCTGAGTTGTTTTCTTTATTCACTGCTCATTGGCTTGAACAGCATCTTCTAAGTGATCTCTGCTGCATTATGTATTTAAAGCAGTCTTTTGGCATTCTAACCTGGGACAATGGGTGAAGAACATACTTCAACGCCGTTTACCTTCAACCAAAGTCATAGAAGAGTCCAAAACTCTTTTTGCCATCTTTCTGCAATCCTTTAAGCTACACTTCTTGCTTCAGATAATTTGGTATTTTTATAAATAAGTAATAAACAAATGTAAGGGTGATGTGTGCCAGGCTGTCCACTAGGCTATAAGCCACTCTTCCAATGAAAGGCACTTTGCTGCGAGGGCAGTCAGACTAGTGTCCATGGATGCAATACCCGCTGTGACCATTAGAAGGAGCTGGAGGGAGCTCTCCTTGCATGGCATAGGGAATCTGGTGAGCCACTCATTGGCAGGAAACTCAAAGACTGAAGAATACTAACATGAAGCATACTTCAAGCCACCCCAATCTTGGCAATAAAGCACTTACAGATCACCATGCCCCTGTGTGCCCAAGAGCTGTCTGCATTTGCTAATGGTGAGAACTAAGACACGGGAAGATGACTGAACTGCTATCCTTAGGAGACCTATACACTCAAGTGCTGGCCTGCCAACCTTCAGAACACCTGTGTGCACTTTGCCAGTTTCCTGCTGGCTTCTGGTACTTCTCAAACTATATGAGATGATGCAACTCACTTGCAAAAGATGCCCTATGAGCATGTGTGGAAGGAAGCCAACATGACATGGGAATGGAAAAATATCAAATTTATTATTTTTATTAATTTCTTGCACAATATTAAGTAGTCTACCCTATGTAAAATGCTTGGGTATTTGGAAAACAAACATGTAAAACTGAAAAAGTTTTCATATTTGAAATAATTTACTCAACTTACTTTCTCTTTTCAAACCTTGAGCTCAAATCTTGTGCTAAAGATGAATGCTCACATCCTTTTCTCAGGCAATCAATATCAGCCTTTTAGTGAAGGCATTTATCTGACTTGTGTCTTCCTAAACATTGTATAACCTTTTTTTATTTGAGAAAAAGGGAGAGGGGAGAAAGAAAGAGAGAGAGAGAGAGAGAGAGAGAGAGAGAGAGAGAGAGAGAGAGAAGGAAGGAAGGATCTGACTTGTGTCTTCCTAAACATTGTATAACCTTTTTTTATTTGAGAAAAAGGGAGAGAGGAGAAAGAGAGAGAGAGAGAGAGAGAGAGAGAGAGAGAGAGAGAGAGAGAGAAGAAGGAAGGAAAGAAAGAAAGAAAGAGAGAGAGAGAGAGAGAGAAGGGAAGGAAAGAAAAGAAAGAAAAAAGAGAGAGAAAGAAAGAAAGAAAAAGAGAAAAAGAAAGAACAGCTATCGTTCTCTAAGCTTTGAAACTCTTAGTTCATGGGGGTTTTATGGCTGCAAAGATCGGCGTTTGTGAGCTTGTTTTATTACCTTATACTGGGTCTGATCATCTGATTTCCTGGAAAAAGTACATGATCACAAGGCTGGTTGACAGAGCCATGCCCATGCTGCGCCATAGCTTATCCATACTGTCTAGAGTGAATCACTAAGCCATACCACAAGTCTCTGATCTACAAATGACATGTGCAACTGCTTTCTGGACGTTCACAGCTGTGCCTCTGACTCAGCTAATAAGCCTGATGCTTCACATGAAGTACCCTCAAGAGCTTCTGTGAGGACCACAGCTCTGCCTCCCAGCATTGTGTGAATGTGCTGCCCCAGGACTCACAGATTTAAAAAAGCCCAGATGCTCTTTCTTCATGATCACACAGAATGGGGAGAAGCCTTGAGGAGTTCAGTGGGCAAGCCTGGCTTGACTGCTGTGCTAGCCACACAGCTTGCGTGCACTCCCCAGAACCATATAAAGAGGCAGCACATACTTGTCATGCCAGAGCTGGATAGTGGAGACAGAGGACTCCTGTGGACAGCAGACCAAGCCAAATTGAGGAGCCTGAGGAAAAACACCCAGGGGTAACTCCAGCCTCCATACATAGTATACACACACACACACACACACACACACACACACACACACACACACACACACAAAAAAGAAAAAAGAAAGAAAAGAAAAAAAAGAAAACCAGAGCTGAGAAGATAGCTCAACAAGTTAAGGTACTTCCTGCCATGTAAGCCTGACAACTTAAGTAGTTCAGTCCCTGGAACACATTGTGGAAGAGAGAGTCTGTAAAGATTTCTCTGCCATCCACATACACTCTATGGCGCATGCATGTGTGCGCACACACATACACACACACACACACACACACACACACACTAAGTAAAATTGTAAAAATTAATAAGAAAGGGAAATTCATTAGGTTGTTTAAAAGATGAATGCAAGGAGCATGTTGTATAAAAAGGGATTCATAGTCTATTAAGTCAGAAAACTGCAACCCCAGATTTCTGTTTGTCTGAAACCGCATGCAATGGCTAGGTTTTAAATTGTAGGGTCAATACTGCCTGGCTGCAACACTAACTGATTTGGTTCTCCTCTGTTCATAAATATGCTTGTGGATTAAACTGTAAAAGGTTACCCTGCCTTCAAAAATTTTAAAGCTTATTCTTTGCCAAGGGTCGAGTGTTTTAATGACCTTTGAAAGACAATGAAGCAGTGTGCTAAGCCCTGTGTTTAGATACCCAAAACATCGCGAGCAGCAGAGTCACCTTGGAGAACTTTCTCCGAGGGCACTGCTCTTTGAAAATACCATTGCGCTCTTCTGTTTACTTGGGAAATCGAGCCCAGCAAACAGTTAAATACCATAGGCTACAAGTCATGGAAAAAGGAGTTTAACTGCAGTTCACATAAAACTGTGAACTCAAAAGGAGGTTACTTTGAAAATACACACAAATAAAATTTAAAAACATTTGGGGAGGGGGGGTCACACATCAGAGTTCAAGTCTACAAACGTGCGACCGAATGCGGCAGATGTTGCATGTAGGGAGCTGCCTGGATGTCACAGAAACAGACAGCCAGACCTAAAACACATGGATTTAAAGCTTCAGTGAGACTCAAAAAGGAAACATACTCTGCCAAGCCAAAACTAAACCTACATGGGCTTCCTCTCTCATACTCCCTTACTCTCCACGTGGTCAGTGAGACTGGTTCGC
This sequence comes from Peromyscus californicus insignis, assembly GCF_007827085.1. NCBI lineage: Eukaryota > Metazoa > Chordata > Mammalia > Rodentia > Cricetidae > Peromyscus > Peromyscus californicus. The sequence goes on along the minus strand of NW_026294584.1, from coordinate 153,606,807 downwards.
CTTTACCTACCATCTTCCTGGAGGGGGCGCTATTACTCAGTGTCATCTTCCTACTCCCCTGGCTTTGCTGGGTAAATCCGCTCTTGGCTTAGAAGGATATGTCATAGAAACTCAGCACATAGACACAAATAAAAATAAATGAAATTTTTAAAAGAATTACAATAATGATTATTGAAACAGTGTCGTTTGGGTTATGGTGTCTTCCCACAATGTGTAACAACTGGACACAAAACAATGACACATCTCAACACCAAATCCTTTAGCCTTATAGAAAATGTAGCCTAGCCAGCCAGAACTAACTTAGCAGAAACAAGCAATCCCTAAGGAAGCTTTATAGGTTTCAAAGAATATAAAGACTGTTATATTTGGAGATGAATGAGATGGTTCACACCTGGCATCCTAGCATAAGAGAGGCCAAGGCAGGAGGATCAGGAGCTCCAAGTTCACCTGGGACACAGAGAAAAGATTCTGTGTCAAAACACACATACACACATGCAAATACACAGACACATGCACACATACATACACACACATGCAAAACAAACATGCACAAAAATTATATATATACATGTACACATATGCATACACACATGCACACGTAGATTCACACATACATATATGTGCATGCATATATTATGCACACAAATATGACTTATTTATTTGAATGATTTGGGGATTACAGTGTATTCTAGATTATAAAGAACTCACATTTCCGACACCATAAAAGAAAAGTCTATTCAGTAATTGTATGAATCATAAAGTTATTTTAGTGCACGGGACTGAAGTCAGTGACACTGGAACTCTTATAGACTTGCCACCGGCACCCATAAAGAAGGGCAAGTCTAAGGCTGGAGAGATGGCTCAGTGGTTATTGCTGCCCTTCCAAAGGACCTGGGTTCACTTTCCATCCGGGGGATCCGATGCCCTCTTCTGGCTTCCCCAGACATTGCATGCACACGACGTACAGACATACACTATAACACACAGACAGGCATGCACGCACACATGTAATAAATCTTTTAAAATAATGTCATCTTGTCTTAAGCCTTAGTTTCATCACTTTCCTCCTTGAGTTGAAATATGCCTTTATTTTCTTCTTGGAATCTACTTTTTGTTTTCTGGAGTTAGGCATGAGTGCATCCATTTCCTTTTTAATGGTAACTTTGTAGTAACTTGAGATATGTGTTTTAATTCTCATTAGCTTTCCCTTCTCCAGCTGCACAGTCCCACTTCCTGGTTGTTGCATGGTTTCCAGACTTCTGGCACTTCACTTAGCCCATGTCCTTCCTAAAATTATGGAGCCTTGGACAGAACACAGTATTCCAGATGAGCGGCCAGCGTGAAGTGCGTCAACGACATTACTTCCCAAGGAGTGGACACTCATTTCTATTTATACTAAGGAAGTTTCTTTCTTTTTTTTTCACTGTTAAGCAGCTGCATCATACGGTTGGCTCACATGAAGTTCGCAGTTAAATAAAACTTCCAAATGTTTTTCAGAAACTAAAATTTTACTTGTCCCTCAGATCCAGAAGCCACCAACACCAGGGATAGAGCAGGAACTCAGAGGGAAGGACAAAATGTAAGGGGCAATTATCTATACCCTATCACAAAATCTCTTGCTATTGCCATTCTCAACACTTAGAATGTCATCAAAAATAAGGATTTTCTTTGGAAAAGTCTTAAGAATACAAACACATACTTGTAGTGATATTGTGTCCCCCGTGCACCCTAATGAACTAATCTGGGGTCTGTGGTGATATTGTGTCCCCCAATATATTGCACACCCTAATAAACTTATCTGGGGTCAGATAACAAAAAAAAGGTAAATTATTGAATCTACTCTGAAAAGAAAAAAAGGAAGATATAGAAATGATAAGATAAAAGGTAGACTTTTGAATCTCCTTTTTTTGTTGTTGTTATTGTTCTCTGACCCTGTAACATGAATCTTTAAGGGCCTTATTAATAAAAACAAACCCGGAGCCAGTATTGGGGTGAATGCTGGAAGATCAGAGAAACAGAACCAGCCACAGCTAACCTCACCTCACCAGTTCTTCAGCTGATCTCGTTTCCTCAAACTGGAAGTCTCTGAGTCCTCATCCAAATGGATCTCAGCTGAACTACTGCTCAAAAGCCTAATGCTTAACTGACTCTAGTTCTTAGTTTTCATGACTTATATACCTTTCTGCTTCTTGCCATTACTTCCTGGGATGAAAGGCATGAGTCACCATGCCTGGCTGTTTCTAGTGTGGCTTTGAACTCACAGAGATCCAGATGGATCTCTGCCTCCAGAATGCTAGGATTAAAGGTGTGTGTGCCACCATTTTCTGGCCTCTATGTCTGTCTAGTGACTTTTCTGTTCTTTGACCCCAGATAAGTTTATTAAGGTGTATAATATATTGGGGGACACAATATCACCACAGACCCCAGATTAGTTTATTAGGGTGCACAATATATTGGGGGACACAATATCACCACACACACTTCTGCATCTGAGTGCTATGTTACATATAAAAATATGCTAGCTGTGAGTCTAAGGAAATATTAGAAAGGTGAATATATTTAATCTAGATAACAACCCTATTAAGTGAGATTATTATTATCACACTCGTTTCACAAATGACAAAGTGGACAAACAGTTTAAGTAGCTCCTTCCAAAGCACACTACCTGTTAGAAGCAGAGCCAGGATCGGAAACCCACTGGGATGTGGCTCAGTTAGCAGTATGCCTGTCTTGGATTCAAGAGGCTCTGGGTCCAGTCCCTAGCAACACATATACTGGGCATGGTAACATATGCCTGTTGTCCAGCACTCAGGAGAAAGAGACTGGAGGTCAGAAGTTGAAAGTCATCCTTGCCTATGTTGCAAGTTTGGGGCCAACCTGAGGTACAGGAGACCTTGGCTCAGAAACAATTTTTTCTAAATAAACAAAGAAAGAAAGAAGAAGAAGAAAGCCAGAGAGTCTTGTTCTAGAATGAGACTCATGGCCCTTATACTTTTTCCCTTCTCTATATGAAAATAGTGAGACACACACTGTATCAAGCACTGTGGAAAACAAGTATAATAATATAATATTATCTTAAAATGCATGTATATTAGCTTTAGAATCACTAAAGGGGGCCACAAGCAACAGAACCAGGCCGTAGGCAGTGTAAGTATGACTTCCTATTTTCCCTCCTAAACATGAAGTTCACTTTCACTTTTGAAGGAATTCAAATATTTATATCTGCAAAGAGCTCATAACAATGTCTGGCCTACGTGCAGGCTCATTTCAACTATCAACACTATGTGTAATTATCCATGCAAACACACATCCATGTCAATGAACAAATTGCAAAGCTTTTTGGAGCAAAGTAAATAACCTTTACATTGTAATGCAATTTTACTTTTAAAAAGTGAAATATTCTATTAGAAGAAAAGAACAGTGAAAAATTATCAAAGTAGGAATACAAGACAAAGCACCAGGCTGGCGATGTGACACAGCAGCAGAAGAGTTGCCTATCATGTGCAAGGCCCTGGGTTCGAGACCACGTCACAAGAATAATAAATTCCTCTTTCATATTCCATCCTCCCATGGAACAAATCTCTCTGGCTCATGCAAGTCTCTACCTTGCTCTGTGAACAAAAACAAAACAGCTCCAGGAATGCATGTTACCACTCTACACTATACATATCACCTATGCTGACCCCAGTACATACCTATCTAAATATTCAGAATTGAGACTCTAGGCAATGTGCGACTGTGTGTGTGTGGGGGGGGGGGGGGGTGTTCCTCATAACCCAATGTTACCTAAAATCATGCATGTTAGAGTTGTTCTAAATGAGAGTGTCACAGGCTGTCACCTTTGTTAACAACTAAGTGCAACACAAGAGTAAAACAGCCTCTTCGCCAGCACTTCTGTAGGCCCTGCCTCCTTTCCGATTCAGCTTCCGAGTGCAGCTGCTATGCTCTACAAAGCCAAAGCAAAAAGAGCGCCAAGTGGTGAGGTCCTGATGCGCTCCGACTGTCACGGCACGGGGAGCCACTGTTCTTACAATGGCTCAGCTACTGTTAAAATTCTGGGGTTTTTATTTTTAAAGAATTACCGATTCTTAATCATGTATGTCTGTGAACCACACAAATACCTGGTACCCATGAAGGCAGAAGACAGCATCAGATCCCCTGGAACTCAAGATGATTGTAAGATGTCACATGAGTGCTGGGAATCAAACCCAGGTTATCTGCTAGAACAGCAAGTGCTCTTAAATGCTAAGTCATGTCTTTAACTCAAAGATTCTGTGATATTTTTATTATTATAACCATTCAAATTTATCAGTATTCATCATTAGTTACTTTATTTATGACATAGTAACAGAAAATTACCTATTTTCTATGCTTTTCCAGAAAGTACATATTCAGACACATGTCTTTCAGAAGCCATGTAAATCACCCACGAGGCAGTGCAAACTTTATTCCACACCATGTCCCAAATATTTTCATTTCTTTGTTTCTCACAGACAGGAGTACATCACTCTGGATTTATCTGTGAATTTATATTTACAATTTACAATGGAACAATTGTCTTATAAAATAAAATCATGAGCATGCATTCATGCTCCCTCTATAAAATAGTAATTCATGTGTGCTCCTCTGCATGTGCTGACAATCAGTGAACACTTTCCCTGCTGAAATGGAAAGCTACCCTGTAAGTGAATGAAAAGAAGGAAGGAGGGGAGACAGACAGGTCTCCTGATATAAATCACCACCATCCAGAGACAAAAGAGGCAGATTTCTTTGTTGCTGGTTGTATGTCCCTTCACTGCAGCGTATTTTTTCCCTTCATGCTCCTTCCTGCTTTTTCCTGTCAACCCCAAATCGTGTATCTATTCTACAAGAACAAATATAATCACTATCAAATAGTAAGAATTCCAAGCTCAAATTATTTTGCCTTTTAAATATTACTCTAGTGATATCTATTTATTGTAATACTAAAGTTGTGACTGATTATACTGAAATATGCAAAAATATAACAATTTCTATTTCTAACCTGCATCATCTTTCACGCATTTTCCATTGCACAGAAAGGCACGGTTTCTCTCCTTCATGACTCTGTGCACTATGACTGCAGCACACATGGGCTACAGTTGTTATCTGGTATTTTCTATGTTTATTATGAATTCACTCCATGTCTCCAGCACATATCTTCTAGTTCCAACTCTGAGCCTTACCTTGGGATACGTCTTCACTGAAGAGCCTATCATCCCAGCCAGCTGACCCTGCATGACACCAGGAGGCTACAGGAAGCTGAAGGTCTGTCCTGGGATCCCTTGCTACACTGGGAGCCCGAGCTTTAAGAGGGCACTGGGCAATGAAAACACAGGAGAAGCAGACGCCAGCTCAGCCACGCACTAGCTCTGACACTTCCCACGGGAGGCCACTTCGCCTTCATCACTGCGTCTAAATCAAAATTAATGAATCTGAAAGTCTGTTTTTGTTTGTCCAGGTGCAGGTGGCTGTTTCCTGCTACACAGAGAAACAAGTCCAAGGCATTGCAGACAGGGTGCTCTTAAAGAGAACACTTTAATCTTAGCTATATGCGCAGCGTGAAACAGTTAAGGTCCAGAGAAGGAGGTGAACTAAGACAGACACCATAGCACAAGAAGTTTTTAAGCTCAGTGTGGTGGAAGCCACCTGTATTGCAGCACAAGATCAGGAATCCAAAGCCATCCTGGGCTATGCAGCTAGTTCGAGGACAGCCTGGGCTAAGGGATACCATGTTTTAATGCTTCCCCGCAATTGGCACACTTATAAATTGTATCAAATCAAGAGTATAAGATGAAGAAAAGAGACAGTAAAAGCAAGAGACAAGCAGGAGTTGGGGGTGTGTTCCTATTCAGACATGCCTGCCTGGCAACTCTAATGGGAATCACCCAGAAAGCAGGTTAAAACTCATATCACACAGGACTATTGAAGAAAATCATGGGACAGCAATACATCTAAATGCCATTATTTTAATAACTTTCACAGCTCTGAAGACAGCACAATTTATAAGGTGTGTGTTTAAACTGTATATATTCCATCTGCATACTTCAAATATATACACCCTGTCAAAAGTTTAATAAATATCTATTAAGTGTAATTTGATAATGAAAAGTTATATTATTTTCAAATCCCTCAGCATCATAATTTGGTCAAGACAATAGAAAAAATAACTAAAATCAAGTTAAGCTTTGATTACTACTAATTCCAGTTATTTCTAGAGTTCTGGAATATAGTATCATTACACCGAATTATATTAATAATTAGCATAACAAAATAGATAAAGGCATTCATGTTATAAAATAATGTACTCTAGAACCTAAATGTTATGTTAGAACTAAAATTTAATCTTTATATTTCCAAGATTGTCTCCAAGGAGCAGGAGAAACAGTTTCCTGTTAAGGGCACTTGCTGCTTCTGCAGAGAACCAAGTCTTCTTGCCAGCACCCACATGGTGGCTTACAACTTTCTGTTAACTCTAGCTCCAGAGGATACACCCTTTTTCTGGCCTCAGTGGGAACCTGGACTCATATGCACATTCCCACACACAGATACACACTTGTACAGACAATTAAAAATGAAATTTTTATTAAAAGAATCATCTCTAAGGCAATGGATGGTAATACCAGGAACTGGGGCTGCTTTCTTAAGTTCATTTATTCTTAGATATGAAAATATTCACATACATGCCACTATTGAAACTATTCAACAAAATCTGCTTGTCTTCATTATCTTGAAAGGAAGGTAAGTCAGTACAGTCTTGGCTAGAAGGCAATGATGACACTGCAATTATCTCCGACATCTCACAAAGCCCCTGTCATACCCTCCCACATATATTTATAGAAAAAGATCTTGGCAAGAATGAGTCTTTAGTAAAGTTGACTTGATTTTTTGTTCTGATAAGAAAAAGATAATTTTTAAAGCAAGATACTATGTATATTATAATGTGTAACCTGTTGTAACATGTAATTGAATGAAAGGTTAATTAAAACCATGTTAATTTTTTTCTTCTTCTGATACTCATCTATAATTACCAAAAACAGGGTACACTTTCAGGGCTAGCTTGTCATCTTATTAGACTAGACAGTTCGTAGTGATTTAATCCTGAAGATTTAAAAGTAAATACAGCAACAGCTTCATCTAAAGTCACAAGTGAAGTCAAAACTTTGCTGCTACTGTCTGAGAAGTTTGCACTATCGTGTTAACAAGACCTTGCACTTCAGGTATAAAAGCAAAGACATTTCTAACCGTCTGAGGCAGGTTATCCAAGACAGGCTATTCCGAAGACTAGGGTTTTTTCAAATATTTACCCACACTTTACGCTGCTCATGACCAATCTGTTTTTAGAACTTTAAAGAACAGTTATTCAAGGACTGGGAAGCCAGACAGACATGAAAACTGAATGCCATACTTGGGGACACCGAGTGCTCTGGCCTGGCCACAAAGCCAGGCCTTGGTTCACCTCTCCCACTTCCTGTTCATAGCAAAGGTTAGAAGCTGACTCTGTTCCCAAGCAAGAAAGTGAGCCAGTCTCTCTTTCTCCCCCTTTTTATTACCAATAAAAACTCTGAGAAGCACACAGAAGAACAAGTGCTTTATGCTATTTGCTTATTTCATGCCAAGTAATAAACCCTCAAAGCAGACGGCTAGATAATTGTTCAGTTCTACAGATTAACTTGGCTGCAATGAAGCAACAAACTCATAGCCAATAGAATGGCCTCACAGCCTGGAGTTACTTGCTGTGGACATAGATTTAACTCTGATAAAGACATATAAAAACATTAACTAATTTGATCATCAAAGTTAGGGCTACTGTTGGTATAAAAAGGCTGGTGAACATCAAAACATTAAAATTATGTGCACATGAAGGCAAACAAAAATGAGAAATCAACCTCTGTAGCTAGAAGTGGGGGTTAGAAGAGAATAAGAATGCATGTCAGAAATCAATGCCACAATATTTTAATGTGGTTAATTGGACATTTGGAGTGATTTCAGATATTACAGGACATACATATTCACCTCATGGAGTAGTCTATCAATCAGCACAATTGGTGTCTTCCCACCTTAATGTCCTCTATTTTATCCCCACAGAACTGTGTTACAGCTCATAGGTGAATAGAATGAGCAGAAAAAAAGCTATGGTTTGTTTGTTTGTTTGTTTGCCTTTGGAATTTTTTGGTTCTAGTGCTTGAGACTAGTTGAACCTTTCATATCCTGCACCTCTCCTTCATCGAAGTATAGTCCAAATGCCTGCCACACTAAGGACATGTAAGTGCAAGGTAAGACATTCACTCTTTTATTGCCCAATAATCTCACTGGCCTCTGAAGACAAAGTGAAAAGATTGCATCTTAACCCAGAAGCACTTAGACGATTATGTTTCTAGAGATAAATTTGGTGCACGATCAGGAAAAACAAAAACAAAATTTTAAGCTCTGAGAACATGCTCAAAACAACAATGAAAAATAAGTACTGATTTACCAGGAAGTGCTCCTGGAAAATCATGTGACCAAGCCTCTACCTGGGGCCTGGCTCTTGGAACACATGATGTAGAACTGGAGTAAATGCCTGTAAATTCCAAAGGCAGGTTGAAAGTTCTTGACCCAGCATTACTCATGGCCAATCCTATTTGTAATTACCAGTTGGGTTTCATTCTCCCTTGATGTCTGCAATAAGAACATGTAATGGCCTGGGTTGTCTCTCATCATAAAGGGACAGATCAGCTGATTTTCACATTAAAGATGCTGTAAATCTGTGAAGGGAACATTTTTCTGAGACTTGACTCCTAAGAATGGATTATGGAGAAATGGGGGCATTTGCAGATGTGACTCACACCACAGTTTTTTATCAAGCCTTGGTTCCCTACCCTTTCTTCTCTTCCTGTTCTGCCAAGAGCATGCATGGCATGGTTGGTCGTCTCTTTCTGTAGTGCAGTAAACTCCCTTCCCTGAAGCCCCCACTTCATTTGATAACTAAGTGTTAGGGTCTGAATGTGAAATGTCCTTCACAGACTCACATTCTTGAACATTCAGCCCCCAGCTAGTGGAATTGTTTAGGTAGAATGTGAAAACTTAGAAAAATGGAATCTCAGTAGAGGAAGTAAGTCACTAGGGGAAGATCTTAAAGCCATATAGTGTGTCTCCAATTCCTGCTGCTGTTTCTTGACTATGAACACAATGACTAGCTGCTTCATCCCCTGTACCATGTCTTCCCCACCATGGTGGACTGTATCCTCTCAAACTGTGAGCCAGAACAAACCCTTCCTCTGCTGAGTTTCTTCTTCTTAGGAATTTGGTCACAGCAACAATAAAAGTAACTAATACAGCAAGCTTTGTGGGAAGAGCAGAAGGAGAACAAAACGGGGTCCTGGTCTCCCCAAATTGTCACCAATATCTAAATATTTTCCCTTGTTTGTCTAAGAAAATTTTTGGTGAGCATTTTTATTTGTTTTATTTATTTATTTGTTAATAAACCATTCCTCACCAGATACAGATTAGCTTCAAGAAGTTAAAGCATCTTGGCTTTACTTTATCCAAAAAACTAACATTTTGGAATACATCTTTGTTATTAAAACTAAAGTTTCATTTGACAGAAAAGGATGTAAAAGAAAAGGTATTATCCATGCTTTGCTCTCTCTTCTCAGTAGCAGCTCTTAAAAAGCCACTGCTCAGAAGTGATTAAAAGAATCCCTTTCTAATTGCAATGATCAGATTTTAACCTATTATTGTAAAGCACAGGTTTAATTTCTTTAATCTGTAACTCCACTTATACAAATGAACTGTATTAGAAAAAAACTGAATGCAAACAAGAATTCATAATAACATCATTAATGGTGAAAACCCAGAGATAATAAACCTGCCCAACATGGAGAGATTTTTTAAAAGAATCATTAAGAATCATATGAAGGGGCTGAAGAGATAGTTCAGCAATTAAGAGTGCTTGCTGCCCTTGTAGAGGACTTGGTTTCAGTTCCCAGTACCCACATCAGGTGCTGTGGGATGTTCTGTATGCTGTGAATATGTTGCTCTGATTGGCTGATAAATAAAATGCTGATTGGCCAGTAACCAGACAGAATAAGCAGACAAGGAGAATTCTGGGAAGAAAAAACAGAACTGAGGAGGAGATGCCTGCCCACTGTCCAGGGAGCAGCATGTAATGGCACACAGCTAAAGCCACAGAACATGTGGCAACATACAGATTAACAGAAATGGGCTGAGTTTAAGTGTAAGAGCTAGTCAGTAATTAGCCTGAGCCAATGGCCGAGCAGATTTAATTAATATAAGCCTCTGTATGTTTACTTGGGTCTGAGTGGTTACGGACCAGGCAGGACACAGTAAAACTTCAGCTACAATTGGATGGCTCACAACCATCTATAGCTCTAGTTCCAGGAGATCTAATGCCCTCTTATGGCCTCTGAGGGCACCTGCACCTGCATAGTGTACGTACACAGAAGCAGGCACACATGCATACTCATAAATACTTCTTTATTTTAAGAAGAAACATACAAATATTGTCCATAAACTTGAACAGTATAAAAAATGGTTGCAAATGTAACTTAAAAATATGCAGGATTAATTATATCCTATGTATGCAAACTATAAAATAGAAAAGCACTGAAATATATTTAAGATATCTACTAGAGACAATTAAAAAATACTTTTGGTTATTGTTTATATTTGTTTTTGGTCTCTTGTTCCAATGATGACTGTTTAAATGTAATTACATTAAAATTTTTTCTATGAAAACAATAAAAGTTATAAAAACATCACCAGAAAAGTGGAGGGTAAGGGTTTCTGGGGGCAGTCTTGATTTCAGTTTACTCTTTGCTTCCTATTTGCTTCCTATTTCTTGTTTCATGAGAATGTGAAGGGATAAAAGTCCCAGTAGCAATAAAGCAACCTGCTACGCTTTTTGCAAATAAAGCTATTTTAAAAATTCAAAGTGAAACAAAAAAAAAATCATTCAAATATGCTTGAAATGACCTTTTTTGCCTTATTGGAGGAGGTAATGGGGGTGGGTTGTGGGGGAAAGGCAGGAGGGGTGGGAGGAGGGAGGAAACGGGGATCTGTGATCGGTATGTAAAATGAATTTTAAAAATTCCTTAATAAAAAAAAGACAGTACTTTTGTGAGCTATGGTTTTGTGAGCTATGGGTTTTTTTGTTGTCGTTTTGTTTTGTTTTGTTTTGTTTTGTTTGTTTGTTTTTGGAGGGGAGTAGGGAGGATAAACTGATTCTAATAAGGAATGTCATGCAATGCCACATGAGTCATTTTCCTAAGTACTGATCTACAAAGCACAGAAGTAAAGCTCAGTAAACAGAATTGGTTCAGCATCAGCTCCTGTAGGAAAGTGTGAAACCTCACAGTGGGCATAAGGCAACTAAACCTTCACATCTTTGAAAGCTTTCTTTCCCATAAAAATAACCAACTTTATTAGGATACACTTATACAAAAGAAAGAGATAAATTTGCAAGGAAAATTTAAAAATCACCTCTTTCTAGTTTTAATATAAAAATGTAGGATTCATGTGAACTGAAATAATTTTACAATCACAAAAAGCCCTGAGCTCTTTCTAAAGTAAAAGCAATTAATGCTAGCCTTCCATTTTATATTCAGCCTATGTGTATGACTATCAGAGCAACTAAATATTTAGCACAAAAATATCAAAATCACATCATCTAAAGAACTGTCTAGAAACTATAAATTTAAGAAGTAAGTCATTTTTGTTTGGTTTTACTTTCTTGGTAGCTTTAATAAATATTCAAAGCATTCAGAGAAAGCCCTAAAAATATATAACCACAATACACACCAGTGAAATTTTAAGTTCTTCTAGCCTGCAATGGTGGCAATTCCTGGAATCCTAACACATGAGGGGAGAAGATATGAGATTAAGAAGCTTAAAATCTAAGCACTGAGGTTGAGGCCAGCCTGGGCTGTGTTAGACCCTGTCTCAAAACAAACAAACAGAAACAGTTCCTCTCTTGTTGGTTTATACAGTATGAGCAAAAACCCGCTACATTTGATGTGCTTTCAAGTGTCTTATCTTTAGAAAATATTTGTTCTAGTTCGTGGCACATCATGGCAGGCTATCAATTCTTCTTGAAGGTTTAATTGTTGTCTTATTTTAATTTAGACTACACAGCTACACACATAGACACTCATACACTGGAGGATTATATCTAGATTAAATTTACAAATTCAAATGCATCTCTTATTCATTATTTCACTTCTTGGCCAAACTGTTATTTATTCTTTATTCTTCCTTGAGCACTTCAAATGTATTAAGCAGATGCTGGGAGTAACCTAAAAATACTCATAGGAAAGCAAGTCTCTTTCAGTGCCTCACTCTCTAGAGAAAAGCAAAATAAACAGCATTTTGTTTGTTCAATATACTGTTGAGCTGCCAATGCCACCAGGTCTTTAAATCCAAGAGTGTTGATATCCTAAAGTGGGATTTTTTTTTTTTTTGAGCCACTCATTCCTCCTGTGCACAAACATGACCTTACAAACATCCACAAACCAATCTGGGAGATCCTCCTACATTGAAAGTTCTTATCAAGAAATCTAAAACTCATGTAGCTGAAAGTAGACACCAATAAAACCCTAAGTTCTGTTAGTTTCTTTGTGATGGTTTGAAACAGCACGAGATGAGGCTCAGTCCAGCCTTGCTTGACTCCTGATTCCCTCACCTCCACTTCTCCAGTGGTAGGATGTTAGGTGTGCAACACCGTGCTGGGTTTGACGTCAGTCTGTGCCAAATATTCTGATGCTTTCTAGAGCACTTTAAATTTCCTTATATTCAAACATGTTATTCCTTCTATTCTTGGCACATAGTAGGTGCTTAGTTAATGTTTATTGAATCTTTAACTGTATACTTATTTTTAACTGTGACTATTCAGTCATATATGGGAAGGGGTAGAAATACAGATAGACAGATGGAAAGACAGACAGACAGACAGATACACTGGACTAGATAGACAGATAGAAAACCAAATTAAAACCATGGAAACTGAATATGATATTCAGGCACAAGCTTTTATACATCTGAGTTGGATCCAATGATGTTTACACTTAATATTGAAGTCCACAGGCTGAGCAGTGGTGGTGCACGCCTTTAATCCCAGCACTCGGGAGGCAGAGTCAGGCAGATCTCTGTGAATTTGAGACCAGCCTGGTCTACAGAGCGAGATCCAGGACAAGCACCAAAACTACACAGAGAAACCCTGTCTCAAAAAACCAAAAAAGGAAAAAAAATTGAAGTCCACACTGCCCCTTTGTCTCTGCCTCCATCTCTAACACCCATGAACTTCATTCACACTTCCAGAGAACCCAAGAGCAGTCTGTCAGCACATCAGGAAGGAATGAGAAATTAATATGAGAAAACCAAGGGCTTACCCAAGGTAAACTGAATACTCATGCAAAAACAGCTACCTTGTTTCAGAACAAAATAAATGAAAGTCCTCTCTGGGAACCCTATGGACTGGGGACCGGCCTCGTTGCAGTTCCGATGTGTGTCTATTATCTGCCACCCTAATGATCAAGACTGAGCGTGGGAAAGCCTGTGGTTGGGGTGAGGGGTTAGGGAAACAGCTGCTGTGGGCATGATACAAAAAGAAGGGAGAAAATAGCAAAAGAGAAATCAGCAATAAATAGAACATAAATATCTTGACATTTTGTGGTTAAAGTAGAAAGTCATTAAATAAGAGATATTTCAGAGGGTTAAAAATGTACCTACCAGTAAGCTTATTGACAACCCCATAAGCTTTGATCTTCTGGATTCAAAAGCCATGAGTACTTCCCAGTCAGTCTTACTGCTGGGCATGGTTATGTGTAATAAAGGTATAATATGTGTTTAATAGTCTCAAAAATGTCAGTAGTTTCTCTAGTTTTGACCCAAGAGAAAAGATGGACACAGGAAAGAAATAACAGTAACTCACCATAAATTGCCTAACTATGGGCAAATATTTGTGTATAACTCACAGGAAAAAAATAAATGAACCCACTTTAAAGAATTTATAAGTCTCAAAAATCTGCATTTTGTTTAGCCATAAACTTAGCTTTTGCCTGGTATTTTTTTCTCATACTTGAACTCATTTGATTACTCTAGAGAGTAATTACTCAGTAGGTATAAGAAATAAATAGAGGGGGAAGATCCTTACACTCCCATAATTTACAACCAAGGCTGACAAGATACATATGCCAAGAAGCATTATTGAATTTTGTTTTGGCCCTGTTTTGACAAAGGGTCTCATGCAGCTCTGGCTGGCTTACAATTTACCATATAGTTGAGACTAGCCTTGAACTCCTGGTTTTCTTGCTTCCACCTCAAAGTGCTGGGGTGACAGGTATGCTTCAGCCGGCCCAGCTTCAGTTAGATTTTCTTGTGGGATTCAGAATCTCACTTTGTAGCCATGACTAGAACTCCCTGCTAATACCAGACTGACCTGGAACTCATAGAGATGCATCTGCCTCTGCCGCTTGAGGGCTGGGATGAAAGTATATACTTCCACACATGGCCTTCAGTAGATTCCTTAAAGTCAGCTGACAAAGTGAGTGATACTGGAAGACTCTCTATGCTGTGACTTAGGGGAAATCCAAGAGTGGACCTCACTTGACTCATCTTTATTTTGACTTCACATTGGATGAAGTAGAAGAATGTTTGTTCCTATTATCTGATGTTAAATCCAAATCTAACTTCAACAACCTCTACAATCTATTGCCAAGTATTTGTGTTCTGAAAAGCATCTGCTTTCCTAAAAATTCCCAAAAAATAGTATCTACTCTCATAGCTTGACTGGAAATCATGCACCTCATGGGCTCAAAACAATGTGTGTGCACATAAATATGCTATATGTTACTATTCATAATTACATATTAATACATATGTAATACCATGGAACTCACGATTACAGATTTTCCCCAATTTTCTTTCTTTCTTTTTTATTTATCTCAGGAAGGAGATTCCACTGTTCTCTACCATCTTCCACTTAACTGCTCAGGATAGAAATCTGAAAGTTTTGCTGCCTCCTGCCTTCCCATTATCCCTTGAAGTCTAATAAGCTCAATAGAACATGATTCCTCTCTTTTATGTTTTTGTTTTATTTTTATAATTATTTTAAACTTCTTTATAAAAAATATTACAAATAAGAAACATCACGCACCCAAAGTAACCAGACCCAAAAACTTATAATTTAGTATATATTTAGTATTGAATTTCTCTATAGTTAGAGTAGCCATTTGACATAGAAGCTGTGAAGCTTCACAGTGGATTTTATACTTTCACTGTCGAATGTATTTTGTGCATTTATCTACATGGCAGAGGTAAAACTAGAGAAGCAATTAGCTTTATATCCTTTTTCATAACGCATGTCCATTGCCTTCATTCACATAGAGCATGGTTCTTGATAATATGCTTAGCCCATTTTTCTCTCTCTCAAGCTCTATCTCGGGTCAAAGGTGCTATTCTGTGACACTCAGGTTGCTGCTCTACTGCACTTACTGATTAAGCCATTATTTATTCTTCCATGAACACTTAAGGGGTATTAAAAAGCTCCTGGGAACAACGGTACAATAAAGGGAAGGCACAACTCTGTGCAAATATTTGGACACGGCAATAGTCTTGGCCTCCTCTCATTCATTCTCTGCAGTACAGATGAAACATCACTGCAAAAAAAGTAAACCACAGCATTTCCATGACTAAACTTTCAGTAGCTTCCTCCAGGGTTCATTCTGTAGTTCTTAGCATGAAAAATTGGGCCCTGACACATTTTGCTCCACTGACCACTCTTAGGGCTGCAGCTCTGTTTCCCATCAACTGTTCCTATTCTGTGCCCTCTGCTCTTCTGTACTGCCTGCTGTGAGATACCCAGAGCCCCAAAGCATGGCTGTTCTCCCCTGGAGACTTCACACACACACACACACACACACACACACACACACACACACACACACACTATTTAGTCTCCTAGGAAAGCCTGCTGTATCCCTTTCTGCCTTGTAACCTCTATTCAGTGTTCAGGTCTTGGCTCAATGATAACTGTCCCACAGAAAGGTAAAACCCACATATTTGTAATTGCCAAGATGTTCTGACTGGACTATAAACCCACCAGGGCAGGCCTCTGATATTTTCATGTCTTTTTTTATAGTGCTGGGAACTGAACCTAGGACCTGTGATACTAGGTGAGGACTTTCCCACCACCTGCACCCTCAGCCCTCTGTTGTTATTTATGTTTTGGAGTTTATCAGAAGCTGCAACTCTAAGACACAATCCTTAAATGGAGCTGATTATATAACATCCACTTTTTGCCACATGTGTGACATGATCCCTCTATGGACTTCAAATGTGTGCCTTAGCTTTTGTTGCATTATGTGACATTTACAGTTACTGTGATGCTCTTCAAAGGGAAGAGGAAGAAATCAGGACCAGGCAGAGGCCATCCCATCCACCCATATTGGAATCAAAGGGAAGTCTAAGAGTCATCCCTCCCACTCAAAAATGACCTAGAGTTTAATGACATTCAGAAAAAGACACGGAATGTCCAGAGCGGCTCAATGGAAATGGAACTCTATGGGGCTGAGCTACATGCTTGCTACATGCACAACTCTATGTGGGAGAACTAGCACATCAACGGTAGTGACAGCATTCTCTGTCTATTTACCAATATTACCGAGGCAAGTGGTGTTTGTCCCTCCTTCCTTGAATGTGCGTCTAATGACAACAGATGGATCAGGTTCTTCGAAGGCTAGGATGGTACTAGGTTAAATATGCACTGAATCAAAAACCTCCCCTCTGTGCTGTTCAAGAGGAAGAGAGGGCTCTGATGGCTTTCTTAATTATTTACAAAGGTAAAAGCATTTTCAAGCAAATTAAAGGTTTAGAAACAATGGTGAGGCAGAAAATGACAACTATATCTGAAAAGTTGCATAGTGTATGGATAATTTATTCTATTATTACAACATTAACATAAAATGCTACCAACACAAAAATATTGATGTCCTAATATGTATGTACACACACACACACACACACACACACACACACACACACACACACACATATATATGCTTACACTTGACCTGCTGGCATGAGGCTGTAAGAAAGGGCTTTCAAGAAATAAGTGAGTTAGGAAAGATCTACGTAGTATAGCATAATCTCTAGTCAAACTGTTTAAGAGTTACAGTATAACATGCTGTAGCAACTGCAAAGTTTCAATGAAGGTGACCTGTGCCAGACACAGCATCTTCAGATAGATTTTGAAAGCTGAAAATTTCATTCTATAGGGATTAGAAGATGGAATTAACAAGTGAGGGGGAGAGAGAAAAATCAGGAGGGAAGGAGAGAAGGAGTTAGGAAGGGAGGGAAAGGAGAAGACAGAGTAGAAGGCAGAGAAAAAGGGAGGGGGCAGGGACACAAACATGGAAAAAGTTACATGACTGTCTGCAATAGAGGCCCTTGGCTAATGATGGCTCATAAATTTAAGCATGTGATGGGAGCTTTTGAAAGAGTCTTAACATGATTACAGCTATAGATACAAAGTAGCAGGTGGCTTAAGTAGAAAGTTACCAGGTAAGAGTGCAATGATTCTAACAAGAATAGTATGCACAGTCTCTGTGTTACATCGACAACTTATTCATGGTTATCTCATGTTCTATAACACAAAAGAAAGCCATGCTTATAAAGATGAGCACGCATTTAATCTGGAAGCAGGAAGAGACTCTCCAGAGAGCTGTTAAGATGTTGTTTCAATAGCTCAAGCGCAGCAGTGAAGGCTTACTCTCTGCAATGAGTAAAGAAGGGATAACCAGGAAAGAAAAAGGTCAGAGACTAATGTTAACATAAGAAAGTCAAAATTCTACACATTCTACAATACAGATGAGTCTTGAGTACATTTCACTAAGTGAAATGTGTCAGTCACAAAAGACAAGTCATTCATGATCACACTTAGATGTGGTAAGCAAATCCATAAAGGAAGGAAGCACAGTGCTGTTTGCCAAGGGCTTGGTGGAGGGGAAAATGGAAAGCCATTGTTCAAGAGAGCCAGTGTCAATATTGCAAGATGAGAAAGTTCTCAAGAACTGGACATGAGGGTTGCACAACGTGAGTTCACTTATCTCCGCCAACTGCATACTTACAAATGATTAACATGCTAAATTATGCTATGTGTGTCATACCACAACTTAACATGCTAACACAGTGGCTCGTGCAGGACTGCAATCCCAAAGCTCTAGAGGCAGAGGCAGGAAGATCACCATAAGCTCAAGCTAGGATTGTCTACAGTGAGATTTGGGTCATTGAAAGTTACACAGCACACCCTGTCTCGGTAATTAATTCTAATTTTGAAATGGCAGTTGCCACAATGGGACTAAAGGAGAAAGGATCCCACGCTGCTCTCAGATCACTGCCATAGGAGCCGGGATAAAGAAGGCTATTTATGGGAACACTACAAAGCAACGCAGTCTGAAGGGGGAAGTGAGCACAACGTGTCAAATATGTGTGATGGGGACATAGAAATGGAAGTGGCTCCCAACATCTGGAGAACACAGATAAGGCTCTGTGTGGACAGAACAGGAACTATGTTGGTTTTATTTTACTGCAACCATTCTGGGGGTGGGGGAAGCCTATAGGTTCACATCAGTGATAATCCTTGTTTTTAAGAAATATTTTTAATAAACAGATTGTTGAATTAAAATTTTTCTTTCACTTCAGGATACCTTTAAATTGGCCAGTCATCTCATGAATATTATCTTTTAAAATAGTTTTACTGAGGCAAAAATTGGCAAGTAAAAGTATGTATATTAAGGCTGGGAATGGCGGTACACATCTGTAATCCCAGCATGTAGGAAGGTCGATTATGTGTTCCAGGCCAGACTGTGGAGTGAGACCCTGTCCCAAGAGAAAAAACTTTAAAAGGGCATACAAGTGTAGTAGATGGTATATCACAACTGTCCACATGCACACAATGGAAGAGCCAAAGGTATCTTTTGATGAAGAGCAGCAGTGGCAATAGCTGAAACTGACTCTAGACAAGTAAGGTGTAGAGAGCAGGGTGATTAATGGGAACAAGGTAAGCAAAGTAAACCCCAAATTAAGAAGCTCAGAGGTCTCCTCCCCCTTTTCCCCCATCCCCACTTCCATCTATGCATTGTTTCTGCAAACTTGTCTCTGTACCCTGGATTGACAACTTTGGTGTTTAGGGGAAGATTGTTAATTCACCCCTCAACCCAATATCGAAGTCCTGGGTCAGGATCCCACTGCTCAATCAGATACAACCAAGTCCAGCTAAGACAAGAACTTCATGCCATCAGAAATGGTGGTGACTGCCTGTAATCCCAGCTACTCAGGACACTGAGACAAGAAGATGTCAAATTACAAGATAGCTTAGGCCATAGAGTGAAATCAAGTTGCCAGCCTAGGCAACGTAGTGAGACCCTGTCTGAAAAAAAAAAAAGCGAAAAATTAGAAAGAATGCTGGAGATGTAGTACAGTGGAAGCCCTCCCTAGCATGTGCAGGCCCTCTATAGAACCATACACACAGAGAAGTTGTGCCAGCCACCCAGGACTCTTTGAAGATAAGTACCAAGTCTGTTTTGCCCAACTCTCTAGGAAGAACAGATAAGCACCACCTCAGAGAAAGGAAAGAAATGTGGATGCCAGGACAGACAAAAGCCATCTTTAGCTCAGGGGAAAGACATTGAATCTTAACAGACACATAGACCCCAGATTTAGATCTTAGGGGAAATGAGCCAAGGTCACATCTAAACCATTTAGACTCAACGTATCACCCATCCTATAGCAGTATTTAATTAATTTTATGTAGGAAATATCACTTGCATATTTTTACTAACAAAGCTGTAGAGCTGGGATTGAAAGTTTCAGTCACACGGTGGAAAAGCCAAAGCTGGAAATGTACCCTTGTGCGGTAGCCAATAGCAACTGTGTAGCAGGTGCATCACTTGCTCCAGCGGGCAGTCGAGACAAAGACCCTCTAGGGCTGGGGATAGAGGTCAGTGTTTGTCCTTTGATTGCCACTGCTGTGCTAAACATCGGGACCAAAAGCGGCGTGGGGAGGAAAGGCTTTGTTTTGTTTTATAGCTCACAGTCTATCATGAAGGGAAGTCAGGACAAGAACTGAAGGCAAACGAGGCAGGAACGAGGCAAACGAGGAAGAGAGGCCATGGAGGAATGTTTCTTACTAGCTTGTGTCCCCTGGCTTCCTTAGCCTTCTTTCTTATACCACCCAGCACCACCTGTCCAGAGTGGCACTGCCCACCATGAGCTGGGCCCTCCCACGTGAGTCACTAATCAAGATAATGCACCACAGACTTGAGCAAAGGCCAATTTTATGTAGATATTTTTCTCAATTGAGATTCCTTCTTCCCATATGACCCTAGCTTGTGTCAAGTTTGCAGGCATGTGCGCACACACACACACACACACACACACACACACACACACACACACAGAGCCACTAAACAGTGCAGTGGTGCTCAGAATGGGCACAGTGTGTGCAAGCCCTAGGTTTCACTCCCAGTGCCAGGATGGGAGGAGTCCTCTCTTTCTGGGATCTCCATCACTTCCTGATGATTGCAGTATTCACATAATGGCTATGCCAATATGTTCATAGCAATGAACCTTTCCAAGATAGTGGGGAAAACACACAATCCCACCTCTCTGGTGATTTCCAACCTCAACGTTTATGGGTTTTCTCTACTTTTAGTCATTTGCTTATTTTGAAATCATTCATTATAAGCAAAGATCAACACTTTCTATCTAGCTAAGATTCACAATGTAGCATGAATTGTTAGAAGGTCTTATCAATAAAATCAAACCTGAAGCCAGGTACTGAGGTGAATGCTGGAAGATCAGAGAAGCGGAACAAGCCATGGCCACCTCATCTTGCCAATTTCTCAGCTGATCCTGTTTCTTCAGACTGGAAGCCTCTGAGTCCTCATCTAAATGGGTCTCAGCTGAACTGCTGCTCAAAAGCCTAAAAGCTTAACCGACTCTAGTTCCTGGTCCTCGTGCCTTATATACCTTTCTGCTTTCTGCCATCACTTCCTGGGATTAAAGGCGTGTGTCACCATGCCTGGCTGTTTCCAGTGTGGCTTTGAACTCACAGAGATCCAGATGGATCTCTACCTCCAGAAGGCTAGGATTAAAGGTGTGAGTGCCACCATTTTCTGGCCTCTATGTCTGTCTAGTGGCTGTTCTGTTCTCTGACCCCAGATAAGTTTATTAGGGTACGCAATATTTTGGGGAACACAATAGCACCACATCACAATCTAATTAACTTTCAAAAATAATGTTCTCACAGCATCAATCTTTATTACTAAGAACTGTGCCTTCTTTTCCTTTTTGCTTTTGCTTTTAAGCAAAAGAGATTGGAGTCATCTTTAAGAACTAATAATAAAGCCAAGCATGGTGGTGCACACCAGCATGTGAAAGGCTCAGGCAGGAGGACAGCTATAAATTTGAGGCCAGCATGTTTTACAGAATGAGACTTTGCTTCAAAAACCATAAATAGCAATAATAATAATAATAATAATAATAAAGGCAAGCTGGAGAGATGGCTTACTAGATAAAGCACTTGGCCACAAAAGAGAGGACTGGAGGTCAGACCACAGAGTCTATGTAAAAGCCAGCCAAGCATGGCATCTGCCTATAATCCCAGTGCACTGGAGATTCCCCAGAGCAAGCTGGATAGCTACACTGCCCTTATTAGTAAGATCTGGGTTCAATGAAAACCTTGCTTTTGTAAATAAGATAAAGAATGACTGAGGAAAATCTCTGATGTCAACCTCAAGGCCTCCACATGCACACACACTGACATAAACATGTGCACCCACATACTTAAGAACATGCACATTCATGGGCATGCCAAAGACATAAAAGTATTTTTAAGTTTTTTAAAGTTTCAATTAAAAACTTGCAAAAATTCAAAGAAGCCAGTAATAGTATAGTCAATACATTCAAATCTGAGGAACATTATATATGTAACAGCTGGTTAAAAGAAGAAAGGGCAGGAGTGATGTAGATAAAGTGCTTTTATCTCAAAAAATAAATGAAACTATTAAATAAAAAATTAAGAAGTCACACTAGAATTTAAAACAAAATTAATTTAATGTCGCTTGTGGCATCATACCATGGCGTTGACTTAGAAGCACAATGAGTGTCGAAAACTGAACCAATCTGGTAGATATTACTTCCAGGCTCCAGTTCTCAGATGCATCTGTCCAAGAACTCAGAGAGCAGGAAGTTAGGGGAATATGATGTCCAGGGCTGCAGTTTTGGCCCTGACCTGTCCTCCAGACCACTTCCAACATCTTGAATCAAATTTGAGCTTGCACATGATTGCATTTGGAAAGAATTTCATTTTTATAAGGAAGAAAAGAAAATACTTGTTATTCCTAAAGCTGCTGAGCATCCTTACTCTCAGGGGGTCCATCACTGCACTCTGAAGCTATGAAGAAAAATAATATATGTGCACATAATTAATGCTGCCATAGCTTTTCCATTTTTCATGGTCCTTAGAAAGGATGATAAAAGATCAGAGAAGCATAAGTTGAAATTTATGATAAGAATGAAAATAAGAAACACAGCCAACCAGGATTGTGAGTTTTCACTCAAAACTCATCTCTATAGTCTCCGGAAGACAAACATGAAAGAAAAAGAAAACTCTGAATAGGAAAAATGTAAGAGCAAATATATGTTAGGATAATTAATTATAAATGCACTTATTTGAGGTAAGAATAAAGAAGAGCCTCTATGGAAAGAAACACTTCAACAGGAACCATCTACATATCAAAATCTGCTTCAGCCAATTGTCCTGAAAGAAAGGTGCAGCCTTCCTTAATGAAGTGTTTGCTGCACTCAATGCAGAACAGCAGTGGAAAATACAGAGCTGACAACATTCTAAACAATACCCATATTGTGACCACACTGTTTTGTTTAGGACAGATAGGTCATACACGAATATTTATCTATATTTATTTATTTACTTATTTAGTGTATAGGTTTGTGCATGAGTGTATGCATACACATTACATGCATGAAAGAGGTCAGAAGAGGGCCCTGGATCCTCTGCTTATAGTTTCCTTCACAATGCAAGTAATTTTTAAAACAATTATCATAAATTTACAAAATCCAACCTGAAACTATGAGCATATATTCCCCATAATCAAATAAATGTTAATTGTAAGCCACAAATTGGTGTATTGTGATGAGCTGAGGCGTACCTTCTCGCATCTGCTCAGTGAGTGAAACTAGATGCAAGAGGCCGGGAACACTTCTGTTCCCCAGCTATGTCAGAACAATGGGGCGGGTCTGTCTGGATTCAAGGCTGCAATCTTTATATAGCAGGAAAATTCCTAAGACAACACACAAAACTGTCTCTTGCCATACTGAAAATTTAGCTGCTCAGTTATAGCTCAACTACATAATTGCTCAACTAAAAAAAAAAATTCAGTGAATATTTATCTGAACCAAATCATGCACTTAGGAGAAAAAAGAAATAATATAAAGTGCCTACTATGCACTTGGTACTTTGGTAGCTACTTAAGTATGGTCATTATTTAATGGAAATTGTTACCCAGTATGTAGATAAAGAAGGCACAGACATGTTAAGTAGTTTGCATTGGTTCATACAGCTGGCAAATAACATCTATCTTAATCCCAAAATGTACATGATAGCTCATGCCTGCCTCCAATATAGCACAGACTAAAATGGGCTGTCTATCACATGGATCATATGAACAAAGTAGAGAGCCCAGATGTAATTCCACAAATGTCATTATCTTGTCTGTCACTGGGGTACCAGAATTCTACAACAGGGAAAGACAATAACTGTTCAATAAATAGTGTTGGGAAAACAGGAGTCTCACCTACAACAGTGGGATTTGACTTTTACATCATACACAAAAGTCAATGTAAAATGGATTCACGAAAATTAAAACTATGAAACTCCCTGAAGAAAACAGAGAAAAAGTGGTACTAGTGGTGATGTTTCAGGCATGACACCCAAAGCATAAGCAGCTGAAGTTGGACAAGTGGCCCTCCACCAAACTCCAAAGCTCTGCCTAGCAAACGGTTTGATGAATAAAACATAAGGGTGACCGAGAACGGGAGAAAAACATGTGCAAGGCCTATACACTAAGAAATTAACATCATACACGTTATATAAGGAACAAAATAAGTCAGTGTATTTTGTAAAGAGCAAAGGACCTGAATGGCCATTTCTCAAAATAAAATACACAAGTGGCCTAGCAGATAAATGCAAATTACTTCATATCACTGGTCACCAATCAAAAGCTCAAGGAGGTAGCACATGACACCAGTCAGAATGGTTACTGTCCAAAAGGCAAAAGTAGATGTTGAGAGATCAGTACAGTCACTGTGGGACATGAGATGGGGGTTCCTCAAACAACTGAAAATAACACTACTGGGCTGGGAGAGTGCCTCAGTGGTAGAGCTCCCGACATCATGAGCAAGGCCCTGGTTCAACTGCCAGCACTACAGACAAGCAGGAAATAAAAATCAAAATAAAGATACCTCACAATCCAATAATCCTACTAGTGGGCGTATCTACAAAGAAGTGAGGTCAATCTGTCAGAAAGATAACCGCATTTCATGTTCATTATGCCAAGACGTGGGAACATCCGGAATACCACAGACAGATGAATGAAGAAGTTGTGGTGTGTGTGTACGTGTAGGTAGGCGTGTGCATGTATGTGTGTGTCAGCACCCTAAAATATACTGCCACTTCCAACAAAATGGAGGAACCTAGAGGATGTTTGTTGCTACATGATACAAGCCAGACACATAAAGACAGAAATCACATGATTTCAATTACATAAAGAACTTCAAAAGATCAAATTCTTAAAAGCTGTAAATGGAATCAGATACCAAAGTGGATAGGGTAGTAGAAGAATTGGCCCAAGGGTACATATATTCAATTATGTAAGCTTGGGGAATAGTGTACAATATGGTGACTATAATTAATAACTCTCTCATTTACTTGAAGTTTGCCAAGGGCTGATCTTACATATTCTCATTCTTACATATTGCATTAATTTGACTGGGATAACCATTTCCCCAATGTACACATATGTCAAATCCTCACATTGTATAGTATGAATATTTATAATTTTATTTATCAATTTTATATAACTAAATCTAGAATAAAATGTCCTTGCTGCAGTCAGTATAAAGTAAGGTCAGGGGCAGAGTAAGGGAATGCTCAGCTGCAATGTGCTGTGTTCATCGAGATACCTGAGAATGGAGATACAGATGGTTTGAGAGAAAGCTCTAGAAACAGGTCATGAGAGATGGACAAGCATTTACCAACTACAGAAAAGAACTGAGGTCATCACAAGGACTGGAAGAGGATGGAAAGGATTGATAAGGCTCATGAGAAATGAGATGAATGGGTGGAAGAAACAAGGGAGTGTACAAGGAAACCATGAAAGGCCTACAAGGTGCCAGGGTAAGTTCCCCATGATAGAATACAGAAAACACTAGCCCAAAGGTTGGAGCATGGTCCAGTGAGGGACTAGGAGCCTGTGTCCTCTTTCCTGAGCTCCATTCTCCTTCCTCACAGATTACAAGGCTTCACAGACAAGCTCAGCTTCTTTTCATTGTCTATGAAACACGTTTTCTCTCCTGTGTGTATCTAATCTTAAATATATAAACAGATACACATGCTTGTAGATGTATATGTAGGGGTTGATTTTATAGGATTTGTGTGTCTGCTCCTGCTGAAAGTCTTAGAAGCCACACAGAAATGTGACAACAGTGGTACTTGCCAAGTAGCAAGAACTCAAGGACTATGAATCATGTCAGCTGAGGAGAGAAATCTGAGGTATGTACAAAGAAGGTTGTCAAAGGCGGGAAAATAAGGAACTTAGCTTAGTAGGTGTGATTTGCACAGGTGAAATATTACCTAGGCACTGATCAGTGAGGAGCTACCAAAAACGCTGTCGGGATTATTAATATGCATCTTCTGTAATCGAATGCATATGGCATACAACCTTGATTCTTCCTCCCCTCTTTTCTTCCCCTCTTTTTTATTCGTTTTTCCTTTTGCCCCTCCTCATCCCCATCTCTTTTGTTTTTGTTTTATTGTGATAGGGTTTCATGTAGCCAAGGCTGGCCTCCAACTCCTTTATAGCCAAGGCTTACCTAGAACTCCTGATCTTCCCGTCTTAGCCTCCTGAGTGCCAGGGATACTAGCCTCTACCATAACATCTGTTTTCTTCTTTTGTTTTGTTGCTGTTGTTGTTACTGTTGTTGTTTTAATGGCAATTGTGACTTCCTAACTAAAGTAGTAGCACATGGCTCCAAATTCAAAATTGACAATTTTTTTTTGATGTTGTTAAAATTTAACTCAGAAAAAGGGAGGAACAGGTTTCCTACTGAAGATGAAGCAACATGCCTAGTGGACCTAGTGAAAGGGCAAAGCTAGTAAGTGTGGGTGGAGAAAATGACAGACGCTCGGCTATGCCGCATGCCACGTCTCCCTTCACACTTCACAGACCCTCTACCACATGCTTGTTAAACCACTCTGCATTTTTCTGTCTTTTCAAATATTCTTTTTCAGAGATCTGGCCCAGTCAGATCACTTTAGCTATGCAAACTCACCTGCCACAAAGAGACACTCCAGAAAGTGCTCTGGAAAGAAATAAGTCATTGTGAAGTTCACAAGAAAGTTAAGATTGAGCTTGAAGTCTGAGACTCTGGCTGTTTTTCAAATGAGGATCTACCATGTATACAGATTTCTGGCTGGTTAGTTATATCCACATGCATATTGATATGCCTGCAGGTATTACATATGCTTAAACTAGAGGAACTTTCAGGCTCCACTAGGAAAAAAAACTCTCAATAAGATTTTGTAATTGATAGAACGTTTTTTTTCACCTGAAGCCCAGACTTGAAATAGCCCTGAAATAAAAATGACAAGTGATATTTTCATCTTTAAAAAAGAAAGCACAGTTTAATGTTAGCCTCTTAAATCTCCCTTTTTATCATGAAATGATCATTTGGGGGAATTCTGATGCTCCTTTGTTGATTTAACGGTTCCACATAAAAGATTTACATTATTGTTGCTTTAAACAATGTTGTTTGCATTCCCTCATTCACAGATAAGCAACACCAGTGTCTTCTAGTTAAACAAAATGTGACACGCAGTGCACACACACACACACACACACACACACACACACACACACACACACACACACGAACATTACTCAGCCTTGAAGAGTAAGGAAATTCTAGCACAGTCTACAACATGGGCTGGAGACACCATGTCAAGTGATGTTGACAACCGTAAAAGAACCAACAGTACAACATTCCACTTAGTGACATCAAGAGTGAAACAATACAGACAAGAAGAAGCATGGAAGGCTAACAAAGTTGGGGAGACGAGCCAGTGGGGAGATGTTATTTAGTGGATGCAGAATTAAGTTTGGGAATAAATTAATATCCTATAGACTGATGGTCTAGAGAGGTGGCAGTGGTTGCTCAATGATGGGAATATACCTAATGCCATGGTCTGTACTCATGACTCCTTCCTTACCTGAAGTTTTGTTGGCCATGGTTTCAGTTACCCTTAGTCAACCGTGCTCTAAAAATATCAAGTGGAAAATGGCAGAAATAAATAATTGTTACATTTTAAATTGCCATTCTGAGTACAGCTGATGGGATATGATGCTGTCCATCATCCTGTCCAGAACATGAATTATCTCTTTTATCAAGTATATCCATACTGTATAAGTTACCCTTCCTGCTATGTGCTCAGCACCCACCTGTTTAATCAAACCAATGTTGCAATATCACATGTTAAAGTAATGCTTACACATGCCTTAACAGCCCCTCACACCCCAGTAGATGAATTTCTAAACAGTCTTATTAAATAAAGAAACAAAGAGCCAAATATGGAGGTAATAGCCGGGCCCCGGGCAGGACTGGAGAAAACTCCAGCTACACACCCAATTCCTCATTCCCCTCTCCGTACCCCATAACAAAGTCACTGAATCATCACATACAGTTTCAAGAAGACAACAGGAATGTGATATGTTCTGGGAAAAAAGAACCACCACACTCATATAACCTTCGCACTTAACTGTACTGTTTGCTGTAAGTGCTCATTTTATTACATTTATTTTTTATAATCTTACATTATACCTACTTTATACATTGAAGTTTGCCATATGTAGATACATAAAGAGAAGAATATGCTGGGTGTGTGTGTGTGTGTGTGTGTGTGTGTGTGTGTGTGTGTACATAAAACTGTCATGATGAAACCCACTGTTAAGTATAAGTAATGAATGCTAATAACGTAGCTCCTAAAAGAGAGTATGTCTCCATAGATCCAGCCGCTGGTGTAAAGCAAACATGCCCAGATATTAGCCTTCATTCACTGACTTCTTCCAGGAATTCTATCCTCATGTGGACTGAATGAAGCTAGGCCCTAAGCAGAGTCCCCTGGTTAATGATGCCCTCTCAGTTGAGGGGGTGCAAACAGCCTAACACTAAAATATGACTCCTGAGTTGCCCTTCTTTCCATATTCTGAATGTCGTCATCTTTTTTATGACTCAGAGGCTCATTTCAAAACAGAACTGGCAGAGTAGTCAGTGTAAACTTTTGTAGGTGAGCATAAGAAGCAGGTGGATGACACTGAGGGAGACACCTGTGGTGTTTAAATTGAGGAAATAAAAGCAATTTATTGTCGTTATCCATCTAACCCACTGTGGGCAAATAACTGCAATAAAAGCAATAGTTCTGTAGCTGGGTTAAGCAGTTTTCCCAAGAGTCATGCTAACTTATTAATTCCACCTGCCATGTACCCACCTCCCTCTGCACCAGAAAACCACAGGGTATTTTCCCCATGTTCTCCTAGATTGGTTTAGCTTTATTAATTCTCACTTGGAAATGTCATGTTTCTACCTGGCCCCAAAATAAAAGACGTTAGGCTGAACTGGAGGGAGACTGCCAGTGTGCCCAAAACAGGAGACAGACATTCTCAATGAAGTGAGAGACAGCAGGGAGCTTCTGTAAACAAGAATGGATGTTCCAACAGCACTCACACGCCCCTGCACATGCTCCGAGCCCCTCGCATGTAACATAAACAATCTGTCAGAAACAACCTGCTTTCATTTTCAGCCATTTGCAAGTTTCTGTCAGAATGCATATAATTAGTTTTCTTGCCATCTAAGCACATGAGTAGACTCCTCTTGTGATTGGCTCATTTATTTTAATAATGAATTAATAATAGACCAAAGATTTATACACAATTGTTTATACCTTAAAAGAAAGTATTTTGTAGACCTTAAGTGTATACAACTTTTAAAATGTGTTTATTCTTTAAAAATTTCATTCATATATACATAATATACTTATACTGAAGTAGGAGGGGACCTTTTCCTAAGTGACCTCCTACACTGATGGCTTCTCTCATGTGACCTGCTGCATTGAATCAGGGTTGCTTGTGAGAAAATATTCAGAACAAGTGGAAAATATGACAGTTTGAGAAATATTTTGAAGTATCATTTCATCACATTATCTGAACCCAATTATGATTTTGCTAATTTTGCTATATAAACTTGATCACAAGTCATACATACATTAGACATACTATATATATATATATGTATATATATGCCTACATATTGCTATACATTAGCTTGATAAGTTGTTCTTAGTCTAGATGAAGGAAATATTTGTTCTTCAGAAATGTCTGTTGTATTACTAAATGTTAATTCTTCAAGTCTTTAAAGGAACTAGCCCAGCTGAGAACCTTCTTCAAATGAACATAACCTCTTAATCCTAGCCAAGAGCTATAGAAGTCCATAAAATACAGGACACAGTGCCTGGCATTGTATGTGAACAAAATCTTTAGGTTATGACTTGTAGGTAGAGTCCATAGAGAGCCTAATCTCACTGCACCTGTGCCCTCCTCGGCTGTCAGTTTAAGATGGGAACAAGGGAGCAAGGGTACCAGCTTCCAAGAGATTCTCTAAATTGAATTACAGTAAGAAACATACATGGTTTACTGACTGACTGACTTGTGTGTGTGTGTGTGTGTGTGTGTGTGTGTGTGTGTGTGTGTGTTTTCATTCATATGTATAGATGCAAATGTGCGTGCAGGTGCATGCATGTGGAAGCCAGAAGACAATTCTGGGTTGTTGGTTTTTTTGTGTGTGCGGGAGGGGGGGGGGAGTTGTTTGTCAGGCCTGTTCACCTTTTATACTTTATTTTTGAAACTGTCTCCCATTCATTTAGAGCTCACTAGACAGGATAGCTAGGATACCTGCCTCCAAAGGGCTTGCTTCATCTGGCTTTTGCTTGCATGGGTTACAGGGCTTACTTACACTCAGGCCCTCAAGCTTGCACAGGATGCACTTTACTGACTGAGACATATTTCCAGCCAAGATTATTAAATTATTAGAATAATCATCATCTCAGCTAATCCCTAAAGCATATCTATGGGTATATAGGAAAATCTAGGTTTGGGGATATTAAAAGCTGTAAGTTACCCAAAACCACACAGTTACTGCAATGCTGAGCTGGGGACTTAATGCCAGGATTGCCGAATGCTTTACAAAGGTCAGTGTTCCTCTTGAAGTACAGTGAGCACAGCTGGTCACAATGCTGCAAACAAAAAACTCAGATTCTAAAATGTCAGCTCTCAGAACCTACTGTAAGGCAGACACACTGTCCTAGCAATCTAACCCTGGTCCTAGTCATTGTTTGAGTGGGGTTTAGGTAATTGTCCAATTCTTTTCACCATCAAATCACAGAAGTTGCTTACAATGCTTAGATTATAATAATTTACATTTCCTCCTATTGAGTTTACTATTTTTAGCATGTCCCTACTGTTCAAATCAGCCTACATTTAGAAATTGGAATTTTATCATTAAATTATGTATTGAGGGTCAGTGAGGTGGCTCAGCAGGTAAACTCACTTGTTATTAAGCCTGATGGCATAGCCTGATGGCATGAGTTTTATCTCCGGGACCCCACAGAGTGGAAACAGAAAACCAAGTCCTGCAAGTTATCTTCTGACCTCCACATGTACACTATGTCACACTCAGACACACTATCTAAATAAATAGATAAATGTAACTTTAAAAGTATCTACGCTGCTAAGTTTTCTGACAACCAGAAATTTGGCAATTATCTTTGTAATGTTTATATGCAAGTTCCTAATAGACTGTTCAAGGGGACACAGTCAAGGGCAGAGTTCTGGCTTATGTAGACGCCAGTTATAAAATCCCCTGTGCCCTTCCCAAGCCTACCACCCAGATCCAACGTCACCAGCTTCAGCAACAGGCCTGCATGCCAGCCCCCGAGATAAAGGCAGCAATATGACCACTTTATCAAGCCAGGAAAATGTTAATGGCCCCAGAGCCTCACTGCTCTCAGAAAGCTGACTAGAGAGGGAAGCCAACTCATAGAGATAAACAAGCAAAAGGGGAACCCTCAAAGTAGTCGGGACACTGTTCTCACGAGAATTTATTTGTTTTCAACATTCAAACTGAGAAAGAAGGATAAGGTATTTTTCCGTTATTGTAGAGTGATGATATCGAAGGTGGCATACTTTGAACATGAAAGGCTCATGGCTGGAGAGGTAGCTCAGCAGTTAAGATCATGAATTGCTGTTGCAAAGGACCTGAATTTGGTTCTCAGCACCCATGTCAGGTGGCTCACATCCACCTGTAACTCCAGCTTCAGGGCATCCAAGCCGTTTTCTGGATTTTGATGGCACCTGAACTCACACATGTACAGACTTCATTCACAGACACATGCACATAATTTTAAAAATAAAAGATCCATTTCGTCTCTTTAACCTACTCCACTGGTAATGACTGTTGTTAATTGGCATTTAAAAAAAATGTCAATATCTTTATCTTGGAGGTTGTAGCTCTTTAGATCCTTCCAGTTGTTAATAATTTTTGCTAGGTAGTTACCTACACATGCACACACACATGCACTACCCTTAGATATTATATCTCTCCATTGAACTAAATTTCCTATAATTTGTTCAAGAAATTCACCTCTAATATTTTTGCCATCTCACTCCCTGGATAACTTGGCGACGACCATGCAAATAATCTGAAATCACATTCTAAACATGAATGTGGCTATCCTCACTGAACAGGTAATGTTTCCTCAATTACAAATACAGTTGTATGTAACAGAGCAAGCCTGCACCATAGAACTAGTATCCACATTAAAAATGAATAGACTCTGACTACAGGAGGTTATGGAGCCAAAAGGGGGGTGGAATGAAGACCTACCCGCATCTGATCATACTCTCGCTTCTTAGCCACACTGTACTGTATGGATTCCTCCACTGTGCTGTTCCTGTCATTCACACTTAGAATCATGAAAACTTCAGTGACCATTTCCTTCATCTCCCTGTGCCCATGGAGTATTAATATAGATGCGTGAGCAATACTGTAAGCGTTTTCACAACCTTGGCACCAATCATGCTGTGTGTCAGTCAATTTTTCGTTGTTGAAAGCTACCCTGAATATTTCAGATAATGTTTTAAATCTGCTGTTTATGTGTATGTACCTATGCATGGATATGTGTATATGAGCACAGTACCCACAAACGCCAAAAGAGGGAGTTGTTTCCCCTAGAGCTGGAGTTACACGTGAGCTGCCTAATGTGGATTCCAGCCCTACCCTGAGCAGTTTAGCATATAAGCTTTCTCCTTGTCTATTAGACACAAAATGTCAAATCAGTACCATACTCTTGATTCACAACAATTTAAAAAAAAAATCACCCATTACCCAACATCCCCCATGAGAAAGCTATCTTCAATTGATTATCAATGCAATACTTAAACACAGAGTAGGCACAAGAGCAGATTCAAGCTCTTGACTTACATTTTAAACTATTTTCTTCTGCACTGATTATAATTACAGAATGTGGTACTTTGAAATCAAGAGGATGACAATTCTTTTCTGACATGCTTATATTGTACCAACCAGTATTTAAATTGGGCCCAAATACTTCAGGTGTAAGCTTTAGAGTCAATTTCATTGCATTGTAAAATACCTCCAGTGCTTGAAATGGTAAAGAGGTTCCTTACTTATCTCAACTCATGAAAAATAAATGCCTTCCAACTTTGATGCAGAAATATCCTTGTAGAATATTCTGTATTGTAGCTGTTCTCTACAAAAAAAGGGGGGGCATCTGCGTTTTAAGTGTGGACCTATAAACTACAAAAGCTAACTTTATGAGGAAAAGTTATGAAATAGTCTGCCATTGAACACTAAAAAACCAATAACTCAAGTCAAACTAAAACCCAAATGGCCGGTGAAAGCACTGTGTGAAATGCTGCTCCTGGCAAGATTTCCCTGGTGAAGCTTCAGAGAAAGCCTTTCCCCTGAGTATATTTACTTAAATCTCTTCCCACAGGACCTTTGAACAGGACAGGAAAGGCCAGTTCCTGCCCTCCTCGAAACAATTTTATAGAACTGTAAAATACAAACTTTTCTCATATCAGCACACCGGATGGATATGACACACCCATAACTGAGATTCACTGCAGCATTGATTTAAGAGGTTCTGAGGTCTCTCAGGGGAGAATATACTGGAATTGAGAGCCGCTCCATGCTTGAATGAGACCTACCAGGACCCTTCCTGTGGAAGCCAGGGCTATGGCCATCAGGAAGAGCTGGCCCAGGATGAAAAGGTAATGTCACCACAGGTGAGCCCCAATGCTAGTTCTAAGAGCAACTGCAAATTAAAGCATCAAATCGTGAGCATTCCTTTTCCAGCTTCACTCTCAGTCTATTCATGTAGATCTTTCATTTAAGCTATAAACTTGTCAAACTGGAGCAGCTGAGATGGTTCAGCAGCTAGAGGTACTTGCTGCCAAGCCTGATGGCCTGAGTTCAGTCCCCAAGATTCGTATGATGGAGGGCAAGAATGGATTCCTATAAGTTGTTCTCTGATGACCTCCACATGCCAACTGTGGCATGTGCAAATGCATGCATGCAGGCACACGCACACACACACACACAGAGAGAGAGAGAGAGAGAGAGAGAGAGATAGAGAGAGATAGAGAGAGAGAGAGAGAGAGAGAGAGAGAGAGAGAGAGAGAGAGAGAGAGAACTGTAATATAAATTTTAAATATATTTGTGATGTGGGATGTCTTTTTGTATGCTGTGAATATATGTTGCTCCCATTGGTTAATAAATGAAGCGGCTACAGCCTATGGCAAGGCAGGATAGAGGCAGGTAGAAAATCCAAGCAGAAATAGAGGAGAAGAAGGGCGGAGTCTGGAGAAGCCATCCAACCACTCAAGGAGCAAGATGCCAGCAGACCAGTAATGCCATGGCCACATACACAGTAATTTATAGATTAATAGAAGTGGGTTAATTTAAGTTGTAAGAGCTAGTTAGTAATAAGCCTGAGCAATAGGCCAAACTGCTTGTAATTAATATTAAGCCTCTGAATGATTATTTACAAGTGGCTGTGGAACAGGGCAGGACAGAGAAAAGCCTCCATTTACATATTTGTCAATTTGTTTCTGTGTGTGTAGTATGGATTACATACAAAATGGTGACACACACAAAGGAAAAGTCAAGTCATTATAATGTACTACAGATGTCTATGCCATTGCATATCCTCACTGAGGGAAGAGAAAGTGGGAAAATGGAATTATACTTTAATTCCTAAGGTCCAAACAAACTTATGCAAACATGCTTCTGCCTCCCAGTTTTCATTATCCTAGCCATACATAAATCATCAGAAGTTAATGCAGGAAACCTCAGCTATCTTCCCATTTATATATAAACCCAACAAGAACAGAATGTCCAAGGCACTAGAGTGCAAGACAGACACAGTGTTAACTCGTGTGAAGATCTTCAGAGCTTTAGCAGATAAAGACTGTAAACCTGCAAATTATTTTACCGACAAGAAAAAAGAAGGAAGAAGAAACCAGAGATAGTCTGCACATGCCTCTCTGCTCATGGCTTGTCATCAAGTGCAATGAATCATGCACCCCAACTCCTGCCTGCTCACCCACAGTCTGACATCAAGTAGGTCTAGAATCAATGCTAGACAAATACATACTGGAAAAAGTCTTTAAGTCATTTTAGTGCAAAAAAGATGATAATCATATGCTGCTTTGTTTCAGTCAAACCACATCAAAACTTCTATGCCATTCCCCATACCCCAGTTCAAAATTCATTGCTAAGTGAGAACAGGAAACGAGGAGAGTGCGGAAATGCCAGAGATGGAAATTTAGTTCTCTCATGGCAAGGATTGGGCAGATTAAACAAGAACACTCATGAGAGATCACATACATTCGACTCTATCTTTAATTGCCATTCAAGGCTAAGATAGATCATCAATGATACTTTTAAAGAAACAAAACAACACACACAAACAAAATTCCACTATGATATATAAGGTCAGGTCAAGAGAAATACAATGGAGATTTGCCACATGGGAAATGTCATTGGGCAATGAACAAATATACCATTGTGCTTAGAGACTTGGCCCCGAGAGCTGGCTAGTATTGCTACTGATACAATGCTCACAGGTATACACACACACACACACACCACTCATACTCTCACATATACATTTTTAAAAAGGCAAAGCAGAGTAAGAATATCTCAAGAAAAAAATAATCAAAATAGAATTTACTTGACAATTGTCCAAGGTTAATATTTTGGGGCTGCATAGATTGTCTCAATTAACAAATTAATTTATTCAATGGTCATATAACTCAGCATTCATCTGTCCCAGAATAAGAACCTTGGCCATGTATTTTTCAAATATGATGAGGTTTATGGAGTTTCCCCACAGTTCCATGGTAGAGCTGAGGTCTATAATCCCCCATTATCTCTTTCCTTGGGAAGGCTCAATACCCAGTGTATGTTCACCAAAATTCTGAACCCTGTAGCATCTCATCTTAAATAGGAGATGGATTTTTTTGGTTTGATGGTGTTGTTTTACTTTTGAGACAGAGTCAAAAGTAGCCCAGGCTGGCCTCAGACTCCCTATGTAGCTAAACATGACTTTGAACTGCTGATCCTCCTAGCTCTACCTCTAAGTGCTGGACCCGACAATCACATAACACATACGGTGGGGCGTTTAGGGAGAAGTCTACTTCTGTACCTACTGAAATGACTTTTCTGTATTGGAAGTTGTAGATGGAGTGACTTCCAGTTCTAAAGGGTCAGGTACATCCTGCACAGGGGAAGGTACTGAGTGCATACAGCTCTTTTATTAAGATGCATTGTGAATAAATGAGATTGGTGACCTTCAAGAGAACAAGATTGCATGAGGTTGCAAGAGTAAGACATGCAGAAGTGTCCAAACCAAACAAACGTCATCTCCCTCTAACACTCCAGAACTAAAACAAAAGATAAGAGGGCGTCCTTTCTCAGCGAGTCTTCACTACGTAGTTTGCCGTGGTCTCATTTTTTAAAATGCCAGTGCCCTTCACGCTTTCTGCACCAATTTATGTCTAACCCTGCCAGTTAAAATGATTACTTTCTCTTTGTCACCATTTCTTTTTACCCCCACTGTCTTTGGAAATCTTCAACATGTCTAACGGGAGCTCTTCCTCCTACTCCCACATCCACTTTGCTGCTCTGGTTCGCTGCTACCAAAATTATGCTTCAGCTATTCCCCTCACACTCCTTTAAGAAAAAAACAACAGCTTAAATTTCTGACATTCTGTGTACACAAAATCATACTCAGATCCCTCAGCCCAACCAGAGAACACTCCATTTTTCATCCACCGCCCCATCCTCTGTCTCATCTTCTAAAATTTCCCATCACCCGCCCCTCTCGTCTCAGCAACAAAGAGGCTATCTGCTCCACGTGTCTTTCATGAAACATAAAACACAATTCACACCTGGCATCCAGCTCACTCACCCTCAACCTTTCACTCCTTCCCTCCCACACATCCTCTGGGCTTTATGCCCAGAGGAGAAATATAAAGAAGCATTCCTTTACACATTCTTTACATCGCACCAAAGCTACTGAGAGCCAGTGTACTAGTCACGTAAACACATGAAAAAGTTAAGCATAAATTTCAAAAGGAAGGAAGGGCAGAATTTTACCAGAAATCTATGTTAAGAGCATGATGGTGTTCCAGCATTAAATTTAGCTGTGACCTTTCTAGAAGGCGAAGTTCTCATGACTTTCTCTATGTCAGAGCTTTTATCATTGGGCATTTGCTAATGCTGGTATCTTGACTATAAACTTGGGGAGGAATGGGTGCAAAAGGGCCATCCATTTCTGAATCCTATCCCTCACAAGGCCCCCCACTTTCTGACATATTGTGGGCACTTTTCAGATGTTCTGGAATAAAATGCAAACAGCAAAAGTTTTCCAAGAAATATTCCCATAAGCCAGAGATTCCCAGTTGCAACATCAGAGCCAACCATGCTAAAGATGACTTTCCCACTAGAAACAAGACAAATTTATTAGTGAGCCCTGCCACTCTGGTCTTCCTCACAGTAAAATTCCCCAGTGTAAATTAATAACTTGACATTTGGATTGATGAGTTATAGTTTTATGATTAGTGTGCCTTGGCAAGGGATAAGCTCTCTTTTATGGAAAAATTACATCTCTGACCTGTGAGGCTGAGATCTGAATTCCAGCCAACGCTAGCTCCATGCCAGCCCCTCACCCCACAGCACACACTCAGAGAGGAAATGACTACCCTGCTACCTTAACTCCAGAGGTCTCTAGCATAATCAGCTCCCAAAAACTGTCCTCAAATAAAAAGGCCAAAAGACGTAAGCTGGAGAGACTGCTCAGTGGTTAAGAGCACTTACTGCTCTTTCTGAGGAACCAAGTTCAATTCCCTGAACCTAAGCTGAATATGTCATAAATGTCTTTAAATCTAGCATCCAGGGGAGACATGCATATGCACACACCCACACACATACACACATGAAGAGCACAACAATTGGCTATCAGTACCAAATCAACCCAGAAAACATACAAATAGCAGTACACAGAGTAAGTAGGTTGTATTTAGGAATATATATGTATATGCATATACATATATGCATGTAACAACCATAACACAAAGAGGCCATGACTTTAAAAGAGAGCAAGGAGGGGTATATGGGAGGGTTTGGTGGGAGGAAAGGGAAGTAACATATGGTGTTATCATAATACAGTCTCAAAAAAGAATTTAAATAAATATAAATAAAAATGCATCTTTAAAATATAATAAATCCAAAAAGCAAACCAACAAAAATTTTAAAAAATGCAAAAAGTTTATAAAATACTTGAATGAGTCTGGGATTTTTAGTTTTGGATTTGAGGTGATTTTATTTCTTTGGCTTTCTATTTCCCACCTCTTGTTCTATTACATCTATTTTTAAAAGCATTTTAAGGAATATCACTGAGATTTTATTTGTTTGAGTGAGTTTAATGCACTCAAATGTGTTACTGAATGAATGAATGACTCTCCAAGTAAAAAGACATGTGGAATAATTGTGACTATGGAAATCAGTGTTAAAAACCATATATGTGCATGTTTTTATTTCCCTTTTTACTTATTTAAAACAGAAACAGCAAATAAAAATGGACAAAGTCCCTTCTTCTTCATGCAGAAATGCAGGGAACAGCCAACAGAACCCTCACAAGGAAAAATGAAATCCATCCACATGCATTCAGTATGATTCAGACAGAAAGAAAACAAAATATAGAAACTCCTAATGCCTGCATATGACTTATAGGTAAAAACTACAAATGTAAAAAATACATATTTATAGATTCTCTAAAAAGTATTAGAAGAATCATCCTATGGATAAAATAAGGACTCTGATATAGAGTTCTTGTGCTGAAAGAAAGCTTTGAAAAATCATGTGCATTCATCCCTTTGAACACTTGTCATGAAGCTGGCTTGTGTTTATGTTGGTCCAGTAACTAGTTTAGCAGACCCCATGCTCTCTTCACAGAGGTCATGAAGAATCTTCTCTCCTTAGAACAGGATTTCTTTACATACTCTCAGTAAATCACAGTTGTGGCGGCAACAAAAATAACTCGAAATATTTTTGTAAAACCTGAGACACATCCCAGCATATGTGTATTTCAACACCTATGTGTCTACATTCTTTCATAAAACTACATCTCAAATACAGATACAAAGATTGGCTCTACTGCTTCCGGAACCTGTTTCTGGAGGTTCATGCTGGGGTGTCCAATTTTATAAGAAGCATTTGTCCTCTCCTACCTTCTGGGAGAAGAGGCAGGATTTTCAAATGCTTTCTGTCCCTTACTGAATGTCATATGACCATTCAGAAGCACATCCACAGGTACCGTTTCCAAATCTCCATGTCAAACAACCAGTAGACATTCTTAATAAAGACCCCTAAACAAAAGAAAGCATAAAGGTAGCCCTCTCTAAACTCAAAGACTAGCCAGCCATCACTAGCCTTGGCAGATTCAGCTTATGGCATGTATTGACAACCTGCCCGGTGATGTTAGTATTTACATCCAATCATTGTTCCCACCGCCCCCCTTCTTTGTGCCACACTCTTCACATTAAACACAGACTGAATAATCATAATGAAGGAAGGTCGGTTCCACCCATTCTTTGCTGAAACCCTTGGTTGGGGCTCAGTGGAAGGAATACTTGCAGAAAAGGTGCTTGGGCACATGGAGCCATGGAAATACTTTCAGAACCAAGGTGTCTCTGACCTTCCCCTACTCTAATGATCTCCCCAGCTTCCTTCTATGTACATCTGTACCCTGGAGCTCATTTCTCATGCAGGTGGAGGGAAGAACTCTGATATTGCCTTATCTTCCCTAAGATTTTAACACACAAGTTAACTTTCTCTCTCATCCTGAAACCTCATTATCAATCATGGGAAGGAAGACTAGGGAGTGAGACCATACCTGGATGGACTTTTGTCACAGGGGATAATGCCTCTCTATTGGACTCCTATTTAATGAAAACTGTCTATCACTGAGGTTTTGTTCCCCAAGTCCATTCGTTCCCCGTAGTGCTCATTTGCTAGGACTGGGAATCACACACATTTCCTCCCCGAAACTCTTTCCTCTGTGAAGGATGTGGATTTCTGAACTTCAGGAAGCTAGAAGGTGAAGACACACTGTGATTTTCCCATGAGCACACAGTGATTCCTTCACCCATCAATCTGTCTACTGCAGGGTCACACCCAAAGACCTTCACCATAATAGGAAATGTCCCTTTTCCCTACAATTCTGTGGTGCCAGATCCCCTTTGGAGAAAGTCTTCCAGTGATGACTACACCCTCTCATGATGTGCAGAAGGCTTCCTCCCTCCCTTCGCCTTCTGCTATCTCCTCCACTGCTGCAGAAATGAGAACCAGAGGATTTCCTATGAGCAGAAGGGATGCAGACCACAGCAGACTCTCACCACTGCCAAGGCCAACTGAAAATAACCACCGCAGACTAGACTGACCAGTCATTCAACAAGTGGAAAAATCTGGAAGAAAAGTAGCCTGAGGAGACAATCTTGCAAAGGCTAGTTTACAAAGACTGCTCTGATGAACAGTTATGTGGATAAACAATTACTGCCTTTCCCCGATGGCTCTAAGCAAATCGAAGCTATGCTGATTAGACGTAACAGATGCTATGCATTAGAAAACAATAGTACTTAGGGTAAATAATGAGAAGAAAGGTTTCCTGAATTTTTTCCTATGAAGTTGTATGATTTATTTCATATTATATGCATCGTATATTCAACTATTACAAACTAAGGTAATACTATGTTCTTTGGGCTATAATAATAACTTGGTACATAAGCAATATAGTTAATAACAAGACACAAGCAATTTAGTGCCTGTTGGTTTCAATGTGTGTAAAAACCATTTTTCAAATGTTACTTCTATAATGAGCCTTTGGGGTTAGAACCATATTTACTTTTAATTTGAGGATTATATTACTGGCTGTTACTATTGTTTTTAGTTGACCTACAGAACTTGATGGCAAGATCCTATTGCTGAAGACACCACATACTTGAGTCATAGGACATGGAGAAATCAAGCTGGTACTGACCTGGAACTCCCCTGCACACTACTAGGGGAGAAAAGTAATTAACAGTCTTACCCAGCTGTGAGCCCTGTGAGCTACACTAACAACTAGCCTGGCAAGATATGTGCTCCGGTGCAATAATGGCATGAGTGTGGGAGTAACCAACCACTTGCAGATTGGCTTTAAGGTAGACTCCACAAGATGGAACTCATACCTAGACCAAACTCTGTGGTTGTCTAGGTCATAGAGCCCCAGAGAGAACCTAACACTATCATTCTGCTAAATGGACAAGGTAATAAATGTCCCATAGGTTCTTTTACTTTATTAAGAAATTTTTTATTCATTCCACATACCAACCTCAGATCCCCCCTCATCCTTCCTCCCACTCCCCCACTCAGCCCACCTCCCGGCCCCTCCTCCCAAACAGTATGACCTCCCATGGGCAGTCAGCAAAGCCCAGCACATGAACCTGCCTCAGCTGAATGTGCCCCATAGGTTCTTATCTTTATTCCCATATATGAGCACATCTCCCAACCCTCCTCATAATAGCTTCTTTTTGAAGTAGATGGTGATTAATACAAAGACCCACAACTGGTCAACAATAAGAAACTGTGGGTACTCAGCCCTGAATGGGGCATCTATATCCCACCCACACTCTCAAGGCTCAAGGATCACCATGGTGCTGTGGGATGGTCTGTATGTCAAATGTGTTGCTGATTGGTAAATAAATAAATCACTGATTGGTCAGTGGCCAGGCAGGAAGTATAGGCGGGACAAGGAGGAGAAAAAACTGGGAAGTGGAAGGCTGAGTCAGGGAGACACTGCCAGCCGCCATGATGACAAACAGCATGTGAAGATGCCGGTAAGCCACAAGCCATGTGGCAAGGTATAGATTAATGGAAATAGATTAATTTAAGCTGTAAGAACAGTTAGCAAGAAGCCTGCCATGGCCATACAGTTTGTAACCAATATAAGTCTCTGTGTTTACTTGGTCGGGTCTGAGCGGTTGTGGGACTGGCGGGTGGCAGAGATTTATCCTGACTGTGGGCCAGGCAGGAAAACTCTAGCTACACCATGGAAAGAAGTAGAAGATTTTAAGGGTCAGAAGTAGTGGATACCTGTTCAAAATAGTGTTTGCTAGACATGATAAAACCATTGTTCACATGATCTCACAGCAGCTACAACTGCATGCTCAAGAACCACACACAATCAAGCCAGCCAAAATCCCAGTTGGGATGGAAAAGGAACTCATGAAGCCTCACTTCTATCTGAGCATCCATTAGCAATTGATGGCTGGTTGGGGATAGTCAGTTCTTTTCAGGAATGCAGCCCCTAGGAGGGGCATGTTCCAGGAGATGGCCACACAGCCATACACGCACAACACTAACCAGAGTCAGTAGATTTTAAAAAGGAGCATTTGTCTTTCAAAATAATATGTGGCTTATAATATCAGCTAGAGCCTGAATCAAATAAGAAGCAAAACTCAAGTGGGATTACATGGCACATTGTCTCACAATGGCATCATCATCCATTTGGTAAGTAAGCTCAAGGGCTCAACTTTTGTCTCCAAGCTTCATCCTTCTCCTTAGAAGCACCTGTGCCAGCTCTAGCATGTTCCTCTTTTTCCACTCCTATCTGACCACTTGTTAGTGACTTCGACTACAAT
Source organism: Peromyscus californicus insignis (assembly GCF_007827085.1). NCBI lineage: Eukaryota > Metazoa > Chordata > Mammalia > Rodentia > Cricetidae > Peromyscus > Peromyscus californicus. The sequence goes on along the minus strand of NW_026294584.1, from coordinate 153,564,118 downwards.
TTATCAATACTGCAACAGCACCATAATCCGCTTACACAGAGCTGCATATTTTCTAAGATCTGAGAGTAGGTCTGTGTAGTCGACTACATGAAAAACTGTTGTCCTTGCTTAACTTGGTCTTCTTATATTTAGCTTACACCCTCCCATGCCTTGGGTGTAGGCTAGGATAGAGATTGTCCTCATTCCCCCCAGGACATCTGACAGAAGCTTCTTCCTCCTCTTCACATTCATGTAACCTTCAAGCCGTACACTAGGCTCTATGAGTCTTACAATACAGATAGAATCACTTGTGTTCAAAAAGTGTGCAAACATACACATTTTAAGGCTTTGATCTATCACAGTCTTAGCATTTCTGCCCAACATAATAACTTGTCACTTAGTCCTTGTAACAGCTTCATGAACTAGGTTTACAGGTGAAGAAAATGGACAGAGTAGTCAAGAAATAACTCATGAGCTAATTCCAAAAGGGAAATAATGGGAAATTTTTGAGTGTTTGAGTTCACAAACTACTTTTCATTTTGCTTTGTGGTTTTTGTTTTTAGAGACCAGGTCTCATGTATCCCAGGCTAGTCCAAACTTCACTGTGTTTCATAGGCTGGCACTGAACTCCTGATGCTCCTGACTGCACCTCCCAAGTGCCGAAATTATAGGAGATTGGCACCATATCTAGCTTTCACAAACTAGTCTCTGTGCCCACATGTATGCACACATTTCTTGCACATGGGTATGCAAATTTGTTTTCCCATAATACTAAGCCTTCTCACCAGAGTTTAAATTCAGAACTACTCAAGTCAGACTGCAAAAGTCAGACTAGCCATATAGTGTAAGTAAACATACTTGTATCTTTATATCCCTCATCTAAGTCATCTGGATTGCTCCTTAAAACTCTGCAGTGTTCTAGAACCCACCAGAAAACCCAGACTATTTGATGGGAAGGTCCAAGACTATGCACTTTAATGGGCTTTTCAAGTGATGCTTCATTCACACTAGGTTTTGAGAATCATGGCATATACCTCAACTTAAAAAGTACAGCATGGTGAGGAACTATGTAAATGAAGCCAGACAATCTTCTCACAGACCTTGACATCACCTATACAAATCTGTGAATTGTAAGTGTTCTCCGCTATAGATCATGAACCCCCCTTTGCTTCCCTTGGCACGATAGTTACAGAAGAATAAATAGCAACAAAAGAAGAGTTGGGAGGAAGGAGATAAGAATGCAAATATACTCAGAAGGCAGCAAACACCATCAAGTAGAGTTGGAGATAGAGTAAGTTACACATACTTGTTGACTTTTTTTTTTTTTTTTGATTCAGAGACCCATAGCCAAACATTGGGCAGAGCTCAGGGAGTCCTGATGAGGAGAAAGAGGAGGGATTATAGGAGCCTGAGGGGTCAGGGACATCCCAGGAAAATCCACAGAAATGGCTACCCTGGCTCATGGGAACTCACAGAGTCTGAACCTGCATGGGACTGATCTAGGCCCTCAGCATATGTGAGACAGTTGTGTAGTTTGGTCTATTTGTGGAACTCTTGGCAATGGACATGGGTTGTCCCTGGTGCTTTGGCTGGCTCTTGGGAACCTATTCCTCATGCTGGATTGCCTTGCCCAGCCTGAACACATGAGGGGGGGGGGGGAGGTGCTTGATCTTGTTGACATTTTTAATCCATTCTAGTCACATGAGACGTTCGAGTTCACATAAACTTGCCAGTAGGTACATTTACAAGTCACTGTGACAAACATGCATAAGAACTAAAGAATAAGAATCATTATCTGGGAAAGTTCACGTCAAGAAAGCTCACCCACAAGACAGACAGCTCGAGAAATATGTTTGAAGATTTAGCCACTTGACTTTGACTGTCCTTTTTTCTACCCAAGCAAACTTTAGCTTGAGTTGTGTGCACTCATTTTTATGGGCTCACATTTCTGACTGACACTTTATGTTCGAGATAACTCACTTATCAGCATTCACTCATATCTTTCTCCAACATTCCCAGCCTAATTCTCACGCTTCCAACTAGGACCAGTTAATAGCTGGAAGAAGTTCTACTGTACACACTTAAAAACTCCAACAACAGTTCTCCAAAGGAGTTTGGGAGACCCAACCCAACTGTGATTCAAATAAAAAGGAAGAGACCGTCACATTGAGCTACCACAGAATAAATGTATTGGGACATGTAGCCTGTCTGTCTAGAAAAATGATTCCAACTATAGGAAAAACAAAACTCTAAGAGTAAGGTAGTCACTATTTGAGATAAGACACACACACAGCTCTATTACTATTAGAAACTTTGCTTCTAAATATTGTATTAAAATATCTAGCAAATTCACAACTGATTTGATCATAATTTGATGATGTATAAAAATTTAAGTGTAAAACTAACTTCTTAGTTTGCTGATTATTTTCCAATAGAAATCATATTTAGATTTTGTAAAATGTATTCAAAGGACACAAACATTGAAAGTTGTTATTAATAGAAATCAAATCTACTGAGATAAATTGACAGCTACAGATAGAGAAATCAATCACTATTAAATGTTCAGAAATTTTTACTAAATACTCTACCAAGTTTCTCTGAGGGTTATGAAAGTCTAAATAACATATTCAAAACAAATGTCCTATTTCAATGAAAGGACAATATCTCTGTTGAACATTAAAACTGGACTAGCAAGATGATCTTTATTTAATTGAAAATTTTCTATTTTAACAAGTCAAATTCTACTAAACACCAGGATGGCAAAGGTAGGATTCCTGTGTAAACTTTCCTGTCTGTCTGTCTGCCACACTTTATAGGCCAGGCTAGCTCTGACCTCAAGATCCTCCTACTCCAGCCCCACAGTGGCTAGTTTTGTGGGTCTGCACCTCTATGACTGGCTGTAGATTTCATTTTCCATAAAACATTGTCAACTGTTGGGGATGAGGAGACAGATCAGTAGTTATGAACTCGTACTGCTTTTGCAGAGCACCAAGTTTGGTTCCCAGCATTCATTTCAGGTGGCTGACAACTGCCTATAACTGCAGCTTCAGAGGATCCAATGCCCTCTTCTGGCTTCCAGGAGCGCCTATACTCATATGTACACATACACACACACTATTAAAAAACAAATATTTATACAACAGTGATCTTGAATGTAGATTTGGTGATTTTTCAGTTGTCAGTGAACTAGAAATAAACAAACAAGACACATGTTGAACATGGGATTTCCCACTAATAAGGGTGTAGGGGAATTCAGCCCTATATGTGAAACATCACAGAAGACTTTTTAAAAACACTTTATTATTTTTACTTTATGTGTATGAGTGTTACCCTGCACCTATGAAAGTGTAGCAATGCCCATGAAGGCCAGAAGAGGGCGTTGGATCCCCTGAAACTGGAGTTAGAGATGTGTATGAGCAGCCTGTGCAGTTGGGAACTCAATCCAGGTCCCCAGCAAGAACAGTCAGAGTTCTTAACCACTGAGCCATCTTTCCAGTCCCTCAGAAGACATTTTAAAAAGCAGGGGGAAAAAATGCCAACAGCACATCAAATTTGTACATTCTGAGACTTGTCCATAGTTGCTTTTCTTTGCTTTAAACATTTTAGTCTCTACCCAATCTCAAGGGACTGGAGGGGATAAATATTTTATTTAACAGACATTTCTTTTCCGTCCACATATCCTGCCAGCCAGCACCTACAAAAAACAAGGCGCTCGGCCAAAATGTTCTAAGGGGAATGTTTATGGGTAAGATGGGGAGGCTGCAAAACTGATTTCTTTTCTAATGAAAACTGTCATGGTCTGAATATAACTTCTTTCATTCCAAGGCTTAGAAAGCAAATCCCCTCGGAAACATAGGACAGTCTGTAGGCTCTCTCCTTCTGAAGCTTAGGGGCACTGCTACAGAGGCTAAGACCCCAAAACACTAACCCCACAATGAGGGTGTGGGGTGTCTCATACCACAGGCTGAGTGTGGCCTCTTAAAGAGTATGTCTCACATGAACCTGTTATTTTGATCCTCTGAAATCCCTTGGATCAAAACAAACAAGAATGCTAGTTTCTTTCTTTGTATTCACATCACCTCCAAAAGGTGATAAGGATGCCGTTGGCTGCACACAGCAGTACACAAACTTGCCAGCAGACAAAACACAACCTCTCTGGGATGTCAAAACTCCCACCAGGTTTATCAAAGTGGATTGTACATGCCTGGAGGGTGGAAATGCTTGCCACAGCCTTAGCATAAATACTCGGTGCTTTACAATGACTTCGGGAGAGGAAAAAGTTTTGTTTTTGTTTTGTTTTTTGGTTTTTTGAGATAGGGTTTCTCTGTGTAACAGTCCTGGCTGTCCTGAAACTCGCTTAGGCCAGGTTGGCCTCAAACTCACAGAGCTTCGCCTGCCTCTACCTCCCTAGTGCTAAGATTAAAGATATGTGACGCCACCACCCCACTAAAACCCTATTAACTCCAAACCACAAGCTTCTTGCATAAAATCATTCCAGTGTTCTCAAAGTCACCTGTGGAGGACAGAAAGTCATTCCTTACATTTTTAGATGCCCTTGAGATGGAAGAATCTATTAAGTAAAAATGACATGAAATAAAATGGAGAGAAAAGGAGGGGTGAGGGTGAAGGAGACAGACAGACAGACAGATAATGAAAATGACTAGTGGGAAATTCTAAAAGATAAATAAATAGAATTAACTAAGGAAAGGTGAGAAATAACGAGCTACATTTAATTGTTAATTCTTTCAAATAGTGAATGTCTGTTATAGTCCATATTCTTTGGGTAGCTCCATCAAGTCTAACATCAGCTTAACTGAAGTGAACCTCATCCACATTACTTCTTTACATCCAAATTTGCTTATCTGTATAACATGACTATATTACTTTGGGGGTTTTATTGATTATTTCCAGGGTGTTATGTGAGAAAACTATTTCTTTTCTTTTCTTTTCTTTCTTTTTTCTTTTTTTTTTTTTTTTTTTTTTTTGGTTTCTCAAGACAGAATTTCTCTGTGTAACAGCTCTGACTGTCCTGGAATTTGCTTGGTAGACCAGGATGGCCTTGAACTCACAGAGATCTGCCTTCCTCTGCCTCCCAAGTGTGGGATTAAAGGAATGTGCCACCACCTCCCAGTTTAGGTATTTATTTTTAATCGGCAATGTAAAGGTAAAATAGTATGCCTTGACTGAAGTGGCTAGCTGTACCATATTCAGATAAAAATCATCCGACACAGAATACATGCATTACTTTAAAGTTAATTGTATATATCAATATCTGTAGACGTAGTTATAAAAAAGCATGTCATGTATGAAAAGTATTTTTGTCATTAATTCTCCATGTAATGTCAGAGCTCCATCTAGAATTAGTCATGAGTTTGATGGGAAATGACTTTAGACATGCTGAGACTTCTTCCCACGAAAACAGTAATCTGTAATCCCAACCTACTTCTTGAATTTAGAAAGGGACTAAAGACCTAATCTGAGTTTCTAGATGCCACGTTCTACACCGTGGAACTCTAGGCTTCTTTACACACAGAACGGAGCCCCCACTCCCCCACCTCCCATTCTACCACCCTACCCATTCTCCTTCCGCTCTCATGACTGACGTCTACAAAAGCAAGGATGATAGTGACCGGAACTTCATGGACACCACTAACAGGTTTGCCACTTTAGTTGCTGATGTTAGAAAGACAATATCCTACCCTACAGATGCAAGCACTTTTGTGGCCAAAGAGTATTCACTGATCAACCTGGACAAGTGATCTGGAGGCAGATGCAATCCCTGGCAGACAGAAAGCCAGAAAAGATAGACCCACAGTTAACTGTGACCCTGTCCTGAATCAGGTGTACAGATTATTCACTACAGACTGCTAAATTTCCCCGACATTCAAATAATTACATTTGCATTTTCAAATACTGACAAAAACATGAAATGAAGAAAATGCCAGTCATACAATTGCCAACTATTAGAATGGGACAAAAGGTGCAATCAAAATTATGCCAGAGCCAGAATATGGTTTTTAAATGCTACCATTAAATCTGCATATATTTCCATTATATGTGAAGATGCAATATCAAAATGCATACATTTCATCCTGCTAAAAAATGTACTGACCAATACGATGGCCATCAGTCACAAGTATGGCCTGAATCACAAGCAGAAAGCTAGAACAAACTGAGAATGCCTTTAGTGTAAAACACATGTTGGATATTTGGCTCAGTACAAGCAAATTAGAATGCAATGTATCTCCATTTTCATCTTGATTACATGCTGGGTCAAATATAGTATTATTATAAATTTTATATTTTCTCTTAGTCTTTTTATGTAAGTACTAGAAACACAAAACTAAATGTGTGTTTTGTTTCTATTAAATATGTCAGGCACTCACCTAGGACACTGGCAGGACTGTTTTCATCAAAGCCACTGGGTGACACTGTTCTCCACAAAATTGACACAACCAAGGTAATTTCCTGGCAGGGGAAAATGACACATGTACAGGATGTGTACAGGCCATACATGCACACATAAGCATGCACACGCCTACACGTGTAAATACTCACAAGCCTGTCACCAACAAAGTGCATCTCTTTAAGAGCACTCATCATCTCAGGGTAAAAGCCTTAGGTAGCCTTTGGACTGCCATCATTCTGTTTGAGTCTGCCAGACTTGACAATTCTAATGACCATCCATAGGTCCCTTAATGGGGATGGCAGCTAGGATAAAATCAGTCATGCAGAAGGAGTTTAGTTTGGGGCTTTTCCCGAAAGGTTCTCTGTCCTTTGAATCATAATGTCCTTCATGTGCTCCCCTAATATCACATGCACTTACATTTTTATGACTTTTGAAGGAGACTGGGCAAATTAATTTAGGGGACACAAGCAGCTGTTTTCACTAAGGAAGAGGTTTTTACAGCTTCTAAAGTCATTTTTCTTGGCTTGAGTTTAAAATCCTGAACATCTTTCAATCCACTTCTTTAAAAAGGGAAAACGGAGAGCTGTAAGCTGCCACTGGAGCCTTCAGTGGGGTGGGACGAAGTTCTGAAGTCAGACTTTTCAAGGCCATAAACACATGTGGGTGGGACAAAGCTGGCAATGACGTACTCCCAATCCGAGGCTTCCTGGTTTTGTCATTTCACTTCAATAACGTAAGAAGTTTCATGATATTTTTACGTCTGACGTACAGTGTGCTAAACTTGACTGGGTATCCAGACTTGGTTCCATAGGTAAGATTGCACATGGTGTCTGGGTTTGGCACTGTCCACCACAGTCCCCTCCTGAATGTCAGCCATCTACTGTCACAGTACTAGCTGAGTATCCTCAGCTCAGCTACCAAGATAATTTCCTTGACCCTCCCTCCACGCCCCTCCCTCTGAAATCGGACTAGCTCAGATCTGCTAACTACAGCCTGGCCTTGGGTGGAGCATTATTCAACATCAACTGGAAACACTCATGAGCCGCTATAAACTATCTAAAGATCCAGGATAAGGCTGATGTGTTCTCTTAAACACCTAGGATGTCCTATGTCTAATAGCATTTTATCTTTATTTCAAAACCCACTATCAATGCACACGAGTTTCTATTTCTAAAGCTATGCTCTACATTTCCAAAGGTAAAGCTGCTTCAAATTTAAAACATGTATGTTTAACATTTAAGTGCTGAATATTTTCCATTTATCTGACAGTCTGGGCATTTTTTACATAAGAGCAAAACATGAAATTTTGCACAGAATTTCAGAAAACAGATGAATGGATCCTACATCCAAATTTAAAGCCTGCTCTAAGCTTCTATCTACAGTCCTTAATCTATTTCTTTCTTTTTGTGTTTTGAGAGAGGGTCTCATATAGTTCAGGCTATCCTCAAACCTGTATATAGTTGGAATCTGTCTTCTTGTTGCCACCTCCCAGTGCTGGGATGACAGATATGTGACTCCATTTTCCCAATGTATTCTCTAAGTGGTCATTCACACACATACTGTGATTTTCCCTTATGTAGGTGCCTCATCTCTCCAGTGGTGCTCCAAGCCCTGAAGAGACAGAGGCTGTGTCTTCTCCGTGTGTGGACAGTGTTGGCACAAGTGTATAGTTTTGGCACAGTATTCAGCACAAGGCCTGGTGCACAAATGTGATGTGATACTTGATGGGTTACCTGACCAAAGGCCTATAAGGAGGACATTAACTGAGAGAAGTATGTACTTTGAAAACAGTACTATATACAAAATAAATAGTACGACCAATTCACGTTTTTGACAATTATCCACCTGTGAATAACCCACATCAACCTATCTTTTAGACTTTTACTCATGGTGATTAAATCTGTTTATTTTATGTTGCAAACAGCCCAAATATACACACTCAGCTCAAAGTTGAAGCAATTCTCAAAGGTAGCCTTACAAAAAAAAAAAAAAAAGACAAAAATCTCCTGTAAAAAAAAAAAAAATACTTCCAGTAAAAATACTCAGCAATAAAAGTTCATAAAGACAATTGTTTATTATCTATAGAAAGGTATTAGACCATTGGGAAATCAATAACCTGAATATGCAAATGCAAGAATGCAAAACCGAAAATATAAGACTACAGAGATTTAGTGACTCCGGGGTTTTTCAGAGTTATTGAGAAGACTTCATGAGACAGATGAATGTGGAGTGCAGGCACAAGCTGCAGATTCCGTCGACATGTAGACCTTTTAGAAAATACGATGATTAAATATCATGGAGAAAAGAGGAAGGGGGAAGACTCCATGGGGGAAGAGATGCACAGGAACTAAGAAGCATCCCAGCGAGTGTAGGTGGGCATCTGCCCACAATGCTGAAGAAACATTGCTAGTGACCCAGTGCAAATGTTTCAACTTGTCAATGTCTCTCTAGATACTATGTGACACAATAGTGGCATTGATCTGCATGCTCACAACCATGTTCTCTGAAAAAATGCAACTTTCACCCTCACCCCCCAACAAACTCACTCCTTTAAAGGAAGGAATCAAACAGGAGTTTTCAATGAAGTCAACATAAATTCTAGCAAGCTGTGGCCAGCACGAACCATAGTAATTGAAAGAATTTTAAAATAGAAGCGGGCTTATTGGCTTGATAAACTCCCCACCTCAGTGTAACCTGTGAGAAGGATTTCAACATGGAAAGTTTGGTGTGGAAAGGGCTTTGGGTACCCAGGTGCCTGCAGACAGGATTCTCAGAGCTGAATCTCAGCAGAATTACAACAAATTCACACAAATGTCACAACAGATATAATGCAAGTTTTTCAGGCTGGTGTCACTCATCCGGCCTGCTGTCCCCTCCCCCAGAGTTTTCCAGATGTATTTCATACACAGAGTCACTGTTCTGGTTGTTTATTTAATTAACATGACAGCCCGGCACACACTGTTTCTTCCAGTTCTACAGTTAAACTTTTTACACTTTAGACTCGAGACAGAAAGAGGAAGGTGACTGTTTTCACTCCTTCCAACCTCTGGAAATTTATATAGATTTTCTGACTATTTCTGTTGGTTAAAATGGTCCTTTGGTATGTTTTAAATATGTGTATTCACAAAGTAAAATAAAAAAATCACAGGAAAACAAAACATTTTCCCACCTTTCCCGGGAGGATCAGAAATCCTTGTTTGCCATTTTTCAGAGGTTGACATAAATTAATTTTAATTCTGTCACCAAGTCATAATCAATATTTCTGTTTATAGCACTATAAACTGAGGAATAATACTGAAATATGATAGAAGCCACAATTTAAGATCCCATATTTCTTAAATGTGTTCAATATAAGAAACATATCAAAATATATTTAGAAATGTATACAACATTCTATATGTTAAGAAAAATGGGGTAAAACTCTGTGATAGTGCACTTACCTGGCACACATGAGATCCTGGGTTCAATTCCCAGCACTACTAATTTTTTTTTTTTTTTTTTTTTTTTTTTTTTTTTTGCCATTTTGAATGCTGAAGTTCCACCAAGACTGCCTGCAGGACCAGCATTGTGGCTCAGTGGGTAAAGGCACTTGCCACCAAGCCTAACAGAGAAAGATTCCTAGGACCCACATGGTGGAAGGGAGGGCTAAGTTCTGCAAGTTGTCCTCCCAACAAACACACACACACACACACACAATATAATTTTTAAAAACTGTCTCCAAAATTATTTGAGAAGTATTGCTGTGCTTTATATCTGTACTGCAAAGACTATCAAGTTCTATTTGTTTTTAAGCGATGGCATAAGAAAGCCCACCACATGCCCACCATCCAGTGAGTACCAACAGAAATCATTTTCCTATCTTTCTTTTTTTATTGTTTGCAGGAGGGCTTTAAAATGTCTTTCTCACCCCAGTGATTAACAACTTGACCCTTCTCTGCTACCAAATTTAAATTCCAATGCAAGGACATTCACATAGGCTAAGGATTCTCAACTGAGTGCTTAGACAAATAGTCACAGGAGAGTGTAGCTTTTACTTTAGTAAGACAAAGCACATATCTCCTACATTTCTGACTGCCTTTGTGTCTATCACAAAGAAATTAGTCATTAGTTTGGCTCAAAGACATTCATGGTGAGAGCTGGGCAGCTTATATTTTTTTCCTATGAAACCATATGTTTAAAATATTAAATGCTTAACAGGTAACTAAAATAAAATTAGATTTGATTTGGAATCCATTAGAAATTAATGGGTATGCTGGATTCAGTAATTACAGAGAAGTGAGTGTCCAATAGTGTTCTGTGATGTATATAGAGAACAGGCATGCCTCGAGTGTTTTCCTGAGGTTGAGAGCTGCAGAACTAACTTTATGCTGAAAATAGCACTTATTAATCAAATTCATTCAATAAATGCTAGGCATTCTGCATACTGGATGTTGGCAGGGGGCAGTAGCAAGCTGACAAGGTTATAGCCGCTGTCAGATGTGAGAATTCACTTCCAGACGACACAGACACCTTAGCAGACCCCAGCCTTCCCAAGCCATCAACCTAAAAAGTTTAGCTTGGCACACTCCTCTAAAATCACAGCCTCAGTCTTGAGGATACAGAGATGGCAAGACTGAGCCACAGAGATGCTGTCAACTTTGTTCCTCCTCAGAAGACACTGTCAGTTCCCTTCAGAAACACCCGGTGCCTCCCGCTCTGACCAAAAGCCCGACCTGCTTCTCCTTTCTATGCTACAAATTATCTGACTTACAAACTCAATCCCATACGGCTATCTCGACAAGAGACTTTACAATTTTAGACTTCAGGGGAGGGTGGAAGGGAGGATGGCAGGAAGGCAGGCAGGAGTCTCACAAGAATTTTAGCATATATTCTTCTGTGTCTCTTTAGAAAGGGAGGACCACCAATGAGAGAGACTTCACAAGCAGTGGTCAGTGTCACCCACACAGAGAAGATAAGTGTTCCAACTGTCTCAGGTTTTTTTTTTTTTGTTTTTGTTTTTGTTTTTGTTTTTCGAGACAGGGTTTCTCTGTGTAGCTTTGCACCTTTTCCTGGAACTCACTTGGTAGCCCAGGCTGGCCTCGAACTCACAGAGATCCGCCTGGCTCTGCCTCCCGAGTGCTGGGATTAAAGGCGTGCGCCACCACCGCCCGGCCTGTCTCAGTTTTAAACTCCACAATGAGCAATAGCTAAGTCAATGCCTAGGAGGCCTCTGTCCTGCCTGCCTCTCAGTACTGTTTAAAACTCACTGGTTAGCTTATTCAGAAAAGAACTAACCTGACAGCACCAGGGAATGGTAGATGTTCGTTTCATAATTTTTTTCACTCTGGACTTCGTCAAGTATGTAAATGATCATGACACCCTTTGCCCTCTTAATCAGAAGTTTGCTTCCTCATGATAAAAAAGATAAGCCATTTACTATATGGCTCCTAACCTTTTCACAGAGTTCGGCCAACGAATGATCTGTCACCTCACCCTATCTCATAAGATACTATCCCATCTCAGCCCCACCCAGTCCCCACAATTGTGTTCAGCAATAGCTTTAATGGGTCATCTATAAAAACCAGCCTTCAGTGAGCACACCTTCACCCATGCCCTCATTAAAACGTCAAGGGTCCAGGCTGCTGCTGCAGGCCACCACGGCTTCCTGTCACCCCGAGTTGCTTGCTTTAGAGCATTCTTCATCAACAAAAACAACTGCCAGAGAAAATGGCCAGGACAGGTGATAAGTGTGCACTCTCCAAGTAATTAATCAATAAAACCTTTGAAAATCCAAGCTCAATGAGACCTTTATAAGATCATTACAGTACTTCACTTATCAATGTGAAGCAGAGGAAATCTATACAAATCTACGCTCATCAGCAAAGCTGCTCCGTTCACCTGAAGGCCTTCTGATCCCAAATCTACTCTGAACTCCCTTAATCCGAAATGTCAGAAATTTAATTCTGAGGGCTAAGTGACATTAATGTGGAGTCAAATCACTTCTGATTCAATCCAGATTTTTCCTGTAAATTGGGCTTCAATGTTGGCAAGGACCACATCACATTTCCCTTTAAGTTAAAGAGAAGTGTGTTGTCAATGTTTTTTTTTTTTTGGTAGTCGTGTTTTCATTCAAAAAGTTCTCTCTTTGGCACCCATTCATACTTAACTTACTTTATTCTAATGATCTCCAAATTTCTACACAACTAACCATCCATCAGTCAGTGGCCTCTATTTTTCCCTTTACTCTTTAAACCTAGAAATATTTGTTTCGGCTAAACAATAAGTTAAATACATACATTTGTTTTAAAGTAAGAACAAGCATTTGATGCTGTCATCCAGTATGCTACATAAAGTCAAAGAGCCATCCATCTGGGTAGTCAACTCCATTTCAGAAGCAAACCAACCACTCACACCATATGGTGACAGATGTTTTTAAGGAATACCTAACCAATTACCTCTAGAATAACCCCAAAAATAAAAAGCTTGCTATTATCATAGGGACAGCCTTTCACGCTGAAAGTTATCCTAACAGGATCATGGGTAGGCATTAATTTAAACAGAAGTGTAAATTTCCATTTAGAGTGCAGAATCAGCTTTCTCAATCCCTTTCATCAAGCATCAGACCTGGTGGAGAGAACTGAGGCGAAAAAAAATCTTCTCAAGTACAACTTGTGTATAAATTGGAAATGGTCATCCTATACCACGCAGGGTAACTATTCCATGACACTAAAGACATTTGCAACCCCCTCCCCGCCCCCCAAAAAAGAACCGCCTAAACTGGTACACACACATTCACTCCGAATTCAACTCCCCACCTCCTCCTTCCTCAAAGATACATTTCGTTAGCAACCAGTCTTCGAAAGTCTGGGTTAATGTTTCCTGCAAACCCTGAGGAAGTAACTTGAATTTCTCTCCACTTAGGCTTATAAATGCTCCTGAGAAAGGTCACTTTTCTGAGTGAACAATAAAAGCAGAGCCTCCAATCCAGCGCCACTCTGAAGTTCACACATAGCCCTCAAGTGTAAAACCTAAGTTCAGAGTTCAACACACACTAATGTGTAACAACTGAAGTATAAAACCATCCTGTGGCCAGCAGACGCGGCGCTGCAGAAGCAGACGCGTCTTTCAGCGCCCCACCGCCAAGGCTGTCTTCCCTGGCTACTGAAACTCTGACTGGCTTTTTATAAATGTTTACCTAGCACCTAATAAGAAATAAAGTTTGTTATTTTTAAAAAGACACAGAAATATAGAAAATTACACGTGTTGGAAGCCACTTACTTCTAATAAGTAAATAAACTAATCCAGAAAATTTAGGGAGGTTAGAAATGCTTCACGAAGCGCAGGGACTCACAAACCAGGTGTAGGGGATTTGAAAACAGCCCCCAGCTGTGGAAGCCTGAGCACTGCTACTTAATTTTGTTACTTTTTCCTGTTTTCTGTCGCTCTGGTTGTAAACTACTCCACTAGATAGAGAACGGGCGGAAAAAAAAAAAATCTACTTTCTTAGTAAGTGTAAAGTTGTACTGTTTGGCAGGCTGGCTTCCCGGTCGCCTGCGCTCCACTCCAAGCACTGTTTCAAGTTTCCCCGGAGTTTCCCCAAAGGCGCACCCCAGCTTACCTGCTCCCTGGGTATGCAGGGCAGGGAGGTCCTCCGGTGCGACTTGCCGCTGCAGCCAGACATCTCGCCGGCCACTACGGAGCTGGACCGCCTCCTCCTCTTCCACCCCGGAATCTCTTCCTTGGTCCTCGCGCTCAGCTGGGACCTAAACCGCTCCCTGGGCGGAGCCGGCCCGGAGCACTGCGGCAGGATCTGCTCGGCGTACCTGGCCAGCAGCAGCCCCAACACGGCCGCCAAGTACGCCAGGTAAGGTCTCCAGGCGACCTTGAACCTCTCCAGGGAAACCAGGGCCACCGTCCTGAGCGCGCTAGTCAAGGCGACCATGAGGACGCCCAGCCTCAGCCTCAGCACCAGCCATGTCGCGCCACCCAGGCAGCTGAGCAGGACCCCCGCGGCGGGCAGCGACAGCAGGCGACCGTCCCCCACGCCCAGCGAGAGCTGCACCAGCGCTTCCCCTGCGCAGCAGGCGGCCAACAGCGCGATGGCCAGAGGCAGGCGCACCCCGGCGCGCAGCAGGCACAAGCCCATCCAGAAGAAGGCGCACAGGAGACTGAAGAGCAGCGCGGCCGGCTGCAGCCAAGGGCTGAGCTGCGCGCCGCCCCCGGGAGCACCTCCCCGAGGGCCCGGGAAGACGCCCCCTCGGGCTCCTTCCTCCTCCTCCTCCTCGGCCGCCGCCTCCTGACTCGACTCCAGCTTGCCTCCGACTTCTCCGCCGACCAGCCTCACCAGCAGCGCCAGCAGCACGGACAGGGAGCCGGCGCACAACGCCGAGGAGAGTTGCGGCGAGCGCCTTAGCGGCTGCAGCGCCTGGACTCCCCAACAACCTCGGCAGCCCGAGCCCCGCGGGGATGGAAGGGACGCGCCACGACCGTGGTGGTCCCAGCTGGCCACCTGGGCGGGACTCGCCCTTCCGAGGCCCGGCTTGGCCAGGTCTTGGGCGGCCTCACCCGGCACTGCCATGCTGTGAGCTCTGCAGGCAACCCCCACCCGTCCTACCCGTGCGCCCGCGCCCTTCTCGATCCCACTCTCGGAATCCTTTCTTCCCGATCTATGTGAAGTTTCAGCGTTGCGGAGAACTCAGGAGTGCGAGCTGAAGACTTCAAGTTTGCAGCTAGCAGGATAAGCCTTGGATCCCACCCCCCTCCTTTACTTTCTCTCTCTCTCTCTCTCTCTCTCTCTCTCTCTCTCTCTCTCTCTCTCTCTCTCTCTCTCTCCCTCCCTCCCTCCCTCCCTCCCTCCCTCCCTCCCTCCCTCCCTCCCTCCCTCTCTCTCTCTCTCTCTCTCTCTCTCTCTCTCTCTCTCTCTCTCTCTCTCTCAAAAATCCTTCGCTCCACCCTCAGCCCGAGTTTATACCCTATGGGGTCTCTTTCTACTTCGGGATTTTAACACTTGCCCAACACAAAGGTTGCTCAGGGACTGTTGATGCCCCAGCAGCCAGGGTCGCAGGGAGAGCTCTGGACATCCCCGGCTGCTGAGCGCTGGCCCGCGGCGGACCTCCCCTTCCCCCTTCCTCTCTTCTCTCCCCGCAGCAATCTCTCTCTCTCTCTCTCTCTCTCTCTCTCTCTCTCTCTCTCTCTCTCTCTCTCTCTCTCTCTCCTCTCTCTCTCTCTCTCTCCTATTTCCCTCCATCCCTCCCTTCTTCCCTTCTTTCCTCTCCCTCTCCCCCTCTCCCCGCTCTCCTCCCCCTTTCTCTCCCCCTCCCCCCTCTATCTCTCCCTCTCCTCTCTTTATCTCTCCCTCTATCACTCTTTCTCACTCCTTGGCCCATCTTTCCCTCGCTGCCCCAGGACACAGACTTCGTTTCAGAGAGGTAGGAAGCGGAGGCTCCCAGCCTCTCTGTGTCCAGTTCATGCCAAAGAGTAGGGGGAGAAGGAAAAAAAAATAGAAAGGGAAGCTGAGATACAGTCTAGAAGTTGCTAAGTTCCACCGGAAAGACCCCCTGAGAGCTGCTGCAGCAGCAAGGATAGAGGGAGAGCTGGAGCTGGTGAGGAAGGGGATGGGAGAGGAGGAAAGTGAGGCCGTTATCTTAGTATTCTTTAAAAATAATTTTTCTTTCTTTTTGATGCACAGTGGCTGCTGTTTTTGCAGGGAGAAAAAGAGTGGAGCTGAGTGCTTAAAACTCTTAAAGAGGTTTCTGGAGGAGCCCACAATTCCACTCGCTGGCTTTTAAGGGAACTCCCCAGGAGAGCAGGCTCAGGAATGGGAGGCACAGCTCTGGGAGGCACAGCTCAGGGAGGGACCACCCCTTTTCTAGAGATGGGCCCTCCCGGCTAAAAGGCAGGGGTGTTGTGACAAGCCAGGGATGGGGTCTGTGGCTGATTCTGAGGGGTGAAATCCAGCATGCTTGTTCCTGTCATCAAAAAATGACATGTCTTCTGTCTGAGTGATTTAATAGGCTGGAACCCATTTCAATGGCGTTTTCGTTCTTGGACTGCTCCAGGCGAAGGGTCTGTTTGCAACAGAGAAGCCATGCCCATCTTTCAAAGTTGCATTTTAATTATTTATGTTGTGTGCCAGTGTGAGTGTGTGTGTGTGAGAGAGAGATCACAGGACAGTTTGTGGGAGTCATCTTTCCAGGGTCTGAAGGACGGAACTAAGGTCTTTAGGCTTAGTGGCAAACACATGACCTGCTAGCATCAAGCCATCTTGAGGACCAAACATGCCTGTCTTGTTCTTTCAAGTAGAACAGTCTCAGAGTTATCTAGTGCACATGGGCTTTTAAGAAAAAAAGATACAGGCAGGAAACAAATACAGAAAAGGAAATAAAAGATTATTAAGGGATGGAGAGAGAGCTCAACAATTAATAGCCTCTACTGCTCTTTCAGAGAACCCAAGGAGTTCCCAGCACCCACATGTGGATTTAACTCCAGCTCCAGGGGATCCTATGCCCTCTTCTGGACTCCACAGCCACCTGCACTCACACATGCTCATTCACACATAACTTAAAAAATTTTTTTGAGTAATTTTAAAAATCCATTTAGGAGCAGTGGCACATGCAATTCCAAGATCTAGAGTGCTGAGACAGGAAAAATGCTGTGATGTAGAAGCCAGCCTGGGATACATATGGAATACTGAAAAGGACAAAAAAAAAAAAAAGCATACCCCCAACTCCAGTGCAGAAGTATCATTAGTCAACAGTTGCTGATTGTGTGTGGCAAAATTACACTATGTGCTGAGCTTCCTTTAAGAATGATTGCTGAGCCAGGAAGCCCCATTAGTGAAACACACTCACAATGAACAAAGCCCCACTATTATTAATGATTACATGGTCATATACCACAGTATGTGGCATTTGAAAAACCATGTTAACTTTTTTGGCAGTTTATGAGAAAGAATTCTCAATCTGTTGAGCAGATTCAAAATGATGCTGCAGTGTTCTGGAGTGAAAAACATCCACTCTTGTTCAGGCTGTCTAGGTGTCATTTGACTCTCACAAATAATAATCAGCTAATTTTGTCTCAATTATCTTGGTGCTCCAGGTTAAAGTGTGTTTATAGCCTGGAGTACTTGGGTAATTGGCTCAAAATGCCACTGTGTTTTGTGTATAGAGATGAAGCAATAAAATATGCCAAGAGGAGACGGATGAAATAAAATGGATTCATGGGAGCAATGGGAAAACGTGGCTTAAGTTGTAGATTTCTTTTTATGGGAAACAGCTTACTGCAGTCCCAGCTGGGCATTCACAAAGCATTAGGCATAAATGAACAGAAGGGGGTGTGACCAGGCAGCCAACTCTCTTTGTCACATGTCCAGAACTGTGCCACTGCCCAGGAGCATGCATTGGGCAGCTAGTCAGTGGCAGCAGTACCATCTGCTACCAAAAAACACAGGAGTAGCAATGCCTTTGCCAAAGACAAATGATCCCCCCAAGCCTGCACACACCCTCCCACAAGTTCCCATTTTACCCATGATTCATGTGCCAGAGACTACCTGGGACACTTGAAAAGGAAAGATGTGCTGCCTCTTGACATAGGGAAAGCACATCAAATAACAATAATAATAATAATAATAATATAAAAAAACTGGGAGTAAGTTGTTGAATTTAGAAAGAAAAAACTCTAAGTGGGGGGATGAAAGAATGTTTCCATTTTCTCTGTCTTCTACCTCCACACACATCTTAGTTTTTTTCAGGAAAAAAATAATGGCATATGATCATCAAAACAGAACTCTTACAAGATTGACAGTGAACATTGTTTAAAAGCTGTCATGCACAGACTGGTAAGATCTAAGCAGGTAGCAACACTTGCTGTGCAAAGCCCCAGTGACTTGAACTCAATCCTAGGAACTTCATAAAGGTGGAAAGAAAGACTCAACTCCACAAAGTTGTCTCTGATCGCTACACATGCACAAGGCAGATGAAGGGCCACATATGCACAGCTCTTTCAAACAGTAATAATTAGTAATAGTGATGAAGTGTCATAGTAAAACACTTGTCATTCACTAACAGTGGCAAAACATCACTCAGTCTATGTGTTGATGGCATCTTAGAGCTGGTCAATAATATAAAAGGAACAATGCCCTGGCACCTGGCTTTTACCCTATTTTTCACAAAAATCACAATCAGAAAGTTAGCTGTCCCACTGAAAGGAAAAGGGGTCCATTTTTCTGCCTATTACCATCCAGAACAAGGAAGGTGATGAAAGCATTCAGATGCTTTTGTTAGAGACAGACAGAAAGCTGCAGGGACAGACAGGGAGGCGAATATCGACGAACAATTAGCAATACAGTGAGTTAAGTGCAAGGCCACAGCCATGGTGTATAAAACACATTTGAAACAGCCTCACATAGACACAGCCCTTTGAAACAGGTAGTGATCAGTCCTGATTCAGGAAAGTGGCCACACAACCAACAAACAAGATAAAAGATTGTCCACACATAAGATAATGTCCTGTCCAGTCTAGCTGGAGAAAATCCTCCCGTTGGCCAGTGTGGTTTGATTAGTTCTTTGTGAAAATCCTTTGCACTTTGCAAATATAGTTTCACTTAAGAAGACTCTCCTGTAATGTTTTTTTAAAGTTTTTACTCCTAGGTATTCTTTACTGCTGCTCTGACCTCCATGTTAACAATGAGTTAATACTGAGTACCTAAAATAGGAAGTGTCTTAGAATCCAGCTCCCTCTCTCCACTCTTCCAACAACATACTCACTTTCTCCTCAATTTCCTCTTGTCTCTGGAAAAAGCAATGCCATCTACCCAGCTGCCTGGATCCACAGAAGGTACATTGCCCTCAAATCTTCCTTGATTAGCTTGCTATCCTTCCAGTCTATTAACAAGAGCACTTGTTTCCATCTCTAAAAGATGACCTGACTATCTTCATTTTTTCATTTTTCGCATCCCTTTTACAATAACCAAAACAAAGGTCCATTACCATCTTCAGGTAAAACAGTTGCAATAACTAACTGATCTTGCCTCCCTTTATAACTCATTTTCTATGAAGTAGAATGATTGCTGTGGGATGTCTTTCTGTACACTGTGTTGCTCTGATTGGTTGATAAATAAAAAGCTGATTGGCCAGTAGCCAGACAGGAAGTATAGGCAGTAGGCGGAGTAAACTGATGAGAATTCTGGGAGGAGGAAGAGCTGAGTCAGGAGTCACCAGCCAGACACAGAGGAAGCAAGATGTCAAGGCAGAACTGAGAAAAGGTACCAAGCCACATGGCTAAACATAGATAAGAATTATGGGTTAATTTAAGTGTAAGAGCTAGTTAGTAATAAGCCTAAGCTAATGGCCAAGCAGTTATAATTAATATAAGCTTCTGAATAATTATTTTATAAGTGGCTGCGGGTCTGTGGGGGGCCAGGAGGGACCCAAGAAACCTTCCGGCTACAAATGATAGTTCAAATATGTAAATTGAATGATTGTGCATACCCTCTTAAAACCATGCAAGGCTCCTCACTGTACTGCAGACTCCAAAGATCCCAAGACAACCTATAAAGTCCTCCAAGATCTTTCCTGCTGCTCTATGACCTCTTGCTGTTCTAGTATCCCCACTTTGCTAGTCCCAACTTTTACAATGTTCTCATTCACAAAAGTGGACTCTGTGCTGTCCACCATACTAGACAGGGATATTGAACACTCAACCTATGGCTACCACAGAGGAGCAGAGAGGTTATATTTTAATTATTTGAAATGTAGTAGATTTGTTGGCTGGTGGGGACAGTCATGAAGACTGCATGTTTCGTTACCTCAAGCCATGCTTGTGGTCTTCCATAGCTACCAAAGTGACAGGGACCTTGGGAGCCACAGACTGTCCCATGCTGGCTCCTTCTGCATAAGTCCTGGCTTCAGGTGTTACTTTCTTTTTTTTAAGAAATGTTGGTTCCCAACAGCTGTGACAATAATATACCTGACAGAAGCAACTGAAAGGAGGAGGAATTTATTTTGGCTTGCAGTTTGAGGTGCTACAGTGTGTCATGATGCAGAAGGCGTGTGTGTGAGAGTGGCTCTAGCTGTGAAGACAGGAGTGTGAGACCGCTGGTGATGTTGGGGCCATGGTCACGAAGCTGGGAAAGACGAATACTGATGCTCGACTGCCTTTATCCTTCTTCATTCAGGCTGGGAGCCCAGGCCATGGAATAGTACCACGCACATGGTGAATGGGTTTTCCCTCCTAAGTCAAAACCTCTTTGGCAACATCCTCACAGACACACCAGAATCTAGTCTCCTGGTGATCCCACATCCAGTCATATTGACAGGGAAGATGACTTTAACACTTTTCAAAAAGACTGTAGGGTACCCCATGTGCATACATATTTAGTCATTTAATATCACACTGTTTTATTGTATTCATACTATCTCTCTATAAAATGGTTTTCTTCATTTACCTGCTTTCTTGATTGTTTGCTTCTGTTCACTAACACACAAGAAGTCTTTGCTCTTAATTTCCAAATACCAGACAAGCATGTGGCACATGGGCGAAACTCATTAAGTACTCAACAAACAAGTGTTTGATGGATAAAAGCTTAATGGAATTATGAAAGAAAAATAAAATAAAATTTACCACCACTATCATGCTTCATATTAAAGGCCATCCATATATATTTACACATTTACATATATGTAATAATAAAGTTGTTTTTTATTATTATTATTATATGAACTTAATTGCCTACATGGACAGGTGTCCCTAAATCTTTCCTTAAAAATTCTATTATGACGAGTATACTTATTGGTAAAATCATGCAAGCAGCACTTCATCGAGAGCTGCTTTAAAAATATGTATTGCTATCTTAAATTACTCATCTCTTAGAAAAATAAACATTAGCCAGAGTTTTTTTTTTTTTTTTTTAATTTATTTTAATTTATTTTGCAATACAATTCAGTTCTACATATCGGTCACGGATTCCCTTGTTCTCCCCCCTCCCGTCCCCCTCACCTTCCCCCCAACGCCCCCCCCCCATTCCCATCTCCTCCAGGGCAAAGCCTTCCCCACAGACTGAGGTCAACCTGGTAGACTCAGTCCAGGTAGGTCTAGTCCCCTCCTCCCAGGCCAAGCCAAACAATCCTGCATAGGCCCCAGGTTTCAAACAGCCAACTCATGCAATGAGCACAAGATCTGGTCCCACTGCCTGGATGCCTCCCAAACAGATCAAGCCAATCAACTGTCTCACCCATTCGGAGGGCCTGATCCAGTGTGGACCCCTCAGCCATTGGTTCATAGTTCATGTGTTTCCATTCATTTGGCTATTTGTCCCTGTGCTTTATCCAACCTTGGTCTCAACAATTCTCGCTCATATAAACCCTCCTCATTCTCGTTGATTGGACTCCCAGAGATCCACCCAGGGCCTAGTCATGGAGTTTTTAAAATGTATATATTGAACACTTGATGAAATGTCCATGGTCATTTTATTGTAGGCATGGGAGTGGGTGGCATGAAATTTAAACATATACCTTTGAGTAGCAAATAAACTGGAAAATTCAGAAATAGATGTCTGTGTGTAAATGACTGAAAGGTCATATTTCACATTGTTTTCTATGACGCAGTCTCTAATTACCATTGTAGGAACTGAATTTAAACTAAGAAACATAACTGTTTTGTTACGATAGACTTTACTAGTACTTCCAAATATAGTCAGGAAGAAAACACAGAATGCTTGCAGAACTCACTATTGTCTCTGGCTTTCCATGCATTACTGTTCCTTCTTTTAATTTCCAAACAACATGTGTAATGCTTTTGTGCATGCAACTATGAACAAGCACAAAAGTTAAAGCAGGAAAGCGAGATGTGAGAGCTAGGGTAGATCTACACAGCTATTAAAAATGAAAGCATGCCACTACAGGGCATGCCACTGGACATGGGTAAAAACATGTTCCTGTGAATTGTCTTGTTAAGGAGACAAGTGCAGTGGGCTCAGGGCTCCCCAATCTTAACCACTTCATGGAACATGCAGAATGATATAATATTTTAAGTGAATATAACCTTGTTATTTTATTGTCTTCCTGATAAAGTCAGCTTAGACACTTGGCCCTTCTCTTCTTCCCTCCTCCCAGTTGAAAATGCTTCTATCCCTTAATAGCAAGTCTCATAGAGCTTCAGCAAGATCATCAGACTCATCAGTAATACCAATAACCTCAGTACCTCTTTCCTTTGGATTTGCAAATATTATAATTCCCAGAAAACTGAATTCTTGTGTAATAATATAAATAGTATGTATGTTGTTACCATCTCCAAAATAATGATAAAATGTTTGGTTTTGTGAACTCAACTTGATTTTGACTTATTGTTGTTCTAACTAATAAAAAAAAGATAGTAAATCATGTAAGTATGGGTAAGAGCTTTGAAAGTGTTTATACTGCTAGTTTAACTGGTTGTATTAAACTGCATTAGTCTTCTTCTGCCTTAGTGACAACCACAGCACAGATTAAACTAAATCTGCATCACAATGGAGACTCATGGCATCTCAGACACGTCATGAATAGACGTTGTCAATGTAAATATGAGTGAATGGTGGTAGTGGGATGGACTTGAGGTTGGCTGACCTGATTTCTGCCCAATGATAATTAATCTTAAAATGATCCTAATTTCAAAAGGGAAGCAATATGTGGGCAAAGGCCTGACTTAAAGGGACTTGGTCTTCTGTCTTCTTCCTTAAGGCTATTAATTTTGAACATCTCTTCCCCTCTACTCTGGTTACTACACCAGGCCACATAATAGGCTGTTCAAACATAAGAATGATTTTTATTTTCTCAGCTAGAACATATTTATTTAGATAAATGCGTGGGTTAAACTTACCTATAACTGCCCTCTTTTTTGCCTTTCAACAGTACTGAAATTTAAAGTGGGTTTTCCTCATCTGAGAGAGTTCTAATGGCACTCACATTGTTACTTTTATGCAAATGACAGTAGGATACCAAGGTACATGGGGGCACAGTGACATCTCTGGTCTGTAAATCTAATTCTCCCCATGTTCCAAAGAGCTGATGGGCTGCTTTGAACCAACTTCTCATTTAGGAGGAAATTCTCATAGGCACAAAAATGTGTATAATTAAGCCATGGATGGAAGGGGAGGGAGAAAGAAAGAACATAGACAATTTACACACTGAATATGTACTGAGTGGTCCATCTCCCACTGCTCACTTCCTTCACAGCACTCTAAGGAGTTCTTATATTCAAAATTAGAAGGAAATTATAGAGTAGATGCAAAAGTCATTCATAGAAAGAACATGTTTCAGAAGTCTGGAAACATCCCAGTATATAACATCTATATTGTGCTTGGCAGCTTTAAAAGTAATTTTGTACTTCTAGTCCTAATTAATTTTCACAAAGGATGTGATGTCAGTGACAATTTTATCGTCATCTTTATTTCATATAGAAGGAAACTAAGGTACAGGGGTATTTGAGATTCACTTAAGGCACTAAAGCAGCAAAGACACAAGAACTCAGGTCTGATTCTTGTTCCCAGAATGGTCATCAACTCCTGATAGATCCCCAATACCCTCCTGATCTAAAGGAGGCCGTCTGTGTCCCACCCATGTCTGCACTAGCGTCTAAGGGGTAAAGCGTCACCGACTATCTTCTACCTAACCAAAGTCCTTAAGCATGAAAATTCCCAAAGCTGAGAAATCTCACCACTTTTGTTTTTTTATTTTATTTTTAAGGTGTGTGTGTGTGTGTGTGTGTGTGTGTGTGTGTGAATCCACCCATGACTTTATGTTTTATGTGTACCATGTGAATGCAGATATCTGTGGAGAGAACACTGGATACTCTGGAATTGAAGTTACAGTTTGTTCTGAGCTGCCATGTAGGTGCTCGGAACCAAACCCAGGTCCTCTGCAAGAGCACTAAGTATCTCTTGGCCTGTAACCCATCTCTCCAGTCCCTACATTTTTTTCTCCATAACCAGGGCCAGCAGGATGGCTCCGCCAGTAAAGGTGTTTGTCATACAAGTCTGAATTCAATTCTTGATTGCCACATAAGTGAAGGAGAGAACCAATTTACACACATCGTCTTCTGACTACTATAAGTGCAATATGGTGCACGTGTGTGCATATATGCACACACAGAGAGATATAAATTACACATTATGAGGCTCACCCCTGTGAAGTATACACTGCCAGGCTGATGACATAGTCATAACACCATAAGTCCATTACTTGCCTAACTCTGGGTCACCTGCTAAAACAAACACTGTGCGCATTAGCAAACACTTCTTACGTCACACCTTCCCAGACCCTGCCAAACAATCTGATTTCCAACTCTATGGATTTAAGTACCGGGATATTCATACTTTATAGTGATCACAAATGTATGAGCCTTTCATATCTGACTTCTTCCCCTTAGTGCATTTCTAAGATTTCTCCATATTACAGTATATGTTACTCTTTGTCCTTTTTTTGACAGAAAGAAATCTCCCATTGAACTAATACAATACCATAGGAGTTCTTTATCACTCAGCACCCGGGGCTGAAAAATCCTTCCTACTCTTATTTGGCTTGCATTTTCCTTTCTCGATAGTATCCTGTTTTACAAAGTCTATTTAATCTTTATTATTTTCCTCTCCTGCATGTGTTTTCGTTATTATGAGAACCCACTGCCAAATCCAGGCCATGAAAATGTGTCCTGTGTTCCTCCTAAGTGTTTGGTACTTTTAGTTATGACATTTAAGTCTTTTGTTCACTTAGAGTTTATTATTTTTGTTTAATTTCAGGTGTGTGTGAGTGTGTGAATGTGTGCAGATGTGCACACCCATGTAGGAGTATGTGGTGGGGGCCAGAGGCTGACATCGTGACAGCTTCTCCAGTCCCTTTGCCACTTTACTTTGCAAGATGAGGTCTCACTGAATCTGTTTCACCTCTCAGCTACTTCAGGTTGCCTGGGAGCTCCCAGGGTCTACCTCTCCCTATCCCATACCCCACACTGGTGTTATAGACATGTGCCCCCACAACTGACTTTTATGTGGTCCTCATACCTGTGCGGAAACCATCCCCACGTTGTGAGTTAACTTTTGCTGATGGTGTGCAATGGCCAATCCAATTCTACTTGTCTGCATGTGAATATCTCACGATCTCAAACGTGTTGAAAGACTTTTTCCTCAGTGTACTGCTTTGGAGTCCATCTACCTCAAATGCTTGTGGGAACTGGAGCATTGTTAACATAAGGAAGCCACCCTTTCTCTGAGGTGAACTGGCCTCACCTCAGATATGCTTCTTAGTCTCACTTCTGGACTGCAGGAAGTCCTAACTCCACCTAACAGCATGCCCTTAGTGATTTTCTGGACACTATGGTCATTGTTCCTTTCCCATGCAACTCCTTGTCAGCTTGTCCATCAACATGACTGACAGCTCCAGTCCAGGTTTGCTAATGCAAAACAAACAGGCAAAACAATTGCTGTTTTCCTTTTCCTTTTCTTTTTCTGGTGCCTGTGTCTTTTTATTTGTTTTTCCTTTATTGAAAATAGACTTTTTTCTCACATAATACATCCTGATGACAGTTTCCCTTCCCTCTACTCCTCCCAGTTCCTCCCCACCTCCCCTTCCATCTGGATCAGCCCCTTTCTATCTCTCATTAAAGAAAAGCAGGCTTATAAGGGATAATTATAATATTATTAACATAATTAATTACAATATAATTAATAATAAAATAGGATAAAACAAAAACTAACACATCAGGATAAGGCAAAGCAAACAGAAGGAAAGGAGCCCAAGAAAAGGCACAAGAAACAGATGTAGACCAGTGGGTCACTCATTTGCACACTCTGGAATCCCATAAAAACACTAAACTGAAAGTCATGATATATACACAAAGGACCTGTAAGGTAAGAGAGAGAGAGAGAGAGAGAGAGAGAGAGAGAGAGAGAGAGAGAGAGAGAGAGGAAATAAAATAATAAAATATATGTGTGTATGTTTTCATTTACCATGTTTACATTTATACTAAAGGAACTGGAAACTACATCTAGGTTGAATCCAGCAGTATCCATGTTGTTATTGATTATATAGATAGTTTTCTCATTTTGTTTTATGAAACAAGAAATGAGTCCCATCTATGAAACAACATTCATGTCTTAGATGTTTAAAAGAATTTTTTAATATCTTGTCCATTGTACAGAAGTTTTTCCTTAAAAGCAATGCTTGCAAGTATTTAAATGTGCTTTTTATTCTTTGCTTTCAAACACGATGTATTAACATAGTTCACGGTGAAGTACAAGAGCCTGGGAACACAGACGAAAGTGTCCTGGTTGGGTAAATACACAAAAATAGACACGAGATTTTTAAGTGCTTCATATAAGGCAAGCCTGAGCCAGTCCAACCCCAGGTTTCCCGAGTCCACATCACACACATGTTGCATCTTTAAATAAATCTAAAGAGGCTGTCCCTTAGTGACCATCCTATATCACATATTTTAAGATTCATTGTGTTTATAGCTGCATTCAATCTCATAGAATTCTATGGTTTATTGTAGTGTCTCCCAAATTCTTGCCTGTCTCTAAATATCAGCATCAAAGGGGCCATCTCAGCTATGACTATGAGATGTGTGATTGACTTTAACATGATACACATTAGCTGTTGTATGAGTAGAGTAAAAGTGTTAAAATGCAGCATTTTAAAAAGAATCACCTCCACAAATTATAGAAAAATGTAATCCATGTTTATAAATGATCTAATATTTATCCTTGAATATTTAACATAGAGACAGATACAGAGAGAGAGGGGGAGGAGTCAGCATTACCTGGGGTCCTTGATCTGAGCCCCACCCGCTCAGGATGGTCGGAGAGAGCACCTCTTAGCTCTCCAGAGTTGGTCTTGCCTGAAATTATGAAGCATGCCTTTCACTCTCCCAAACCACAGAACCACAGTAACTTTCCACAGAGATGGCAATTACATACAAAGCTTAGGTGCAAGGATTTCTTTTAGCTCCAAATCTAGAAATGGAGTATTTGAAGTTTAGTAAGAAGAACAGGTGAGACATGGAAGAAAGGAAAACAGGTGACCCATGGGTGGATCTAAGAATGTGTGAAAGGGTTTTCTTTCTTAATTTTTACATTGGTGTTTCTCTCTCTCTCTCTCTCTCTCTCTCTCTCTCTCTCTCTCTCTCTCTCTCTCTCACTCTGTGTGTGTGTGTGTGTGTGTGTGTGTATGTGTGTGTGTGTGTCTGTCTGTCTGTCTGTCTGTCTCCTGTCTGTCTCTCTGTCTCTCTCTGTGTTTCTATCTCCTGTCTGCCTGTCTCCTTTCTGTCTCTGTCTCTCTGTGTCTCTGTCTCTCTGCCTCTGTCTCTCTTGCTGTGTCTCTCTCTATGCTTTCCTAAGGATCCATCAATGAAAACTTTTAGTCCATTTACTATAAAGAAGTAATATTACATTACTGATTTGGCTATTGCTATATAATTAGTATTGTAGGCAAACTTACAGGTTCACTTAACTAAGAATTCTGGAAAGAGTAGATAGAGAATGCCTCTGACTATTCTAAATTGAAATTATTGTTGTCATTCACCATGTATCCTATTCCGTGTCTCGGCTCTTGAATGAAAGCCCAGAAGAGACCTTCAAAGGTCAATTTATTTCAGTGTCTTGTATTAACATTAGAAGGGTCTTTCAATTTACCCTTACTATATAGTGATTTTTGTGAAAGGAGAATTTTTTATACAAATACACTCACATCCTGGCTTTTTTTTTAAAATAAGTCACCCAAACAGGTGACTTATTGCTAGTTCATAAAAGAAGAGGTCAAGATCACAATTTAAGTCCATTTGTCTAAATTTTCTCCCCTAGAAATGTAAGTCAGCTTCCTACAAAATCTATATATCCTCATTTTCTAGATTTTCATACAAAGTTAATATTGCCGTTCAGCTAGAACCAGACTGTAGAGCACAAGAATATACCCCTAACCTTGTAAAACTGCCCTAGAATTTGTAATGAGCACAGTGGTCAGAACCCCAGTCTTGGATCTCATCCAATAGATGGTTCTCTTGTAGCAGTGTGCTCTGCAGCTCCAGGTTGGGAATTGGCCCAGGACCACCTCGGGATGGAAGAGGGCCACCTCCTGACTCACCACCACCACATCCTGAGGCGTCTTCCATCCATGTCCTCCCTGGGCCCACCCCGGCTGAAGTCCTAGGATCTGAAGAGATCCCAGCTTTAGTGCATTCCATTACAAAATTTGAATTTCCAGTCTCTGGTTTTCATATAACATTTCAAGATCAACATCTTTATTATTAGTAGCATATTT
Organism: Peromyscus californicus insignis; assembly: GCF_007827085.1. Taxonomy (NCBI): domain Eukaryota; kingdom Metazoa; phylum Chordata; class Mammalia; order Rodentia; family Cricetidae; genus Peromyscus; species Peromyscus californicus. The sequence goes on along the minus strand of NW_026294584.1, from coordinate 153,535,471 downwards.
TTTTATTTTGAATTTTTATAACACCTTTTTTTTCCTGCTGGGAAATTCCAAAGAGGCTACTGAATGCCATTACCACACAGGCAGAAATCCTCACAACACCTCTGTGAAGGAGGTGTTAACAGAGAGAGAAAGAAAGAGGGTTCAACATCCCCTCTCACAAAAGTCCAATCCCTAATCATTAATGAATGAAAATGCAACTTGAGTCCAGTGGCCACTGGGAGTAATTGGCGTGTATTTTCTCAGCTGCCTTTCAATGAAAATGGTCATAATCTAACCAATCTATGAGCTGACGGCTAAAATAAGACCTCTCCTGCATCCAAGCGGTAGAACCGAGCGGAGTCTGAACAGACAGCTCTCTGTTAGCACAAGTTCTGCTCTGTCCCTGAGCCTTTCATAACCAGTTCACATTCTTTGCCGCCTTTTCGTGTCCTCACTTAAGAGGTCCTGACAGTGGGGAGGCCACCAGGTCACCTTCCTTTTGTCTCATTTCCTCTTCTCTGGTCTGGGTTCTCCCATATCCAAAACTTTGGTGACCAAATAATAATGTCCCATAGAGGAACAATAATGTGGTTTAAGAAATGGTAATGGTCCAGTCATCAGAACAGATGACACAATATGATTCTGAAGTTAACAGCATAGCATGGTTGCAGTTGGTCTTGGACTCATGCCTCCTTTTACAAGTATTTTTTTTTTATCACTCTAATGTGCATAGTTGGTTCTCCTGTTATGCCGCTGTATGCTGTAATTACTAGTGTCTTTGACTTCATGCTGGCTGCAGAGGGAGCAGCTCAAGCACAGTGTGGCAGGACAGAAGGTGCTGGCTTGATAGGATGTTGGATACCTGGGGAAAAGAGCGTGAATACAACAGATCCTCCACCCAAGGGCACGGTCGGGATATCACTACGTCTAAATCTGGTGGCTTCCAAGTCACACTGTGCATATCAGGCTGGAAGCAGGAGGCAAAGAAAAAAATCACTGTGTTGATTATAATACAGAAGAGATAGGTAGGGTTGCTGCTGCACGAGAGAAGCAGGAAGGAATGTGGCTGAACTAAGAATTCAAAAATGGCCTTAAGAGCTAAACAGAGAATTCTCAAAAGAAGAATCTCAAAAGGCTGAAAGACATTTAAAGAAATGCTCAACATCCTTAGTCATCAGAGAAATGCAAATCAAAATGACTCTGAGATACCACCTTACACCTGTCAGAATGGCTATGATCAAAAACACTGATGACAGTCAATGTTGGAGAGGATGTGGAGCAAAGGGAACACTCCTCCACTGTTGGTGGGGGTGCAAACTTGTACAACCACTGTGGAAATCAGTATGGCGGTTTCTCAGAAAATTGGGAATTGATCTACCTCAAGACCCAGCCATACCACTCTTGGGCATATACCCAAGGAATGCTCAATCATACCACAAAGATACATGCTCAACTATGTTCATAGCAGCACTATTTGTAATAGCCAGAACCTGGAAACAACCTAGATGCCCGTCAACTGAAGAATGGATTAAGAAAATGTGGTACATATACACAATGGAGTACTACTCAACAGAGAAAAACAATGACAGTGTGAATTGCAGGCAATTGGATGGAACTAGAAAGTATCATCCTGAGTGAGGTAACCCAAACCCAGAATAAGTGGATACTAGATGTAAAGCTAAGGACAATCAGACTGCCACCCACAGAACCAGGGAGGCTACCTAGCGGGGGGGGGGGGGGGGGGAGACCCTAGGATGACTCTGGCTTATAATAAGTTTTGCTTTTGCTCAATCACTGGGCAAGCCTCAATGAAACATTTCACTATTAAGATAAGAATTTATACTATATCAAGCTGATAACAGAAAAATAAATAAATAAATAAAAATGAAAAAGAAAGAAAGAAAGCAGGCTGAGCAAGCCATATAGAGCAAGCCAGCACCCTTCCAAGGCCTATGCATTAGCTCCTGCCTCCAATTCCTACCCTGCTTGAGTTCCTGTCCTGACTTCCTTCTATGATGAACAGTTATATGGAAGTGTAAGCCAAATAAACCCTTTTTCCCCCTCAAAAAAAAAGAAAAAGAATTCAATGATGTTACTTTTCAGTGCTTACATCCTATGGGGTAGCCTGAAAAGACTGGACAAGTTACAGCTTAGATCCCCCTCACACACCTAGGTATGTATTACCCAACTAGACTACAGACTTCCCAGAAAAAGTGCTGACTAGAAGAAAACCACAGAATGACTTGTAAAAGAGTGAGCAGTGACTGTCAGTCAAGACCCAAAGTCCCATTGCTACCTAGATTTAAAAAATGGCTTCTCTCACTAATCCTTCTTTTGTTTTTGGTGTGCATGTGTGCGCTCGTGTGTGTGTGTGTGTGTGTGTGTGTGTGTGTGTGTGTGTGTATAGAAGTGACACTGGCTTGGTCACTCCTTTATAGAATAAACAACAAATTAGCTGGATAGCTCAAGGGACATACTGTAGCAGTAGTGTGAGTAACCCTCTCATCAAATCTCAGCTTTGCTGGAAATGCTCTAGCTCCTGTCTGCAAACAGAGAGTGTCTGTGTTTGGAGTCTTTCTTCATCCACACATGATGAGTCCTGAATGTAGGGTAAAATCTTTTAGGACCAAGCTGCAGAAGAGAGAAATCTGTAACAACAGGAAAGCTTTAGGAGGAGTGCAAGACAGCCCTTCTTTGATGCTGCTTTAGCAGAAGACAGACATTTAGAAAGGTTTACTAGAGAGGCAAGCCTTCGTGGTGGGGGAAGGATGGGGACGGATGTTGTAGTCAAATACAACACAGAGAAGCATCCTCTAGAAGAAAGGAAAAGGTTAAACTAAGTGATGCAGGATTGATTTGGCACTGGTCAAAGTTGCATTCAATGAGAAGGAACAATGTTATCAAAAGTCAAATCCAAGGAACTCCTAAGCACCAGATAATAGAAACAAAACATTGCTTTCCTCAAAAATTCCTTTTCCTTGAGCAAGAACAGACCACTATGACAGACAAGCGGTGTTCCTGTGACCCCCTGTGAGCTCCTGAACGGTTCTTCAATGTCTCTGGATTCCATTTTCTAGCCAGCAGCTCCTGGCTCCTTCTGAAGTGCAGCATTCCATTCAACAAAGCATTTTACACTGACTTTAGTCCTTTTCTGTTTTATTTGAGAGAGGGTCTTATATACTGGCAGGAGGGGGAGCTTTGAGCTTACTATGTAACCCAGGAAAACTTCGAATTTCTGATCCTCCTGCATCCACCTCCCCAAGTACTAGAAATATAGGTCTGCACCATTACATCTGGTTTTGCTGTGCTGGGCAGCCAGCTGAGGGCCATGTGCCTGCTAAACAAGACCTCTCCCAACTGAGCTACAAGCTCAGTCCCATCTTAGGTTGTGGTTGTGATCTTCTTATTTAGGTTTCTTAACTTTAGAAATATGGCTCCTCTCTTGTGAAGCATACTTGGGTATCAATGAATGACATAGCCAGAGGACTCATTCACTCCCAAAGCCAACTTACCCTAGCCCTTCTCTGGGCCCCAGAAAGGGTAACCTAGATATTAACTGATGAAGTGACATGACCTAAATGATCTAACCTGTTCTGTTTCTGTATGTTCTCAGAATCCAGGAGGGAAAGTCCTAGAGTCCCTAGCCACATCAAGTGGGTTGGCTAATAGTGTATTTAAAATACATGACCGTTCTCACAAAACACATGGCCATGTCAGAATGTACATAGCAGGGGCCTGCCTGCTATGGTTTCATCTGGAATTTCCCCAACAGCCAGTATTTTAAGGCTTGGCACCCAGTTTGATACTATTCAGAGATAATGGGACTTTTAAGAAGTGGGGCCTGACAGGAAGAATTTTTGTCACTGGGCTGTGACTTGAGGAGTGTAGTAGGACCCAAATGTCTCCCTCTTTGTTTTTGCCAGTGATGAGCAGAGGAATTTGGAACTGTCACACATGCCCACCACATGACAGTACACCCACATTGGAGTCAAATCATCATGAGCTGAAACCTCCCAAGCTACTGACCAAAGTAAACCTATTATTTAGTTGGTTATCACAGGTATTTTGTTATAGTAATGAAAAGTTGAATACCATAACACCTAAAAAAAAATTAAAATTTGGTGACCTCTTTACCTCTCAAACACAATACAAAACAGAAAAGGGATTCATGCTTGAAGAGCATGCTTGTGAGAATGGGCTGGATAGCTCCATAAGTAAAGGTGCTTGATCCCCAAAAGTACAGGAAGCTAGGAAGAGATAACCAGTTCCACAAAGTGGTCCTTTGACTGACGCACTCATGCCATGCAATACAGAGGGAGGAAAGAAGCAAAGCCTTGGGAAATGCATACCTTCTCTACCATATGAACAGTCTATTGACATGTGTGTATGTGTTGTATATGTTTCTATATATGATAGGGAAGCAGAACGGTGGCTACAGGGAAGGACAGAGCAAGTGGCAAAGGACACAGGAGAGTAGGAGGTGGGGTGGGAATAAGCAAAACACAATGACATATGTGCATGAAAATATCATAGTGAAATCCACTGTTTTGTATGCTAACTAGAAAATTGGTGTTTTTAAAGTAAGATGACAAATAAAAGGGGCTGGAAATGTTTTCCAGTGAATAAAGCATGAATGAAGTTCTGGGTTTAAACTCTAATATTGCATGAACTGAATGTGGTAGTAAAGGCCTCCAAAGCCCACTAGGGAGGGAAGGGCAGGGCTTCAATCTTTGGCTACATACTCCGTTAGAGGTCTGCCTGGGCTGAGTGTCTCAAAAGAAAAGAAAGGAGAGAAAGGGAGGGAGGCAGGGAGGGAGGGAGGGAGGGAGGGAGGGAGGGAGAAAGATTGTGATAGACTTTTTGGAAAAAGAAGACCAAATCAATAAATCAAAAGGAACAAAAACTCCCTACCACTATGAGTAAAGAAGGAGAGAATCTGTGTTGTTTAATCTAATAAGACAGGCCATCTCATAATCTCATGACACTAAAAGTGAAATGAGCCACAGAAATGTGAAGGATGCCAGAGGATGGGTCCACATGGAGATGTGAACTGTCCCGAAGTGCTCATGCAATGGACAACTAAGGGAGACAGAAAGAGATGCCATGGGTACCACAGCAGCTTTGATGCTAGAGAAGATGGGGTTTCTGAGATGTTTTTTATTAATGTGTGCAGTGTGCATGCACCCCTGTATCAAACATTCATGTGGATGTCAGAGGATAGCCTTGAGTATTCGTCCTTACCTTCTACCATGTCTAAAACAGGATCTCATCACTGAGGTGAGAGTCAGGCTATCCCTTCTTGCCACAGGAGCCTTGGAATTATAGTCGAGATCTACCACTATCATGGTAGCCCACTTTAGGTGGGTTGTGAACTCGGTTCTCACCCTTGTAAAGCAAGTGCTTCACCCCCGAGCCATCCCCCCATCCTGGAAATACATTATTAATCGCAGTATTTTATTATAACAGCTTGTCCTTCCATAATCTCAGACTTACAGATCCTAGGAAAATGAAATTATAAATATGAACTTTAAAAGGTATAACCTCCATTTCAATACATCTCTCTGTTTTATGTGTTGTCCTAAGTTAGCATCATTTTTGTAAAGGAAGATATTGTACAAAATATTACAATAAACTCAGCAAAATCTCAGGCATACATCCAATTACATAAATTGTTACCACTTCAAAGAAAAGAGAATAAAACCTGGGGCTGGAGAGATGGCTCAGCAGTTAAGAGCATTTGCTGCTCTTGCAGAGGACCTGGGTTGTGGTGGTATTATGTTCCCCAAAATATTGTGCACCCTAATAAACTTATCTGGGGTCAGAGAATGGAACAGCCACTAGATACAGAGGCTAGAAAATGTTGGCACTCACACCTTTAATCCTAGCCTTCTGGAGGCATGGATCTCTGTGAGTTCAAGGCCACACTGGAAATAGCTAGGCATGGTGACTCACGCCTTTAATCCCAATAAGTGAGCCTTTAATCCCAGGGAGTGATGGCAGAAAGCAAAAAGATATATAAGGCGTGAAGACCAGAAACTAGAAGCATTTGGCTGGTTAAGCTGTTAGGCTTTGAACAACACAGTTCAGCTGAGATCCATTTGGATGAGGACTCAGAAGCTTCCAGTCTGAAGAAACACAATCAGCTGAGGAACTGGCAAGGTGAGGTAGCTGTGGCTTGTTCTGCTTCTCTGATCTTCCAGCATTCACCCCAATAACTGGCCTCAGGTTTGATTTTATTAATAAGACCTGTTAAGATTCCTGCTACACTGGGTTCCATTCTCAGTACCTACATGACAGCTCACAACCATCTGTAAGTCCAGTTCTAGGGGATTCAATGCCTACTTCTGACTTCCGAGGGAAATTCATGCAGATAGTGCATATACAGAGCTGCAGGCAAAACACATATACACAATAACAGTAAAATAAATAAATCTTAAAAAATAAAACTCAGTCTAAAATGTGTTGTTATGTATTCATTCTTTAAATGTAAAGGTAGCAAAAGAAATAATTTTAGTAGAAGCCTATTTAAAAGGCCACATAGTATTAATATATAACAATAGCTATTAAGAAGATTCAGGATGTATCTCAACTAGAGTAAACAGCTGGAGATTACCAAGGAAGTAACATCCTAAAGAGGTGAAGGTTTTCAAACAGGCTAGTATTTAAGCATTACCCAACTCACCATTTTCCCCCTAAAGCCTTAGTATAATCTATTTATGGGATTGATAAACCTTTAAAATATTCCAGGAGAAATTAACTGTTCCTCATTTGAGTATTCATTCCCTTCTTCCTTTTAGGTTGGGGCCTGAATTCTGACCGGGAAACAGCATGGTTCAGATTTTTCCACAGCCTTCTTAACCTGCACACATTGGCTTGCTATGAACCAAACCCCTGAAGATTTCCCTGGCAAAACTGGAAAAGCCATAAATATTTTTGGCAGAGGACAGCCTTAAAATAAGATGAAAAAAAATTTTTTTTATTTCAAGATCACATAACACTGGTCCAAGTGGCATACACTGAGGCAAAGAGTTAGAACATATTTTTAAAGCAAATATTCAGGGATATAGAGATGTTTCTCACACTAATCCATGTCAGCGACATAGCTGAGGTCACAGACCGAGGCCTCTGTAGTAGAGCTTGTTTCCCAGGGATCTTAGGAACAGTCACAGAGACTGTCAGATAAAGTGACAAGGTGCTGATGTGTCTTTAGCCACTCAGAAGCAGGGCCATTAAGCCTGATGTGCCTGAGAGTGGTAGGGTGCCAGCCCGGCATGCGGACAGAAGGCGCTATGGGTACTGCCTCAAGCAGGCCCATCTCTGACATCCCATACCTAGGGAGGTAAAAATAGGAGGATCAGGAGTCCAATACTGTCTTTGGCTGCAGAGAGAGTTTAAGGTCACCTTGGGCTACAGGAGGCCTTATCTCAAAAACTAAAAGGAAAGGAGGGGAGGGGAAAGAAAAAGAGGGGAGGGGAGAAAGGAGAGGAGAGGGGAGAGAAAAGAGGAGAAGAGAAGAGAAGGAAAGGGTGGGGGAGAAGAAAACAGTACCACTTGAGCAGGCTTGAAGTCTTAGAAGCTTGGGAATGCCCCTGAAACGAGTGTTTTCCAAACTTCGGTTCATTTCAAAATCAACTAGAAAATGTAGCTGGCCCTCAGTCTCAGAGTTTTGATTCTTGAGGGCAAAGGTTGTCCTGGGCATTTGTATATCTAATAAACATGCTAGCACCTTCTGGTGGTTGCAGGACCACATATTAAGATCTACTATATCTGATGGGTGTGGCCATCCCAAGGAGCATCAGAAGAAAGAGAACTGCAAGGCCCCATTCACACATGCTTATTCTTTATACATCCACTGGCATCTTGTAGCAGGTTTATTTATATGATGTTCAGGAGGCTGTGTTAATCACAAGTTCAAGATATGGAAAGGTAAGTTAGAGAAGAGTAAAGAAGGCCCCATGCCAATTGTTCACATTCACTGTTTAACTTGCCTAGAAGACTATACTGACCATGCTGGGGAGTGTATTTTATCCCGAGGCTTCTCATAATATGATAGACCTGCTCTTCCATCTTTTTTGCTTTTTAATAACACAGGAATTTTTCCTTGGGGAATATTTAATCCCTCCTGTCAGCCCACACAGTCAGCAGGCTGACCTTACCTTGAATAATAGGACTGGGTAATATGAACTGGTATATTCCATCTCTCTACTCTGCTAAATGAGGTGACCTCATTTCACCCTGTGGAATTCATTACAAAATTCAGTATTTTGAGAGAGAGAAGTTATCTCTTCCAATATTGGATGTGAATAGTTAATCTTGTAAGTTAAAAACAGAGATCATAATGAGGAATGGTGGTGCATGCCTCTAGTCCCAGCATTTGGGAGGGCAGGGCAGGAGAAACAGAGTTCAAGTTCATTCTCCTCTGCTTAAGGAGTGTGAGGCCAGCCTGGGCTACATGACACCTTGTCTCAAGAAGACCAAAAATCAATCATATTATCAGTGTATCTACAAATGAAGCTACACTTTCAAACATTTGATTCCACAAAGCTTATCGGAATCAATGTGTTTTCTTTGTGCTTAAGTAACTTGACATTTGATTTTTGTGTCACTTGTGACTAACCATTCTTAGTCACAAAAGAGTAAATAAACAAATTTGGCATTTTGTAGCCTCTTATGTGTTTAGAGAACAGAAGTTAGCCTATCTGACATTCACAGACTCTGAGTGACTGACAAGGTTATTTTGTCTGTGGTGTCAAACTTGGAGCCTGAGTAATCAAACTGCATCAAATAGTACCCTCGGAGGCTTATTAATAGCTAGCTCATTTTTACTTTCAATTCCAGGGTCATCAAGCATCTATTCTTATCCTACTTTTTTAACTTTATTATATATTTATTTATTCATTCATTCACTCATTCATTTCTCTCTTGCGCCCCCCCCCCCGTGTGTGTGTGTGTGTGTGTGTGTGTGTGTGTGTGTGTGTGTGTGTGTGTGTTTAGATGTTTGGACATGTGCGTGTGGAGGTTAAGGGACAACTCACAGGGGTTAGTTCTCTCCTTGCAACCTAGGGCCCTGGGTACTGAACTCACATCGTCAAGTTCGGAGGCATGGATGAACCATCTCACTGGCTAGCTTTTTCTTTTAGATGTTGACAGATCAGTGGGAAGCCTTATCATATTTTATTTTAGAGATAACCTCAAAGGAAAAAGATTTCTATAAATTACTATATGAGGTTGTGAGAATAGTCATCAGATATTGATTGAATAACCATGTTTGTCAACTGACTGTTCATGGATCACATTCTGTAAGAATACACTTTCATAGAGGAATACACTATAACACAAAGCTGTGCTGGTGTGCTAAAGTCCAATACAGCATCATGCCCACTGATTGCTAGGTTCACACTTCTAACATTGAGGCTACCTAGGAGGTTTCTGTGCTTCAAGTCTCTTTGAGAAAAGCATCAACTTAAGAAATGGTTTTACGCCGGGTGGTGGTGGTGCATGCCTTTAATCCCAGCACTCAGGAGGCAGAGCCAGGCAGATCTTTGTGAGTTCGAAGCCAGAGCTAGATCCAGGAAAGGCACAAAGCTACACAGAGAAACCCTGTCTTGAAAAACCAAAAAAAGAAAAGAAAAAGAAAAAAGAAAAGAAATGGTTTTACAATTCATTTTCACCGAGGTAAGAACATATACCAAACAAGGAAGACTGAGTGCGGAAATTCCTCTCAAATTCTATATTACAGAGATCAGCGCCGGTCTGGGTGCAGCACAGAGGAAACTGGATGTGTTGCCTGTTTGTGGCACATGCCCTGTTCTTCACAGCCTTAGCTCCTCTATCCTGTGATCACTACTTCTTTGTGTCATATTTATTTCTAAGAGTAGAAGATGCTCAGCTTTTCAGGTTTTAGCGTAGTCTTCTCAACTGTACAGAGTTAAACACGAAGGCTGTTTCATTTCTTGCTGTCGGCTCACATGGCTCCTGCCAGTATTTATTACCAGGGACTGACTTGTGTCTCTATTTGAGCAGCCAGGAACCCAGTCCTCTCTGAGCGCTGTCTGCCACTCTGCCAGAACCGTAGCAGTTGCAGAGAAAGTCTGTATTCTACTGCTTTTTGGCTAGGAGAATGAATTCCAGCCCATGTTCAAGTTGAAAATGAATCCCTCAGCAGGCAACATGGACTGTACTATCTTCCTGTGGTCCCCATTAAAACCCCTCTGGCCTCAGCAGCCCTGAGTTTTACAGTACAACCATTTCATGCTTAATAACATGTTCTATACTAGGCCCCATGGGAAATTCAGGGGCAGAAGGCCATGCTTCACATCAACTTATTTAAGAAGAAAAAGAAAAAGCCTGTCCTAACAGCTGCTGACCCTAATGCTCACCACACGCACACACCAAATTCCCCCGTTTACTGTTTACCTTGGCCCTGTAAGGCTTTGGCCTCCATCTTTTTGGCTTTCATTTGGGTGTGCATAGTCAAACAAGCTTCTACTGTTGCCCTGCTTTGGGTCTAACAGAACAACAGCCTATACCTTAAATCTCATTGTCCTTGTGCAAAAAGCCAATGAAGTCTTCTAAATAAAAAAAAAACAATAATAATTTCACATTTAAAACACATCCATCAAGTCTTTCTATCAGTTTTTTAGGCATATCTGTAAAGGGAGTGTTCTCTTAGTTTATTAACTGATATGTTTGCTAGAAGCCTGTTTTATAAATCCAGCCATTCTGTACAAATTTCTCAAATTCTTTTAAAATAAATAAAATTCAAACTTCGCCTTATGCAACAATAAAAATGAGGAATCTATCAAAGCAAAAGATTAAAAAAAACCCATCTCAGTGCATCCATGGCAGAATCCTCCTATTTAAAGGGACTGGAAAATAAGCCGGGCGGTGGTGGCGCACGCCTTTAATCCCAGCACTCGGGAGGCAGAGCCAGGCGGATCTCTGTGAGTTCGAGGCCAGCCTGGTCTACAAAGTGAGTTCCAGGAAAGGCGCAAAACTATAGAGAAACCCTGTCTCGAAAAACCAAAAAAAAAAAAAAAAAGGTACTGGAAAATAATCTTGGAAAGATAGATAATATTTATATGCTAGGTATATCCCATTACAACTTTATATCATTCTAAAATACACATATTTCCAGCCAGTAGCCATTGATTTTTTTTTTAAGAATGTGCCCATTGACTTTATTCTCCCTCAGATTTGTTTGTAAATGTTTTCTGCATCACACTAGGCCCCTTTCAAAAGTGAAAATATCTTAAGGGCTTGTTTGACTGTAACACAAATAAAATTTATACAATTTATTTAAATAGAAGTAGTTTGCTTATGAAGGCTAAAAGTACTTAGAAGTCTGTGATTCTAACACTATGGCCCAATCTCACATGGCTAAATGCCTTTAACCACACAGCTGGATGAGAGGGGTTAGGGTGAGCTTGATACTCACTCGATCTCAAAGTGACAAATTATTTATCATGCTGAAGGAATCCCACAAGCCTATGACATCAATTTATTTTACCCACTTGGTACTGACTCTAGCACTGGCTTATTCTTCCTTTCCCATGGATGCAAAACTGTCAATGAGTCATGAGAATTCCTTTTCTCAGTCAGAATGAAAACCAAGTATGGCTTTGTGCTTTTCTTCTCAAGTTCACAAAGACTTCAACCAAACACTCATTACTAAGTAAGCCATGTCTCACTGACTCTAATTTAAGACATTAAAAAAAAAGCATTCCTCCCCGCAAAACATCTAGTATATTGCTGTCACTATTCAAACTAAAACAAAATTTAAATACTTTTTTGTGTTTTCCCTCCATGTATACCACTTAATGTATAAAGAGACTTCCTAATAGTCTTAATGTCCTTAAAGCTACACTGTTACATACAGAGAGAATTTCTAGTAATTTCACTTACTCAGGGAGTTTTAGAACGTTAAAATACTACTTTGGGCATAGATATGCCTTCAAACAGAATTTCTGTTATGACATCACCTGTGACATCCAAAAACATTGGAAGCAAAATGATAGCCTGAGACCTTTTGACATTGGTAACTCTAAGAAGTTCCCTAAAACTCTGGCTACTGTTTAAGGATACATAAATACATACCTGGCACATTTTTTTACTTTGAAAAGTTAGTTAATTGAAGGAACTATCATTTGTCACTCAATGATGGAGCTGTAAGACAAACTCACCCATTTCCTCCCCTAATTTTCTTTCAGTTGGAATGTTTTCATCACAGTCACTGAGGAGTGAATAACACAAAATCTCAAAGCACTTTCATGGTTTCCTCCAGTAAGTATAGCAATTCAGATCTGGTAGTAAGAACCTGAATTTCGTTCATTTTGAATTGACTTTTGTACAGGGTGAGAAACAGGAATTCTACATGTGTAAACTGATTTTCTAGCAGTATTTTCAACAGTTTTTTAAAAACTTAAATGTCTGTAGCTACATGAGCTTGTTTCTGGGTCCTCTATTCATTGGTATGGGTGTCTGGTGTTGTGCCGATGCTGTGATGCTTTTGTTACTATGTCTCTGTGATATAATATGAGTCTTTAGAGGACATATTTCTGGGTTTTCACATTTATTATAATGTTGGTTATAGGTTTTTTTTCACTTACAGCCTTTATTATATTAAGGTGTATTCCTCTTACTCCTGGTTTCTACTGGGATTTTCTCTGGGGGGGGGTACTGACTTTTTCAAAGGACTTTGGTGTATCTATTGAGACAACTGTGTGATTTCTGTTCTGTGGTCAAGTTACTTATGTGCTGCATTGCAGCCACTGATTCGCATATATTAAACGATGTTTGTGTCTATGGAATGAAAACAAATTGATCACTATGTGTAATCTTCTTAATATGTTTGTAAATTCAGTTTGTGAGTATTTTATTAAGAAATTTAGCATCTCTTTTCATAAGAGAAATGGGTGTATAGTTTTCCCTCTTTCATTCTGTCTTATCTGCGTTTGGTACCAAGGTTATAATGGCTCCATAGAAAAATAGAATGAGGACTATAACATGCCTCCCTTTCTGTTTTTTGGAACAGTTTGAGGAACAGTAGTATTAGCTTTTCCTTAAAAGTCTGCTAGAATTCACAGTGAAAGCATATAGACTTGAGATTTTCTTTTTGGTAGTCTTTATTACTGCTTCAGTCTTGTTGCTTGTTACAGATCTGCTTAAGTAGTTGATGTTCTTTTGGTTTAATTTTGACAGGTCATGTGTGTCTAGTGATTCATCCATTTCTTCTAGATCCTTCCATTTCTTAGAATATGCTCCTAAACTATTCACTAACAGTCCCCTGGATTCCATTCATATGTGTCAAGTCCTGTTTTCATCTCTGATTTTACTTTTTGGGGTCTTAGTTCTTTTGTTACCTCCACTTTGATCAGTTTGCTGAAGGATTTGTTGATCTTGTTTATTTTTTGAAAGAACCAAGACTTTCCATATCTTCTCCAAGGCATTAGCATGAATCTTCACCCAAAATGACAATGTCTTTTCCATTCAGCTCAATGTTTTGTTTCAATTTTCAAAATACCAAACTTTATAAGAGCTAAGATGGCTAATGAGGCACCAGAGTTACAAATATATAGGAATTGTTCTTAAATATCATTTTTCTGAACAAATAAAATTCTAACTCATACATAAAGTATTTTAATGAGAGAACCAGGAAGGCATTCTAATTAATTTAAAGAAATATATATACATTGGCAATGAAGAATTCTGAAATGAACTTACAAATAGATGCAAAGGTGGCCTATCTGTGGAACAATGATTTATTGCAGTCTACTAATCACATTTTACTTCCATTTTTGTGAATAAGAATTATCTATACTATTATTAATTTTCTAGGACTTAAGAGGAGTTGTAACATAGTTCAAAGATAACAACAGTTGGTGATAATCAGGAATAGTGTACTAAGAGGACAGTACTCATCATCCACCCCAGTCATTCCCATGATTATGTTGTGTTGCCTAGCAACAAGGATCGTGCAGGTGTAATTAAATTTATTAGTGAGTAGATGTCAAAATGGAAAGATTACATGGATGGACCCAGTCATGCCAGCCCTTCAAAAGCAGAAATAGTTTTGATTTTCCAGCTAGCAGCAAAGGGGTCTGAAGGTTTAAAAGGAGTCTGCCAGCTCATTGCTGGGGTGAAGACAAACCAATCCTTCGAGAGAGAGGATCTAAGCATGTCTTCTAGACACTGGCAATGACCTCCAGTCAATAACTACCGAGAAAAACAAGGCTACAGAACTGGATTCTACCAATAACGCAGTTAAGTCTAGAAGGTCCTTTTGCTCAGAGAGTCCAGTGGATAAATGACTCTTTTAATCTTGACATACCCTTAACTGAGAACCCAGACCAACTGCATGGGGCAGAACCTGGAGAATTGTAGGTTAATGCACGAATGTTATTTAAGTCAGCATCATATTAATTTACAATAGAAAACAAATATTCACACCAATCCCTTTGGCCTACTGTACAAACACTTGTCATAATATTGATTAATTAATCATAATCTTACATTATCTGTTAACTATACATGAACTAGCAGTCATCCATGCCATGAAATTTTCACCTGAAGGTAAGTGATAGATAATTTGACGAGTCATCTTGGCTGGATTATACAATACCTAAGGGATTAGTAGATCACACCTCTAAGTATGTCTGTCAGGGCATTCACCCAGACAATTGGGTGCTAAGGACATAGCTTAGAAAGTAGAGGGCCAGCCTACAATAGCAGAGGCCTGGGATTGATTTCCCAGCACTATCCAAATGATTTGGTAGAGGCACACAGGCCTCTAATCCTAGACACTCCACCAGGGAAGCTGGAATCTCAGGACTCCAGTTTGATGCTGGCCTCAACCAGCTAGAGATCTGCCTGGGCTACATTAGACCCTGATTTCAAACTACAGAAGGGGAGTTAGGTTGTTCCAGAGGTTAGACCATGAACTCTGACCTGATGAATAAATGAGTTCCTTGATGGATTTATAATTATCAGAAAATGATAAAAAGTAGCATGTGGCCCATGGTGGAGGAAGGAGACCATTGGGTTTATGTATTTGAAGGCTATATTTTTCTCTGAACCCTGGTATCTTTCTGTATGTATCTTCCCTCTGATTTTGCATCAACCACGAAGTGAACATCTTTCTGATACATGTTTCCCTGCCTTGACGTTCTGCCTGAGATCATGTGGCCAAATGATTATGAACCAACCCCTCTGAAATCATGAAACAAAATAAATCTATAAATCCTTCCTTTAAGTTGCTTCCATCAAGTATTTTGCCACAGTGATGAGTAACTAATATGTAGGCAGAGTTTTCCTGTCCTGCAGCTATTCTCAGATAACCAACACTGAGGCATATATTAATTACTAATGCTTGGTTGGTAGCTCAGGCTTATTACTAGCTAGCTCTTACAACTTAACCCATTTCTATTAATCTATGTGCTGCCCAAGGCTCGTGGCATTTACTTCTATCCCTATTTTGTGTGTCCACATCATTCTCTGGCTGGCTGGTGACTCCTCTGACTCTACCCTTCCTCATCCCATCATTCTCAGTTTGGCTTTCCTGCCCAGCTTTATCCTATCCAGCTATTGACCAGTCAGCTTGTTTATTAAATCAATCATATTGACATATACTCACACAGGGTAAAGAAGGATTATTCCACAGCACTGATATAGATGACATTTAGTTTAATGACCAAAAGTTTAAGAATTTGGAAACACGAGGTCATATATGACTGATAACTTGAAAGTTAAAACTGATGCAAGTACACACACACACACACACACACACACACACACACACACACATTTTATTTTATTGACAGTATATGGAATTCACAAATAGAACAGAAACAGCCAAATCCATATTCCTCTCTGCTCTGTCCATGGCAGGCAATGTCAGAAGTGTTACTGTCATTCTAAAGAGTGCCCTGAATTGTGATAGCATCCTTTAGAGAAGCCCTGTGCCTGTGAATCCCTGTGGTTCCCCTCCGGGGGGGAAGCAGATTCTATTCTGTCAGCCACAGAGGCGATGGAATGAAAGCATCATCACCTGGATTGTGGTGCTTGTCCCACACTGGCTGGCCTTTGAGAGCAGAGAACAAAGAGGAACTGCCATGTTTGTGCTGGCAATTGCCCCACACTGTAGCCAGTACTGACAAGTTCCTGCTGTTGGAAAACGGCCATGATCAGCCAGGAAAGTATGTGGTGTGCATAGGGCACACTGAAGAGCCAGAAGAAAGGCTATAAATTTACAAATACACATCTACGGATATTTAGGAACAACTATTTTGTCTTCATTTGACTCCTAAAGCTACAGCACAATACATGTTTTGGAAAAAGGTGGTGAAGTGGGTTTTGTTTTTGTTTTTTTTTTTTAATCTTTAAATATGTCCTTATGGTGTGGTATATTAAGGAACTGGGTTGTCTAAAGAGGCTCACCTAATTTCTTTTTCTCTTTTAGACAAATTGAAGTGAATAAATATAAAACATCTTATTAACTGGTCTCTATGACTCTGTGTCTCTGCCTCTCTCTGGTTCTGACTCTTTCTGCCTTTCTCTCTATCTCTCTGTCTCTCTCCCTGTTAGGCTTTGAATGTGAAATGTCCCTCATAGGATCATGTCTTTGAATACTTGCCCCTCAGGTGGTGGCTCTGTTCAAGGAGGTTGTAGGACCTTTAGGAGATGGAGCCTGGCTCAAAGAAAGGGGCCATTGGGAAGACAGACTTAGGATTTGTAGTGTGACCCCAGCTCTGGCTTTCTCTCTGCTTTCTCATACACCCAGACGGGAGCAACTCCTACCCCCAGATATAAACTGCTCTTGCCACCTCCCTTCCCACCAGGATGGACTGGACTCCTCTTAAACTGTCGACCCAGATGAAGCTTCCCACATTTACATTGCTTCAGCAAGGTATCTTATCACAGAGATGAGAAAAGTAACTCATATGTTGTACCTCCAAGCCTCTTAATCTCTTCCATTCCTCCCCCTTTAAGGATCTGAAAGTAATTTCTTCCACCATATAAAGCACTCTGCATGAGGTAGAAGTACTCATGGAGACATGACCAAAACACAGCACAGTTAGGGTAGAAAAGAAACAAAGGGAATCACTCCACTTTCCAGTGTATCCATGACAGTTGTCAAAGGAAATGTCCCTGGGTCCAGACACTACAAATTCATTGCTGTGCTTCATGTTTTAGCAACTGTAATCAAGACAGGCTATGTGCATGAACCATTTGTACACACTTATAAGGCTGAACACATGCAAGAAATTTTCATATGAAAAATTCTGGGTTGATCTGTTCTGTGGCACTGGCGATCATTCCTGGGTTGTTATCCCCTTTGAAAGTATCATACTTGGCATATACTTACCTCTAAATTAAGAGAAAACTCAAAACTGGAACTTAAGATCAGAAAGAAGTTTAAGCTGAGGTGAGGTTTCTTCTTTTTAAGTAGTAGTTAGGAAATATCACACACATTAATTCTGATACAGCAGCCTATTTATGTACTCCAGAGGATTTAATTCAAAATTTAAGAGGCAGTGAAAGTTGCCTGTGGCCATGTCAGAGGAGCAGCAGATCCCAACCAAAGTTCCAGGTGTCAGCCCACCAGAAGTCAAATCCCTGAAGGGTGAATCTTAGATACACAAGGCCCCTGAGATCACAGACCCCAGAGTATCTTTTGCTTCTGCTATGCCTTCACATGTTTGCCGCTGCCATCTTTCTCTGGTATCTGGCATGGTGTGAATGGGCATGGGGAGATCCCCACTGCCTGTAATGTAATGTGTTTATCTCATGAAAACATCCTGTTCAAGTAGACATTTTTACCTGCAGATTCTTATAAAAATGATTTCCTCCTAAGCTGCATTGTTGAACTGAAACAATGATTTTATATAATAATGGTGTTAGTTTAAATAGGATTTTGATGATTGAGTGTCTTTAATAAATATAGTAAGGGATTATGATAAAGGTCAGTTTAGTGGGAAAATTAACATAGGAAAAGG
Source organism: Peromyscus californicus insignis (assembly GCF_007827085.1). Taxonomy (NCBI): domain Eukaryota; kingdom Metazoa; phylum Chordata; class Mammalia; order Rodentia; family Cricetidae; genus Peromyscus; species Peromyscus californicus. The sequence continues at coordinate 153,517,499 of NW_026294584.1, read as the reverse complement.
TAGGATAAAAGGTTGCCCCTGCCTCTGATAAAGCAGAGACTGCAGAAGATAAAAAGTAAAACAAGGAAGAGTCATACAGCTAGACCACATGAGTTTCTATCGAGGAGCCATATAGACTGTGGCTTAGGTTAATGATTAAGAAAAACGATTGAGTCCAGTACCCCAGCTAGCTTAAATTCTTTTAATATTAATCTTGGGAGATGTGTTCACAGGTTTCAGAGTGCATCATAGATGAAACAAACCTTAGAATGACCACAGGTTAGATTAAGATATTTTGACAATAGTTTTGAAGTTGGGATCAAAATACAAAGCAGCCCAATTATTTCTAGCTAATATACTTTCCTTGAGATTTGTTGGTAATAAAAAAAAAGATGATTAATTCCTTATACCCATTTCTGCCCTCAATCTCCTGATATAAAAAACTGTTGATGAGTGGATAGGCACCCTAAAGATTTAAAGTAGAGCTGATTGTTTTTCATGTATAAAAGTTTAGGTTTGTGATTTAAGATTCTTTTAAGATTACCTTTCAAGATAAGTAATAAAGTGATTGGTCCTTCTTTGTAACTGCAGAATGCAGCCTGCCAGTAAGAGACCTGGCTGAGAGGAATACTTTCCTTGCTCACACTCAGGTAATCTATAACAAGTTGCTTGGGTATGAATGCACATGAGTTCTTAGGACAACTTGTTTTTCACCTATAATACATAAAATGTTTAATCATGTAAGGGATATGGATAACATGCTGTTTTTCACTTGTATTCATTTTAATCATTCACTTGAAAAATAGAATGCAACCATATTGTAATTTCTATAGTGCCTGAAAGATGTTGTCGGGGTATATAAGCTGTAGAGGAAAAATAGAGAAAATAAGGAGGAATAAGGATAGTTAGAAAGAAAACATCAAGAATGAGAGAATAAGGAGGAATAAAGATAGTTAGAAGGAAAACATCAAGAGAGGAGAATAAAGATAAAGAATAAAGGTAGAGTTAGAAGGAAAACATTAAGAGAAATGGAAGGAACATTTCTGGATAGAGATAAGAAAAAAGAAGATAGAACATAAAGAATACAGAAGAACACAGAAGAATAAAGAAGGAAACCATCAAGAGAGTGTGTGAGTGTCTTTCCCCTTACCCACTCAGATAAAAAGGTCATAGGACTCTGTGGATTCCCTTCCAGCCCTGCGCTGCTGCAGGCTGGCCCTCCAGGCAGCAAAAGAAGGTACATTTCATGACAAAGTATCTCATATACAAAGTATTTGCTCAGCATGAACAAAGTCTCAAAAGAGAAATGGCAGGGAGAAAAGTTATCAGTCTTCTCCAGGAAAGCCCCCTAATAAGTTATCTGATCCCTACTGGCCAGCCCTAAGCATATGTATGAGCAAAACAGACAGACTCAGCAAATAGTGTGTGTGTATATGTGTGTGTGTGTGTGTGTGTGTGTGTGTGTGTGTGTGTGTGTGTTGTGTAGTGCGTGCATGCACACGTGCATGTGTGAGTGTGTATGTGTCTGTCTGTGTCCAACAATAAAAATGTTAAAAAGATCACACTTTTGAGAGGAACTAGGGAGATACAAGAAGAGTTGGGAGGGAAGAGATGGTAGGATGAAAATACAGTACTTGTGCACAAAATTCTCAAAAAAAAATTAAAAAAGAAAGAAAATAAATGAAAGACCAAAGGAAGAAAACAAGCAAGGAAGAGAAGAAAAAAAAAAGGAAAGAAAATAAAATTTGTAATTTTCTTTTGTACTATCAGGGATTGAATCCACATCTCTGTGCATGCTAAAATAGCCCTATGTAGCTGAGCTACATCCCAATCCTAAGAATTCCTAGTTCCGATCACATACAATGTCAATATGGAGACAAGCAAGAGAGGTGTCATACTTGGTCCTAACCAAAACGCTAAAGCAGCAAACATTTAAAGTTGGTTATGTAACTAAGATCAAAATTACGTCTTTTTTTTTTTTTTTGGAAAGTGCATGTCATTTATTTCTATATTGAATGTGGGAGTCTGTGGGAGTCCAGCTCTGACCTGCTCCCACCTTTCAAAGGGTTCTTAGGTGGAGGAGAGAGGGATAGAAAATATCAGATAGAAAGAGAGACCTAGATGACAAGAAGAAAGACAGAAACACAGGATAGCTTCAGGAGGGCCTTGGTCAATAAATACCCAATAGCCCCTTCATTTATTTATAAGGGCTTCTTATAATATGCCAAGGAGAGAGGCAAAAAGCCTTCCCCTTGCAAGATCAAAGCACACCGTACAGCCAAGCATAGACCCTTTCAAATACCTGGTAACCACACCCGTGGTCAAATCATCCATTATGCAGCCCTGCTGGGTAAAGCAAGCTCAGATTCTCTGACCCTGAGTAAGTTCTCACTAGGAAGCCTCTGTGGGATCCCACAATTGAACTATGGTTTTCTACTTTAATGTTACAAATGTCCTTGAATTCCAGAAGAGGCTTAGAGCTTCAGAATAACACAAATGCATTGTCTTACAGTTGTGAAAGTTAAAATTTGTGTTTTATAATGGGTGAAAAATCAGGGTGTTTCTTTGCTCTTTTCAGCTTCCAGAAGTCTCCATACTCTTGACTCACACCCTCCCAATCCCCACCAGCAGTGGTGGCTCTTCTATCTCTACCTCCAACCTCACCACTTCTCCATCCTGTCTTCCTTTAAACCCCTGTGATGACACTGAGCCTATCCCTCTCATTTCTATGTGCTTAGTTAAATGAAAATTTGCACAATTCCCTGTGTCTCATTGGGTGATGAATTTAAAGACCTGAGAACTAGAACCTGAGCATTTGGGGGGTGGGATATTATCAAGCAGAGGCCAGAAGAAAGGATTAGATCCCCTGGCACTGGAGTTACAGTTGGGTTGTGAGCTAACTGATGTTCGTGGTAGGAACTGAACAGGGGTTGTCTGGAAGAATTCTTACCCGACTTTCTCTCCAGCCCTTTCCATTCATCTGTTGACAGGCACTGGGCTGGTTTTATACCTTGGATATTATGGCTATTGTAGCAATAACCATGGGCTTGCAGATGTTTCTGTAGTCTGTTAACTTAGATTCCTTTGGGTATTTATCTAGGAGTGGGATTACTGGATCATATGGTAGTTCTATTGCTAGAGTTCTAAGGAACCTCCACACTGATTTCCATGGTGGCTGTACATGTTTACATTTCCAACATCCTGGACAATACTAGTTGTTTCTATTCTTATAAATTTCATGTTAAGTAATTTTTAAATTTTTTTGAGAATTCTGTATGTGTATACAATGAGTTTTGATCAAGCCCGTGGTGGTGGTTTGAATAAAAATGCCCCCCATAGGCCCATGAGGGTATGGCCTACTATTAGGAGGTATGGCCCTGTTTCAGTAGGTGTGGCCTTATTGGAGGCAGTGTATCACTGGGGCCAGACTTTGCGGTCTCAGATGCTCAAGCAAGGCCCAGTGTGGTATTCTCTTCCTGCTGCCAGCAGAAGCAGATGTAGAACTCTCTCTCAGCTCCTCCTCCACCACCATATCTGCCTGTACACCACCATGCTTCCTCTCATGATAATAATGGACTAAACCTCTGAAGGTGTAAGCCAGCCCCAATGAAATGTTTTCCTTTATAAGAGTTGCTATGTTCATGGTGTCTCTTCACATCAATAGAAACCCTGAGACATCCACCCTCATTTCCTCTGCTCTAATTCCTCTCCCATTTCCCTAGCCACTGCTCCCTTCCAACTTCATGGTTTGTTTTGTTTCTAACCCACTAAATCCATTCAACACTGGCAGCATGGTCATGCATATGCAGGGCCATCTACTGGAGCACAGATCGCCTCTGAGTATACACATCCTTGAAGAAAACTAACTCTCCCTCTCCCAGGAGCCATTAATTGCCAGTAGCTCCTCAGCAAGGAGTGGGACTTGATGCCCACCTCTCTGATTCATGCTGGGATTTTATCTGGCTTGATCATGCACAGGTCTCGTGTATTATGTCACAATTACTGTGAGTTTGTATGTGCAACAGCCCTGTTGTATCCTAAAAACACTGCTTTACTACATCCAACCTGTAAAGAGAACATATATATATATATATATATATATATATATATATATATATATATATATATATATATATAAAGAGACCAGCTTCATGTGGCCTGGAGGGAGGAGGGCTCCCTCCAATTGTGTGCATGCCCAGGGAGCACCAGGGTGGAGTGGGGGAGACTCAGGCAGGCCACGTGGACTAGCCACAGGCTGTTAGGTTCAAGTCATGTCATGTTAGGTGTCACTTGTAACAAGAGCCTCAGTGGTCTATATATATCAATTTATTAAGAGGTTCTATGGGGAAAACAGACTCACTGATACAGGATAAGGTAAATACAGTTGCAGAGTCATTGGAAAACTGGGGACTGATCACATACTGTTTCACACCACCTGATCTGGTCTTCACCACCCAAGAGAGGATGACCCCCTTTCTCCTCCCTTTTAAATTGTCAGGTAGGCAGATAAGAAGCACTGCCTCTATCAGGCCAGATAGCCAAAGGTAATGGGCAGAGTGAATTCCCACTACATCCAACCCCTCCAGCTCTTCCAGTCTTCCCTCATCCCTCTTCCTGGATGAACCTAATCTTTAGGAGGATGGGATACAGCCATTCTGACTGGGTTAAGATGGAACCTGTAGTGGGTATTTGTTCCAGCTTTGACCTGAAAGTATGGCCCCTAGTGAGGCTTCTGGAAATGGCCACGCCTACCTATGAACTGCCCCTGGGGCAGGGCCAAGAGGGGAGCCCTTAAGACCTGAGATCTGGATGTGCCAGGTCTCTTGGTTCCTTGTGATCCTGGATGCTGGATGGTAGACCGAGCAGAGTTCTCTAGAGAACATCATTGGACTGCACTCCACCTCTCCTGAATCCTGTATCCAACCCCTTTACTGGCTGTAAGTTACCCCAAAATAAACCTCCTTTTAAACTATGTGGAGTTGCCTTAATAAACCCCCCAATAGGAACCAATGCAGTATTGAGTTGCCCATGCACATATAAGTAATTAAATTTTCTGCTTTGGAAGAAAAATAATTCTGTAAGGTTGTTTGCCCACACTTCTTGAAAACATTGTCTTCTAGGTACAGCAATGTGTGTTTTATGATCACATGCATATTAATCCTAAAGCCTATACTGTTAATTTTGTCTTGCTATTCCCATGAAGAAATTAAAACAGAGTATATTAGCTAGGCCTGGTGTCTCAGACCTGTGATCCCAGCACTTGGGAAGCTGGGGCAGGAGGATCAGGAGTTCAAGGCTAGCCAGAGATATATAGTAAGTTTGAGGTTATTTCAAAAAAAAAAGAAAAGAAAGAAAGAACAAAAAGAGGAAGGGAAGGAAGGAAGAAATGAGGACAGGCTACCTGTGTGGCTCAATGGGTAAGAGACACCTGCTGTAGCCATGCCTGATTGACCCAAGTTTCTTCTTCCCCAGGACCTAGGAGATGTAGGAGAGAATAGACACTTAAAAGTTGTCCTCTGACTTCTACATGTATGCTGTGGTACAACCATACCTACACATCACACACACACACACACACACCACACACACACACACACATACACACACACACATACACACACACACATATATACACACACACACCATAAAAAACAAACTTGTATACAAAGGATGTGAATGTGTGTATGTGTGTGTGTGTGTGTGTGTGTGTGTGTGTGTGTGTGTGTGTGTGTGTGTGTGTTAATCAAGCCTAGGGCCTCTCACAAGCTAAGCAAGTGCTCTACCACTGAGCTGGATCCCAACCCCATGAACAAGATTTTTATTTTTGCCCCATCCTCCAAAGAATGACTCTCTTTCCACTGAATCCCCAGAGATCTCTGCAGAACAGCATGGACATTTGAAGGCTCCAGGTGTTGGCCCACTGTAAGAACCAGCATGTTCCAGTGGCTTGAATATTCATTTAACCTGTCCACACCTGCAAGTGCTGCGTGTCTCCTGGTCTATATTGTGGGATAGCAACATTCCAGTGCTTCCTTTAAATACATTCATAAATGTCTAGGTTTTATGCTGACCTATTCTTTGCAGTTGAAAATATTTCCTCTTCCCTCAGTTTAAGTCTATGTATTAAGTAATTGATTTGCCAAGAGCAGCTTTTTCAATAGAAAAGGAATTGCTGAGCTCCCAAGGCACTGAGCATGAAAATAACCCACTTGACAGGCAAAGGTTTTGAAATGCCATTAATGCAGCCAATGAAATAATTTTGCATACTATAGTCCTAAGGAATGCAAATAAAAATTAGACATGACTAGTAATACATATTTAAGGATTAAGAAACTGCAGAATATATGCAATTAAAATATTATTTGCATTTTTTGAAGTATGAAAAACATCCATATTTACAGTCAAAGACTTAGGTTTGAATGTTGGTATGTATCTGAACATATCTTTCACCCTCTAAGTTCTAAGTGGTGCCCAGCAGCATTTGTGTATTTGTGTGTATAGAAGATATAAAAAAAATTAAAGACATAATTTGTATAAACAATGATTTTCATGTTGTATACCATGACTAAAATATTATCCATAGGATGAACTCTATTAATGTTTCTTGATGAAAATAACTTTAAAAGGATTAAAGTGATTGATTTCTTTTGAAAGGTACCCATTTCTATTAATCTATACATTGCCACATGACTTGTGGCTTACTGGTTCCTTACATCTTGCTTTTCATGGCGGTGGCAGCTGGCAGCATCTCCTGACTCAGCCTTCCACTTCCCAGAATTCTCCTCTCTGTTTATCCCGCCTATACTATACTTCCTGCCTGGCTACTGGCCAATTAGTGTTTTTTCAGTCAATCAGAGCAACACATTCACAGCATACAGAAAGACATCCCCAGCAGAAAGGTTTTGTTTTTATTTTTAATTATGTGTTAAGTGTGTCCATTTGTGAGCTTGTGCGCTTGAATGCAATGGCCTTAGAGGCCAGAAGAGAACATCGGATGCTCTGGAGCTGTAGGCACAGGTGTTTGTGAGCTGCTCAGCATGGGTGCTGAGAACCCAACTTTTGGCCTCTGCAAGAACAGCCTGAGATCACATATGCTGAGCTGCCTCTCTACCCTGAGTGATGTGTTCTCTAAAAGCACTAACGAAATAATAAACATAGATTTGTCATTGCTTGGTTTTTATGAGAGTAATAGTTATACCATGTCAAAGGTTATTTGTGTTTAACAATTACTAAGTGTCAATTAAATATGATGAGATTGGCATTGACACTCTCCATTTAGAATGTTCCACTTCCTTTCTTAGCTAACTTGAGGAGAAATGAATGTTGGTTGATAAGGGGTCTTTGACTAACATAACCAAAGTAGGACACATGGCATTTTACTCTTCTAAAATGATTTTCATTTTTAACAACTGTCAACTGAAAACTTTATATTTTAGTGCTTTTTCTGTCCACTTTCTGTCTCTCTCCAGCAGAATGTAGACCCCAGAGCAGAGAGTTTATTTACCCTACTATTGTGCTCCTGTGTTTAGATTAGCGTCTAAAGCCAAGGAAGCCCTTGGTAAACACTGCCGGGTTGAGGAATTTGTAACTGTTAGGTATTGTGTTAGTTTACCATGTATTTTATAACTTTATTTTCAGATTGTTTTGGAATGAGATAATAATAGTCCAAGGTGCTTTGTACATTTGTATAGAGCAGACCATTTTCTTAGATCTACACTAGAATGAGTTAATTTGTCTCCAATAGAAACCTTACGAAATATTCTCATTGTACAGATAAGGAAATAGTTACACAGAAGGGAAAATATGCCTGAAGTTATTTATCTAGAGAGTGGATGAACCTGGATTTTAACCCAGCAAGTGAGGCTCAAGTCGCCATGACGTCAGCCATTGCAGTGAAGGCCATTTCGTGTGTTTATCTTACATTAGAGAGCTAAGGTTGAGAGTCTAGGGTGGAAACTGTACCTTTTCCTTTTCTTCCTTTGTGTTTATATTCACTCTCTGTTAGCTTATTACTGGCTTCATTGTCAGGAATGGCTATAGTAGAAATGAATACAGAAAAATGCAGACACAAGTATCAAAATAACCATATTAAGGGCTATTGGGTTAGAAACGGCTAATGTTAAGAAGACACCAAATGTTACCTGTTTTTAAAGTTGTTATCCTAAGGTTGGGAAAGTGAAGTCTGACAGATGTAGTAGAGTCTGTGATCCCTGGGAACACTGGCTGTCCCTGCAGTTTAAAGCTCTCCAGTGGCATGCTTTCTAATGAGCAGCTGCTTTTGATAATGAGGTATTGATACTTCATTATTAGAATGCTATAAATAATAAGTGGAACAGAAAAACTCAACAAGAGGGAGGAGAGTAGATGGCTCTTTATTTCCTTAATTAAAAAGTTTTTTTAAACATTTATATTTGCACGTGTGTGTATGCACATGTGCATGCTCGTGCATGTGCATGCTTGTGCATGTGCATGCTTGTGAAGGTCAGAGAATAACTTGCAGATGTTAGTTTTTCCTTCCACCATTGGGTTCTTGAGATTCAATTTAGGTCATCAGGCTTGGCGACAATCATCTTTACTTGTTAAGCCATCATGCCAGCCCCAGAAAACATGAATACTCAAAGGCAGAAAAGATATGATAACAGGATGATAAGGCACTTTAGACAGATAAAGTCGAGGAGCTCTCTGAGACAGAGAAAATAGAAAATAAAGTAATTAAGGAAAAAATAAAATGATCCAAACATGTAGAAGAATCCCAATAATCACACAGGAGTCCTGGGAGGTGGAGGCAGCCTCAGAATCAGCCCATGCACAGAGAACTGGAGCATGGAAATTAGTCTCACAGCTCACAGAACACTTTAGGAAATTGCATCCCTTACTCTGTGTGCTCAGGGTGAGTGCCACTTGCTGCTTTTGACTTTGACTAGCCTTTCTATTTCTTTCTCTCTACCGTATGACGACAGCTCCCAAAGTTGTGAACTGTGAGACAAGCTAAAGAGAGGGTGAGGCACCCCTGGGCTCCCTGAGATGCAAAAGGGAAGAGGAAAGAAAAACAGATATAAAGATCTAGACAGAAAAAAATTTCTTTTGAGACTGGGTCACTATGTAGTCCCAGCTGGCCTGGAACTCACAGAGATCCATCTGCTCTGCTTCAGATTCAGAACTGCTGGAATTAAAGGTGTGCATCATCACACCCGGCATTTCAAAATATTTATTTATTTATTTATTTGTTTGTTTGTTTGTTTAATATGTGCACCTGAGTGTATATATGTGCACTACATGTGCAGGTGCCCACAGAGTCCAGCAAAAGATGTTGGATGTCCTGGAACTAGAGTTACAGGTGGTTGTAAGACACGAACTTTGAGTGCTGAAAATCAAATCCAGGTCCTCTGCAAGAGCAGCAAGTGTCCTTAACCACTGAGCCATCTCTCCTGCTCCATCGGGAAATACCTTGAACTTTCCATAAGGATCTTGGTCTATAGACTAAGGGTCAAAGTCAGTTTTCCCACGGCTATGGAAGAATATCCTGATTTTTCACATCTCGCAAGTGTTCTCTGTATCTATAGTTCTCACAGATATTCTTTCTATCTATAGTTCTCACAGGACAGAAAAAGGGGAAGGGGTGGAAATTCAGAGAGATGGAGTCAGGGGAGGGTAACAATAAGGAAAGAGAACTGAGTTAGTGTCCAAATTTTCATCAGCAACCTGTTTGCTGGACTACAATGAAAGATACACTATCTTCAAAACTGACATGCAAGTTGCTGACTTTGGCAAATTCTGAAAAATCAGAAAGCTCTACAAAGAGTCTGAAGGTGTTTTCTAGCAACAGGGGTTGGGGCAAGGTGGCTAAGAGGCATGCATAATTAAGCAGCCCTGGCCTAGATGTGGTTAACATCCTTGACCAAGCTGTCAGCTCTGTTCCTGCAAGGAGGTCCGCATCCTTAATTCAAGGAGGGCAAGGTGGTTCTCAGGAGATCAGTTCTGCTCCAGGGTGTGGTCTCACTCTTATAGATAATTGCCCTCATGGTGTAGTAGTACATTTCTCTGGTCCTGCCTGGCCCTGAGACCCTGCCTAGCCCCATGGTCCTGCAGCCTCTTATAGAATAATCACTCAGAAGCTTAATATTATTGGCAAACTGTATGGCCTATGGCAGGCTTCTTGCTAGCTAGCTCTTTCATCTTAAATTAACCCATTTCTGTTCATCTATGTTTTGCTACGTGGCCGTGGTGTTACAGGGCTGCTGGCATCTTGCTGCTCCTTGGGAGGCGACTAGGTGTCACTCAACTCTCCTTTCTTCTCTCCATATCTCTGCTTGGATTTCCCGCCTACCTCTAAGCTTCCTTGCCATAAGCCAAAACAGCTTTATTTGTTAGCCAATGAGAACAACACATATTCACAACATACAGAAAGACATCCCACAGCATCATGGGAATAAGGATATTATATTTCCAGGGGTCTGCTATTCTTGAAATCCAAAGCAAATGTAGATTGGGGCAATGACTTCTCTCTGTACCTTGAGCCTAGAATAAGGAAGAGATGAACTAGATACACATGCCTTGAACAATTAATAGACCATGGCAACAAGAAGATCCCAAAGTCAAGCAGACAGACAGAAATGAGAGCAGAGACACCAGGCTTCCATATGCATTCAGCTGTCTTGTGAACCCAGGTAAGGAACCAAAGCTTTCTAGCAAAATCAGACTCCAATTTCCTGTTTCAGTTTCACAGTGCCATGCTACAGTGCAGGTGTGTCTGTCACAGTGCAGGTGTGTTTCAGTGCAGGTGTGTCCCAGTGCAGGTCTATCACAGTGCATGTGTGTACCAGTGCAGGTCTGTCACAGTGCAGGTGTGTCTGTCACAGTGCAGGTGTATCTGTCATAGTGCAGATGTGTCCCAGTGCAGGTCTATCACAGTGCAGATGTGTACCAGTGCAGGTCTGTCACAGTGCACTGCTACAGTGCAGGTGTGTCTCAGTGCAGGTGTGTTCACTGCCAAATATTCTTTGCAAATGTGTGTGGAAAAGAGAGTTTATGTTCAGGGATGGCACCAATGATGATGGTATTTCTTTGAGGATCTTCATCAGGACAGTTTGAAAAACACTTTTATTCATAAGGAAATAATGATAAGACTATCTGGATTACTGATAAAACAAGGACAATGCCTAATCATGACTGTCCTGTGGCGTCACATGATGCCAATATCATGAAGATATCATTTCAAATGGTACATTTCTGAAAGTTGAAATCTCCAGAGACACACACACAAAAAAAAAAAACCCTAAAGTTAAAAATTCCTCAAACGACAATTCTGAAAGATTAAAATCAATCTGAAATTCCCCAATAAGAAACTATACACTAAATGTGAGGGAAAGGATTGGTTATGCAATATATCAAGGAGAAAAACATCAGCTTAAAAATGCATCATTTGAGACTGGAGAAATGGCTCTGTGGTTAAGAGCATGGGTTGCTCTTGCAAAGGACCCAAGTTTGATTTCCAGCACCCACAGGACAGCTCACAGCCCCATGTAACTCCTGTTCCATGGGATTCCAACACCCTTCTCTGGCCTTTTTGGGCACTGCACACATGTGGTGCACACACAGACATTCAGGAAAACACTTATACACATGAAATAATAAAATAAAAATTTAAAAATTTAATGCACCATTTGTGTGACTTAGCATTCTTTCCAACCAGTGAATTCCAGGAGCTTTTTATGACCTAAAGCTGCATTTGCCTAAAGGAGTTACTGATTAGTTGGAAAAGAATGATGGAGGAAGACAGGTTGTAGCATTTCTATTTGATCAACCATGTCATTTCTGCCAAAGTTGTGGTCTGTGTAGGAGCATATACAGAATCCATTTCCTATGTTCAGAGCTACATAGACCATCACACCGAAGACTGAAACTTTAATAGGGAATGCTCATGTGGGTACATATTTAATAATACAATTTCAAAGAGCTGAGCCACATAGAAAATAATTGTGAATGCATTGTCCAAAGAGAGTCTTTCCCTGAAAGCACAAGTTATTAATCACAATGCAAGACTTAACCTAAGTTGAGGGCTGTGAGAACTGGCCAGTTGTTACAGATGACCTCTGTATACACAGGTTGAATGTTTATTGTACGTTTTAGTTTTTCTTATATTCTGCTACCTTTTCCCCTGCTCTTATTTTATTTTGAAGATATATTTATTTTAATTTTGTGTGTATGGGTGTGTGCCTGGATGTATGTGTATGTACCACATGTGTACAATGCCTATGGAGGCCAGCAGACAGCATTAGATCCCTGAAACTAGAGTTAGGTGGTTATGAGCCATCTGATGTTGGTGCTAGGAACCAAACCCTAGTTGTCTATGTAAGTAGAAAGTGCTAATAACCACTGAGCCGTGTCTCCAGCCCATCTCCTCACTATTTTAAATTGTCAGCAACAATTATTTTATTTTTATATTTTTTCCATGCTTTATATTTCATCTCTTGCATAATTTCCAGCAGAGAGGCATGACCTGTGAAAAGACTTTGAAGGAATTCTAATTCATTTTTTTCATTGTTTTTGAAATTGATGTCATGAAAGTCCATTATTTCCCCATTGGCTTTGTGTATAACCATTATGGATGTGTGTAAAACCACAAAAATGTCTACAACAAATGAAAGTATTTGGGAGGATCCAGCCCTTTGAGTAGACATATCAAAAGACTTGGGTTGTTGGTCACACAATACTTCAGATAGCTGAAGTCGTTTCCCGAAGAGCTTGCTGGTCTACCTAGCATTCTGATTTAACACAGACTCCAACCATCACTATGCCCACTAGGACCTGAGTCCTGGTTACAAAGCTTTTGTATGGCAGGCTGGCTGGTAAGGCATCTTCTCTTCATCTGGACACCACTGGAAGTTAGCAGCTTTCCAGGCCACCTGGTAACAGGGTCAAAGCAGGACAACAAATGCGAGAGAAATTGCCGCTGCACTCTGAACCGCCTCACCAAAAAAGTGTCATTCTTCCAGTTTTTCTGGGACTTGGCAATTTCACTGTGTCTCTTGTGAAAAGAAAAGCCTACAGATAGACAGAATTTTAAAAATACACTTTAATAATCACTGTCTTTTAAAAGTACATTTGTATATTCATATACATTTGGATATTTCAATCATTCCTACTCTCTATACTTTTGGTTTGTCCTTTTGAGACATGATCTTGCTATGTGACCCAGACTGGCCTGGAACTTGCCATGTTGAGCAGTATGGCCTCAAACTCATGGTGTTCCTTCAGTCTCCACCCCAAGTTCTGGGGTTAGTATATCACCACACCTGGATCCCACTGTATCTTTTCTATTTAGTTTTTAAGCTTTATTTTTATTTGGGCCATCACTGTTGATTTAAATATGTATCTATCTAACTAGAAAAGTATTGAAATTGGTAAAGGCGTTGCCACTAAGCCTGAGGACCTGCGTTCCATCCCCAGGACCACATGGTAGGAGACAACCAACTTTCAAAAGTTGTCCTCTGACTTCCACATGAGTACCATGGTATGTGTGCACCTGCACACCCACCCCTCCACACACACAAATCAATAAATATTCTAAAATTTTTCTGGGTCAGACAAAGAATGGACTGTTGTTAAATGACTTGCAAAGAGGATATCAGTTCAGTGACTATGAAGTCTTTTTCTTTCTCTCCTTTGTAGCTGGAAGGTTTCTCCAGTACCACCCGGCCATGTGGTCCCACAGCCACTTATAAAATAATCATTCAGAGACTTAATATTAGTTAATTACCAATTGCATTGCCTATGGCAGGCATCTTGCTAGCTAGCTCTTATAAACTGACCTATTTCTATTTATCTATGAGTTGCCATGTGGCCGTGACTTACCTATATTTTCACATCTTGCTTCTCCTGGCGGTGCTGGCGTCTCCCTCCTCTGCCTTTCTTCTTTCTCTCTCTCTCTCTCTCTCTCTCTCTCTCTCTCTCTCTCTCTCTCTCTCTCTCTCTCTCTCTCCCATTCCAAGAATCCAAAATAAACTCCCTACAGCACATTGCTGAATGCTGGCTTTTAGTATATTTTATTTCTAAAGATGCTAGATTTGTGCATGACAATAATATTGCCTGTATCTTTGAGCCCCATTCTGTAGTAATACCTTGAACACAAATTACCTCCTAGAGGAAAATACATTTTGGCTTATTTTACAAAGGTCATGGAGTTTGTTCAGGAGCAGAGTTGTGTTGAGACCTTTTGAAACTATGCTAAGGTTTGTAATTATATTTCTTTCTTTCTTTCTTTCTTTTTTTGCAGAGATGTTCCCCTTCAATGGTAAACCTATTATCTCTGATAAAAATGCACTGTCAGAAGCATGACTACTCAGCCTTCTGTAATACTTCCGTACAACAAAACAACAAAAGTCAAGACTTCACATTAAATCCTCCAGTGCGGTGTTTTTGAATGTGTGCTTTCACAGCTCCTCTTTTTCTCTACTGAGTAATTACTTCATAGAAATAAACATTTTTAAAGATCTATCTTTAAAATTTGAACTTCATTTTTGCTTTAAATTCATTGTGGTTGGACGGGTTTTTTTCTTGGCTTAGTTTTAATTGTTTTTAATATACTTATAATTTAATGAGTAAAAAAAAATAACAGATTTGGTACTTTGCCTGTATTCTCCAGTCTGTTACTTTCTCTCATTCTCTAATATTCATGCACGGTAGTCCCCCCAGTCCCTCTACATTTATGTCACATATATAAATTCTAGATTTTCATATGAGAGAAAACCTGCAATATTTGTCTTCTGAGTTATATCGGACTGAGTGAAATAGGTTGGAGCCTCAGTCCCATTAGTTTCCCTACCATGGCCACAATTTTATCATTCTTCATGGCTCAATAAAATCTACCATGCAAATGTACCACATCTTACTTATCATTCATTTGATTATTTTAACATACAGTGAGAAGCCTGAAGATTGACTAAGCAAACAAAGACATATTTTACATTTTTGTGTGTATTCTCATTCTCTATCTATCTATCTATCTATCTATCTATCTATCTATATCTGTGTGTGTGTGTGTGTGTGTGTGTGTGTGTGTGTGTGTGTGCATATGTGCAGCATATATGGTACCTATGTACAGGTCAGAGGACACCTGCCAAAGCTGATTCTGTCCTTCCACTCTGTGGGTCTTGGGGCTTGAACTCAAGCCTTCAGGCTTGGCAGAAAGAAACTTAGCCTGCTGAGTCAACTCACTGGCCCTACAACTGAGTTCTTTAAAATATAATTTAAATACATCTCAAGGCTGACTAATATTTTATAAGCCTCTATTGACAAACCATTCCTGGGATGGTGATCAGGATTAACTATCAGAGACATTTTACAGCTCTCCATAGAACATTCTGTGAACAGTTAATAACAAACAACTTATGACATACTTTGCTCAAGACCCTCTAACCCTACTAATAGCATGACACTGACAGCTAACCGACAATACAAATGGAGTAGTAACTTTGGTAAAAAACACTAAACTTGGTGTTAGAAGAGTCCCCTTTTTGCTAGTTTCAAGAACTTAGGCTGTTGGGGAACATGATTTTAAGGTGTGTTACTTTTGTTATGTTGCATTTGTTTAACTCTGTGAAGCTGTGCTACTATATTGCCTGTCTAAAATACCTGGTGATCTAATAAAGAACTGAATGACCAATGACAAGGCAAGAGAAAGGATAGGTGGGGCTGGCAGGCAGAGAGAATATATAGAAGGAGAAATCTGGAAAGAAAGAGAAGTAGCCAGAGAAGGAGGAGGAAGGACATCAGGGGCCAGCCACCCAGCTACACAGCCAGATATGGAGTAAGAAATAATGAAAGGTATATAGAAATAGAGAAAGGTAAAAGCCCAAAGACAAAAGCTACACATGATAATTTAAGTAAAGCTGGATAATAATAAGCCAAGCTAAGGCCAGACATTTATAATTAAGAATAAGCCTCTGCATGTGCTTTATTTGAGAGCTAAGTGGCAGGGCCCCCAAAAGACCAAAGACCAACCAACAACATTGGGCAAACTGCTCAATCTTTCTTGATCTTTTATTTCCCTGACTATATAAAATGGGAACATATCTGATGATTATTCATGGAATGTTTATAGATTTAAAAATGTGCTTTTGGAGTCAGTAATTTGTAAATTATAAGAATTGCACAAACTCTGATTTTTATATTTGTTTGCTTATTCATTTATTCTGTATCATAAGCCTGAACTGCATAACCATATTGTGGCTTAGAAGAGGATGGACAAAAGCTTCACCTAGCAGGACACATTTTCATGAAACACATTTCAGCTTCATTTCAACCTGCAATGAAGCTAGGCAAACCACAGAAAGGCGCTTCTTTGATTATGCTTATGAACAAAATCTTTTTCTCAACAAGTTAATGGTGTAGTTTTCTTGTTTCTTTCTTACATTTGTTTTAGCTAAAGCCATATCTAGACTTGCATCTAGACTTGAAAGCCAACACACCCAGAGGTTAGTTTCCCTCTCTAAAGACAGAGAGTGGCTAGTTTTAGTGTGAGGCTTGGTGCAGGTAGGTGATCAGAAAGAGTGAACAGGGACTGTGCACAGGGAAGACTAACCCTGAGCCTAGGGCAGAAAGACAGGAAGAGTTAAGGGGACAGAAAAGGAAAGAAGCACTCTAGAAGGTGAAGTCTCTCACCAGCTGAGAATCAAGAATGCCAGCACATTAGCAGAGTTTGTTATGAAGATTGATTACATGCAGACTATGTTCTGTTTTCATACAGATATTTCAAGTAAGAGTGTTAAAACAACAACAGTCCTTGCTTAAGGCCCAAGAGGATTTAACCTTTGAGTATGACCATATTATGACGCAGCTGCAAAACAGTGATTTTCTGTAAGTCTCCCATCAGACTATAAACTTTGTTTACAATAAAAACATGCCTCAACTCCCTTGTGACCTCATATCGTAAGCATTTCTTCACCCCTTCTTGGCCCATAGACCCACCCTACCATCTCATTTACTGAAAAGGGAGAGACTCAGAAACCCTTCAGGATATAAATGCAAAATCATATTCGTGGTGATTGCTTAGGCAATATGTATGATTCTGTCTTTGAGAAACCTGCACCCACACTCAGGTATGTACTATTCTTTGCCCTAAACACCTCTCTTTGTATTAAAGCCCATATTTAAACCTACATTAAAATCTTTGTTTAATAAACTCCAACTCTGCTGCATAATGACTTGTTCTGAAATTCTTTTATAGTAAAGTCAAGAATTCCAGCCTCACCTGAGTGGGGAGTCTGTGGGAAAAAAAAACCTCTCAGACAGCTGCAGCATGGAGCTGCCTCCAGCTCTCACTCCTGCTGCCGACATTGTATATCCAATTGTCTCTGATACCTTTTTGTTTACGTTATTTCAAGTAAACTTTTTATATTATAGGTTTATATTAAGGCTAGACTACTAAAGTACAATCTATTTTTACTCACTGATACTAGGATTGATACCAATAAGCAGGAACACACACACATACACACATACACACACTGTATATAACCTATAATTTGTAGCATCAGTCAGGAGTCAGCAGGGCAGAAATTGATGTTTCAGGATGACAGGAAAGAGCTACATTGTGCATACTGATACAGCTCATGTCTTAAACTCAAGCTGCTATAAGCAACTACCAAAAATAGATAGACTAAGGAGCAAATGGTTACTCCTCACAATTCTGGAAGTCTAGAGCAGATGTCAGCACAGAAGGCTACTGTTGAGGGTATGCTTTCCAGTTTGCATACAGTCAGCTTCGTGGTGCATCCTTACATGGTTTGAAAGCGAATGCTCTGGGTTCTTCACTTCTTTATAAGGGCCCCGAGTGCCATCTTCCCAACTTTAGCTAAACCCAGTTACCTCTCAAAGGCTTTACCTCCTAATGCCCATCACTTCGGGACTGGGTTTAAGCATACAACGTCTGAGGATCTTAGAACACAACAGTGTCTACAGACATTATCTAAACTATGTCCAGATGTCCATGACCTTGTAGCATTACACATCAAAGAACAGAATGTCATTGCCACTATTGATAGCTGGTGTCTGTATATGAATATGAGAAAGACCGAAAGACCAGGGTTTCAGAAAATATAATAGTGATATGCAAAGAAGAATCAAAAGAAATAGGGGCTACAATGTTAGAGTCTTGAATAGCTAGAAAAGAAAACTCTCTGTTGAGCTTGAACAGGAAACAGAAGGAGAGACAGAGATTGAGACAAACGGGGAGGGGCAAAATGAGTGAGTGACATAGAACTGAAGCTGTAGCACTCCCTTTGTGGTCTGAGAATTTTAAGGCATTCATTACATGTCAAACAAGAGAAACCTGAGGCAGGGGAGTGAAAGTAAACTGTTCAAATTCATTATATAAATACTTAAACATTTATTGTATTAAATATTATATATGCATCTCTACATTGGATGTTCTGAAAATAATTAAGGTTCTTAATATTTGGAGCTAATAGGACTTTAATAAAGAAGCTAGTCCATTTAAGTGAATGTGTACCCACAGAAACTTTGAGTCTGGGCTAAGAAAACATCTTTTCTGAGGAGAATGCTGAACCCTGGACTTATGTTTTCTTACAAAGAGGAAATAGGATAAAGGTGCTCCTAGCCCCTCCCCCCCAGAAGGGCTTATCTCCAAAGCTCACTTCACATGGGGCCAAGTAGGATTAAGAGAAAAACAACAAACCAGAGGAAAAGAACAAAGGTCACCAAAACCTGAGCATAATCTCTGTTCCCATGGACAGAGCCTTAGGGGACTTTCAGAAACTCGAACATTCAAGTACTGAGAAACTAGCATGGATCTGTCCCTAGTAAGTAGTACACATGAACCTTGCATGTCCAGAAGTTCACCTGCATGAAACTGCAGACACACATGCAGGGGCTTATGAAAATGCTGGAAGGGAAGCAGGAAGTGATGGAATTATGCTATAACCTCAAAAAATAAATTTAAAAAAAAGATTGAAAAGTAAAAGCCAACAGTGCATGAAAATATTATTCAAAAATAAGAATACAACATTAATAAAAAATGTTGTCTGATCACACTAACATGGAATTGGGAAGCCTCAGAGGCCCCCACCCTTAGACAGAGAACTGCTGGCAACTAAGGCAGCCAAGAGTGATAGAAATAGTCTTCCCCGGGTATAAGCCCTCAGTTGGTTGTCCAATACCAAGGAGTCAGCCCTGAAATCACATACAAGTTACACTAAAAGACTGATCAGGTTATATTTATATATTTAGGGGTGTGTGTGTGTGTGTGTGTGTGTGTGTGTGTGTGTATGTGTGTGTGTGTGTGTGTGTGTGTGTGTGTGTGTGTGTGTGTGTGTGTGTAAAACAATAACAATTAAAGAAAAACAGGGGGAGTAAGAAGGAGTACATGGGAAGAATTGGAAGGAAAAAGGAAGGGAGAAAAGATGTAATTATATTTTAATTAATTTTTTAATTTTATAAAGAAAAGCTATTAGATCTGCCCCCCAGGATCCACATGCGTCCTGTAAGATGATAACAAATGGGATGATGGGGTGGTCCACAGACACAGCATCACTGGGCCTTATCCTGATTCAGAGTCCAACTTCATTATGTGAATCCTGGTCATAAGATTACATTGATTGATTGGCCTTTACAAATGCAGCTTTGAACAAATTTAGATTTTCTTATAACTTACATTCTACTAGTAGAAAATATCACTAACTATCCCATTACCTTTCCAGGTGATTTCTTTAAAATTCAGCTCTGATCATAAGGCTTCCCTACTCAAAATCCTTCTCTAGCTTCCCATTCCCTTCCCAAGTACGGACAGATTCCTCGATCCCACATCCCAGGCCCTTTATTAGGAGACTATCTCTAATTATATGCTAGAATAATTGCATGGAATTTCCATCAAGGTAGATGAGTGGGTTGGACACTATTTGGGGGCTCTTCAGATTAAAAAGCAATTTCTTATACCAGGACCAGAAACATTTTTAACCCATAAAATGCTGCCTGGCTTTTATGGATGACATCAATTGACTTAACCTGTTGAAATGTCTGGTCCTCTCCTTCCTTGACTGTCAGTCCTTGTTTTAAATCTTTCTTCTATTGGTATTGGTACCAATACCACAAACCCATCTGGGCAGCTGGACTCTTCCCTTTAGAAACACTGCCACTGTCCCTGTGTCAACACCATGGCATCCAGCCACAAAGAGCTACTGGTTTGGGGGTCTCAGATTTCCTTTATGCAACTGTGGCACTCCTTTGGGTCTGGCCATTCTTGACATCAACTGCCATATAACTTTGCTCCATCTGTCATTCAGTCACTCTGGGCTTACTTCTTGGTTTCAGCTGCTACTGACCCAGACTCCCACCTTGGTGAGGGGGGATGGGGGAAGTCCTCCTCAGAGTTAGGTTGGGCTGGCAGGTGTCCTCACATCACACTTTGTGTTACAGACACACTGGCTTCTCATCCAGTCTGATAGCTGCCTAGAGTTACTTTCCTTTAGTTGGGATCCTGAAGGATGGGAAGATGCTCAATGTCCTTCTGAGCCTACATTGAATGTCATTTTCTCTGTGAACCTTTCTTTTCATGACTCACCTGATCCAAATTAGTCTACTCTCTTGTCTTCCCAGAGCATTTTGTTGGTGTTTCTTATGTTTTTAATAACCTCACCATTTCACAAATCCAACCCAAGAAAATGCTCCACTGACTCTCATGGTCCCTGCCAGGGCCTCTCTGACTTTCCTCTCCATCTTCACAGGAGAAAACAATGACTTCCAATGTGTGGATGACATTCACAACAGATCAAAGTTTGTTAATAGCAGGGATGCATTTTATTCTTCTTTATATTCTCCCTACTGAGCTCTTGCTTGGAAGGCAGCAGGTTATCAATAGATTGTTGTGAACCCTCACTGTTAGTGTGGACTTTTACCCACATTGTTTCCTTTTATCCTTATGATAACAAGTAAGAAGGAAAAAAAAAAGAATAGAGATTCTCATGAAAACAGGAAACTGACTCAGAGTGGTTAATGATGTAGTCTGGCCTTCCAAAGGCTTGAAACAGATATTAAATCTAATTGATGTGCTGTTACTCTTCTGTCCTTCCATCCTTCTCTCCCTAAATGCCAGATGTTCAAAGGCAAATAAAACCTAAAAGTGTTCATAGACCAATGGTGAGGATATAGAAATTAAGCGTATAATATAGCCAGGTGTGGTGGATCACTTGGGAGGCTGACACTGGAAGATCACTGCAAGTTCAAGGCCAGCCTGACCTATGTAGCAGTTCCAGGTCAGCTAGGGCTATATAGTGAGACCCTGATTTTAAAACCAACCAACCACAAACAAACATGTACTGATAGAAGCTTTGATTTTAAAATAATAGATTGATGGATAGCTGTGCAAATTAGATGAGAATAGAAAGGAACCAGAAAAGATACATCTAGATCCATATCTCTATTTCTCTATCTATCTATCTATCTATCTATCTATCATATATATATATATATATATATATATATATATGTAATTTAATGGAATAAATTATAAATTGTATTTTAGAAGATAAAAGAAAGTTTGCAAATAAATGAGTGGAGGAAAGAAAACCTGAAGCAGGAAAACTCCACATCAAGCTATGGAACCAGGAGGAGGTGGCCACCCCAGAAGACAGCAGGCATGTTATCTCCACAGAGCCAGGCAGGTGGGGAGGCTGGGGCAGGGAGATGACACACTTTTTACAAGGGGGAATTTAGAAATAGTAAAGATAACATCAAAGAAGCTCACTCAAGTCATATTTGGCTTTCCTGATTTCCAGGAACAACAGGGCATTCCTAAAAGCCATGCTGGTCTTTATCAAGACTGAGAACTGAAACTGAGCAGTAGTATGTTTGCATAGACAGAGCTTCCAAATGTTTACAGCTTCCGACAACTTAAACACCCCAGAACCAACAGAAATACACCATGTGACTAGAAAGAGCTCAGCTCCCAGAAATCTGTCCCCACTGCTAACACCACATGAAACGAGACGAGCCCCTGTCACAATGGCTTTCTAAAGAGGTCCAGCAGTTTTACTTTGTCCAATATTCTGAAAGCAATCTTATTATGGACATAAATTCAATCAGAAAATATTTTATTTTAGTAATTACTTCATTTTCTAAAAGCACACTTGCAGGAGATGGTTCTCTCCTTCTACAGTGTGGGTCCGGGGATTGAACTCAGGTCATCAGGCTTGGCAACAAGGGTCTTTACCCACTAAGCCACTTTTCTGGTACAAGAGTTACTTATTAACATCACACAGTAAACAGAATAATGCCTTTCCCCAAAGTCCTAATTCCTGGAATCTAGGGATGTGTTCTCTACAGAGCCAGCCGGACTTGCACACACTACTAGGGTAAGGTATTTTAAGGAGATATTTTTTCTGGAGTACACAAATATGTGCACTGTGTCCACAGTGGTCCTCAACAGGAAAAAGGGAGACCGAAGGTTGAGAGTTCTATATGTGACCTCAAGAGCAGGAAGGAGGAGTTCTGCGTTGTTGATGGGAGGAGCCTGTAGACAACCTAGGAAGTGCAGGCAATGTCAAGACCCTGGAGCTGCTCAGAGAAGGTGTTTGTCCCGAGACCCTCCTAGTAGAGTGCTGGATGGAAACCGTGTGAACTTTTAGCCCAGTGAAACTTGCTATAGACATCTCACCTCCAAATCACATGATGGTTGCTTCTGTGACCTAAGACTAGCAAGTCCATGCTCACGTGTAACAGTGATCAAAAATGAATTCCGATCTAGCTCTCACGCACAAGTACCCTAGATTTTTCAGCAGCTATCTTAATCACTGTGATAATTCCTGCATAATTCCAGGAGAAAAAAAAGACACAACCTAAAACATTTAGAGCCAATTAATTAGTTAAATAGACCATTCGTTTTTGAGCTAATGATTCCCACACAAGAAAGCAGATCAAATCTCTGAATTCTGTCAAATAATTCTGCCAGCATTTTCAGTGTTGGTCCATGAATCTCCCATGAGAAGTGTATCTTGAAAGCCACAGTGTGAAGGATACCTAAATGAACTGTTAGACACTGAATAAAAGACAGAGAACATATAGAAATACCAGCCATTCCTAAGAGGACAGCCTCATGAATTTGCATAACACACATTTATCTGCCTAGAAACAAAAAGCAAACCAAGAAATAGAGCATTTGTAGCTAAAGTTTTCCTGCCTGGCCCACAGTCTGGGCAAATCTCTCTCACCTGCCAGTCCCACAGCCTCTCAGACCTGACCAAGTAAACACAGAGACTTATATTGGTTACAAACTGTATGGCCGTGGCAGGCTTCTTGCTAACTGTTCTTACAGCTTAAATTAATCCATTTCCATTAATCTATACCTTGCCACATGGCTCGTGGCTTACCGGCATCTCCACATGCTGTTTGTCATCGTGGCGGCTGGCAGTGTCTCTCTGACTCAGCCTTCCACTTCCCAGCTTTATTTTCCTCCTTGTCCTGCCTATACTTCCTGCCTAGCCAATGGCCAATCAGTGTTTTATTTATTGACTAATCAGCAACACATTTGACATACAGACCATCCCACAGCAAGCATTAGCTCTTGAGTGTCTCTTCTGCTGTTGTCCATTTTGCCAGAAAGGTAACCATGGGTACACCTAAGAATGCAGTTCCATGTGCTCTGTTTTACAGATGTATGTAAGTAACTAGTAACATACTATTGCATATCTGATCCAAATCCATTGCAATAGATTTGGAATATTTGGAAATCATTTGAAGTGTGTGCAGTACTGTGCTTATTTTCATTCTTGTGTAGGAGCTAGAAGAGAAGGAGAGATGAGCAGGAAGAAGGCTGGCAATCTAAGACAAGGGGGGCATTCCATGAGGGATGTTGTGTCCTGTCCCTCAGAAAATAAGCAGCACCAAGACTGTGAACTTTGGGCAATGATATGTGTCCCCATGGGTCTTCAGCTGGTACCACTGTGCAGGTGTGCTGGGGCATGCTGACTATGCAGAGACTGGACTTAATGGGGAAGGAATGAGTGAGAAATCTTTGCAACCAACTCTCACATTTTCTGTGAATCTAAAAAGAAAGAGGAACTGAGGGGGGGCGGGAAAAGAGGGGAGGGAGAGAGTTAAGCAAGGAGCATCAGCAAGTCACATGCTCCAGGCCACATTTTAGGGAGGTGATTTCAGGAAGGGATGAAGACCAGGAGACAGACATCACTGGGAGTTATACCAGCAGCTCACTGACAGATGGAAGTTACTAAGGCTTACAAACACCTCCCCCTGTGTGCATGTAGCTGAACCTAAGAAGTTGTACACCAGTGACTCTTTCACTGGTAAAATGCTGGGACAGAGAAATGTTCTCTTGGGGGGGCAGGAGGCAACAACCTGGCACAGCCAGTACAAGTGCTTGCCACCCAATCTGAGGACCTGAGCTCAATCCCCAGGACCCGTATGGTAGATGGCGAGAACTGACTCCTGCAAATTTTGTTCTCTGACCTTCACAATTGGATGTGCACACATGCACACATGCATGTGTGCGCGCGCACACGCGCACACACACACACAATTAGTTAGTTAATTAAATTTCTTCTTGTAATCCTAAAATCTTATTCTGGCTCCTTTCTCCAAATTCAGTAATGATAGTAACTGACATTTTTAACTTGTGAATGTATAGACCACATGGTAGGCACTGTTCTAAATATATTAAATACTTTGGGTTGCTTCTCATGAGTTCCCTGTGATAAATAAATTAGCTATTTATCTTTTAGATAAAACTCATACATAGAAGGGACTTAGGGACTGAGTGCAAAAGTGGAATTTGAATTCATAAAGTTAGAATCCAAAGAAAAGTCTCAGTGCACATAGCACAATGTCTTTTCCCTAACTGGATCTTCTTAAAGCTAAGCTCAATGCCTTTTCCTCTCACTTTCCATTCTGGCTTAAGAAATATTTGCTCTGGTGACAATCGTAACTTCCTTGGTGTTTCCTTGGCTGTTAGAACAGTACAAAAATCACAAATTTCATCCAATAGATTAGACAACCCTCTCCAATACCCATTGATAGTGGATCATGATATGTGGACAGTCCATTCCTCTATCAGATTTTAAACCATGTACACTTGCTAAGGATCATAATAATGGTTTAACCGATTTTATTTTTTATCTGTGTATATATGACATTTGTATGTATGCGTGTGCAGTAATGTTCATGTATGTGTATTCACATTGGCATGTGTGTACATGTCAGAGGACAACCTCAGTGTTGGTTCTTACCTTCTACCTTGTTTCAGCCAGGGTCTCTCTTACTTGCTGTGGTGTTATGCCAGGCTAGCTTTGCCACAAGTCTGTCTTCGCATCCCATTTCTTCACAGGAGCACTGGGACTAGAGATGTGTGCTGCTACACCTGACTCCATGTAGGTCCTGTGGCTCCAGACTCAGTTCCTCACACTTGCACAGCAGACATGTTCCCTCATTGAGCCATCTCCTCATCCCCTGGGTGACCATTTTGAAAACATTCCACATAATAGCAAGGGTGCTCTCCCTGCATTCACTCAGGCATCATGTAAACAGCAGTATTCCAGAATGCTGTGTCAACAGCAGAAAGAGACCAGACAAACCACCCACCCATCCCCTGATTAGGAACTTACCTTTTACTCATATGTTTTATTTGTTTTTAATGAGTATGGACTCTAGCTAGCTACATATATGTACATACCCAAGAAAGCATTTGTCTCAATCAGTGTCCTATTGCTGTGGAGAGATACCATGACCACTGCAACACTTATAAAAAAGAAAACATTTAATTGGAGGAGTCTTCTAATTCAGAGGTGAAGTCCATTGTCATCAAGGCAGGAAGCATGGGAGCATGCAGGCAGACACAATGTTAGAGAAGGAGATGAGAGTTCTACATCTGGATCTACAGGCAGCAGAGAGAGACTGGGCCAGGCTTGAGCATTTGAAACCCCAAAGCCCACCCGCAGTGACACCCTTCCTCCAATAAGGTCATACCTACCCCAACAAGGCCACACATACTCCAACACAGCCACACTTCCTACTGCCACTCCCTAAGCATTCAAATCTATGAGCCTTTGGGGCCATTCTTACTCAGTTCACCACAGCACACAAGCATGAGCCATCAAGGATGTGATGATGCAACTTTCCGGGGAAAAGCAGAGCAGAAGTGTTATTATTTACATCGTAGAATCCTTCAAAAAGCCTTCTTAGTTACATCCTTGGTTAAAGGTGTTTGCATGCCTCATTCTTCCCAAGAATTAAGTAGTCAAGTCTGATGCTAGGATTTTCTTTCTGGGAGAATTCAGAGCCTTGCTTGCTTCTTCAGACCCTCACTTTTCCAAGTTCCTTAGCCTCCTCCAATACAGTTTTCATTTGCAAACCTTAGCTTCTGGACAATTTGTGGTTCCCTAGACCATTAAAAAAATTTTTTTTCACTAATTCTTAAGGCCACCCTGGTGCCCAATTCAGCTGTTCTGAGTTTCAAGCACCACTGCACATTCTGGAATTATCTCAATATAATAGTGTAGAAATATGCCATGAATTAGGATTCAATTGTGGTTGAATGGCTGGCTGCAGCCACAGAAAGAATTTCACACCAGATGAGGGACAAAGGTTTGATCCTGCCAGGGGGCCTGCTTTCTCATTCATTTGCCAATTACCAGTTCTTTTTTGAAAGGTGTTTTCTAAACCCTATTAGATCTAGTCTACCCATAAAACTGAGAAGGTGCCAAGGGGCTGTAATTACACTGGGCAATTTGTTGGCTATTGTGTATGCTGGGTAATATTTCTGAGACAAGAGAAATTATGATGGTTCTTTGTAAATTAGAAAGGAATCTGTGTTACCACCCACCAATTTCTTTGCATAAGACTTTCATGGAGCCTACAATTGTTCAGCTAAAACATACTACAGAAGATGGTGTTTTTCTTCAGTTGACAAATGCTTCTAGGGGCACTGGAGGGTCCAGAGTGATGGCAGTTGTTCATCTTCTTCTCCCCAAACACTGAAACAATAAACATAACTCACAGGGTCAGGGGCACAGAATAAAAGAGTTGCTTTGTAGAGTTACATATTAAATGCTTACATTGTGAAAATGTGGAAGCAAAACAAATTACAGGACTGGCAGGCTGGAAAGATCTCTCAGTGACTAAAAGCATGCACTGCTCTAATAGAGGACCCAAGTTTGGTTCCCAGCACCCATGCTGGGCAGACTCTCACCTCCTGTAACTCAATGTCCGAGGGATCATATGATGTCTCCTGGCCTTGAGGACACTTGCACACATGTGCACATTTCCACACACAGATAAACACACATATACATTGTTTATAAACAAAATAAATCATTTAAGAATCATGAGACAGGAGATCTGTTTCAGTGGTAAAGATCATATGGGGCTTTACCCCAGGGCCTTACACATTCTATACAAGTATTCTACTATTGAGTTATATCTTTCTTTCGCCTCTTTTACTTCCTTCCTTCTTTCCTGCTGTGATGGCTATTCTTGGTTGTCAACTTGACTATATTTGGAATGAACTATAATCCAGAAATGGAAGATATACTTGTGATCCAGACCTTGAAGCAAGAAGACAACATCAACATGCCTTTGATCTAGTCCTGAGGCTGGAAGGCACACCTTTAATCTGGGCTAGAAGGACAATGGAAAAAGGAAGGGAGTGTGTTTGTTCTTCATCTGCTTGTCCTCTCCTTGTCAGCACATCCATTCCTTCGCTGGCATTGGCGTCTGCTTCTTTGAGATTCCAGTGTATACAGAAGACCAGCTCAGACGCCCAGCCTCGTGGGACTGAGCAACTACTAGATTCTTGGACTTTCCATTCACAGCTAGTCATTGTTGGACTGCAGCCTGTAAGTCATTCTGATAATTTCCCATATATGGAGAAAGAGAGAGAGAGAGAGAGAGAGAGAGAGAGAGAGAGAGAGAGAGAGAGAGAGAGATTCATTCTGTAAGTTCTGAGACTCTAGAGAACCCTGACTAATTCACCTGCCTTTCTTCCTTTCTTTCTCAACTTTCAATTTTTGATAGATAGTCTTATTAAATTGCTTAAACTGGCCTTGAACTCACTCTGAAGTCCAGGCTGCTCTGGAATTTGTAAGCCTACTAAGTAACTGGGATTAGAGGTCTGTGCTACCAGGCCCAACAAAGTTCCTTTTAAAAGTTGATTTACAAAGCAAATGTGGAACAAATAAATCACTAAAGGAGACTTTGATGTTAGAATTATTTTTAAAGATATCTATGCTTTTTTTGATTGCATCCAATGATTTTTCCACTGTATAGATATTTCCCTGTTAAGGAGGATATGTGCTCAAGTTAAATATCCTAGTTACTCTGAACTGTCAACTTGACACAGCCTAGAGCCCGCTGAGAAAGGAGTCTCAGTGGAGGGACTGCCCATATTAGATTGGCCAGGAAGTGTATCTATGGGAGATTTTCTTGATTGATAATTGAGGGCCCAGTCTACTGTGGGCAGCACCATTCCATAGGCAGGTGGCTCTGAGCTATAAAAAGAAAACTTGGGAAGCATGAACCTGTGGGCGAGCCAGCAAACAGGGTTTCTCCATGGTTTCTGCTTTAAGTTCTTATTGAGTTCCTGTCCTTACTTCTCTCAATGATTAGCTGTGACCTGGAAGTGTAATCTGAATAAACCACTTCCTCTCCTAAGGAAAGAACCTTCACTAATGTAGCTAACTACTACTTCAGTGCTGTGGGATGTTCTGTATGGCAAATGTGCTGCTAATTAGTCAATAAATAAAACACTGATTGGCCATTGGCTAGGCAGGAAGTGTAGGCGGGACAAGGAGGAGAATAAAGCTGGTAAGTGGAAGGCTGAATCAGAGACACTGCCAGCTGCCACGATGACAAACAGCATGTGAAGATGCCGGTAAGCCACGAGCCATGTGGCAAGGTATAGATTAATGGAAATGGATTAATTTAAGCTGTAAGAACAGTTAGCAAGAAGCCTGCCACGGTCATACAGTTTGTAAGCAATATAAGTCTCTGTGTTTACTTGGTCGGGTCTGAGAGGCTGTGGGACTGGCAGGTGAGAGAGATTTGCCCTGACCGTGGGCCAGGCAGGAAAACTCTAGCTACACTTCAGTGAATCTCAAGTTCTCAAATACATTTCTAGTGTACCAATCTCATTTGAATTCATCCAATATTACAAATCACGTACATGGCTAGATAGATATAAAGCTAATTGCTGATGTACTTACATTTTTTTTTTTTTTTTTTTGGTTTTTCAAGACAGGGTTTCTCTGTGTAGCTTTGCGCCTTTCTGGATCTCGCGCTGTAGACCAGGCTGGCCTCGAACTCACAGAGATCCGCCTGCCTCTGCCTGCCAAGTGCTGGGATTAAAGGCGTGCGCCTAAGGAAATTACAAATTCAGGTGAAATTCTTAAAAAGCTGAGGTTTAGTTTGGAATACCCACTGTCTTAAGTCACTGTTCTATTGATATGAAGAAACATGATGATCAAGGCAACTCTTATAAAAGAAAGCATTTATTTGGGGGCTTGCATACCATTTCAGAGGTTTAGTCCTTTATCATGGCAGGGAGCATAGTGGCAAGCAGGCAGACATAGTGCTGGAGAAATAGCTGAGAACTACATTATGATACAGAGAGAGAGAGAGAGAGAGAGAGAGAGAGAGAGAGAGAGAGAGAGAGAGAGAGAGACTGAGAGAAAGCACCTGGGCCTGACATGGGCTTTCAAAACCTTAAAATTCACCCCAGTTGACATACTTCCTCCAAGGCCACACCTCTTAATCCTTCCAATCCTTTCAAATAGTGTCATTCCCTGGAAACTAAGCATTCAAATACATGAGCCTACAGAGGCCATTCTTATTCAAACTACTGCATTCCACTCCTTAGTCCCCATAGGCTTGAAGCCATACCATAATGCAAAATGTATTTAGTCCAATTTCAAAAGTTCCCATAGTCTATCACAGTTTCAACACTGATTTAAAGTTCAAAGTCTCTTCTGAAACTCATGGTAAGCTCTTAACTGTAACTCCTTGTAAAATCAAAATTGAAAATCAGATTACATGCTTACAACATAAATTGGCACAGAATATACATTGCCATTCCAAAAAGGAGGAAAGGGAGCATAGTGAGGAAATACTGGACCAAAGCAAGACCAAAATCCATCAGGGCCAACTCTACATTCTGTATCTCCATATCTGATGTCAAAGGGCTCTTCAGATCTCCAACTTCTTCCATCTTTGTTGACTGGAACATTTTTCTCTCTCTTGTGCTTTTTCCATACCCAGTCAGCAGCTTTCTTTGCAGGTATACCAAGAGTTGGGAATCTCCAATATCTTGGGGTCTCCAACACAATCTAGACTTTATCTTCATAGCTTCATGCAATGATCTCTCTAGGCCTCCATGCAGGGACACCCTTGACACACAGTTGGCTTTGTTGGCTTTCCTTGGCTTTAGGGGGAGATTCTACTACCCTTTTCATGTATCCTTGACTCTAAAGCCATAACCACATGGCTCCATTTACATTTGTACCAGCTTTTCTTTTGTTGATGGTTTCCTTCACTGCTTTTCCTTAATTTGTTTCACAAGGTAGAAGCTTAGCTAGGTGGGGTCTTGCCCTGAGGTCACCACTCCCTTTATTCCATTTAGCATCAACCAGGCTTTTCTTTAAGCTTCTCCTTGAGCACTAGACTTAGTTCCATTACATTTCCTGGTGCTCCTTTTCACTTCAAACTGTGTATTTTGTATTTTTCTTTGTCCACTTTGTTCCTTTTCATTATATAAGAGTGATTATTAATAACCCTACAACACAATCAACACTAGGCTGTCTTGAAATCTCCTCTTCCAATGCCATTAATCCAAAACACTTCAATTTAGCTTAGCCTCAGGCAGATTTTTTTGGACAAGGGCAGAAAGTAACCATATTCTCTGGCAAAATATCAAAAGAATGGTCTTTAAGCCACTTATTTATAATATTCTCCCCCCTCTGAAACCTCTTGAGCTGTGCTGCCATAATCTACATTGCTCTCAGCACCACTGTCTTCCATGTTCCAACTAGCATGGCCCAGTAAGCCCCACTAAAGTGTTCAACAACTTTTCTAGTCTAAAGTCCCACATTCTTCCATATTTCTACAATAAAAGCATGGTCAGGTATGTCACATTAACACTCCACTCCTTGGTATCAATCACTGTCTTAGTGTTCTATAGTTCTGAAGAGACAGCACAATCAAGGCAACTCTTATAAAAGAAAGCATTTAATTGTGAGCTTGTTTTTAGTTTCAGAGATTTAGTCCATTATCATCATGGAGGGGAGCATGGTGGCAGGCAAGCATGGAACTGGAGAGTAGCTGTGAGCTACATCCTGATCCTCAAACAGAGAGAGAGAGAGAGAGAGAGAGAGAGAGAGAGAGAGAGAGAGAGAGAAAGTCTGAGCCTACCCAGTGACACATTTCCTCCAACAAGGCCACACTTCCTAATCCTTCTAATCCTTTCAAATAGTGTCACTCCCTGATAACTAAGCATTCAAAATATATGAACCTATTGAGGGGCATTCTTATTCAAACCACCACACATACTTTCCCTAATTTTCCCCGTATCTCTTTACTTATAATTTAGGCAATTAATCCAATGAGTCTGAGTACCTACCTTTGAAAGAAAAGATAGAAACAGTTTTGGTAAAGTGTAATAAAAACACATTCCATTTACTTTGCTCAAACTAACTCTAGCTTTATGCAAAGGTGTTCAATCAAAATAATTGTTGTGGAGAGGTGCTTGTTTTGCATGCATCAGACAATGGGTTTGACCCTCAGCATTATGTAAGCACACCTGGCATGGTGTCACACACTTTAATCAGAGCACTCAAGAAGTGGAGGCAAGAAAAGCAGGAGTTCAAGATCACCTTCTGCCACATAGTAAGCTTGAGGCCAGCCTAGGCTACAAAAAAAAGAGATTTTTATGAATTGATACATACATATATTCTTTGGTGATTCATTTTAGAATTTATTTTAAATATGTTTTAGCGAAGTTATAACTAAGTACAGCCCATAGCACTTCATGTACAGAAAGATCATTGAATTCTTCTCCTTTGGGGCTTTTCATTTCAGGAGTTTTTTCCACTCAGAGCAGTTCATCAGGCAACTCCTTTTAAAATCTTTCCTTCCCACTCAACCTCATCCTTTTAAAATAAACTACAAAACCCTACCAAGTGTCTTCTAGAGAGAGCTTGATTGTTAGGAGTTTCCTAAGTTCTGATTACTACAAGAACCAGATGCCTTGTTCTCCAGGTTTCCCTGCTGCATGCGGTTGCCACCCAGCCCCGTATCCCCAGAAACCAGGGAAGGCTTCATTAGCTCTGGAAACCTCTCCCTTGGTTCACATTACCCTACACTCATGGCCTGGAAACCAAGGCTGTAGTTCATTAGTAAATCCAGATTCAAGATATTTAACATTAAGCTCAAGTTTTTTCCTAAGAAAACTGAAGCCAGTTCCCTACAGACACTGCCGAAGCTCAGACACAGAGTGGAGGTGTAAAGCGTGGAACCTCAAGAAAGGCTGCTTTCTGGTGGTGTCTTGATGGGGTCATCAGCACACACAGTCCAGGCTCAAACCTTGAAGACTGCACAGAGTTGATCAGCAGTGGAAGGAAAGCCTCCTAATCACTGGAGAAAGACTGACTCACTAACAAAGGCCAGTTAGTTCATTTAGCATATGGATATTGATGGCGAAGTGATTCCTCTTTTCTGAAAGTAATGTATCAACATGGGAAGAAGACTGCGCAGAGAGAAAACAGTCACCCACTGTTAGGAGAAAGGTCCCAGAACAAAGCAGCCTTGCCCACTCTGTGACCTTGGACTAACTCTTTTAGAAGATCTGGGTTTAGCTCCCACCACCTACATGGTAACTGATAGAAGTCTGTCATTCCAGTCCCAAGGGATCTTATGCCCTCTTCTGACCTCTACAGGCACTGTACATACACACAGAGTTCACACACACACACACACACACACACACACACACACACACACACACACAAAATATTCATACACATTAAATAAATATTTTAAGCTGTTCTAGAAGCTAGAGAGATGGCTTAGCAGTTAAAAGAGAGCTTGCTGCTCTCATAGCAAACTTGAGATCAGTTCACAGCACATTTGACAGGCAGCTCCTAAATGTCATAACCCCAACTCCAGGGTCTGTGATACCTTCTTCTAACCTCTCTGGAAGTGGCCCCCCTCCCCAACATACTTTAAAAATATGCCATCAGTTCTGAACTACATGTATAAAATCTCATAACAGAATTTAGTCTTTTTGAAGAAGTGATTTCATGTTTGGCAGTAAAACCCCTCCAGCACCCTAGCATGCCACCGGTTCACATTGGTAATAATCTTTGCCACAGTCTGATCACTTCCAGTTTGTTTCAGGATTTGGATCCTGTTTCAGAGTTCAGCTCCCTGTCACTCAAAATTTAGAAAGTGTTTGTTAAGTTATTGATTCAGTTTCCCACTGGAGACTTATCCTAAGCTAAGACTATCCTTGGGTCCAGCATACTAATCATAGATGTGTACTCATAAAACTTACCCTTAGGTTTGGAGTGACATCATAGACATTTATTTTTGTATGAATTAAATAAATTCAAGTGCTACTTTTCACATTAGCAAAAAGAAGATGGTTCAGGAACAGAGGATGAGAAGTGAGGGAAAAATTACAAGGATTGGAACTAGTCATTGATAGGCACATATTGAAAACCACTGTTGCCTTCCCGAGTAGCTTTGGCTCAACTATTAGAAAATCCAAGAGCTTTTGCACGTTATCGTATTTCAGTTCTGGAAATTACTTGAATCTGATGGCATTTTGTCTTATTCCCTTACAGAAAAGTTGTGGTTATTTTCTCAGTAACTAGGAGGAGGGGAAAGCCAGAAACATACTCTGTTGAAGCCCAGAGACTGACTGATGAGTTTCTGTACACTTTCTGCTTTAATGTAACTCAGCCTTGAAAAACGTTTGATGGCATTTATGGATGTGTGGCCTGGGTGCGCATATGTCATGGTGTGCTTGTGAGGGTCAGAAGACAAACTTGCTACAGTCAGTTTTCTCCGTCCATGATGAGGTTCTCAGGATTGAAATCAGGTGTTCAAGCTTGGCAGAAAGCACCATTATTTACTGAGCCACTTCACTCAGCCCTTTTGATTTTTTTGAAAGGGAAAAACAATCAAGCACCAAAGAGATCACTTCCATGAGCTATTTGAAAAAAGTCTTTGATGCCACCCTGAGAATCAACAGGAGGGATGCTGTCTTTAGGAGGGTTGGCAAGATGGCTCCAGTTCAGTCTCAAGGAAAACTGTGGTAGGTGCTGTGCTCAGGTCAGGCTTGGGGAAAAAAAAGAAAAAAAGAAAAATGAGTGTATAGCACAGGACTCTCCCAATATGTGATGTGTGAAAAATAATTATATGAGCTGAGAGAGTTTGGCTGCTTTCTGATTTCTAAGTAACAAAACATGTAACACATGTCAGAGCAAGGTTTAAAATCATGGAATACAGAGGATGTTCTGCACAATCACACTCATCAAAATCATGGAATACAGAGGTTCCACATAACCACACTCATCAAAATCATGGAATACATAGGTTCCGCACAACCACACTCATCTTATCATCGGTCCTCACAGAGCCCAGTGCAGCTGTGCTTGCATGCAATGTCACAGCCATGGTTCTAGTTTGCTTTTTAGTTATAACACACGCTCACTGTAAAAAACACTAAAGCTGCAAAGGTAGCTGAGGGGCAAATGCCTGTCTAGAATGCACAGATACTGAGCTTAATCCATAAAACTCCAGAAATGAAACCAAAAACTTTCAAAGAGAAGCTCAAAAGCAAAGGATGGAGAGCCATTGTGGTGTCTCATACCTGTCATGCCGGAGGGTGCGGTGGCGGTGGTGGTGGCTGGGGCAGGAGGATTGCTATGCTAGCCTAGGCTATATAGTGAGACCTTTTCTCAAAATTAATGGGTCAAGTAAAACAAACAAACAAGCAAACAATTACAAATGGAATGAGGGGAGAAAATAATGAAAATCTAATTATGAAGAGGGAACTCTTATTCACAAATTGACGAAAATCTCTCTGTGCACCTTTGTGAATGAGGAAACAGGTATGCAATTCTATTAGAATGAGACAGGGCTGGAATGTGGTTCCCTGAATACACTTGCTGTATTTTCAGAGGACCTCAGCTTGGTCCCCAGCACCTGTATGGATGGAGGAGGATGCCAGCTTTTCTCACGTCTTCCTCCCTGTAGCTGAAGTGAAGTTACTGGTGAGTGTGGAGGCTCGATTCCTCTGAGCCAGCTCCATTCATAAAATGGAGGGTCTGCCTGGGGAGAAGAACCACTTTCACAACAGCAAAATATGAAATAAAAAGATCAAATCCATTTCCAGTAATATGACACAGAATAAAATACTCTAAATGAAACACAAGACATGCAAATCTTATATAAATCTTATATAATCAGAAGGGTAAATATTGTGACCCAGGTGTGGTGTAGGCATCTGTAGTCTTAGCACCCAGGTGATAGAGACAGTAGGCTGGTGAGTCAGAGGCCAGTGTGAACTATGCACCAAAATTCCGTCATAATCCCCACCCCACACTTCCAAAAAGGAAGAGTAGGGGCTAGAGAGATAGGTCAGCAGTCAAGTGTGCTTCTTGCTCTTCCAGAGGACCTGAGTTTGGTCCCCAGCACCCATGTGGAGCAGCTCACAAAGGAAACACTAGAAAGCAAATTAAGACCTTGAAATAAGATGTCCTAAGTTCCATCACTGAAAACTGTTTTTTAAAAAAGTCACATCTGTGTTTCTTGGCTTATGATATTTCAGACAGAAATATGACCAAACCCCATATTACACCTCAACATAATTTCATAAAAAGCACCATTTGTGAAAGCTCTGCAATTATGTACCTTTGCTTCCATTGGTGTAACACTGGAGTCTAACACTTCATCCATATTTCTGTCACCTTTGTATTGCCACATGGGGTGAACATGCATTAAGTCACCTGACTTCATTATCGCCATACCCACTTTCTTATTAGCACAAGCAGTACTAAGTAGACATTACACGGTTCTTGGTTCTGCCTTCTCTTCCCCTCTCTCTTCCGGTTGTCAGAACCTAGAGCCTCCCCTGTCCAGGCACACACTTGACCACTGAGCTGCCTTCCCCAGCTCCAGCATTCCAGTTCAGTATGTTTGCAGCTTCACAGAATTTAGCAACACCCTGGCACTTCTTTTGTAGAAAGCTCTGTTCACCTTTTACAAAATGATTTTTTTTTTTTCTGTAGAAAAAGATGTGATTGTGTCATGGACTTCTTAACACATTTTCACTCTGACACAAAGACCAGTTTTATGCTGAGACAGTGAGATGGAACTATATTTTGGTTTTCAATAAATAAAACATGAATCCAATTCTTCAGTGATTTGGTAATTGTGGAAGATTGTCATTTATGTGGCCACAGGCACAGAAAGATGTTACAAATGGACTTGGCAATGCTGTCATAATCCCTAGTGAAAAGCTACATTTTTTTTACCTTGCTCAGACTTTGGCTCATGTGTACAAATATCTGGAACTGTTCTATCTCACCTTTCAAGCCAAGTTTGTAATCATCACCATATTAAAATACTAATCACCAAAACCTGCATGGCTGCTGCACACTTTGGGGATAATCATGTGTCCTTTTTTCTGGGTTATATCTCTCGTGTAAATTTCAAGAGCTCTAGTCCTACTTCCAGGGCTATGGTGGGTATCGAAGACCTGTCCAATTAGTTTTCTTACATTCCATGTTGATTAAGTAGGATTTAAAACCACCGTGGAAAGCAACCTCTGGTCATATCAATGAGGGGTCTTCCAGATTGGGCTGATTGAGATGGGAAGACCTGTCAAAACATGGGTGACACCATTTCATGGCCTGGTATCTCAGACTGACTTACTAAAATATAAAATAATTTAAAAATTAGATAACAGAAGATGAGCACCAGCATTCATTTCTCTCTACTTCCTGGTTGGATGCAATGTGATAGGCCACATCCTTCTCCCATAGCCATACCTCTGCTGAAATTTAAGCCAAAATGAACCCTTCTTTAAGTCGCTTTTGTCAGGTAGTTGTCACAGAAACTATCAACAAGACAAGTAATTACTACAGTGAGTGGTCTTATAGCATGAGTCAGTGTTACTGTACCATGGTCAACTAAGGCCTGTTACCTGATAAATGATGTGTTGAGATCTAATTCCTCTTTTGCTGGGAAGAAGGAGTCAAATATCCGTGTCAGATGAGTTTCCTTCTGCAGATGGTTCTGATTTAATCAATGCAGCAGGAAAAGCCTATATCTGCTGCTCTAGCTAATATTGAGGACATCAGACATTCTTTCTGAAGTTAGGAGATGAAAGCCTGCAAGGATGATTTTAATCTCACATTTGTTTACCTGTAGTTGATATGATGGGAATATACATCCAGCTTAGCATCCTATATATTCTTGGGGAATGAAATGAGAAGGCACTCAGCTTTGGCAACACCTAGAGACTATTCTTAGATGTGGACAGGCAAGATGTAGCCCATAAATGCCTTGGAAGAGCTATTAATAAAAACAGGGTCAAGGCCCATAATAGTGAACCAGTGGAACAAAGCTCCCCAACTCATGTGTATTTGACTTAGGAGGCTTCTGGTAAACAGACAACACCTTGCCAGGTCATCTGCAATCCAAACACAGAAGTAACTAGCCACAGTTACCCAGGTTTTACCTGAACTCTGATAGTCATGAAGCATCAGTCCTGTAGATTTTCACCCCCAACAAATGGGTATGATAGAAAAGCTTTATTTGCAAACTGGTAAATTTTATAGTAGAAGCAGAGCAGATGGAGAAGACTAGTGAAAACATCAAATGGCATGAGAGAGAGGAAGATGATTGGGAAAGACTTGCCCTTCTTTCTATCTAATCTATCGCTAAAAGGAGATGTGACTTCACATGCACAAGGAATTTGTGGGTTTGGCTTCTAACTCAACTTGGCTTTCTTAAGTTCATAAGTATACACTTAAGGATCAGTGCTTCAAAACGACATGGTAATCCACATCTGTGATGCTAACACTCAGGAGACAGAGCAAAAAGATCAGGAGTTCAAGTTCATCCTCAGCTACATAATAACTTCATGGGCAGCTTGGGCTACATAAGTCCTTGCCTCAAAAAACACAGATAAAGGGATAGAGAGATGGCTCAGCAGTTAACAGCATTTGTTGCTTAATCTGGATTCAGATCCCAGCTCCCACATAGCAGCTCACAGCAATCTCTAACTCCAGTTCCAGAAGATACAGTGCACTCTTCTGGTCTCTGGGGGCACTGTATGCACATGATTCACATACAGACATGCAGATAAAAACTCATATACATAAAATACAACATTAAACATTAAAAACAAAGATAAAACAAAAACAAAAGAATCTATTCTGTAATAATCAATAGTGCATATCCCTATGACTAAGATCATGATATCTTTTTACATCTTTGTATATAAATTAAAGATAAAAACTAAATATAGTGACTCTTAGACTAAAAGGAGATAAGATGTGGCATGCTACTGGGGAGTCAGTCATGTATTTCTTTCCCTCTTTGCTTCCCTTTTTCTAGGTTTAGTTGTTTTGGTTAATCCAATTCTAGTAAATATTCATGTGACTCTTCAAACTCATAGACACCATGTTAACCAGATATTGTAACAACAGACAGACAAAATCTCATTATCTGCAAGCACTTCTGTCTAGCTCACAGTTCTGTGGGTTGAAATTTTGCTCAGAGATTTGGATTGGGATTTTCAGGATAAATGTCACTCAAGTCTTCTCTTCATGCTTAGTAGCAACAATGACATGAGCACGTTCTCATGGAGGACGTCAAGGCAACAAAGTGATAGGGAAAAAACATGATGCCTGATGATGACAAAGCTCTTGATATCTATCTATCTATCTATCTATCTATCTATCTATCTATCTATCTATCATCTATCTATGTATTTATAATCTATCTAGGTATACATACATATATACTATATATGATTATATATACATATATGTACATGTGCTTTTTTTACTATCTTAAATATTGACTTTAAAATATACACACATCTAAAACTATACAATATATCTATAAAGAAAATTTATTTCTGCACTTTAAAACCTACACCAACAAAAGTACTTGGTTCTATTGTGGCATCAGAAGTGCATTATATCCTACTTCTCTGAGATCTTTTGCTATTTCTTGATAGAAGCCCTGAGATGCATCCCAGTACTGAGGACAGTGAAGAATAAAAGCTGTGTAAGGACAGTGCCTGCTATGGTCAATGAGAAAGAAGGATAAGACGCACTAGATGACAGTGAAATTTCTAATGTGGCATATCAGGGCAACTGAAACCAGGGTTGGGGTAAATGGGATGGAGGGATTGAGGCACAGGGAAGGGAAATTATGGTCTTAAACACCACCAGAAATAAAGAAGGCAGAGCAGACAAAAGAGAGGAGGCAACCAGGAGTAAGATGAACAGGTAACATGCAAATTCTTCTGTTTCTGCTTCTTTCCAACTCCAAAGGGGTTGGGGAATAGAAAGGATAGGAAAATAGACAATACTATGTGTACATTAATGAACATTACCTAAAAGAAAGGACTCAGTTTGTTAAACCTCAAATCCTACTAATGTTCTCAGATTCCAAGAACAGAATAATTTACTATAATCCATTATCCTAAATTCACAGAGATCTAGGCAGGAAAACAAGTGGGTGTGAGACAACTTCTACCAACAGCTACCATGTGATCTCATGGCCCCCACTATTCAAAGGCAGTTTATCAGTGGTATGACCAAGCCTGGAACTATGATTTTGTTGTAGTTTTAGTGGTACTGATTGAAGATTGAACAAAGAACCTTGTACATACTAGGCAAGTATAAAACACTGAACTATATCCCCAGCAATCAATATTTTAACCACCAATAATAAAGATAAGATTAGCTAAGTATCTCACTTGAAATGTCTTTTCCATTCTCCTTGTTTGAGCATGTATTAATAGCCTGGAAAAGTCAGTTTCATCTTGCAATGTTTTATGTAGCCTACAGATAGCCTTTTGATGGTCTACTTTGAATTTCATTATGTGTGTAAATATCAGATGTATGTGATATATACATGCTGTTGTAGGATATTTGATCACACTGTATGAAGATGTCTGTTTTACATCACCTACCTAAGGCAACTTCTGATTGTTTAATAAGAGCTGAATGTCCAATAGCTAGGCAGGAAAGAAAGGTGGGACTTCCAGGGAGAGAGAGGAACTCAGGAAGAATCTGAGAGGTGGGGAATTTGCCAGCTAGACATGGAGGAAGTCAGATGTACTGTACTGAGGGGAGGTAACGAACCATGTAGCAGAATGTAGATTAATATAAATGGGTTAATTTAAGTTTTAAGAGCTAGTTGGGAACAAGCCTAAACGAAGGCCAAACTTTCATAATTAATAAGAAGTCTCCATGTCATTATTTGGGAGCTGGCGGTCCAAAGAAAGACCCATTACAACATACCACATACAAATATACAAGTACATGTACTTATGCATGTGTGTATGCATATATTTAGCTTGATTATGCATCTGTAATTTCAATTTTACAAAGTAAAGGTAAATTGAAAGAGTAAATATTAGGTGACTCCACTGCAAACTGATATTCAGTATATTCAATGTATGAAATGTGCACCACTCTAAGCATTGCAAGTGGGTCTAACTCAACTCTCCATCTTCTGATGTCCTGTGTCAACCTTCTGATTTAAGATGTTTCTTCTCTAGGGCATTATATTTATCAGAAATTCCTCTGAGTCTCTGCTGTCTGCTCCTCCATTTCAGTGCCCTCTGCTTAATCAGATAATGTTTAAAAGAGACCATTCCTGAAAATATAAAGTGATCATGTGCTGGGGATACTGTGAATGTGTTGCTCTGATTAATTGATAAATAAAACGCTGATTGGCCAGTAGCCAGGCAGAAAGTATAGTGTAGATGGGACAAGAGAAGAGAATGCTGGGAGGAAGAAGGCTGGGTCAGGAGACGCTGCCAGTCGCCTCGATGAGTAGCAAGATGTAAGCTACAGTAAGCCACGAGCCACATGGTAAGGTATAGATTAATAGAAATGGTTAAGATATAAGAACAGATAGCAAGAAGCCTGCCACAGTCATACAGTTTATAAGTAATATAAGTCTCTGTGTGTTTACTAGGGGATGCTAGTGACAGAGATTTGTCCTGACCATGGGCCAGGCAGGACCAGGAAAACTTCAGTTACAATCATGTGGTTAAAAAGGTTTGTATTTATGTATGAACCTAGTATAGTTTTTCATGATGCTAGTCCAAAGGACCCTTCATCTCTGATTTGGAAATTTTTGTAGAAACATCTTCATGGTCATAAAATACAGAGTTCTATAACATTGAGTCTAGGCTTTTAGGCTTCAGATGTCTTTCAGTTCTGTTTTACCATACTACCCTCCTACTTTCTGAACAAACTTTAAAAAAACCAACAACTTACTTGTGTGTGTTTGTGTTTGTTTCTCTGTGGGCATCTGCACTTACAGGTGTACAAGCGCAGATGCCCACGGAGAAAAGCAGCACAGGGGTCCACTGGAGCTGGAGTTCCAGCAATTATGAACTACCTGACTTAGAAGCCGGGAACTGAACTCTGGTCCTCTACAAGAGCAGTAAATGCTCTTAACAGCTGAGTCATTACTCTATCCTCCTGAACACATGTTCTTACCAACCAAAAAGAAAAGGATAGCCATGAAGCAGAAACCCAGTATGGGAATCTAGGCTTGGTTGTCTGCTTTTTGCATAGCTGTTTCTCAGCAGCATACAGGTAGTACTTTATATTCTCAGGTTCCTCTGATTTTTTTTTTAAATCATGAAATTGATTTCATTTTTATTACTCTCTCACCATTTGGGACGTCTTTTTGTACGCTGTGAATATTGTTGTTCTTATTGGTTGATAAATAAAGGTGCATTGGCCTATGACTCAGGCTTCTTACTAGCTAGCTCTTATAATGTAACCCATAACTATTAATCTATGTATTGCCACATGTTCTGTGGTTTTACCTGCATCCTGTTACATGTTGTTCCTTGGGTGGCATGCTGGCACCTCCTCCTACTCTCCTTTCTCCTTTCACTATCTCCCTTGGATTTTCCTGCCTGACTCCATCCTGCCCTGCCATAGGCCAATGCACCTTTCTTTGTCAACCAACCAGAGCAATACATATTCACAGCATACAGAAAGACATCCCACAGCACTTTTCTGTCTAATCAAAAAGGAAGATTTTAATTATAACTTAGTAAAATTACATATAACAAAGTAGTTATCAAGAAAGAATTAGTTATAATATCTAGTCTATTTATATTCGGCAAAATTAGAAAATATTCTACTATCTACCCTATTTTGTGAGTCTAAAGTTTTATATCTAATTTATCTTTTATCATGACTAAGGAAAGCTATAATTATAACTATCTAGTCTTCAACCCCCAGAAAGATATATTACCTGAACAGGAAGTGCATTACAAGCA
Source organism: Peromyscus californicus insignis (assembly GCF_007827085.1). Taxonomy (NCBI): domain Eukaryota; kingdom Metazoa; phylum Chordata; class Mammalia; order Rodentia; family Cricetidae; genus Peromyscus; species Peromyscus californicus. The sequence goes on along the minus strand of NW_026294584.1, from coordinate 153,474,949 downwards.
ACTTCCATGATTTTAGAAATGATAGAGACAGCTGGCTGCCCAGACAGTCACCCAAAGTTCCTCTGTAATGTTGGGGCATCCATCTTCAGCCTTTAGGCCTAGAGTCTCTCAATCACTTTTCCCTGTGTCCTGTAGAATTTCTGGCAGTCACCTCTGTGAAGCAGGAAACTGAAGGACCATTTTGCCTTGTTTTGGCAAAATTCAGTGGTCATTTTCCTATGGGTCCTGCATGTCCAGTCGATACAACATATTATCAAGCAGTCCACTGAGACATGATCCCTATCCCTGCTGTCTAGGAGCTATGTGCTGTGTTCTGAAAGAAAACAAGTCAAAAGGATCAGCAAATCAGTGGCAGTTGGTACCTGTCACTGATGCACTGAAAAGAAACAAGGAGTTTGAGTTGCATTCAATAGAAAGCTGAAGTGTGAGGGAAGCCTCCTAAGAGGAGATTGGAAGCAGGATGCCTCTTCCCAGACCACAGGAACACCAAATCATGTGATAGCTGCTATGTTTCATTGGTCTTTCCTGTGCTCTAGAATCAGCCAATAGAGCCTCTGAGGATGGGGGAGTGTGTTTAAAAGAAGCACATTCCACAGAGACCAACACACCCATGATCAGTGTAGACAATTCACATTAGCCAAGCTGTAGATTCAGTCTAGGTGTCTGGCAGCAAGAAGTGGGTAAGCCAGGTTTATCCAGCTGTAAATAAGAATGATTTAGTTATTTTTATATGTGTATGTATATTTTGCTTGCATTTATGTATGTGTGCTACATGTGTGCCAGTACCTGCAGAGCCAGAAGAGGACATCAGATCCCCTGAACCTGGAGCTACTGATGCTTGTGAGTCATGATTCAGGTGCTAGGAATTGAGCCCAGGTTCTCTGCAAGAGCATCATCTTAACCTCGATGAGCCATCTCTCTAGCCCTCATAGTCTACATATTGACATCATGTCAAAGTAATCTTTATGTTGAATTTTGAGAAGTTATATAAAGTACTGTTGGAAATTAGATAATTCCAAAGAAATGGAAATTATTTTAGCCAAAGTCCATTCAACTACCAAACTACCATACCTTGTGGTAATTTTTTTCAAGTAACCAAAACAAGCATAAGTTTGATAGTTTGCACACATTTAACTATTTCTCAAAATTCCAGTATATTTAGAACTGTGAAAATGAAGTGAGTTTGGCCTAAACCTGCTGCCATATTTGGATGATCCATTTTGGCTAACACTACCTTTGCACATAGTGAATTTTACTTTAAATTTACATGTGAACAAATTACAACTTAACCTGACAGTGTAGACCCTTGTAAAAGGGCAGCTGAATCCCTGCCAATCACAGCATCCCATCATCAGCATGTAACAACAGAACAACTAAGTCTCAACCCATGGCAGCGTTTGATCTTCAGCTAGCCATACACTGCAGACTGATCTGACATGTCCATGTAAGGCAAATGCCAGCTACAGCCAATCAGGTTCCTTCTCTGCCTATAAATACAACCTGCACTCCTGACAGAAAGGGACATTTTGAACCTTCTTGGATGACTGCCCAGCTCTAGAACCTTTTTTCTTGTTCAAATAAACTTTGTGAAAATTAACTTGGGTCTCAGATTTTCCTTTACTGATACCATTACTTGTGGGAACTGGTTTTGTTTTGTCAAAGGATCCCGTAAGCTGAGTTGAGAAAAAGAGACTAGAAGAAATTCAGTTCGTGGTTTATAAAGTACTAGGAGGATTGAAAGCTGCACTCCAGTTGTTAAGACCTCACTGTGACATGGGTGACATGCTACAAATAACAGAAGGCATGTGTGTGGGGTGTGTGTGTGTGTGTGTGTGTGCGTGCGCGCGCGCCATGCCCACAGAGGCTAGAAGAGCATGTCAGATACCCCAGAACTGGAGTTACAAGTGGCTGTGAACTTTCTAATGTGGAGGCTGGGGATCAAACTCTGTCCTCTAGAATTTCACTAAGTGCCCCCAACTACAGACCCATCTTTCTAGCCCCTCTTTCCAATTTTAAAGTGGCACTGTTGTGAATCCATTCAGTCACATAATCACGTCTTAGGAAAAGTGTATCGAGTGAGCTGTATCCTGGGAACCATTCGGAATGTGTCAGTGAACGGAATAGGCTGTAACCCAGCATGACGTGACAGGTAGAAATGGTCCGCAAACACAACAGACAAATGACTAGAGGAGTCCGTCATAAACTAAACTGATAATGCTTCCCATCCTAGTCCACATTCCCACTGAGTGTCAGATTTCCTTCATCGGGGGAATCTGTGTCCAATAATATTGAAAAAGAAACCAAGAGTGACCTTTTCAAGTCCTTAGTAGTTGAGTGAAGGATGCACAGCAGGACATAGGCAAATATTATAAAAGGCAGACTATCCCAAGGGGTTAAAAAAAAAAAGCATTACAAAGGGTTCCAGAGGACTCAGAGAAAAGAATTTTTTTACTTGAATAAGTAAGATGACGAGAAATGAGGAAATGGAATATTCCATCAGAGAAGGAAGTGTTAGTTTTAAAGAGCTTAAAGAATAGATGTGACAAGTCTCACTCCAAGAAACCTTTTCAACTGTGTAATAAAAATACATTTCCCAAGTTGAAAAATATGTTTTTAAAAAAATCTGGCTGATTTCAAACCTCAAAGAATGAAAGCTCTGAGCGTGGACTAGTCCAAAAGGAATATTTACATAAGGTTTTGTCAACCGCCTGTGTCCTTGTTCTGAGATTATTTACTTTTGGTCATGTATGTCTCCTTTCACAGCTGGTGTCACTCAGCAAGTGTGCTTTTGTGAAGCATAAATTAAAATTAAAATCTAATTTTCTTAGATTAGAGGTCGTTTCACTTGTTAAGTGAACTCACTTTTGAAATACAGGGCAATATTAGGTAAAGATGGGGGCTGTGTCACAACTGTCAATCAAACCAAAACCCAAGGTCCGAAGGGAACAGATCATGAATGAAACACTCAGCAGTGAAGGCCCCTGTTGTTAGGTTGATGTTTTTGTAAGGGCTGTAAGAAAAGAATAATTCACTCTTATTCTCCAAAGAAATGGGTCTTACCTAGTTCTAATTTTTTTAAGCAACAGATGTACAAACAAGGAAAGTGAGTGGAGCAGGATGGAGAAAAGCAAATGTGGATAGAAAAAGAATAGAAAATCTTTGCAACTCCAAGAGGCCACGGGTAAGGAAACAAATACAGGACCAATTAAAAGAATGGACCTAGGTATTACAGTTCATTTTTGTATCATGCTTCCCAAGTTAAAACGTTTTTCATACACCACATTTTTTTGAGCTCAAAACAATTCTCTACCTCTATTAATCATTAATTATCTACTAGTCACTACTATTCATAAAATAGGCACAATGAAACCCCACTATTATCTATGGCTAAGTCTTGAGCTATGGTTGTTTAAAATCCTTCCTAACAAAGAAAGAAACATCATAGTATCCATGAAATAAATAACACCAGATAGGTCTATTACAGCTGATTTTTTTAACATTTAAAAGAAAGCTTTAGAAAATCAATCAGTCAACTGTTCTTCTCATTTTCATTGAATGTCTCTTATTTATTCGATCTTTTTTTTTTTTTTTTTTTTTTTGGTTTCTCGAGACAGGGTTTCTCTGTGTAGCTTTGCGCCTTTCCTGGGACTCACTTGGTAGCCCAGGCTGGCCTCGAACTCACAGCGATCCGCCTGGCTCTGCCTCCCGAGTGCTGGGATTAAAGGCGTGCGCCACCACCGCCCGGCTATTCGATCTTTTTGTGCTAGGTACTATGTTAACTGATTGGGATAAAATTCAGTGGCCATGTCTCCATTCTCAAGAAGTCCACGATTGAGGTGGTGATCAGTGAAAGTAATCCAAGTGAAACTGCTGTGGGATGGTCTGTATGTCAAATGTGTTGCTGATTGGTCAATAAATAAATCACTGATTGGCCCGTGGTCAGGCAGGAAGTATAGGCGGGACAAGGAGGAGAATAGATCTGGGAAGTGGAAGGCTGAGTCAGAGAGTCACTGCCAGCCGCCATGATGAGAAACAGCATGTGAAGATGCCGGTAAGCCACGAGCCATGTGGCAAGGTATAGATTAATGAAAATGGATTAATTTAAGCTATAAGAACAGTTAGCAAGACCCTGCCACGGCCATACAGTTTGTAAGCAATATAAGTCTCTGTGTTTACTTGGTTGGGTCTGACGGCTGTGGGACTGGCGGGTGAGAGAGATTTGTCCTGACTGTGGGCCAGGCAGGAAAACTCTAGCTACATGAAACAGAATAAGATGATATGTGTATTGGTCAGGATTCTCTAGAGGAACAGAACTGGTATAGTGTGTGTGTGTGTGTGTGTGTGTGTGTGTGTGTGTGTGTGTGTGTGTGTGCGCATGCGTGTGTATGTTTGTGTGTGTGTGTGTGTATGTTTGTGTGTGTGTGTGTGTGTGTGTATTAATACATATATGGGATTTATCAAAATGGCTTACAGGTTATGGTCTAACTGTTCTAACAATGTCTGTCTCCTGATGGAAAGTCCAAGAATTCCATACTAGTTCTGTCCATGAGGCTGGACATCTCAGCTGATTTTCAGTGCATGCTGGAATCCTGGAGGAATGACCTTGCCAGGGAGAGCAGGGGCAAGCAGGCAAAGAGAAAAGGCTTCCTTCTTCCATGTCCTTTATATAAGCTGCCACCAGCAGGTTTGGCCCAGGTTAAGGGTTAATCTTCCTACCTCAAAAGGTCTGAATTTAGACTTGATCTTCTCACTTCAAATGATTCAAACAAGAAAAATCACTCAGCTGAGAAGCTCCCATGGAATTGGACCAGGCCCTCTGGATAAGTGAGACAGTTGATTAGCTTGAACTGTTTGGGAGACCCCCGGGCAGTGGGACCAGGGCCTGTCCTTGGTACATGAGCTGGCTTTTTGGAACCTAGGGCCTATGCTGAGACACTTTGCTCAGCCTTGGTTCATGGAGGAGGGGACTGGATCTGCCTCAACTGAATCTACCAGGCTGGGCTGACTCTCCAGAGGAGACCTTGCCTTGGAGGAGGTGGGAATGAGGGGTGGATTAGGGGAGGAAGGCTGGGGGGTGGGAAGAGGGAGGACAGGGGAATCCGTGGCTGATATGTAAAATTAAATTAATTATAAAATAAAAATATTTTTAAACAAGAACAACCCTCAAATGTGTACCCAGCTACTGTGTACTAGTGTTTCCAGATATAGTCAAGTTAACAACCAAGAACAGCCACCAGAGTATAGCAATGCAGTAGAGGAAAGGATGTATTGGGTCACAGAAATTCTACATATTTCAGAAGAAGAACCCTGCCCCTGGTGTATGGAGGAGGCAACAAAGTGGAAAATAATAAAAACAAATTGTATTTAGAAACTATAGAGTTTAATGCACTCAGTGTAAAGTAGATACCTGGGGACAGAGAGAGATGAAGTTGGAAAAATAGGTGGAAGATTGCTTATGAAAGGATTTGTAACAAAAATGTCTACATTTCTCCAAATAGTTAATTAAATAGTGGCCAAAACTGTGAGGCTCAGAACTGCTATCAGATCTGTATACTAAAGAGCAATGTCGATTATGTACTCTGGAGTCAAGGATGTTATCAGAAACTTGTGGTGATATGTTGTGTACCCTAATAAAATTTGCCTGAAGACAGAGAACACAACGAGCCACTAGATTAAACATAGAGGACAGGCAGTGGTGGCACACACCTGTAATCCTAGCACTCAGGAGGCAGAGATCCATCTGGATCTCTGTGTTTAAGTCCACACTGGAATACATGAGATTGACTCAGTCTAGGAGAGAAAACAGAGCCAGGCAATAGTGGCACACACCTTTAATACCAGTACTGGGAAGCACACATGCCTTTAATCCTAGGAAGTGATAGCTGGGTGGACAAAGGTATATAAGGCATGAGGAGATAGGAACTAAAGGCTTTTCAGCAGAAGCATCCCTTTCAGTTAGCGACTTTTTCGGCTGAGGAAGCTCATTCAGCTAGAGGCCTATAGGCTGAGGCTTTTCAGCCTGAGGAGTCCTAGAGGAAAGAGGTAACTTGTTCCTTTGTCTCTCTGATCTTTCAGCATTTACACCAATATCTGGCTCCAGGTTTTTATTAAAAGACCATTTAGAAATTCAAGCAACCGAAACTGACTGTAGAGCCTGTGGAGATGGCTCATTGGTCAAGAGTACTTGCTGTTCAAGAGTGGGTGCTGAGGACCTGGGTACAGTTCTTAGCACCCGCACCTGGTAGCTCACCACTCCCTATAACTCCAGCACCAAGGATTCTAATGCCATTTTCTAGCCTACTAGGGAACTCACGTGCACAGATGTACACACAAACATAAATACATATACATAATTATAAATATTTTTAAAGAGACTGTAATGTAGACAAATTTCTAAACAGTCTTATTAAATAAGAAACACAGAGCCAATGCTGAAGATCTTTGCCTGGAAAAATGGGATACATTTTAACATCATGCAGTTAGTTGGCACTTATAAAAATATAATTTTGGTGGGGAGGATAGGAAAATAGATCATTTGGGCTTGAGATTTAAAAGACATTAGAGGATATATTTAGCATTAGATAAAGGAGTTGAAAAGGGATGCCTTCCATTCTACCATTGGTTGTAAGATCAAATATATATATATATAAAACTAAAAATGTTTTCAAAGAAAAACTAAAAGTTCATAGTCTTACATAGAGTAAAAATTATTACATATTGTCCAAGTAGATAAAAAAGATACTTTTCTACTTGCCTTAGTTGGGGACGAGATTAATAAACTGACAAGTAAATTTATGTCTTTTAACATTTGGTTGATCCAAGTCGTTCAGGCTGATGACTTCATGTTCTTGGACTGGACTCTCACCCAGTTCCTGAACCCCAGAGGGCTGACAGTTTACACAACATTTTCCAGTCTTCTCTGTTGGGACGTTGTCCTGCTTTTCCCTCCCTTACTCTCTGGAGCTTTATTCCAGCTCCTATCACTAGTATCTCTGTTGTTTGTGTGTTAATGTTAAGATACTTCCAGCTATTGTCTCAGAAGCCATTAGAAGCACAGAAAAGACAAACTGAATATTAAGAGTGCTTTGGGGGGTCAGGAGAGATGGCTCAGTGGTCAAGCTGCTTGCCAGGAAAGAGTAATGAACCCACATAAGTGCTGGGCGGATGTGGTGGACCCCCTGTAATTCCAGACTCAGAAAACAAAGATGGGTCCCCAGAATAAGCTGTCAAGCTCTGGGTTTGATGAAGAGACCCTATCTCAATGAATACTGTAAAAGAACAATCAAGGATGAGTCTTAATACACATGCGCATGCCCTCCCACACACCATATCCACACACATATTCATACATATGCATATTACACACACACACACACACACACACACTCATACATGTACATGTTTAAAAATGGGAAAAAGAATAAAAATAATTCCTTTGGGTGCCCTAAAGTGAATATATTAAGCTGGCAGACCACACCAAAATGAATTTTACTATGCGGGTTAAATATTGGTCATCCACACAATTGAAACGACAAGCCCTTGTTTCACTGCTTACAGACACTTGGAAAAATTATTTTTTTATATATTAAAATCACACACAAAAACACATTGTTGAGCATCTGAGCTCTTTGAAAATTTGAAAATTAGACTTGGTTACTCTACAGCTCACTGAGGAAACTGATAGCAATAGGAGCCATAGGCTGACATGAATGTTACTGGACTTGACAACCTGAGTTTCTTCAAACACAAGTGGCACCTTTATACACACTCAAACACACACACAGATACACATAAAATAAACAAAGTATCAGCATGTAAATATACATATAATACACATATTTGCTGGATATTAGTGCCATAATGACCGTATTTTCATTTATTAGCTGTTTTTCTGTTTACTGTTTATCTCTGGTATCTATAAACATATCTGTTACATGGAGACAATCATTGAATATTTGTTGAATAAACAAACACCAGAAGCATTAAGGCTTCAAGCTGTAGTCCCAAACTCATCATTTCTTCAGGTGTATTTTTAAAAACTCAGCTAAAATCCATGATGTGAAAAGTTGGAATTTTATCATTTCTTAAGCACTAATCCACATTTCAAAGAAAATGCTAAAAAGGAAGTCAGGTACCAAATTGGGCTAGCGGCAGAGACATCCAGGAAAAGGGGGACCATGGGAATAAAAACAGGTGTGAGGGTCAAAAGTGAAGGAAAGATAAACAGTGAGTATGATGGAGTTTCCACCTTCTGAGGTGCCAGTTGTAGCCTGAATGTTTAGGTTATTGCATCCTTTGTCCTAAGGTCCTGCAATAGACGTGTACTCCTGTGCAGTCTACCTGAAGGGCTCTGGTCAAGTGTTCTACAGCAGTTTTAGTTTTAACTAGAGTTAATTGAGAAGGAAAAGTCCTCCCATCCTTGACGTTGGCATTGTGGGATCCGTCCCCACCCTCAAACCCCAAATCATTTGTTTTATGAAGAGGGTGTAAACATTCTGTTCTGCATTGTAACAAAAGCTAGATTTCCTTGTGAGGATTTGCTGATTACGTCTGGCCAGATGGCGTCTACATCCTGCATTTCCTCCCTGGGCTGAGCTTTGATGATCCTCAGCTGCACAGGCCCCATGGTCCGCTCAACCTTTTCCCAGGGTGCTGTCAACTGCACAAAATGATTTTTTATGGATCAAGCCCTGGAAAAGTTATTTTATTTAATGGTGTCCAAAAGAATTAAAAAGAATACAAGAACAATGAATCCAAACAAACCTTTACAGAATTCAAATTTAGTCTAGGATGACCTATTTTGTATTTGTTTTGTTGTTGCCTTTTGGCGTTTTTAATGTCTTGGACTAACAAGATGGCTCAATGGGTAGCAGCACTTGTTGCCAAGCCTAATAATCTGAGGACCTGAGTTCGAACCCTGGGAATCATATGATGGAAGAAGAGAACCAATTCGCACAAGTAGTCTTCCTACTTCCATATATCTGCCTCAGTACTCAGTGTGCACGCACGCGCGTGCGCGCGCACACACACACACACACACACACTACAATAAACATTTTGCAGATAATAAATATTTTATATGTACAGTGCTTGGCAAAGTGCCTTGTTACATATTTATTAGTGTTTTTAAAATTTTTTAATTTAAAATTAAATTTTATTTTTTGTATGTTGGTGTTCTGCTTGCATGTATGTCTGTGTACTACTTGCATGCCTGGTGCCCATGAAGGCCAGAAAAGGGAATTGGATCCCCTGGAATTAGAATTACAGATGGTTGTAAGCTGCCATATGGGTGCAAGGAATCAAACCTCAGTCTTCTGGAAGAGTAGCCAGTGCTCTTAACAGCTAAGTCATCACTGTAGCCCTAGTATTTATGATCTTTACTATTATGCATCATTAAAAATAATTATTGATAGCTGACCTATTTTGTTTACAATTAATGAATATGTATTATTTATATGTAGTATCTATCCACACGTACAATTAATATACTTGATGTATGCTCACTGACTGACAGAATAAATTGTTTTTTAGAAAAGTGTTGTAGTTTGTTGTTTGCTCTTTTGGGGGAGCCTGCCACCCAGCTCCTAAATAAATCACACAAGGAGGCTTATTCTTAATTATCAATTATGCCCAGCCTTAGCTTGGCTTGTTTCTTGCCAGCTTTCCTTAACTTAAATTATTCCATCTACCTTTTGCCTCTAGACTTTTCCCATTCTCTTACATCTGAAAATCTTACTCTTATTCTGTGGCTTGCTGTGTAGCTGGGTGGCTGGCCCCTGGAGTCCTCCTCCTTCTCTGGCTACTTCTTTTTCTCACTCCTCCATCTCTTTTCTTCTTCCTCCTCCCAGATTTCTCCTTCTATATATTCTCTCTGCCTGCCAGCCCTGCCAATCCTTTTTTGTAGACAAATTTCTAAACAGTCTTATTAAGTAAGAAACACAGAACCAAATACAGAGGTGTAAGCTGTAGAGATCGGAGCAATAGCCACCAACTAACCTTAGCTTACCACCTCTCTGTAGCTTCCCAAGAGAGACTGTATGGTTCCTTGTTGCTAGAGTTTTCCTGCCTGGCCCACAGTCAGGACAAATCTCTCTCACCCGCCAGTCCCAAGCCGCTCAAACCCGATCAAGTAAACACAGAGACTTATATTGGTTACAAACTGTATGGCCGTGGCAGGCTTCTTGCTAACTGTTCTTACAGCTTAAATTAATCTATTTTTATTAATCTATACCTTGCCACGTGGCTTGTGGCTTACCGGTACTTTACATCTTCCTTATCCTGATGGCGGCTGGCAGTGTCTCCCTGACTCAGCCTTCCACTTCCCAGCTCTATTCTCCTCCTTGTCCCGCCTATACTTCCTGCCTGACCACGGGCCAATCAGTGATTTATTTATTGACCAATCAGCAACACATTTGACATACAGACCATCCCACAGCAGTTCCTTTCTGCTCATAGCTACCACAACAGTATTATTTCACAGTCCTAAGAATGGTAGTTGAGTGAGAACCGGAAACAGGAAGAAATTACTGAATAGCCTGCAGTGACAAAGAAAATACCTTGATAAAGTCTGTGCTTGCATTTCAGAAACCCTAGGCCTCATACATTATTTTTATAGTCTTTAATAAACCAAGTGTAAGATAAAAAGTAAAAAAATATTTCAGATGCCAGACCATGACATGACTAATATGACTACAAGTTCGATTGTAATGTCTAACTACTAACTTTCATTTCTTTATATCCTAATAGTTGGTAATAATAACATTCAAGGATTAGCAAATTGCATTACATTGTTAAATGAATGATATAAGTACAATATCCTGAACAAGATTAGAAAATATATATATAGCATTTTCTAACAATATCAATCTCAATATATATAATTTGTATACAATACATAAAAATCCAATCCAATGTAAAGTATTTAAAACTAGTAACTGTCTTTTAAAAGTAGATTCAATAGTCTACCTTTTATCTATATCATATCTATATCCTCTCTTTTCTTTTCAGAGTAGATTCAATAATCTACCCTCTATTCTATAATTTCTATATATCTTCTTTTTTTTTCAAACAAGAACCTTAAATCTAATCTCCCTTGTTTAGCCCTTTTCCTAACCATTAACACATTTTCTTGCCTTGCTATTGGCCATTCAGCTCGTTATTAGACCATCAGGTGTTTTAGACAGGCACAGTAACACATCTTCACAGAGTTAAACAAATGCAACATAAACAAAAGTAATAAACCTTAAAATAATATTCTACAACAGAAAAGTCTGTTTTTTCCATCTTATTCCTTTTGTTTTTTCTGCCTCAACTATCAGGAGTCACTTGTCCCTTGAGCCCAGTTAGCATGCATTTTCAGACATGAGATGCCTGGCCTTGCAACATTCTCTCCTCCCTGCTTTCTCCAGAATCATTAAGGAACGTTTTTCGATTCCAGAATTATTCCTCTTATCCCTTCCACCCAATTCCTCGATCCTTGTGAGAGATGATGTCGTCTATCTCCTTTTGCTTCCTTAAGTGTTTTCTTTTGGGAACTTGTTGCTGTGATACTTCATTCTGAGAGGGGGCCTACGTAACATCTCACTCCCCAGAGTGCAGCAAAAACCAGCAGGTTGTCATCTCACAGGAAGTTCTTATGGGCTTTAAGAGAAAACCTCAGAATTTTACACTCTGAAAAGCATTCACATATCAGCACACACTCACACAAAAAAACTGAAACCAGACTAAACATGGCATCTCACCCAACTGTCTCACCAAGTCATTGTACTGGTACCTTGAATGAATCCACCATCCCTCCTTCCCTCTATCTTGCTACCAAAGAACCAGACAATTACTTTCAGTTATTCTACAAAAGGGAGGTTCATGGAAGTAATTTCTATCAACCCTTCCCACAAAAGAGTAAAAATAACCCTTTATGTTTATTTATCTTATTTGTTTTTGGTGCTAGGGATTGAACCCATTTATGAGGCAAGTGCTCTACCACTGAACTACATTCCCAACCACTGTGATTTTTATTGTTTAAAGAATTGCCTTCACTATCATCAGCATCTTTATTGCAGAAGGAGATGCTGACCTCTCCCTAAGCGAGCATGTATCATTCCTGTGTTAGAAAAGCAACTCTTAGCTTTGAAATAACATTGGCTCCCATCATTCTCAGCTCCACACCCCCACACACAGTAAAGTGACTGCTGTGAACAAATTTGGGCATGTGGCTTGCTGTTCAGCTAGGCTAAGGGTACGCTTCCCGATTGTGTGGGGCATGCCCCTGTATTCCACCAAGGGGTGTTTCAGCTCTGGTTTTACCAAGCTGGTAGAAAAGCTTGTCCATTTCTAAGAAAACTGTAAGACAAAAATCTTGTGAATGTAATTTTGTGCTTCACTTACAAAAATGTCATCGTAACAATTTTGTAAAGTGTTAGAAAATGTTGGGGGAAGTGTCAGGAGCAAACAAACTAATATCTAACAGCTGAAAAATCCTCTGTGTCTGCATTTCTAAAGGCTTGACTCATGTGCAGAAGTTTGGAAGATACTAATACTTGGAATCCATCTCCAACAATTCTGCTTTATGTGGTGAGGTGCAGCATGTCCCCAGAACCAGGGTTTCAGCACAAAGCTCCAGGCAATTCTGTCTGAAGCAACAATTGCGTGTGTGTGTGTGTGTGTGTGTGTGTGTGTGTGTGTGTGTGTGTGTGTGTGCATGTGCCTCTATGCTGGCATGCATGTGCTTGTATTCATGTGTGTCTGTGTGTATGCACATTCCTGTGTTCACAGGTATGTATGTGCCTCTATGTGTTTGCTTGTGTGTGTGTGTGTGTGTGTGTGTGTGTGTGTGTGTGTGTGTATTTTTTCAGAATCTGAGCAAAAATTTACTTACACTCCTTTCCTTGGACTACTAAAAGACACTGCCTCTTTGTGTGAGAATATACATTTGGTTGTTACACCTACGGGGAATGTTTGGTTTATGCTACTGTTCAAGTAAGTTGTTTATGGATTTCTTTCTCTGTGTCCTATTTATTATTGAAAGCATGGTTTTAAAGCTTCATACTACTATTGCATTGACCTCAGAGTCTCTTTGAAGATCTACTGATTATGACCTGGTCAAACATATAATGTGTTTACAGTTGTATTTAGGATAGGTATATTATGTACAATTATGGCCTGGTTATTGTTTCATTTGTAAATAAAGCATGACATAAGTAAATACAATTTTCTGTCAAGTTAATGGGGGTGGGACTTGTAATGGCTATTCTTCATTGTCAACTTGACCACATCTGGATTAACTAAAACCCAAGCAGCTAGACACACCTGTGAGAGATTCTTCCTGATTTGATCATTTGAGATAGGAAGACCCACCCTAAATCTGGGCCACACCTTCTTATGGAATCCTTATAAATGATGTGGAAGAAGAAAGCTTTTGCCTGCTTGCCATCATGCACATTGGCAAGTTCATATATCCTACTTCAGGACCATACCATGTAAGTCACTCTAATAAATCATATATACATACATACATACATATATATATATATATATATATATATATATATATATATATATATATATGTATGTTCTGTGGTTGGAAATCTTAAACCATTTATCCTGAAAATGGAGACTTTCTGTCAGTATCCAGAAACTTTGCAGACCAAGAAAGACAGGAATCATTTAACATAAGGTACTGAAAACACATGTCACTTAAAATATTATCCCCAGAGACAATTAGGGACTGATAAAGTCTAATAATAACAACTGTTTTTAGAGTTGTCTTCCCTAGTAGTTTACTGAAATGCTTTAAACAATTGCATTAACTTCATCAGGTAATCCATAGATCTCCATTTTGTATGTGTGTGAGTTCTGATAAAATCGGTGTTTTTTTATATTTCCTAATATTGCTTTATGCTCCTTCTGTCCCTTGCTGAGGAGTCTTCACATTTGGAAATGATGTCACTGCTTCCAGATCACATAGACCACCCACTGTTGGGAGCTAAATACCTACACTGGGGAGTGGAGGGGGGCACTCGGACGTATCTGCAGAAGTGGGGCTGCATAATGGCACAGTTGTGAGGAGGCTTTCAGCATCTTTGGATCTAGGGGACATAGTGGTGTGAGCTTTAAAGCTAGGTTCTGCATCAGCAACACCACGAGGATCCTCAGCAGCAAAAGTTCCTGGGATCCCTCTGCTGCTCTTTTCTCGTGCCTGGGAAGTCACAGCTGAGGATGTTGGTTTCTGCACTGAGTCCTGCTGCTCTGTGGATGGGATGACATGGGGTAAAATGAAATTGCTGTTCCTCCTCCTTCCATGCAATTATCCCTGGGTTTATTTTTATTACTAAATTTTTGTAGCTTTTTTTAAATGGACTCCAGGGCTCTCCTGTAGCCAGTTTCATCTGTTCACACTGGCTAAATTGTTTTTTGTTGTGGTGGTGGTTATTTTGTTTGCTTGGTGGTTCGAGGTGTGTTTTTTGTGTGTGTGTAAGAAAAGACCTACTTTTTAATTCACCATCTTGCTAGTGCTTTTGCTACTGACTCTTGATTTGATTGTCTCATAATTCTGTAAGGATTCATGTTAACTTGCAGAAATACACCAGTGCAAGCTATTTCTTTCTGATAACAACATAATTGAAATTATGCTTTTGATAGGCAAACCACTCTTATCCATGTAAAATTTTATAAAGCCAAATAGTGTAGCTTATTTATTTGTTCATCCACTCATTAATTCTTGACCAGTACAGCATTACCAGGTTTTTCATATAATGTCGCAATTGCAAATTTCCCCTTTCATGTATATGCATATTTACATTTCTTTCCCCTGTGTGTGTAAGTGTGTGACTTTAGTTTTGTTTTGTTTTTTTAAGAAGAGATTTAGTTTCAGTGAATTGAGAGGAATAGAGACTTCCCATATAGTACTTGTCTCCTCCACCCTGAGACACAAACCCACCCCTGTAAACTCAACCCGACAATACAGACTCTTTACAACTGACAGATCTACAAATCTACATTGACACGTCATAATCACACAAAGCCTGGGGTGCACATTACTAGTGTTCATTCCCTTTTTGTACATTCTATGGGTTTGGTCAAAAACGTGATTACACAATGAAGTGGTTTGAGTCACACATGTCCCCCATAGGCTCAGATATTGGACACCTGATCTCCAGCTGGTGGTATTGTTTGGAGAGTTTTAGGAGGGGCATCCTTGATGGAGGAAGGACATCACTGGAGTGGACTTTGAGAATTTAAAGACCTCTTCCAGTTTGCTCTCTGCTTCTTCATGCTGTGATTGCATTTAAAGATGTGAGCCCTCAACTTCCTGACCCTGCCACTTGCTACTCTCTATACCTTCCTGCTGTGATAGAGTCTTATTCCTCTCAAATAGTAAGTCCAAATAAACCCTTCCTTCTGTAAGTTGCGTTGGTCACAGTGCTTTATTGCAGCAACAAAAATATAACTACTACACACATATTGAACACCACGGTATGACAAAAATTAGTTTCATTTCCCTGAAAGCCCTCTGACCCCTGCTTGCACATCTGTCTATCTTTCTGGCTCCTAGGACAGACAGTATCAGGCCTTTCCCAGCGGTTTTTCCTCTGTGAGCATATACCTTTCACAGACTGGCTTCTATCACCAGGAACACTCATTTTCCTTTTCTCCATGTCTTTGTGCTGCTTAGTTCTTCATTACTTTTCATAACTGAGACATATCCTATTGGCCAGATAGACCACACACACTTGGCTTATGTACTCACTTACTAAAGCAAGACAGGTTCAAGTCTTGGTAACTATAAATAAAGCTCTGATAAGGATTTACATTCACATTTTTGTATGGGTAGAATTTTTCACCTCTTCTGGGGGGATCCCATGGAGCATGGTTACTGAAATGAGTAATCAAAGTATGTTTGGTTTTATGAGGAGCAGCCAGCATGTCTTCCAGAGTGACTGCCCCAGTCTGTATTCTCAGAAATGATACATGAGAAGTCCTGCTCCTCTGCATTTTCACCAACACTACACATTGTCAGTGTTCTGAATCTGGATCATTGTGGCAGATGTGGAAGTAGTGGCTTGTCAGTTGCTCTAGACTGCTTTTCTGTTGCTGTGATAAAATATTCTGACTAAAAGTAAATAATGGAGGAAATGATTTGTCTTATACTTCTATGTCAGAGTCCATCATGGCAGAAACTCAGGGCATGGACCCAGAGAAGAAACCATGAAGAGAAATGCTGCTTGCTGGCTCACTCTAGCTTGCTCACTAGTTCATTCTAAGCTAGATTCCTTGTCTAGCTCAGCACCATCTGTCTAGTGATGCTGACAATGGGCATCAATACACAATCAAGACGATTCTCACATACATGCCCACAGACCAGTCGTTTCTGGATAATTCATCAACTGATGCTCTCCTGTCAGATGACTATAGAAGGCACGAAGTTGATAATGAAAACTAACTGGGACATTAGCATTCTGGGTCTGGATCATTCTAAAAAGTGTGAATAGGTATCGCCATATTATCACTAATACTATATCTTGTCAATGTTTTGGATCCAGACCATCCGAGTAAGCACAAAAAGGGATCTGATTCTTAAACAGCATGTCAAGCCACAATAAAAACTAACTTTACTGATTCATGTTACCCTACTTTTACTTTACAATGCTAGGGTTTTATTTCTGTGTTTTAACTGAGTTACTTTCTGATTTATATAGGGAAACATAAGAAAAAACATTTGATTTCATGGTCTGACCATTTAATGATTTCTGAGGCATAAAAATTAATTTATTCTCTACTGGGTGAGAGATGTCAGACAATTTGATTTAGTGGCCTTTTTGTTAGGTCTGCTGAAATCAATGGGGGAAACTTTTCATGCTTATTCCCAAGAAGAAAGCAAATGGGAAACTAGATCAGCACTTTGCAAGGAAGACAATGTGTATACACTGAGTTTTGTCTTGTGTATATAATTCTGGGACTAGGGTTACAAAATCTCTCTCCCTCTCCCCCTTCTCTCTTTCTCTCCTCCTCCACCCTTTCTCTCTGTATGTGTGTAACTGAGAAAAGCTTTCAGCTTTCAGCATTTGTGAAATATTTTCCTACACTAGAGAGTATTTATATGTTAGATTAAAAAAACTCCCTAAATTAAGGTCTGTTTTGATAAGAAAGTAACAAATAAAGACCCAGTTCTAATATCCACTGAAAACAAAGGCATGCAATTTCAGTTATTTAAATTGTGCAACCATTTGAAGGAGGACAAGGTGGAGGAATGAAGACAGGGAAGAAGAGGTGCAGGAGGAGGAGGAAGAGGAAGAGGAGGAGGGAGTACATCTCAACAAATCCGTGGTTAAGAGTTATCCAGCCCCTGAACTTGGTTTCTTTAAGGATTGATACAGTTCTGAACTGGCAGTTTCATTGAGTGATTAAGAGCACTGGCTGATTTTCCAGAGGACATAGATTCAATTCCTTGGTGGCTCAAAACCCTCTGTAAGTCTAGTAAGTCCCAGGGAACCCAATACCTGTTTCTATCCTCTGTGGGCCCAGACATTCACATGGTGCACAAACATTCAGGCAAACATTCATATACATAAAATAAAAAATACATAAAATAACAAATAAATGTATATTTTAAAAACAGGTTAATATTTTAGACAAATTAATGTAGCTTCATAATTTTAGATTAAAAAATTCCCCAGAAAGATGTCATTTCTTTGTGTTAATCAATACAGAGGAAAGTAATACCTTTGTAAGGTTTTGATTTGTTTTCTCTTGACAGCATCTGTTCCCTGAGTTTCCTCTGCTTCTTGCAATGGATGTTTCTACCCTTGTCATCAGCCCTTCCACAAACCTAGCTGCTCCTGAGCTCCATTAGTGTTATCTGCCGCCCTGATGATGTGCAAGAAACGTTCCTGACATTTTAGTAACTGCACAGTTGATTTTGCTTGAGCAAATAAAATATATGTTAACATACATATAATACACATTGTAGATTTCCTTCATATATGTTCTTTGAAGGCCCTTGTGTCTTATGATGCCTACAGTATAGAAATCATTTCCTCCCTTGTTTTGGAGTAACTCTCTACAGATTGTTTCCCTGCATGTTCAGATATCTCACGGGCAGAGGCCATGACTACCTTTGCTGAAGATGATCTTTGCAAAGGTCTTTGTGTAGCAAACAGCCTTGGAAGATAGCGCTTCTCTCTAGAGCAGAAGATAGATTTGTGTACAGTCAGCATAGTAAAGATAATGGCTTCCTCTGTAATAAATTTCACATCACTTCCCTGCTGCACCTTCTAAAAGATACAAGTCTGTCTAATTCTTGGTTTCTTGACTCTGATTAAAACTCCCTCATGTGAACAAGATTGTCTGGCCCCTTTTACATGGGTCTCTCTATGAATAGGTTGGCGAGGGGAACAAATGCCACCATGAAGGTCACAGTGCTTGCTTTGCTGTAATAAATAGCCCTTTGTCTCTGACTTAAGAATCTTGGGTCTTTTGCCAGGACCCATGAAACCATGACAGTCTGATTTGTTAATGTACAAGCAGGATGACAATTTGTATCTCACAGTAACCTTCCAACTTTTCAAAGCTATCAGGGAGCCAACCAAAGTCCTTTCACAGAAATATTGAAAAGAGGGAGAAAGCATAAGTAGTTAGTGAGACTGAATTTTAGATTTACATGTAAGGAAAGAGAGCTCTATACCTGGACAGAAGTTTACCAATTATTCAGTGGGAAAAGCAGAGAAAAGTACAACAAAATCTTGAGAGATAAACATGTACCAAGACATTTCCTGTACACATTGAAAGAACCATTGAACCTATTCTGTAGGGTTTGTGGCTCCAAAGGTCAGGAAGCTGAGCTGCTTCTTTGTAAGTCCCCACAGCACAGTTACACATGGACCTTAATGAACATCACTCCACTGGAGCACTGTTGGTTACTGGAGAAAATTGACCCCAACTTCTCACTTATCTCAATGGGTGGTTGAGGATGTCCTTTTGTGCTTATCAGAGGATTCTGCAACAGGCCAGGGATCTGGTTTTCAAGAAAGTAAAATAGTCTGAGAGGCTCCTGAAGTAACAAGGAACAAGTATTCTTAACAATTCTTCCCTGGTGAACTGAATTCATCAGCTCAGGTCGTGGAAGTGAAGGTGTTGTTTAGAGGATGGTGAGAATGACATCAGAGGACTGAGTAGGGGTGGTGGTGGTGGTGGTGGTGGTGGTTGTTTAAATTCCAGAAGCAGACAAACTCATCAAAGTGTACTGTCAACTATGATCAAGAGGAACACTGAGTAACTATGCAGCACTGAGTTATTGTTCAGGTTCAAAATAAATCTGTTTCAAAAGTGTACAAATCAGTGTGTAACCAAGGGCATGTAAAAGATAGTTCTGCTGTATTTAAGAATAAATATTATTTAATCAGAATTATAAGCCCACTTTTAAGAAAAAAGGGGGTGTCATTTAGATCTGGAATATAATTGTCCAAGGTAGCTGGTCAGTTACATCAGTGGAGTACATGATCCTAGCCACATAAGTAGTATAGAAGATCAATGTTATCTGAGAAGATACTCAGAAAATTAGGGAAGCATGAGTACAAAAATTAAAATTAATGCCTGTGTGTAAATTGGCAGGAGGCTCAAGGAAACCAATACCATTCCCTGTTCCTCACCTACCCAAGGAATAGAAGACAAAATAAGAATGATTTGAAGCCAAAGCAGTCTTGTGCTGGAAGGTGCTACACATGATACTGGAGGAGAAAAATAATTGTCACTCTTACAATAGTGCCGTGGATGTCATAGGAGTAGCCAACTACTTATGGTTTAGGATCCAACTCTTTAAGATGAAACTCATATCTATCATTGTTATCAGGGCCAAAAATCTGAGGCTGGGCAGGTAGTTGGCCCTAGAGCAGTGGTTCTTAACCTTTCTAATGCTATAAACAACCCTTTAGTACAGTTCTTCATGTTGTGATAACCCCCATTCATAAAATTATTTTTGTTGCTACCTCATAAGTATAATTTTGCTACTGTAACAAAATGTAAATATCTGCTGGTCTTAGGTGACCCCTGTGAAAGGATCATTTAGCACTCCAAAGGGGTCACCACCCACAGGTTGAGAACTGCTTCCTTCCCTAGAGGATAACCTACTACTCTTATACTGCTAAGTAGACATAGCATTTAGCAACTCTTACTGGTTTATTGCTATACCTACAGATTAGTGATTCCCTCAACATTCATGAGAGAGGTGTCTTTCTGTGGTAGATGACAAATAACAAAGAGACCCACAACTTGTCAAGGTGTAAAGAATAAGAAGCTGTAGAATACTTAGAATAGCTTGAATGGGACCTCTATATCCCAAGAGTCAGATGAAAGACTGTAAGGGCCAGAGTCAGTGGATGACTACAAGGAAACAGTGTCTTTGGGTCACAACAGAGCAGTTGAACATATGAACTAACAGTGGTTGTGACAGTATACATAAAGCCTGCACACAAAATTCTGCCGGACCAAATTCCAGCGTGGGGAGGGCAGGTGGGCACATCCCAAGCTAAGGAGCTATTAGGGAGGGAGACTCAGTTTTCTTCTGTAGTGTGGACACTGCTAAGTCAGCCACATTCTAGTTCACATCCACATACCCAAGAGCATATAGGTAGCACAGATCGGACCCAATGGGTTTCAAAAAAAAGTGGACACAAGTGAGGAAGGAGGACTAATCTTGGAGGAGAGAGTAACTGGATGTGATCAAAATGCATTGCATGAAATTCTAAAAGGATTAATAAAAATGTAAATGCAGTTATGAAGTACATCACTAGAAGGCTGTGTGACTTCTTATCTGTAATTGGGCAAAACAGCATGACAAACTTCTTGCTTTGCTTAGAATAATCTGCAGGGTTTACTTGGCCTCACAGTGAGCCTTGCCTAATCCTCGCCATGAGTGATCTGAGTATCCATCTTGGTGGGGAATTACTACTTATGGTCAGGAGGCTGTTCTGCAGATCTCTTGGGATGTTGTGGTCACAGGACTAACACTCACATTAATAGCCATGCTAATGAATTTTGTTCTAACTCTCAAGATTGGAGACCAATGATATGACACTTTGCCACCAAGCCTGAGAACCTACAACTCATCTCTGGAACCCATATGGTGGAAGTTGAGAACTGTCTCTTAGAACTTGTCATCTGATATCCACACATGTGCTATGTACACGTATACCCAATACCATAGATAAATAGATAATTAAATGAAAGGGAAGTTTTAAAAACATTTAAAGCTAGATTGCTTTTCTCCCTCCCTCCTTTTCCCCTCCATCTCTTTCCTTTTTGCCTCAGGAGACAATATTCACTTTTGTGTGTCATTTTACAACCTTGTTATATCAGTCACTGTGTTTCAGTTTCCCTTATACTTTGTTTGAAAAAGCTTCACCGTCCTTGTTTGCTCATTGTGTTCAATAAACCCTTAGCGTGACTTTCCTCCAGAGGAAAGCCATGTTTTTCAACCTTTGAAAATTCTATCCTGGCATTGTTGAAAGGTTAAAGCAATAGTATGCTGCTTTAATCTATAGATTTATGGCTAAAGGTTTTTTAATAAATATAAACAGCCTACACATTTGGTTGACCATGTGCATTTTTGTGGACTCTTCTGACTTATTGGCCTTCAACCTTATTTCAAGCTCTTCATAAAGTACAGTATTTTATGTGGCCTCTAAGACTTTAGTATTCTACCTTGTCATATAAGTCCTTTGCATTTTAATGTTGAAAATAGGTTTTAGGACATTGGTACATAGAAATTCTATATATGCATGCTGCCTAGTTTTTGCAGGTCACTAAAAAATAAGATGTTTTTCTCAAAACTCTCAAAATTTTTATATTTTGGTGTTTTATAAAGCTGTCTATCTCTCTTATAAAATTTTTGCTTAAAGAATCCAGATATTACCATTATAATCCATGCTATAAGTAACTAATACAATTTTGAAAGATATGACATTCAAATCAGTGTGGGTAAAGTTATTATTTTGTAGGGGGGCTGTGCCATGGTATTCATGTGGAGATCACAGACCTGGTATGGTGACCTACACCTATAATCACAGAATTTGGGAGATGAATGTAGGTGGATTACCAAAGTTCAAGGCTAACCTAGACTACAGAGAGACCATACAAGTGAACACAGTGCTAGTCTTCCAAGATGCTAGAGTTTATAAAATGACTCTGTCTCATTAGCCTGACTACCACTAGTTAAAACAATACAATTGTGAATGGGGACAAAAATCACTTCTGGAGCCTCAGAAGTCTTAATGAAGCAATAGTAAACCCCCAACAAATAAGAAATGTTTGAAGTACCTTGGCAGAGAGAAGAAAGTAAAAGAAGCTGAGAGAAATGAAATCCTTCAATGAATCTATCATGTAAGGATGAAGTCCCAGCAGAGGACTATGGTCTATGAGAGGGACCAGAGGATCACACATTCACTAAGGCTCTCATATACATACTATTAGGAAGGGCAGGAGTATTAGTCAGTTCAGAGATAGATAGCTCTCCTCTGCCAGGTAGGGATGACACTTGCATAGGTAGTCATAGAGTGAGGCTTATTAACACAGATGGGGACAATGTTTAGGACCCTCCAGAAACCCATTATCATTTTTTCTAGTTGCTACTAAGTGTAATTTCTAAACTGCCATATAATTCCATACAATTTTGGATAAAGTCTTATTCAACCATGTTGAAGAGATTAATAAACCAACAGGGCACAATTTCCATGTTGACCAGCAAGACCAGAAGCTGAGCTGAGAAGAAATTAAGCCAGTGTGACTCCCGAGGACATGTGTAGATGCCTGTGATCATGGTGTCCTTATGAGAAAAAGCCTTGGGCAGCAGCACATGTTCTACTCAGGAAGAGTGAAGGGACAATAAGAGAAGAGCAAGTGCGTGAGTAAGAAAGATGTCAAAAGCCTTTGCTCAGTTACAACAGCTGAGAGGACTTTTCAGTTTTACAACTTGTTTTAGTCAGGGTTCTCTCGAACAGTGGTTCGCTTGACCCCACAGGTGGCACACATCAAATATCTTGCTTATTAGATATTTACATTATGATTCATAACAGTAGAAAAATTACAGTTATGAAGTAGTAAAGAAATAATTTTATGGTTGGGGGTCACAACATGAGAAACCATATTAAAGGGTCACAGCATTGGGAAGATGGAGAAGCACTGCTCTAGAGGAACAGAAATAATGGAATGATAATATATTAAAGGGGATTTATTAGACTGGCTTACATGGTGTGGTCTTGGTAGCCCAACAATGACCATCTCACACGGGAGAGTCTGAGGATCCAGTAGTTGCTTGGTCTATGAGGCTGGATGTCTCAGCAGCCCTAATCTGGCACCAAAGGCCTGGTGGATTCCTGGGAGCTACTGTATTCAGTCTAGATTGGAATCCCACAGAAGCTGACTCTAGTATCAGCAAAGGAATGCTTCAGCAACAGAATAAATGAACTTGCCAATGAGAGTAAGGGCAAGCAGGCAGAAAGAAAGTTTCCCTTTCCATGTTCTTTTATCTGGACTGCCACCAGAAGGGACTGCCTACATATAGGGTGGGCGTCTTGATTCAAATAACCAAGTCAAGGAAGTCCCTGACAGGGATGACCAGTGGCTTGAGTTTTTGTTGATTCCAGATCTGTCAAACTGGCAATAAAAACTAACCATCACACAGGTCATTAACAAAATCCAAACACCCCTTAGAAAAAGGACCCTATAATAACATGGAAAGTGTATAGCTTACTACCTTTCTAAGACCATTCCTAAATGGACATCTGACTATAAGTCCCAGCTACTATACCCCACAAAGCAGAGACAATTACCTAATATTTCAAGAATTATTAGATTTAACACCAGCTCATTTGATGCCACTGTGCTGAGGAGAAAGCCAGCCACAATCTCTTGTCCCACTCGGTCTCTTCAGAGGACCTTTGTCAGCACTCTCTGATGTCAAGAAATCCATCATCATGTTTTTCTAGTTGGTACTAACCATCACTTATAGACTACCATATAATTCCATACAATTTGGGATAAAGTCTTATTCTACCTTTTAACATCTGGAATGGCATATTTGTTCCTGTATTTTTTTTTTCCAGCAGACACATGGTGACTATTATATACAAAGAAGTCTAGTGTTGGGCACTGTCTGCTGCTCTTTTCTGATATCCCTGCCCTTTCTGCTTCAAAACTGCCATGTTTAATTCCACTGTGTTTCAGGAGCTCTTGGTTCAGGTTATGGCCCACTGATGGGCTCTCAGCCTCTTATGGCTTTGTCATTTGACCTTGCCTATAGTCTCCTACCAGTCTCTACTTTCTAAACCCAGTCATCAGCCTCCTAAGATTAAAGTGTAGTCTCTAGGAAAATACTCTGCACCTCCCAACATGGTAGTGAAGTTACTCTAATGAAAAACAATTTATCCCTGAGTACAGATTCCCATGTAGTACTCTCAAATGATGGCTGATTCCTCTACCTCAGACCTACTTGCTACACAGGTATGGGTATCTGTGGTGGTATTGTGTTCCCCAAAATATTGGGCACCCTAATAAACTTATCTGGGGTCAGAGAACAGAAAAGCCACTAGATACTTACAATAGGCAGTGGTAGCACATGCCTTTAACCCTAGCATTCCAGAGGCAGAATCCATGTGTTCAAGGATACAGCCAAGCATGGTGACTCACGCCTTTAATCCCAGAAAGCAAACCTTTAATCCCAGAGAGTGGTGGTAGAAAGTAGAAAGATATATAAGGCATGGAGACCAGAAACTAGAAGTATTTGGCTGGTTAAGCTTTCAGGTTTTGAGCAGCACAGTTCAGCTGAGAGCCATTCGGATATGAGGACACAGAGGCTTCCAGTCTGAGGAAACAAGATCAGCTGAGAAGTTGGCCCGTGAGGTTAGCTGTGGCTTGTTCTGTTTCTCTGACCTTCCAGTGTTCACCCCAATAACTGGCCTCAGGTTTGATTTAATTAATAAGACCTTCTAAGATTCCTGCTACAGGTGTCTGAAGGTGCCTTCACTGCATCTTTCCCCTAAACCCACCAGTACTAACATCCCATGGCATCCTGCTGAGCAAAGTGGCACATACCCATAAGTCCAGAGCTTTGGAGTCTAAAATGGGAGAGATCAGAAGTTCAGGACCAACCTGGGTTTTAAGAGAACTTGTTTCTAAAAGGAGTTTCAGGACATCAGGATATGTCATCATTCCCTTCCCAATGCTCAGCCCTCTCCATTCTTCAACAAAATGCAGCACTAAGTATTTATTTTTACTTCCATTCCTCTTCCCATATTCTCAATTTAACACAATCTTCTCAGGCCTTCTGGCCCTGTCTGTTGAAAGAGCTCTCCTTGACATCAAGAGTAATCCCCTATTGCTACATGTTTTGCTGAGTTCTCTGTTCTGGTATCCTGGGGTCTTTAAGCAGCATTTGTAACTAAGGTTTCACCTTTCTTAAACTATCTCTGTCATTTGGCCTTCAGATACCAATGTCTCCTGCTTTTTCTCCAACTTGTGTGTGCATTCTCTCTGCTCTTATCTTCAATTCCACACTAGCTTAGTCTTTGACCTCCTCTTATCTGGCATCAGGACCTCCCGCAAAGAGTTCATTCAGCCTTGGATCTTCCCATACCAGCCCTAAGCTGATGGGACACTTCTTTGAGCTCCAGCCCTCCAGAGCCAGCCACTTACGTTGTGTCTCAAAATGGAACTCCTAATCTCCAAATCCTCCTTCTCCAGTCCTTCCCATCTCAGTAACTGGTAATTCTATCTTCCCAGTTGCTCAGGCCAAGGAGTTCTGTGGGACCTTTGTCTTGTCTCGCTTTTTTTTATTAAGAAATTTTTTTTCATTCATTTTACACATTAATCAAATATCTCCCTCTTCCCTCCTCCCGCCCCCCCATCCTCCCCCTCCCAACCTACTTCCCCACCCCCACCCCACAAGAAGGCAAGGGCCTCCCATGGGGAGGCACATCCAGTAGAAACAAGTCTAAGCCCTTCCCCCTGCCTCAAACCTGCACGAGGTGTCCCATCATAAGTAGTGGGCTCTAAAAAGCCTGCTCATGCACCAGGGATGGATTCTAATCCTACCACCTGGGGTGCCCCCAAGCAGATCAAGCTACATAACTGTCTCAACATTCAGAGGGCCTAGTCCAATCCTATACAGGCTCTACAGCCATTGATCCAACAAGTTTCATGAGTTCCCACTAGTTTGGTTTGGTCATCTCTGCAGGTTTCCCCATCATGATTCTGATGCACTTGCTCATAGAATCCCTCTTCTCTCTCTTTGACTGGACTTCTGGAGCTCTGCCTGGTGTTTGGTTGTAGATCTCTGCATCTGCTTCCATAAGTCTTTAAAGAAAAGCTCTGTGATGACAGAATATTCATCTGTCTGATCACTGGGGCCAGTTCAGTTCAGGCACCCTCTCCATTATTTCTAGTAGTCCAAGCTGGGGTCATCTTGGGGATTCCTGGTATGTTCCTTGTATTCCTGATCTCTCCAAGACTTTAATTATGAAGTCTCTTTCTTTTCTATGGCATATCAAGTGCCTTGACAAATCTTAGCAATTCTGCTTCAAATATATATCAAGAAAATAACCACTTTTGACAGCTCAGCCAGCCACCACCAGCCCTCACCTGAATCATTATAACAGCTTCCATCCTTGACCATGGCCACTTCACATACTACTTTTTTTAGCAAGTAGTGAGAATAATTTGTATAGCATACAAACTCAACCTGTTCATACTTCTACTCAGGGCCCACTAATCGCTTTCTAGTCTCAGAAAATTCTAGGCACCTACAATCATATTCTTTCTATCCCATCTCTCTGATTTTATGCTAAATACTATGCTATACATCTTTGAATTGCTATAACAGAATGTCTAGTGTTCCACTTATGAAGAAAATGGGGGTTACTAAAGTTCATGATTTTGCAAGCTAAAGGTAATGGGTGAAGATTTTACAGTGAATGACAGACAATGGTGAAATTAAGGTAGCAGAGAGAACAGGAGCAGTCAGGCCTGTTCCTTCAACAACCCTCACCCTAACACTGCCTTCCACATCACGTCCCCAGTGACCCAAAGATATTGCAGCAGGCCCCATCTGAGGTCCTACCACCTCCCAATAATATCACTCTGGGGACCAAGTATCTGATAACAATGGGTTATAGCAATAACAATGACAACACATGTATCATATCTTCTTTCAGGATCAGCATTCTTTTCTAACATCTTAGGGGCTCTGCACATGAGTTCATTTTCAAAAACAGCCTCCTCTCCTGCTGAATACCTATATCCCTCTCTTTTCCTTTGTAATTCTGGCCAGATGTAGGATGGAGACACAAAACAGAGACAGGGGAGGAGGCCAGGGTCCCACAGTCTCCTTTGAGAGCCTATCCCTAATGACATAAAATCTCCCAGTAGGTCCCATCTCCTAAAATCTCCACCTCTAAATGATATCAAACTAGAGACCAACCCTCAGACATAATTGACAGCGTGGAGCCCCATGCTGCCATGCCTTTCCCACCATGGCGGACTGTACCCCTCAAACTGTGAGCCAGAACACATCCTTCCTCGGCTAAAAACATTTCTTAGAATTGTGGAACTGGTGTGTTGACTTTAATTGACTTAGATTTTTCTCAAAATATATACCAAACAATAGATAATGTAGATGATGCCAGTGTTACAACACAAAAGAAAAATCTCCCATAATATAATCGACCTTCCTAAGGCTGTCAGAGTGACTCATGTCTACAGTTTTGGGTTCTGTGACAAAATTTAATAAAATCTGTTAAACTCGATAGATACTCTTTTTGTCTTTTCAAAAACCTGGTTTTTAAATTTAAATGTATTTATTTATAATAATTATTATTTGTGTACAAAAGAGAGAAAGAGAGAAAGGAAGACAGAGGGAAAGGAGGTGCTGCAGGGCATGTGTGGAGGTCTGAGGATAACTTTCAGCTTTCAGTTCTCTCCTTCCACCATGGGTTCCAGGGATTGAACTCAGGCTTGTGCAGAAGGCACTTTTGCCAAATGACCCATCTTGTCTTCCTTCCATTTAATTTATAAAGTTCACTATAAAATTAAAATTATCATATTTAAATAGAAAGAGCACAAAGTAGATGCTATTGCCAACACTTGTGTTTATGGGAATGTGACTTCTGATGGCAGAATGTTTTTTGTGCGGTTCTGTGTAGCATGTGTGTGTGTGTGTGTTGTAGGTGGTTTTTTTTATGACAAGAATCTCATGTAGCATAAGCTGGCCTCAAACTATATAACCAAGGATGGCCTTCTCTTCTTTTACATACATCAGTTTCTTAATCTGTAATTTGGGGAAATATATTGGTTCTTAAATACCCACCTCAGAAGCACACATTTAATAAACAGTGATCTCCAAGCAAAGCAACTGTCACTATATATCTGGTTTGGTGTCTTCATTTGATGTCTGCATGATCAACTCTGAAGATGGTGACAGAAAAATCAGAGTCAGGAAAATGTCTTCACAGCAGGACACCACGGGGAAGTCAGAGCAATGAGGCAATACAAAAGATAAACCAAGCAAGGCAGAGGGCCAAGAATGGCAGTGCAAAGAAACAGTGCAGAAACCCAGTGTCTGCTCACAGCTTACAGCTCCTTGCAGATGCTGGGAGACACAGAACACTCTTCTCAGACAACATTTAAAAGTTAAAGCCAACCCAGTGAGACGGCTCAGTCATTAAAGGCATTCAGTATCAAGGCCATCCTCAGCTACATAGGGAGTTTGAGGCCAGCCTGGGTTACATGGGATCCTGTCTGCTCTGCTTAAATATAATTGTTAAAATAAACATGTACCTATAATCCTAGCACTTGAAGGCTGAGGCAGGAGACTGCTGTAAATTCAAGGCAGGCCTGGGACATATAGAAAAGCACCATTTCATAAAACAAACAAGTAAATAAAAAAAAAACAGAATCACTTCACTGTAGAATCTTCAAGATGTCAATCATCCTTCAGTAATTGGCAGAGACATGGTAGAAATAAAGGTTTTATCACTTACAGGTCTCAGAGGGTTCACGACACTCCTGACAACCATATACAGAGGTCAGAGAATGCAGACAGGGAGACAGGGAGAGGGACAGACCCATGGGCCAAAACATTTTTAAGGAAGGGAATTTTCTAAGTAGTTTTCTGTGGGGCATTTCAGTTGGTAGCTGAGAAGCCTGTCCATTTCAGATGTAACATGAGGGGCAGTAGGGCCAGTCATGTATGTGGTATGGCAAGGGAGGGAGTTCCTTAGGGAAAGCTGTACCTGGATGAACCACATACGACTGGAAGGAAGTGTGGAAATAGAAACTATCACCTAAGATGACAATCTCAGCTTCCTGTCCGAGAAAGTCCAGTTTATGCCCAACATGGACTCCAAGGTGACAAAAAATTATGAGGCTTTATCACATAAATATAAATACATGTATACACAAATGACAAGTATTATCTTAATCCTCTTTTGTGTTATTTCATCCTACTCAAGTAAATTTGAAGAAGAGTGGCAAGATTATAATTTCACACCCTTGAATCACATTTTTAAACTTTTGACATACAATGATGCCACCCTTTGATATATTCTTTTATATTCACGTTTGCTCATAAAATAAAAAGAAGTCATATTTTTAAGGTCTGAGCTATCACAATGTGACCTAAAACCCCACAGCTTGGTCTTGGTCCATAAGTAAAATGCTGCAGAATCAATACAAATTCTATTAGAGAGTGCAGCTGAGTTTGCCACTTGGTTCATAACCCAGTATGTGACACCACATTTTATTTCAAATCCATTAAAGAATAGCTCAAGGGCTCGGGGCTGGGGAGCTACATCGGTTAAGAAAGTGCTTGCCTTGCAAGCAGGAGGACCTAAGATTTATTCCCAGAATCCATGTAAAAATGTGTGGTCGGGTAGTAATCCCAGCACTGGGTGGGGGTGGAGACAGAAGGATGCTTGGGTCTCATTGGCTAGCCAATCTAGTCTAACTGGGGAGTTCAATGAGTGGTGGACAGGCTTCCTAAGGATGACATCTGAGCTGGCTTCTGGTCTTCACATTCATCTACAAATATGATTTTGAAAATAAAAATAGATGAAATGATAGATTTATGAAATGAAATCAGTGCTACATCACCTGAAAGAGCTGCTAGCATATGGTAGTGTACAATGGTATGGAAACACAGCCTCAGAACTGCCAAGCCACCTGCTCCTTCCTGGCTGTTCAGCTATAGAATCACGTTTCTCTGTTCTAAAGACTCGGCACACTTACAATGAGATTAAGAACATGTGGCTCCTGGTTCAGATAATGTCCCAGGGAGACCCAAAACTTTAAGACACAACTGAGATCCAACAATGTCAACATTTCATGATTCCGCGTTCATTTGCTTAGGAAAGATCTTGACAGCAGACTACTGCAGAATACAACTGAAGTTTCCACAAACTGTGAACACCTCCACCTTCTGACTGGAATGCTGTCAGCAGAGCCTGTGACCCGAGGCCAGCAGTAGACAGCTGGAAGAGTGTTTAACAGCCACCGATGAGAGTGGTCTAGGTGACTCTGACATATATTTTTTTTTACATTTATAATGTGTGTGGTGCACCTACAATGGTGTATGAGTAGAGATCAGAGAACATTGTATGCCTGTGTGCTAGGTACAGAAGAGAGCTTCTGTGCTGGGTTTATGTGGTGCTGAGGATGGAACCCCATGCATACTAGACAAGCACTCTATCAGCTGAGTCACACTACCAGCCCAACGACCAACTTTTAATTATCACAAAAATTTGCCCCATGACTGTTTTAAGCACTCAGTATTGAACATCGTACTGAGCAGAGGCATCTGGAGCTTCCTAGTCACAATACACAGCATTTGTTCCTTGCAGTGATGCTCAGGAGCAATACTTGCTGTATAAATCTGGCCTTGTTCTTTGCCTGGTTAGTTCCCAGTTTGTCTTTGTCGACTGAATGACATGTGGACACAACCACTCCAAGGTATGGTTGAGGAGAAGGTTTTTATTGTAGATATGAAGGAGAGTTCAGCCAGAGGCATCATCTGGAAGAGTCCAGACTGAATCAAGCCATGAGAGGATGGGAGGTGGGGGAGGTGAGAGAAGAGAAGAGGGAGAGGGAGAAAGCAGACTTAGAGAGAGGAGCCAAGGACCAAGAGAGAGCTTGGTCAAAATGCCAGGTTTTTATAGGAATCAGAAGCTGGGGGAAGGGAAGGGAAGCCCATGGGCTGGAGAGGTTTAGGGTAGAGGCTGAGGTGAGAAGAGCTGAGAGGAGCCAGGATGCTGGCAGCACGGACTCTGTAATAAGTACTTGCAATGCTGAGAGTGCCTGAGGCCAGTAAGAGCTTTGGTACACAAATAGGCACCACAGTTAGCCATTTGTCCTGAGTTTCTTTGGGACCCGACATCCACAAGCCATTGCTGCCACTCTTGACATTTAATGTTTTTTTCTTGTCATTGCTGAGACAGGGTCTGCTGTAGAGTCCAAGCTAGCCTTAAACTCTTGCATTCCTCCTGCCTCAGCTTCCCCCATGCTAGTAAGACTGGTCTGCACACCATACTTGCCAACAGTTGCTGCTTCTTACTGAGTTAAACAAATTCCTCCCTCCTGTCTGTCTCCATTGCCGGCCATGCTCTTGTAACTCCATCCATCTCATGGTCCACCTGATCTTTGAGCTGAGTGCCAGCCCTTCAGTCGGGACTTGCCTTATCTATTTCCATTTTAAAAACCCTTGATTAAGTCTTTGGCCCAGGCAAAGTTGTCTTTAACTTCGGTTTCTCCCTAGAGAAAAAGAAGGCTCTAGCTTTCGCTCCCAGCAGCCTCAGCGACTTTGCTCTGTTGCTCTAAGGACAAAGTCTGAGGACTGATCTCAGAGTTCTTCTAGACTTCCTGTTACCAGGCAGTGCTGATGGCCAGAGGCACTCCTGGTGTCAGAGAACACAGGAACTTTCTCTCACACAACTCCTTCCTTGGCTCTACAGATGCCGTTCCCGGCCCTCCTCCTGCCAAGTGTGGAGGGCACATCTTTCCCACTGGATCCCTGCCATTTCTATCACACATTTTACGTCATGTTCTTTCCCATTGTTTTTGTGCATTTGGGTGTATAAAAATTCTCAGAAAAAAAACCCTACAAAACCACTGTTTTGAGATGCTTTCAATAATTTTTTACAGGTTTTTTTTTTTTTTTTTTGTCATAGGGATTTCTGCTAGTTTGAATTTAGAGGTTTATTTAAATTCAATTTGGTCTGGTGTTTCTTTTGGTGGAGAGAGAAGGCTTTATAAGGCATCATATGACTTAGGAAAGGAGAAGGAATTAGCAAACATAAAAAAATGTAATTAGACTCGCCGATGAAGCAAAAATCAAATTTTTAAGTAAAGCCCACAGAAAGTAAATTCAAATACGTTCAGGCGAAATACCACCTGAGCAGACAGGAGGGCTTCACAGAGACTCCGCAGCAGCATCCCAGGCCTGCCTGCACTTCCCCCATTAACCCTCTCTTCTCTGCATTGCCAAAGGCTGCCTGTCCTCGCAGCTTTCCCTCCCCTATAAACCTGCTCAAGTCACTCCCTCAGGAATAAATACTTCCTCAACTGCCCTCAACTCTAGCTGCTGCACTTTCCCATGTTTGATTTCTAAAACAGCTCTGCTTTCAGAGCAAGGGACCTACCGTGATGTCTGTTTGTGACAAGATCTCATGTAGCCCACAGAGAGAGACTTGGAACTCGGGATCCTCCATTACCCAGGATTGGGATTCCATTAGGATGTTCTTCCCATTACACCAAGCTCAGAGGCTGCATGGGGTACTCCTGCAAGAGCTAACAAACATGCTTAGTTAACATTAGTTCCTTCTCCTACATATGCAACTCTGTTCAAATCCTAATGAACATTTTGTTCGTGTGTGTGTGTGCGCGTGTGTGTGCGTGTGTGTGTGTGTGTGTGTGTGTGTGTGTGTGTGTGTGTGGTGTGGTATGGTGTGTAATGTGTGTTCGTGCGTGCCTGTGTATCAGTGTGTGTGTATGGTGTATGTATGCACATGCACGTGTGTGTGTGTGTGTGTGTGTGTGTGTGTGTGTGTGTGTGTGTGGTGTATATACACATATGTTCAGGTAAGTGCACCATGTATGTCTAGAAGCTAGCTGAGAAGAAGGCCACTGGAGGAGGTTAGGGGTCCTGCTCTATCACTCTGCCTTGCTCCCTTTGAGAAAGGGTCTCCCACCACATATGGTTGTGTGTCGCCATAGGCTGGTGACCAGCAGTCCTCCTGTATCTGCCTCCCAGCAGCACTGGGATTACAGGTGCAGACAACTATGCACAGCTTTCTAAGTGTTTCTGGGCATCTGAGTCAGGGTCCTCATGCTTGCACAGTAAATGCTTTCACCCACTGAGCCATCTCTCCTCAACCTATAACTGGCTCCTGTAAGGTGCATGAAAATTTGCTTCATAGACTTCTCTCTATATTTTTAGAGGAAACCTTGAAAGAAAAAGTAAACATATTGCATTTTTAAGCACATATATAAATGCATAAATATTATTAGTGACTTATTATACTTATACACATTTAAAAATTAAGTTTTCTAGACCACTTTTTTTTTTTTTTTTTTTTTTTTTTTTGGTTTTTCGAGACAGGGTTTTTCTGTGTAGCTTTGCGCCTGTCCTGGAACTCACTTGGTAGCCCAGGCTGGCCTCGAACTCACAGAGATCCGCCTGGCTCTGCCTCCCGAGTGCTGGGATTAAAGGCGTGCGCCACCACCGCCCGGCCCCTAGACCACTTTTTAAGATGATCCAAAAGATGTAACACCTGTGTTGTGCTTAAGGCTTCTCTTAAGTGTATACACCTTCTCTCGGTGTATAAATCTAGACAGGGGTCGATAGGAATACCAGTGACTGCAAAGCTAATCTTAGGATTCAAGGAACTTCAGTTTTTAAAAAAATTCTTTAAAATTTTGTCAAAGAACTTCAGTTTTTAAAAAAATTCTTTAAAATTTTGTTTTGTTTTGTTTTAATGTGGATGTTTGTGTGTCTGCTGTGTGTGGTATGTGCACATGAGTACAGTGCCCACAGAGGCCAGAAGAGAGTGTCTGATCCCCTGGACCTGGAGTCACAGGCAGCTATGAGCCACTTGAGATAGGTGCTGGGAACCAAACAGGTCCTCTGTTGAGCAGTAAACGCTCTTACTCACTAAGCTGTGTCTGCAATCTAATATCAGAGCTTTCAAATCCTCAGCTATTAGAATTGCTGTTGAGAGTATATGAAGATTCAAAGTAGTATATTAAAATGCTTATCTCTTCTTTTACTTTGTCCATATATTTGTTTTTATTTTCTAAGTTTTATAAACAATGCCTCTTATTCTCTCACTTTCTTTCTACTGAAAATTTAGTGACTATTATGGGAATATTCATTAACCAGACTGCTCAATGTTATGGAATATTACTTTAACTATGTAAAGGTGTGTTACATTTGTTTATGCTGCATTTGTTTAACTAGGCAAAGATGTGTTACATTTGTTTATATTGCATTTGTTTAATTATGTAAGATATGTTGCCGTTTTACCTTGCCTACTTAAGGAACCTGATTGGTCTAATAAAAAGCTTAATAGCCAATAGCTAGAGAGGAGAGGGATAGGCAGGGCTGATGGCAGAGAGAATAAGTAAGAGGAGAAATCTAGGCTCAGGAGGGTGGGCAGGAGGCGGAGAATGAGGAAGAAAGAAAGGGAGACACCAGAGGCCAGCCAGCCAGGCATCTGCCAGACAGAAAGACACAGAATAGGACATACAGAATGAAAGAAAGGTAAAAAGCCCTGAGGCAAAACATAGATGAAGATAAATAGGTTAATTTAAGTTATAAGAGGTAGTGGGATAAGCATAAGATAAGGCTGAGCATTCATAATTAATAAGTCTCTGCATCATGATTTAGGGGCTGGTTGTCCAAGAAAGCCTGCCACAGCTCCGTGCTCTTTAGATTGAAAAACCCAGTTAAATACTTGAATGTTTGGCATCCTTATTTCCTTGACAGTGACTGACCATAGGGGCTTTGTATATCCCATTCTCTCAGATTGTCTCCCACACACTGAGTCCTCTGATCTAGGCCACTTGTTGAAGAAGCAGCCCCAAGAATCTTTCAAATGTGCTTCAGGAACATCATTAATCTTCAGATTTACTACACCCAGGCTCAGTCTTCAACTTCTAAAAAAAGGGAAGGCTCTATGCTAGATCTGAGGCTGTCATTCTACTACATGACTTTGAGTACACATGAGTGACTGTGTACTTAATTTTTCACACTCAGAGGGACAAAATGGGGGCAGGAAGAATTATCTACATAAAATTAGACCTAAATCTCTTGGCAAATGTTGCTAGTTCTCTCTGAAAATCCACTTCTAAAAGATGGGCAACAACAGCACACAGATCAATACATTCATACAGACATCCATGGACAGGGCACATTCCTAACTTAGTTTTAAAGGAAGCATGGGCACACTTTACAGGCTCCAGAGAGAGCATAACAGGGCAGTTTATTATTTTGGAGCAGGTAGCACAGAGCCTGAAATTTCCTTCTTTTCATGATTTCAGTAAAGACAAAGTATGCCCTATGTGTATCTCATAGTGACTTGGAGTCCAGCCAAAAGACACAGGGCTCCAGTTCAAGGGTTAAGTCATCACATACTATCAACTCTAACAACACACTGATTCACACTATTTGCCCTGAAAGCAGCTAAGAAACTCAAGCAAAGTTGGTTAGAACAAACACGCCATTGTTTTCAGCCAAGTAAAATGTGTGATCTGAGTTTCTTGAGGGTCTCCAAAGTATGCACACAAACCAAATCAGTGTCAGGTTATGAGAAGGCTTCCTGGATAATGGGTCATTGAGCTGTATTGGATGTACATTTCTGGCCGCCTATTTCAAATACTTACTTGTAACCATGTAAAAGTAACAACATAAGAAATTTCCAAGTTAGCGAATCTTTAATTCCAAAATAAGCTAAAGGCTGAAAAGACATAACTTGGTTTGTGTAAATACTTTACAAATTTGAATTTATGATTAAATAAAAGTCAGTCTTGTCCAGAATGTCTGAGAAGTGTTGGCTTTGTAACTGTTTTTCTTCAGTCTGTTAACAGGGGAGTAACTGAAACATACTACAGCAACAAACGGCTGATGGAAATCAAATAAAGGGAACTAGTAAAAACTACATGGAAGGGCTTGGAGAGATGGTTCCACGTCCACTTGCTGCTCTTGTAGAGGACCCACATTCAGTTCCAGCATTCATATAGGCAGCTCCAACCACCTGTAACTCCAGCTTCATGTGAATCTGAGGCTTCTGACCTCTATCTAAGGAGACCTACATTTATGAGCACATACCCAAACAGAGATACACACTCATATACATAATTAAAATAAAAACAAATCTTTTTAAAAGACATGGACCATTGGTTTTGTTGTTTATTGATGAACACCTCTTTCTTTTCCCATGATTTTACAACCACATTTGATATGCCACGATCATTTAAGCTCACAAACATGCAAACCAAAAGAGACAGATATTTTCATTCCATATTAAGTGGGACTACCAAGTAAAGGTTTCCAAAACACATAACATCCTCATCACCAAGACTCATCAAGACTAAATTAAGAACCTGGGGGTGGTTGAATCAAGTCACCTGAGTGCCTTAACAGCAGTCACATGTTCAATGTAAGAGTCAGGCAGAGGGATATCTGAGAATAGAAGAAAAATCATGTGAAGAAGGGTGAGTCGGCCAAAATGGATGTCCCACCTCTGGCTCTGAAGATGTAGGATGCAGCTCTTCATGCTGGACCAAGCAAGTGCTTTGATTCTGTCCTAGAGCCTGTGGAGGAGCACAGCCCAGGGCATAATGACATCAGCCAAGCCATTTCAGACATCTCATCTCCAAAAGATTCCCAGTGAAGAAATCGTCCTGTTGCCTTAAGAGCCCAGGTGTGTGATAGTTAATTTATAGTAACCACTGGAAAGATGTCTAAAGACACAGAAAAAGATGCTTAACACTGGTAATCCCAAGGGAGCTACACAGTAAAACCACAAGGAGGCATCATGCATACTGACTGACTAGAATGGCTGATACTGCTGGGGTAGGGGATAGATAACGAATAACCTAAGCAATAATGAATAAGCTGGCTACTCTGAGACACAACTTTGTAGTGCTTGGAAACAAAAGCATGTACTGCAAACTCAGTCATCGAAATCCTATGTCGTTACTCAAGAGAAATAAAGCAATTTGTATGAGTTTACTGCAGTTTTCTTTGCAGTAGGTAAATACCAGAGTTGGTTCAAATGCACATAATAATTAGGGAAATGGGGAAACAAGCTGCAGTATATCTACAAAGTGGAATAAGGCACAAAAATAAGAAGGAATGAACACATGATATATGAAAACCAAGGGTGAGTAAGCAGAGCAAAAGAAAACACAGTATATTTTCTCCTAACAAAGAATACACAAAGTGATGTCATTTATATAAAACTTCAGAAAATGGTAATTACCAGTGACAGAAAACAAGCAAGTTGCCATGCAGAGGAGAAAGTGGCCTGAGGAAGAGGGAGGATCATCGAGGGATGTGGGGAACTTTGTCAAGTGAGAGACAGCTTCACAAATGACATGAGTTGAACTTCTGATTGTGTCCATATGCAGTTTATTGCACATAGATTAAACTGTAATAAAACTGTCATAAATAATATAAAATGTGTTTTAATGAGCAATTTCAACTTAAGAGGTAGAACTGAACTCTACAGTAACGGAACATTAATCTTTAAAGCATTACATTTCACAGAGCACTTAAATTCTCAAATCCTAACTTTGTGGCTAAGTATGTTCATGCATCTGGCCTACAGTCCAGTTATCAATATAATGTTTTATATCTTGGTGAACTCATCTTGTGAAATACTACCCTAACTTATGTGACATTGAGGTTTTGATTCTGAATCTACTTTAGGGTGAAATAAAACTGGCTCCACTGCAATAAAAAAGGAACATATCTACATATAGGTATATATATGCCACTCTCTACATAGGACTGAAAACATGAAAGGGTGTGGAGAGGCCATCCTTTTGTTTTTACCTTTTTCTTCTGCTGATCATGTAAACAGAACAATACCAAACAGAAAGATAAGCTCTAAGGAAAAATTCATATAAAACATAATTATATAAAATATTTAAGTTTATAAAATGAGTAACTTAAATTCTATTCTATTCCATCTTCAATTCTATCTTGTTTATGGAACACTGATTTTGTTACAATATTTTGCTTCTAAAGACTCACATAAATAGTCTCTAACCCAAAGGAATTGGCAAATTAGAAAATAAAACAAAAAAACAAAACAAACAAACAAACGAATGAAAACGAAAACACCCAGGAACTGGGAAGAGGGCTCGGAGGGAACAAGTAATTCCTGCTCTTTCAGGGGACCCAGATTTGGTTCTCAGTAACCACATCTGCCAGAAACTCCATTTCTGGCCTCTGTGGGTACCTGCACACAGGTATCACCCACACAGAGACAGACACAAATAGAAATAAATAAAAATCTCTAAACATATATAGAGAGAGATGTTTAAAGATTTTTATTTATTTCTATATGTTCATATTATACATATACATATATATTTAAATATGCTATATATATACATATTTATTTAAATGGATTTGGAGAAATGGCTCTGTGGTTAAGAGCACTTGTTGTTCTTACAGAGAGCCAGGTTTGGATCCCAGCATACTCATGGTGGATCATGATCATCTATAACTCTAGTTCCAAGGGATTCAATGATGTCTTTTGACCTCCACAGACAGCAGGCACACATATGGTGTACATACATATACACATGCATACATTACTCATATACATAAAATTTCTAAAAATACTTAAACAAGTGAAAAATGATAAAAAAATGATATTAGAGCTAAATGAAAACCTACTGGAAGTAAGAGTCACAATTGAGAAGTATAAACAAAATTCACAGTCCTCTTAGGGTTAACTTAGAACAGAAATAGATTTTTTTGTTTGTTACATAACATGAAACTGAATAAAAAGATAAAACAAAGGACCACCTCTTTTATCTCTTCCCATTTCTGTTTTGTTTGTAGAGAGCAGCATTTTCTCCAATACTCTACCTCACTAGGCTGAGTCCGGAAGCCTATTAGATGTAGCTGGGCCTGAGCTTCAAACCAAATTCATCATTAAGCCCAAACTGGGTAATACTTCAAACATTTTGACCATTTGTGTAGACACTCTCTTCAAACAGCAGCCTCAATAAATCACTGAGATGAGCAAACATGAATTCGTTGACATAATTATAAATTGTGAATTTTCCACTGTCCAATTATTTCACCGATCATAATTCTAACCATAATCTCAAAATAATCTGTGTACAATTTACAAACCCACCGACGTATTCTAACACTCATCAACAAGGGCCCTGCCTGCTGTGGTGCCCTGCCTGCTCTGATCACGCAGAATGGGAGAAGCTGAGTCATAGCATCCTTTGTCAGGAAGCTCTGGAAAGCCCAGGAACAAAGCCCAGGATTATTTCCACCTGGTGGCAGAGGCCTTGAAATGGGACTGAAGCTCCATCTGAGAATAAGAGCAATGAGGAAACAGGATGACTAGTCCAGGGAGACAGAACCTGACCAACAGTAACTTTTCCTTTGGCCTTAAAATCTTGCTACCTTGACACTTTTTTCAGAGTGAAGATGCCAAACCTTTCTTGGGTTCTGTGAGTGAAAACTGCTTCAATTAGTTCCTGCTGTAGTTTTCAAAATTGGAGTTGTACACTAAACAAAAAGCTTACTCTTTGAAAACGTCATACATATATGCAGTGTATTTTGATTATATCCATCCCAGCTACCTCCCTCCAGCTGCCCTCTGGGACGTCCCAACCTATCTCCCTCAAGAGTTCATGTCTTCTTTTAAAATTACTATTATTATTACTACTACTATTAGTAGTAGTAACCCCTGAGTCCAGTTAGCACTGACCATATGTGTATGGGCATGGGGCTGATTCCTGGAGTGTAGGCAAGATACCACCAACCATATCAACAAATGAAAGGAACTTTCCCTCAGCAGCCACCCACTGCCAATAGCTCTTGCATTAGAGGTGTTGCTTCAGGACCACCTCCCTCATCCACATTAGAATGTTGACTGCCTTGATTTTGTGTAGGCCCCATGCAGGCAACCATAGCTACTGTAAGTCGATGTGTATAATGACCGTGACATGTCCAGAAGACAGCATGTCACAGCTCTCCTCAACATCTTTACACATTTTATTGTGGCAGAAAAATGTAATAGCTATGAGTGATTCTTTCTCTAAAGTATTAAATAAATAGTATATATTGGATTGGGAATGTAGCTCAACAGTTGAGTACTTACTCAGCATCGGCAAGGCCCTAGGTTCAACCCTCAGTACCAGAAAAAGAAAAGAATACACACTGAAAAGGCTGCATGTCGTCTCACTATGATAATGAAATCATGAGGTAAGAATACAGAGAGATGTTAATGCCAGAGTATTCATCAGCCAGAATCATATCAAGCACCTTACTAACTAGAAAAGAATGTTTAGATACCTTAAGATCTGCAACTAAAATTGATTTCAGATGTACAAAAAAAAAACGTAACTGAAAAAGCAAATTAAAAGGTATGTGTTTGTGTTAGGATATGGCATGTTTTTATATGTACGTAGAAACGTTTGGTTTGAAATTGAACATTGAAAACTTAAAACAAGACAAGACAGAGCTGAGGCTGTACCTCAGTGGTGGAACACTTGCAAAGCGTGCACAGGAGAACCTGGGTTTGATCTCCAGCATTATACACATACACACACACAGAGAGGTGTGGGGGAGGGAGAGGAAAGAGAGGGGGGCCATAGAGACATGGAGACATGAGGCAATGACTAAGGATCCTTGATACACAAAATGTTTTTTGAAAAAGCAAATGTGCTGAGGACATGGCTCAGTTGGTAAAGCCCTTGCTGCAGAAGCATGATGACCTAAGTTTGGATCCTCAGCATCCACGTAAAAGACAGGCACAATGACACACACTTGTCATCCCAGAGCTGAGGAGGAGACAGGCAGGTGCCTGGGGCCCACTGGCCAGTCAGAGTATTAAAATTGGTGGGCTTCAGGTTCAGTGAGAGACCCGTCTTTAGATGACTCCTGACGCCTATGTCTGACTTACACACACATAAGTGCTCATATGCTCATACACCTGTACATATACATACACACATGAACACATACACCTTCTCCTGCTGGAAACTAAATCTGGGTCCTCTGCAAGAGCAGCTAGTGCTCTTAACTACTGAGCCATCTCTCTAGCCTCTGGTTTTTCTTTGTTAGTACAGTCGTTTGTTTATTTATTGGAAATTTATTTCATTCTTTGAGAAAATGCTTCTTTATATTTTAACCTATTATATGCATTTTTATTCTTTTGTTGGTGTGTGTCCAATGCCCTCTTCTGTCTGGTGCACATGCAGACAATCAGGCACACACAAACACACATAAATACAAATATTAAAAACAAATGTAATATATAGGAGCTAGTATAGTGATTCATACTTATAATCCCAGTATTTAGGAAACTGAGCCAGACCTCGGCTATATAGTGAGTTCCAGACTAGCCTAAGGGTACAGAGTATAACTCCCAAAAATTAAAAAGTAGTATAAGGAAATAATTGTGTAAATCCAGGCATAATGGGCCTAGAAAATGTATCAAAATTATGTTAAAAATATTATCTTTTTATTTAATATTTTTATTTTATAATTAATTTCACATATCAGCCACAG
Organism: Peromyscus californicus insignis; assembly: GCF_007827085.1. NCBI lineage: Eukaryota > Metazoa > Chordata > Mammalia > Rodentia > Cricetidae > Peromyscus > Peromyscus californicus. The sequence continues at coordinate 153,433,146 of NW_026294584.1, read as the reverse complement.
ATTCCCTGTCCTCCCTCCTCCCACCCCCAGACCTCGCCCCCCCAACCTACCCCCCATTCCCACCTCCTCCAAGGCAAGGTCTCCCCCCTGGGGAGTCAGCCCAGCCTGGTAGACTCAGCCAAGGCAGGTCCAGTCTCCTCCTCCCTATACCAAGGCTGAGCAAAGGGTCCCAGCCTAGGCCCCAGGCTCCAAAAAGTCAGCCAATGCTCCAAGGACAGGTCCCGGCTCCACTGCCTGGGGGTCTCCCAAACAGTTCAAGCTAATCAACTGTCTCACCTATCCAGGGAGCCTGGTCCAGTTCCATGGGGGCTCCTCAGCCTTTGGTTCACAGTTCATGCATTTCCACTAGTTTGGCTATTTGTCCCTGTGCTTGTTCCAATCATGGTCTCAATATCTCTCGCTCATACAATCCCTCCTCTCTTGCCGATTGGACTCTCAGAGCTCTACCTGGGGCTCGGCCGTGGATCTCTGAATCCGCTTCCATCAGACACTGGATGAGAGTTCTATCATGACAGCCAGGGTGTTCGGCCATCCCATCACCAGAGCAGGTCAGCTCAGGCACTCTTTTGACCATTGCCAGTAGTCTACAGTGGAGGTATCTTTGTGGGTTTCTGGGTACCTCTCTAGCACTCTGTTTCTTCCTATTTCCCTGGGGTCTTCATTCATCATGATATCTCCCTCTCCTTTCTCCCACTCTGCTCCTGATCCAACTGGGACCTTCCACTCCCCTAAGCTCTCTTTCCCTGACCCTTGTCCTCCATTACCCCCAACTCCCAATTTGCTCACGTAGATCTCATCCATTTCTCTGTCGCTGGGCAATCCCTGTGTCTTTCTTAGGGTCCTCTTTACTAGGTAGCCTCCCTGGAGTTGTAAGTTGCAGTCTGGGTATCCTTTGCTTTACATCTAGTATCCACCTATGAGTGAGTACATTAAAGCAGAAGCTATAAGATGGATAAATGTAGAGGATTTGTTAAACAGTGGCAGACTTACGGGGTGCAATGTATGTGGTCATTTATAGACATTGGAAGGTATAATTTGTATGTTGTCAAATAAAAACATAAATTCATACAGTAGCATAGTGCTCTCTTTGAAGGCTATGTGTATATGTATGCATGAATGATGACATCGTAAGAACTGAAAGAAGCAGAGAAAACACTTTTCAGGCCGTTGGCTACAAGGGGAATACCCAAGGGGTCTCAGTTTCTGCTTCCAGTGCAGACTGAGAGATTTGTTATTAACTGTTATAATGAAGGAAGGTGAACCAGCTCGTGCCCCTTCATTCTGACAGATTGGATGCTGAACTAACAAACAACCGTGGCCCCCCAGCCTGTGAGAATGCAGAGCCCTTTTCTACGCTGTACCAGTAGGCTCTGTAAAGTCTCAGGTTTAAGTCTTTCCAGGTGAGCTCAGAGGATTAAAATATGGACACAGGACCATTAACACCCAGCCCTGAGTTTAAACAGCCACGTGAGGCTAGAGTACATTAGCAGCCACTTACTCCTCTGCCTGTGGAGGTGGAAATGACCCCAGGAACCAGGGCCACACCTCCTCTTACAGATGCAATAATAATCAGCAAGGCTGGTTGGTGGTGGATGATCTCCTTGCTCCTGGCTTCCTTACCACCTGTTTTCCTGTTGCATGTATTCTCACACCCATCTGTCATTGCATGTGTTCCCACATCTGCTTGTTATATATGTGCCTTCTTCTGACTCAATTTTCCATCCCCATTCTTCATTCAGACCTCCCTGAATAAATTCTCTTGAATTTTGAATTGTTGAAATAAAAAAATTTAATTAATTTAATGTGCATGTGTGTGGTATATGCACTTGTTTTGTGTATTTGCATCTATGTGTATGGGTGCAGATGCTAGTGTGTCTGTGTATGAAGGCCAGAGGTCAACACTGAATGCCTCCCTCTATCATTCTCCAGTTTATTTTGGGGGACAACATCTTTCACTGAACCTGGTGCTCACTGATTCAGCTAGACTGGTTACCCATCAAGATCCAGGAATCGGCCTGTCCCCTCCCACTCCGTTGGGACTGGGATTTCAGGCATATGCTGACAGCCATGACTTTTACATGAGTACTGAGGACCTGAACTCAAGCACTTTACCAACTGAGCCATCATTCCATGCCAGGACAGTTTTCTCCTCCCTCATTTCTCCCAGTATTTGCCTCAAAAAAAAGTTTCCCTGGCTCCAGAAAAACTGCTATGGAAATAGATACACTGTACCAGACCCCCTTTCAAAGGTGACCTGACAGGCCAGCTTACCTAGTGGGATGGTCAGCCACAGCTGTGACACCTTCCTCAGTGAAGGGACCTCTGTTGCAGGAGCAGACTGCACCTGGAGGCAGAGCAGGAAGAAGCACAAAGGCCAGCTATTGTGGCCCAAATAGGGCAGAAACGCTGGTGAGTTGTACTCACTGGGGAACTCCCTGCAGATCTGAGAAGCTTTTACCAGCTCTGGGCTATATTTGCCTTTTTACTTTGCTAAATTTGGCTTCTTTGATCCATTTCCCTTCACCGGTGCTGTTTACTAATAAGTAGCTTGAGAGCTCTCTCTTGATGTCCTTTAGAGACATCTGCCTCTGATCATTGCTACTAGTCATGGCCTATAAGCAACTTGTAAGACAGCATCAGGATTTATCACCTGTCTGGTTTATCACCTAAAAATAACCCCATTTCACTTTCTTTCTTGCCATTGTGTGTGTGGGTGTGGGGGTTGTTTGCGCATGTACACATATGCATGTATTTGTAGGTGTGCATTCACATGTATGTGCATGTGTGTGGAGGCCAGAAGTAGACTTGAGAGTCTTCCTTTACTGCTCTCCATATTACTTTTTGAGATAGGGTCTCTCACTGAACATGGCGCTCACCAATTGGCTCTGCTGGCTGGCCACAAAGCCACCCAAGTCTTCCTATCTGAGGATGGAAGCAATACAACCACAGACACAAAGTAGTCATCCAACTGCTAAAACATTTACTGGTAGTGAACTAGGGCAAGGTATTGAATCTGGTCAGAGTACAGGCTTGAGAGACACAGTGAATCTTGGCCAATTTGTTCAGGAACATGCAAAGGAAATGAATAGAAAGATCAGGCCAGCAAGAACACAATCAGGGTGAAGAACACCCTCAATGAATGATAGAAAAGTGTGGCAATGAGTAGAGATGGAACAGGTGATCAAATGGAACATGAGGGACTGAGAGTTGACCAACTTGTTTCCCTGTTCCATCTCTTCACTGAAAGAGGTGTCCACTGGAATCCAGAGGTGCTGCTCACTGAAATTTCATGGTTGATTGGAGTAAACACAGGTATGTGCCCTGAGGAAATTGTTATTGCCCTGCTGAAGAAGATTCTGGAAACCAACCTTCATCCTCTACAGCAACATTGGGAGCCAAAACCAGCTGAAAGACTAGCTTTCTGGGATGGCTAGTGTCAAGTATCAATTTGACAAAATCTACAATCATCTAGTACAGGGACCTCTGGACATGTCGGTTGAGGATTATCTTGATTACATTAATTCAGATGGGAAGACCCTCCCACTGTAGGGGTACCATTCCCTAGGCAGGGAGTCACAGAATGTGTCAAAGTGGAGAGAGCAAGCTGAGCACAGGCATGTATTCATTCTTTGTTGGTTGACGGCAAGAGTGACCAGACACTTCAAGTTCCTGTTGCCCTTATTTCCCCATAAAAGATGCACTCCATCCAGGAATCCTGATCCACAATAAGTCCTTTCTTCCTTAAGTTTCTTTTGTCGGAGTAGTTTATCACAGCAACAGAAAAGAAGCTGAGACATTCTGTCTAGGTCATGTGTTTCCAAGGCTTAGTGACTAAGTGAAGTCACATAGAAAAGGCTTTGCTTCTTCATAGCATTCATCAGTTGCTGGCCTGGAAAAGATTTTGCTGAGTGTACAGTGGAGTTCACACTCTCTAGACAACCCTACTCCTTTCTCTTTCACTTAAAAAAAAATTAGAACATTGCACCTCAAACTGCCTCCCAACATGTGGTCCGTTTACAAATCTATAGCTTTCATGTGGAGACTCTTGATTGCCCCAGTGCAATTCTACCTGTGCATCTGTGTCTCGGCTGCTTCTGCAACAGGTAGAGAACTTCATTTGTGGAAACCCAAGAGAGCAGTCTGCTAACCAAACTGCACTTGAACCATGAGAGAAAACTTTGCAGAAATAAGGAGATGGCACTTCAAAGCATCAGGAGCTTGAATGCAGACTTGCATCTGTGCTCACTGGAGGACATGAGGGAATGAACAAGTGGATCTGCCCAGTGTCAGGGAGAAAGAGGGGTTGTTTGTACTAGATTGAAGGTAGGAGAGGCAAGGTCTAAAGACCACTACTTACACAGTATGTTACCTGTTTTTTTAAATAATTCTACCTTTAAATTAAAAGATGCTAGAACTAATCTATGCTTCCTATTTTATAGATTTATTTTATTTATCTGTGTGTCTGTGTGTATGTATGTGTATATGCCACATTTGTGCCAGTGTCTATGGGGCCCAAAAGAGGGCATCAGATCCCCTTGAGCTGTAGTTACAGACATCTGTGGACTTCTATATGAGTGCTGGGAACTGAACTCAGGCCCCTTGTAAGAGCAGCAAGTGCTTTCAATCACTAACTACATCTTCTTCACATCATCATACTGAAACTGCTTCACAAACTAACTGTAACAGCCTCAGAAATTCTCAGGGTGCCATTTTCTAGGAGAAAAGAGGATGGTAGAGGTGTTGACATGTTTATCTTTCTTAATCTAGTGTCAAAACCAAATGGAGTTTTGATTTTTATAGTTTTCAGTTGAGAAATCCTAGCATCATTCATATGTTCTCTCTCTCTCTCTCTCTCTCTCTCTCTCTCTCTCTCTCTCTCTCTCTCTCTCTCAGAATAGAGTGATGATGGAAGCAACACTCTGGAGCTGTCAGAACAGGAACTCTGAATGATGTTTGCAGCATATTCACTGAATTTAGGGTGCAGGATCCCAGCTATGGATTTCCTCATTTTATTCCCCAAAAAAGACAACTCTACACACCTTTGATAGCAAATACCTATTGCTATGTAGAGAAACAATATTCTGTACCATCTCAGAAAATGAAAATCACTCACTTAAAATAAAGCATAGCAACCCAGTTTGCCTTTTAGGGTGCCCAGATTCCCAGTGTGCCTTGTATCCCCACATACTATGGGTCTCAATGATGGTCACTGACATGTAAGGTGACATGTAAGGAGACATCAGGCAGGACAACAGCAAATTTAACTAGGAATGAAGAGTTGGTGATAGAAAACAGAAAGACACCCCATATGATGTAGCCTTTCTTTACTAGATACTGGAGGGTAACTACTGACCAACCCAGGCAGTTGTTATATTTAGAAAACTTAAATGTAAATTAATGATTTTCTTTGCCATGAAATAGAGGCAAAACACATTGGAATACAAGTATAAAGAGAGTCATAGACTTGAATAAAATGGAAAGTTTTACTGGCATAACCCTTTTCAATTTCCTGCCCCATGTTGGTCGAAGTTCAGTGCATCCCACAGGGTGTGAAGTCCTCTGCATTTCCTGCTTATGAGCTTGGTGTCTCTCCAGAAGCCAGTCCTGATGCACTTCTCCCAGGTTGGAAAGTACTATGAAGAGGGAGGCTCTGTGACCTCAGTTAGCTAGTGTTGGCTGCCAAAGCCACTGTGCCTCTCACCTTGGTGGGCCTAATGAAGACTCAGCCAGAGCCCAGACCTCACATGGAGAGGTTAAGGCAGGTGGACACTTTTAGAGATGAGAGGTGAATAGGAAGGCAGATGAAGGGCTCTGTGGAACAAGCAGCCAGAGCTCAGGAGACAGTGGTTTGAAGTAAATATGGAGACTGAAAGCCAAAATGCCTAACATCCTTTTTTGGGTTAACCATGCATATCACCTAGATGGAGAAAGGAGAGCAGAAGAAAGGAGTGTTAAAAGAAAGGATGCTTAATCCATGTTGACCTGTTCTGGATAGTTCATGCAGACAGACATGTATACATGCTTACAGCCAGGAGCTTGTCCATCCATCAATGGAGAACGAGCTCAGGAGTGAAGTCAACAGAGATCTGGCCCCACAAGAATAGAATAAGGTGGACAGGACACATAACTCAGAAAAATAGCAGCCAAGGTTGTATTGATTCCCCAGGGTCCAAGGGGGCTTTGCTATGTCCGGCGTGGGGTATCAGGGGAAAAAATCTATGTATACTATGTTCTTATGTCTGTTAACTTTATTCCTCTAAGTCAAAATTCTATCAATTCAGCTATAGTTCCACCAGGCATTCAAGGCAGGAACAACTGTAGACATACCAAGCCCTATATCCGTCTACTATATTTCTCTGGGATGAAATCCTGTCTCCATAACTACAGTTCCATCCAGTTCCCCAGCTCATAGTCCTGCTAACGACTAAAGTCTATGCTTTCAGCCTCATCTTCATCCTCTATACCTTCTTTCTCCATCTCTGCTACTCTCTACTCCTGGCACTCAGAAAACTTTACTCGGAGACCTGCTTACCCTCTATGGAACCTCTGTTGTCCTCTCTTTTCTCAGAACAGCCATGCTGTTCTCTCTCTGTCTACAGAATATGCATGCCTTTTCTTTCCCCAGGCACCTCTTCCCTGCCTCCGCAGGAATGTTGTTTTATCTCTCACCTTGGTATGTAAAAACCTCTTTTGTTTTCAGTCAAAATGCTCTGAAGAACCACTAGGAAACAAAGCTAGGTGTCTCCTGCCAGCTTGTCTCCTAAGCTCAGCAGGGCAGTTAGTAACTTAGTAGGTACAGCAGGTCTGGGGAGCTGAATTGTTTACCAATAGGTCTGGGCACACAAGGATTTCATAGCAGAAGACAGCCTAAATATTAAAGGCTGGGTAACACCAAATATTCATAATAAATGGCTTTGCCTTTTGACAGACCCTTGGCCAGTCAAAGTTCACCTTTAATACACAGCTGAATCTCTATGATATATTCTTGTGGCCCACTCAACCAAAGTGAGTGTGTATATGTGCATGTGTACACTCACACAAGTATGCATGAGTGGAGACCAAAGGTTGATATCAGATGTCTCTCTCTACTGCTTTCTATTTTATTTTTATTACATTTATTTAGTGTGCGTGTGGGTGTGTGCATGCACATCTGCATGTGTATGCATGTACACACCAGCGCATGTGCAGATCAGAGGACAATTGGCAGGAATCAATTCTCTCCTTTCATCACATAAGTGGATTGCAGGACTTGAACTCAGTTGTCAGGCTTGGCAACAAGCTCCTTTACCCACCGAGCCATCTTGGCAGGCCTTTGAATATTCTATACATCATAATCTTACTGCACTTAACTTTAAATCATCTGCAAAGTCAAACCTGAAGACAGACTTTCTCAGTTGAAGGAAGTTTTACAAGGTGGCTGCCTAGATGCAGTGAGATGCTCTGGATGAGCCCTGGAGTTGTCCCTGTCAGGCTCTCATTTTGATTTTTCCATTGCATTTCTTATGTCAAGCAGATCATTAGCTGTGTTTATCCAAGCCCAAGGGAGGACAGTGGGACAATTACCTAAAACCCACTGTGATGTTTTAGTAAATGCTACAATGAAAGAGGGGGAAATGGAGCTTGAATGAGACAGGATATTTGTTTCCATTGATTAAAGTCACAAAATGAACCTCACTTTGCTTTGCTCGAGCAATTCTAAATTCATGACAGATTTTTATCTAAAGCAAAGCAAAGAGTGAGCTGTGGAGATCTTTATTTAAGTTAAAAAAATTTATATAAACTCAAGGTTGTTTAAAGGCTGAGTTAAAATGGATGGCTGAAGTTATATGTACTTAGTGGATGTTGACTCTGTAATGATGGTAGATCTACACTTAATACAATGATATTATAAAAATTTATGCTGTGAAATGATGAAATGGCTTGTCAGTTTTTATTCAGCTTCTTATTCATGATATTAAGATTTACTCTGATTAGAATCAAAGGATAAATTCAGAAAGTGCCTGAGTTCTATTTCTGGGACTCACACAGGGATACTGACTCCCAAAAGCTGTCTTCTGACCACACACACACACACACACACACACGCACACACACACACACACACACACACAAATAAACAAACACATATATACATGTATACACACAAACATATTTACACACATACACACATATACATGCACACAGACACAAACACATACATACATACACATATACACCCATAAACACAAACACACAATATGCACATATATATACATACACACACATACATATATAAACACACACATATATACACATAGACACAAACATACACACATACACATATACACACATACACACAAACATACAATACACACAAATATATATACATAGACACACATACATATATACCCACACACATATATATATACATCGACACACATAAATATATACACATACATACAAACACACATATACACAAAACATACACATACACACACTAAATTAAATTGAAAACTGATACAATGACTAGAAGAAGGTGAAGTTTTAAAGTTCATTAGATTAAAATTTTGTGTTTAAGTTAAAAATATACCTAGGAATAGGAAAACAAGGCAGTTCTCACAGTGTGAGTATAAAAACATAAATACAAACAGTGACTATGTGGATGGAGACAGATTTCAGTGATGCCTCCTTTCTCACTGTGCATGGTTTCTCACTCGGCAGGGTTTCTCACTGGGAATGGTTTCTATGTACCTGGGCACTGGCCACACTGGTTGAGATTTTCTGTGTCTGATTTGAAGAGGGTTGTTGATTTTAGCCAGAGATAGGAAATATTCCCTGCAGTATGATCTCATCTGTGAAAACCTATTTCCTGGGATTTTGTGGAAAATGGTCAGAACTCTTTCACTGGTCACTTGCTGTTTGCTTAAAGATCAGAGTGGACAAAATATTATAAGATATGTCATGAGAAGCAAATCCATTTTAGAGGGAGAGGTCAGATCAGGAGGTAAAATTGGAAAGGACTGCCAACAGCTACTCTTGAAGCCACACACTTTGACATATATTCAGTATTCATCAGCTAGGAAAGGATGTTAGGGACATTTTCCTGATTAGGAAATGATATCAGGGTGCCTAGCTTGAGCAAATAGTAGTGACAGAGGTCATGGTTTAAGCCCAGATCTATCTAATTCCTGAGATAACGTTTCTCTGTTCTAAAAAAAAAAAAAGCCTGTTGAAGCATCTATCACAGAAATATAGAGGCAGCAACCTTCAGATCTCCTGCTGAAGTCTGTATCTTTTTCCATCTTTACCATAAGATTGTCTTCTATGTTCATATCTAGTAAAAGAAACTAGAATGAGCATGTATTAATGAAATAACACAATGTTGTCATTATTATGTTTGCAAATTAGAATTAATGATAATCAAGAATTCAGTTGAATCTCGGGCATTGTGGTGCATGCCTGTAACCCAAGCACTTGAAAGGTAGAGGCAGGAGGACCATGAATTCAAAGCCAGCCTTGGCTACTTAATGAGATCCAGGCCAGCCTGAGACACATGAGACACTACCTCAAAAACAAACAAAACACCCAGATTGCTGGAGATGACCAGTGTAACCCTCAATGATGACCTATCCAATGTGTACTCGATTGTCAGTGTTTGTTCTCTCTCTCTCTCTCTCTCTCTCTCTCTCTCTCTCTCTCTCTCTCTCTCTCCCTCCATGTGTGTCTCCCTCTTTCTCCCTCTCCCCCTCCCTCTTTTTCTCTTTAAGAAATACAAATGGCATGTTCAAGAAAAGAAAAGATAAGGTATTATAAGAAGAAGTTCATCAAAAGATGTATGCTTTTAAAACCAAGGAAGAGTTTATTATGTCTGGAGGCTGAGAAGATTCAAGAAAATAAGCTGTGATTCAAAAATGAAATTAGATAGTAATAGTAACAATAGCTTTCATTGAAAATATACAAGATGTGAAGGAGAAGAAAATGGGAGTCATTAATTTAGGAGAAGGAGAAAATGTGAGGAAACATTGTGCCATGGAAGGCACTGCAGGATCTACATCCAGGAAATTATAGAGGTGTAAGCTACAAAGGAGGAGCTATGCTGGGAGTCCTGGAGAAAATGAAATAAAAAGAAATAACATATATAATACATGCATGGAGAAAGGACCCCAGTCTAACTTAAAGGATAACTTAAAAGGTGTTCAGAACACCAATAGTACAGGAACTAAGAATGCCAATTGATAAATAGTACCTTATGAAATGGAAAAGCATCAGTATGACAAAGAACACCATCATTCAGACAAAGTAGCAGCCTATAGAAATGGAAAAGATTTTTATCAACTACACATCTGATAGAGGACTAGTATCTAAAATATATCAAGATCTCAAAAAAACTGGACATCAAGAAAACAAACAATTAAAAAATGTGGTACAGACCTAAACAGAGAATTCTCAAAAGAAGAAACACAAATGCCTGAGAAGCACTGAAGTGTAGCACAAATCTTAAAAGGTCTTATTAATAAAAACAAACCCAGGGCTAGGTATTGAGGTGAACGCTGAAAGATCAGAGAAACAGAACAAGCCACAGCTAACCTCACCTTGCCAGTTCCTCAGCTGGTCTTGTTTCCTCAAACTAGAAGCCTCTGAGTCCTCATCCAAATGGATCTCAGCTGAACTACTGATAAAAGCCCGAAAGCTTAACCAGGCTCTAGTTCCTGGTCCTCACAACTTATATACCCTTCTGCTTCCTGCCATCACTTCCTGGGATTAAAGGCATGTGTCACCATGCCTGGCTGTTTCCAGTGTGGCTTCGAACTCACAGAGATCCAGATAGATCTCTGCCCCAGAATGCTGGGATTAAAGGTGTGTGTGCCATTTTCTGGTCTCTATGTCTGTCTAGTGACTGTTCTGTTCTCTGACCCCAGATAAGTTTACTAGGGTACACAATATTTTGGGGAACACCATATCACCACACTGAAGAAAAGGTCAACATTCTTCATCATCAGGGAAATGCAAACCAAAACTACTCTGAGATTAGTTTATCATCTTATACTACTCAGAATGGCCAAGAGCAATAAAAACAAATGATGGCTAATGCTGGTGAAAGTGTGGAATAGGGGAACACTCATCCATTGTTGGCGGGATTGTAAACTTGTACAGCCACTATGGAAATCAGTGTGGCGGTTTCTCAGGAAGTTGTGAAAAGATCTACCTCAAGGTCCAGGTATACTACTCTTGTGCATATACCCAAAGCATTCTTCATCCTACTACAGAGATACTTGCTCAATCATATTCATAATAACCAGCAATAAGAAACAGCCTAGATGTCCATTAACAGATGTAGATGTATCCAACCTTCTTATTAAATAAGAAACACAGAACCAATGCAAAGAAGAAAGCCAAGAGGTCAGAGCTAAGAGCTAAAACCTTACCCTTCCTCCTGCGGTGGTCCTACCTCTCTGAACCAGAGCTACCCCTGTGTTAAAGTCTTTATATAGAGTTCCTGTCCTGCCTTCTCATTGGTTGTAAACCCAACCACATGACCGCCTCCTCACAGCCTGTCTGTATAGGCCTCCAGGTTTTCCATGATTGGTATTAAGATTAAAGGCATGTGTATCCAATAATGGCTGTATCCCTGAACACACAGAGACTTACCTAGCTCTGCCTACCAAGTGCTGGGATTACAAGCGTATGCCACCACTGCCCTGCTTTCCTATGGCTTGCTAATAGCTCTGACCCCCGGACAACTTTATTTATTAACCTACAAATAACATTTTAATACAAATAAAATATCACCATAAACAGATGACTGGATAAAGAATATGTGGTACATTTACACAATAGAATATTATTTAGTCATCAAAAGTCAAAATCATGAAATTCACAAGTAAATGGATAGAGCTAGAAAAAAAGTCATCCTAAGTGAGGAAACCCAGACTCAGAAGTATAAATATGGTGTGTATTCACTTATATACGGATGCTAGCTGTTAAGTCTTCGATAAGCAAGCTACAATCCATATAACCACAGAGGTCAGGTATAGAGTAAGGGACTTGGCAGGGAGGGTTGATCTCCCCAAGAATGGGAAAGAGAATGGATGGTTATGGATGGATGAGGGGTTAGGGACAGGAATGGGAGGATCAAATGGGGAAAGGGAAAGAAGAAGGATATAAGGGAGGGACAGCTAAAACTAAGGACCTTTTGAGGGGTCATATGGAAACCCAATGCAATTGAAGTTTCCTGAAATATATACACATATGAAGGTGATCTAGATTAATCACCAAATAACAGGAGTGGTAGGGCCCCAACTGGATATCTCTTGTCACCAAATGAAGCTTCCAGTACTGAGAATAGGTTACATCTAATCAAGTTGATGACCAAAAGTGGCCCCATGAGAATCCCCAAACAACCCAGGCTATTGCCAAGACAGTTGGCTGTTCTCCATAAACTGGCAGTAAGAAATTAGGCTGGTGACTACCTGCAGCAGTGGTTCTCAACCTTCCTAACATTGTGACCCTGCTGTGGGATGGTCTGTATGTCAAATTGCTCTGATTGGTCAATAAATAAAACACTGATTGGCCAGTGGCTAGGCAGGAAGTATAGGCAGGACTAACAGAGAGGAGAAAAGAAAGAACAGGAAGGTGGAAGGAGTCACTGCCAGCTGCCGCCATGACAAGCAACATGTGAAGATGCCAGTAAGCCACAAGCCACGTGGCAAGGTATAGATTTATAGAAATGGATTAATTTAAGATATAAGAACAGTTAGCAAGAAGCCTGCCACGGCCATGCAGTTTGTAAATAATATAAGCATCTGTGTGTTTATTTTATAAGTGGGCTGTCAGACTGCTGGGGCTCGGCAGGACCTGGAGAGAAGCTCTCCAGCTATATGACCCTTTAATACAGTTCCTCATGCTGTGGTGACCCCAACCATAAAATTTTGTTGCTACTTCATAACTGTAATTTTGCTACTATTATGGGTCATAAAATAATTATCTCATGTACAGGATATGCAACCCTCAAAGGGGTCATGACCCACAGTGGGTCAAGAACCACTGACCTGGAGCCTTCTCTCTCTCTCTCTCTCTCTCTCTCTCTCTCTCTCTCTCTCTATATATATATATATATATATATATATATATATATATATATATATATATGTATATATATATACATATATATATATATATATCTCCTCTATCCCCCCTCTCTATCACACACATACATACACACACAGACCCCCTATAGACTAGTGTTCATGGCACTGGAAGATACTCCGCATGCTACCAAAGGAGAAAGGTAAACAGCAACTCAGCTACAAACCCATAGATCTACAATAGTGACCTGCTGAAAGATACAATGATGCAATAATGACACAAATCTTGTGGGAGAAACCAACCAGTATCTAATTGGATTTAAAGTTCACTCCATGAGATGATGGCCAAGAATCTGAGACCAGATAGGCCAGGGACCCAGGGTAATTCCAAATACTCCTGTCCTGCTAAAGGAAGACAGTAATAAAATGATTCCTAGTGACCTGCTGCTGTGCTCATAGATCAGAACTTACTTTGCTTACATCCTCAGAGAAGCTTCCTCCTGCAGTATATGGAAACTAATACAGCAACCCACAGCCAGACAATGTGCATAGAGTGAGAGACCTTGGAATATTCAATCCTAAATAGGATGCCTCCATCAAATCCCTGTCCTCACGGCTCAGAAAATTGTACAGAAGAGGAGGTGGAAAGTACAGCTGGCTAAAGGAATATATTATAGAGATTCAGCTGTATATTAAAGCTATACCTAGAAAAGTCAAGGAATTTTTCTAGAGGAAAGCCATTTATCAAGGAATATTAGATGTTATTTAGCTTTTAATATGTATCAGCTGTCTTCTGCTATGAAATTCTTGTGCACCATATACTACTAGGCCATATGGCAAACAGTTAAGCTTCTCAGACCTACTGCTGATCCACTAGGTAACTAATACCCCTGCAAAGCCTAGGAGACAGGCAGACTATAGATGCATAGCTTTGTTTCTTGTGCAGATGAAGCTCAGACCACCCCTTGCCATCAGGTCTAGTAGCATCACAGAGCTATTGACTCAGGACAATAGGGGATTTTGCATAACCAGGTGCAGTAAAGATTGGAGCAGATTTCCTGGTCCAGGCAGAGCCCTGTATGTGGAGAAAAGAGACGAAGGGCAGAGTTTCTCAGAGCAGGGGTAAGTATCAAGGAAGGAAAGATGGAAGATGAAGGAACAGAGGACAAAGATGAGGTTGAAAGCACAGGAGCTTAGTTAGGACTATGACAGGCAGGCCCAGTAGGCACAGAAAGGAGCTGAATATGAGGACAGAGCAGAAGCTGTATAGATAGAATTTTGTCATAGAGAAGTCAAGTAAGTGGACAAAAGAGCATGATGTACATAGATTCTTTTCCCTCAGATAACCCCACGCCAGATGTAGCATCTTCCCCAGGATCCTGGGAGGGATTCTCTCAGGCCAGGCCCTTGGGAAGATGCAGATAGAAAAGAGTGCAAGAGCCAGCGGGAATGGAGGGCACCAAGGAATTAAAGCCTTCTAGACACAGGAGGCCTGACATACGTGGAAGCATGCACAGGGCCTAAAGGGGTCTCTACCAGATGGGGTTCCAGACCTGAGAGAGAATGTGGACACAATTTCCCATTCCTAACCCAGAAGCTATTTCCAATTGAAAATCACTCACAAATAAAAATTTGGTTTTCTCCAACAGTCTCACTTGTATACAAATCGCACTTAAGGTCAGGCCCCACACCCAGCAGTAGATGGGCAACACAAAACAAGCTCAGTGGAATCTTTGGAGTGTCTTTGTCTCATAATGCTTTGTCAATACTATTTTTTAACCTTACAAGTCCTGTGTGTGTGTGTGTGTGTGTGTGTGTGTGTGTGTGTGTGTGTGTAGGCTTCTGGTTTTGTGTTTCATGGGATTCGTATGTGTACAAACATGTGTTTCTCAGCATTATATATGTGTTGAATTTGCTTTTTCTTTGGCTCTTTGGCTTCAGTTTAATTTTTGTTTGTTTCATCCTATTCCAGTTTATTTTGTTTTATCTATTTTATTATTATTTAGATGCCTATTTGATTTTTAACAAGAGACAAAAAATGTATGGCTTCAGATGAGAGGAGAGATTCTGGGAGGAGTTGGGGAAGAGGAAGCTGTAATCAGAATACATTGTCTGAAAAAAATCTATTTTCAAAAAAATAAAAATAGAAAAAGAAAAAGTGTGATCAAAACAGCAAGCATATAAGAGAAAAAAAATTGAAATGGAAAACCAAAGACTTCCACCTGAGTTCCTGTTGATTTCTTCAATGACACATCCATCATTTCAAATGTGTTCTTATCCATCTCCATGACTCTGACAATTTTATGTAGTTTATTTTGCTATTAATTTAGCATTAAGGAGATCAATACATCACACAATTAGACTTAAAGACAGAAGTCACATATCATGTCAAATGATGTAGAAGGGGCTTTTAATAGAATCCAATAGCTCTTTATGATAAAAGCCTCGAAGAAACTAAGAATAGAAGGAGCATAATAAAAGATGCATATGACAAACTTAGATCTAGTAAGGAAAACTTCAAGGCATTTCACCTAAAACCAAGAATGAGACAAGGAAATCCATTTTCTCTGTTCTTATTTAGTATGGTGCTTGAAGTCTTAGCAGCAAGACAAGAGAAAAAGATAAAAGGGATACAAAGAGGAAAGGAAGAAGTTACAGTATCCCTGTTTGCAAATGATATGATCATCTGAATAACAGACCTTAGGACTTATCAGGAAATTCTTAAAACTTTCAACAAAGTAAGCAATTTACAAAATCAACATACAAAAACCAGTAGCTTTCCAATATACTATTAAAAATAACACTGACACCTTAGGACAATGATCCCATTTACAACAGTTTCAAACAACACCTACGGATAAACCTATCAAGAAAGTGAAAGACACCTACAACAGAAATTTTACAGCATTGAAGAGAAGACAGAGCTGTCACCACAGACAGAAAGGTGTCCCATGCTTACGATGAATTAATATTGTGAAAATGGCAATGATCAAACGCAATCTACAGATTTAATGCAATCAAAATGCCAATGACATTCTTCAGAGGGATAGAACAAATAATCCTAAGGTTTAGAAGCACAAATACAGTTCCAAGCAAGAAGAACAACAGGGAAGAATCATGCTATCAGATTGCAAGTCCTAGTATGGAGCCAAAGTAATAAAACCAGCATAGCATGGCTACAAAGACTGGCAAGTAGATCCGTAGAACAGAATAGGACCCAGAAATAAACCCACACAGCTCCAGCTACTTGACTTTTGATAAAGATAAAACAAAAACAAACTTTGGAGAAAAAGAAAGTCTCTTTTACAAATAGTGCTGGCAAACTAAACATCCTCATGTAGAAAAGTAAAATTAGAGCCTTGTATCTCATCCTTTACAAAACCTATTGAAAATGGATCAAAGACTTTAATGGGTTACCTGGATCTCTGCAACTGTTGGCAGAGAGAGCTTCGAGATACAGTGAATACAGGCAAAGACTTTCTTTGAAAGGGTCCAATAGTACAGGAAATAAAAACAAAAACTGACAAATTCAATTACATGAAATTAAAAGCTTCTTCACAGCAGGGAGAGAACTAACCCACTGAAGAGACAGCCTACAGAATGGGAGGAAATACTTGCTAACTATATATCTGCAGACAATTTAGATCTAGAATATATAAAGAACTCAAAACACTAAATACCAGAACATCTATTGTGGTCTAATGACATGCTAGATAGTTCTAAAAAGATGAAGCACCAATAGCCATAAGCATGTGAAAAAAATTAAGATCAACTTCTTGGGAAATACCAATTAAAACTATGCTGAGATTCTGTCTCACTCCAGTAAGAGTTCCGTCATTAAGAAAATAAATAATAACAAATGCTTGTGAGGATGTGGAGAAAAGGGAGCCCTTATACACTGCTGGTATGCTACAAACTAGTCTAGCCACTGTGGAAATCAGCATGGCATTCCTCATAAAATGAAAAATAAACTGTATGATCCAACTGCCCTGCTTCTAAATACCTACTCAAAGGACACTAAGAGAACACATCACAGAGACACCTCCACATCACATTTGTTACAACACTAGTCACCTTAACCAAGGTAGAGATAAGCCTCAGTGTCAATCAGCAGACAAATAGATATAGAAAAGATGGCATATGAACACAATGGGGGTATTTTTAAGACTTGCTTACTTATTTTCTGTGTACATGTATATACTAGAGTGTACATGTGTGCCACGTGTATGCAGTGATCATGGAGGTCAGAAGAGCTGGAGTTAGTGGTGGCCTTAGATATCCCAGTGTCATTGCTGGAAAGGAAGAGCAGGTCCTCTGAAAGCATCAAGTGCTCTTAACTGCTGAACCATCTCTCTAGCCTCCAGAGTGAGTTTACTCAGCCACAGAGGAAAATGAAATTATGTTTGCTGGAAAATGGATACAATTGAAGGCCATCATATTAAACAAAATAAGCCAGACTTAGACATGACAAATAACATATTTTTCTTTTCTTATGGGTTCCATATGTTACATAGATATGTAATATTTTATTTCTATAAATATGAATATATATATGAATGACATAAAAACAGAAAAAAGACTATGGGGGATGGAGAGGAGCTAATAGGAAGTGTAGGGGTGCAGGTTATAAAGGGATAAATGTGATCAAAGTACACTTCAGAAGAAAATATCATTATGGAAGCCATCACTATAAACAATGAATATATGGCAGAAATGAGTTTTTAAAATGCTGGACTGTATTTTAACTGCCAACTAAAATGCCCAGAGTTCCTTGGCTCTTTGTGGAAAACAAACACAGTGTTTGGGGGAAAAAAAAACCTAAAAAAGTTAAAAAGCTTAAAAATGCAAACACTTTAGAGATAAATTATGTAAAACTGGCATAAATTAACTCACGTACACATGATACAAACTTTAGATATAAATGTGCATATCTATACGTATGTTTGTGTGTGTGTGTGTGTGTGTGTGTGTGTGTGTGTGTGTGTGTGTGTGTGTGTGTATGTGTGTGTGTGTACATATATGCACTACTCAGGGCATCCTCACATTTGAACAAAGGAGCTAGAGACATGGCTCAATAGTAAGAGCAATGGCTGCTTTTATGGGGAACCCAGGTTCAATTCCCATCACCCACGTAGTAACTTACTCTAGTTCCAGGGGATCTAATGCCCTCTTCTGGCCTCTTCAGGTACTGTACACATGGTACAAGTACATATATTTAGAAAAACATTCACAAACATAAAACAAATAAATTTATAAACAAATAAGTTAGCAAAGTTGAATACAGGATACAGGAAGCAGCCTTTAGGAAGCCAGACTCTGTGTGTGTGTGTGTGTGTGTGTGTGTGTGTGTGTGTGTGTGTGTGTGTGTGTGTGTGTTGTTGCTGTTGTTGTTGATGTTGTTATAAAGGGATAAATAGCCTGGCCTTTTATTTTCCCACAGCTGTATTTCACAGCAGCAGAAGAGTACATAATGAAAATATCCCAAGAACTATTAATAAAAGAACTTGAAAGAAGTTTAAATACGAGTTTTAATACTCAGTCAAGTTATCTTTCAAAAGACATATAAAAACTCAAGAAATATTGTTCCTTAGAAGATTTCTCAACACAGCTAGTATGGGCTAAAAAAGATGAGACAGAGCCCATAGCATCTGAGCTAACAGCTAAGACTGAAGCAGAGGCAGGGGTTGGGGTGACAGAACACAACACTTGTCCCCTGCCAACAAAGAAAGGCAGGAACTAATGGAAACTTGTGAGGGAGGAAGAGGTAGGTCAAAGGTAAGAGGAGGTGTGGTCAGACCTATGACGTCATCTGTAATCCCTGGAGGCAAAGGATATCTTTTAATGCTGGCAGATCAATTGATAGATGTTTGAGCACATTTAAGGATACAAAGGTAAACAAGAAGAGAGATAGCACTATTGACTGAAGTGATTTGGAGGAAGAGAGGGAGGGAGGTGGAAACAAGTTACTGTTGACCTTGCTCAGAGTCCAACTAAGAGAAACCAATAAACAACACTAGAGCCCAGAATTCCAAGCAGACCGTTGAAGGTCTCATGGAGGTGTTATGCTGTTTTGTAATATTTCTAAGCTGTTATTTTCCCCACCAGAGCATAAACAGTTGCTAACAAAAGATGAAATCGCCTGCATTTTTAGCAGAATGAACGCCACAGCACTGCTGCCTCGTCACTCACTGGGCTGGTCCTAGCCATGCACTTGCAGTTCATTTTCTTTCCAGGTCCACTTAAGTATGTGAAGCTGTAAAAATGTAAAAATTCTTAATTTTATTACACCTCAACCTTGGAAGACATATCTTTTTAGTGGTCTATATAACCACACGGGAGGAACACCGAACACCTCTAGACACACCAAAGGTCAGTGATCACAAGGCACGGCACTGGGGCAGTCATTTCTCTGGTGGGAGGAGCCAGTTTCTCTCTCTCCAAGAAACACAATCTTTACCTAAAAGAATGTCAGTCAGCGGTTGATCTGATCCAGCATTCAGCAGACATGTTTTTGAAAAGAAGCAAACCATGTCACCACATTCAAGGGGAAACCATCAGCAAAAGCAGTATCTGAAATGGTGGGTGTTGTTGTTTGGTTTTGCTCTTTTGGGGGTCCCGCCACCCAGTTCCCAAATAAATCACACATGGAGGCTTATTCTTAATTTTTAATACTCTGCCTCATTGCTAGCCAGCTTTTCCTAACTTTAAAATATCCCATCCACCTTTTGCTTCTGGGATTTTTCCTTTTCTTACTTCTGTGATCTTACTTTCACTCTTACTCCATAGCTGGCTGGCTGGGTGGCTGGGTGACTGGGTGG
The DNA here is from genome assembly GCF_007827085.1 of Peromyscus californicus insignis. Classification (NCBI taxonomy): domain Eukaryota; kingdom Metazoa; phylum Chordata; class Mammalia; order Rodentia; family Cricetidae; genus Peromyscus; species Peromyscus californicus. Next base: position 153,413,264 of record NW_026294584.1, on the reverse strand, counting down.
CTGGGTGACTGGGTGGCTGGGTGGCTGGGTGACTGGGTGGCTGGGTGACTGGGTGACTGGGTGCCTGGGTGACTGGGTGACTGGGTGGCAGGCCCCTAGCATCCTCCTTTCCTTGTTCTGGCTCCTCCTTCTTCTCCTCCCAGATTTCTCCTTCTACATGTTCTCTCTGCCAGTCAACCCTGCCTATCCTTTCTCCTGTTGGCTGTTCACCCCCATCCCTCTTGCTTCTCTAATCCTTCAGCTCTCTCTTTCAGGTATGATTAGCTGTCTGATTTAACCAACAGCTATTCAGAACAGGGACAAAAGTTTCTTTCCTCAGTGAAGCTTCCGGAGGCCCACCAGAACGAGAAACATTCCTCATAGGCTTGGGTATTTGAATAATTGGCTCCAAGTTGGTGGCCCTGTTTGGGGAGGCTTGGAAGTGTGGCCTTGCAGGAGGAAGCGTGACACTGGGGTGGGCTTTGAGATTATATACAGCCTCATCCTACTCCCTGTTCTCTCTTTCTGCTTTGTGCTTGTGTTAAAGCTCTCATAACGCACCCTGATCACATTCACTTCCCCCATCTTCCCAGGTCCACCCACCTCCCTTGGACCTCCCCCAAAGAAAAGAAAAAGAAAACTATCAAGTCCAATTTATGTTGCCCGTATACTCACTAGAACATGGTCATGATGGACTCTTATCCCTCTGGAACCCTAAGCCAAAAATAAACTCCTTCTAGAAGTTTCTTTTGGTCATGGTGTTTTATCAGAGTGACAGAAAAGTCAATAAGGCAGAGCTGTTTCACATGCAAACCATAACAGGGACACACAGAAGACACAAAACACAGAGACTGCTGAATGGAGCTCCTCTGCTGCTTGGTTCCTTCTGCACACATGCTATGCAACACAGAACGCAGCAAGCTGTGGTCTGTTTTTAAGGCATGGTTTTCTCAAGCTACTGTTTATCTTATCATTTCAAAGTGGTTTAATTATTGCCTATTTCCCTGATTACATTTTCCTTAGTAATTCCCACTGCTGGTAAGTAGAACCAATCTAAAAGATGTTGTATTCTAACATCTAGAAGATTTAATGTCCTTGGTATTTTTACAGCACCCCTGGGAATGCCACTTGTCAGCATCTGGTGAATGTAGTAATGAAGACATACATATAATTAACAACCAAAATGTAAGGTAATTTCAGAAGCAATGACACATAAATGGACACTGTGTTACAGGTTGGTCATCCCATAAAATTCTGTTCACTTCTACCATATGCCTACAGGGAAGGCATCTGAACTTCAGCTACATATGAACCAACTGAGGCTCAGTAGATCCTACTGTCCAAGCTGGTAGCAGGGTATTTTCACTTAGGTGACTTCTGTCAGAGCTCATGTCCATCCTATACCAACAGCTTTCCCAGGAATTGCACTTTTATTTATTCTTTAAAATCCTACTCTAGTTTGACTTGGGATCCTATACTCACTTCAGACTCAAGTGCAGGACGGACAGGTATTTTTTGTCTTCTAACCTTTGCTCTACTGGGAAGCAAATTTCCTGCATAAACAATCAATGCACTGTTGTCCATTCATCACTCATTGTCTCAGCATCTTTCTTTGCAGAACTCATGGGGACAGAGACTGTAACTTGCTTCTGAGCTTGCAGAATTTTACATCATCTAACTATGAAGATGGTTGTATCTCATTTCTCAGTCCTGGGCTGAAGTTTGTAACCACAGAACACAACTTCCCAATTTCCATGAACCCTGCACCAGAATTTTTGAATAGGAAAATTCAATGTCAATTTGGCTGATAGAGATTTAAGATAAAATTCCATCTGCCATGCACATTTGATTTGTGGTTCATAGCAGATTCTAGGAATAATCAGGATTTTCTTGAGGAAAATATAGCAACAAAATGAAATACTGACTGAGGTCATATCACATGTATAAGTTTCATGAGTTTTTGCTGGGTCTTAGAACTTAGCAAATGCAGTCTAGAGAATGCAAACCTCACTACTGTGTACTGTAACATGTGGTGCCTCCCAGAAAACAAAAGAGACCCAAAATATAAAGATGAATATTTGAAAACTAAATTTGAAACAGCTATGTGGACCTAGAGAAGTCATTATTCTCTTTAGGCCCAGATTCTCAGCTGTAAAAGGAATTTAATTCTAACTGCTTTCAGATTTAAAAACTCAGTCTTGTGTGGTCTTTAATAGGCCTGAAACAACAAGTGTGAAAATTCAGATTTGATTAAATCTCTGCACAAAAATGTGAGGTGGAAATATTATATCTTGGTCCAAAGACACAGCACAGCTAGTTGGTCGAATGTGTGCCTAGCGTGGGGGTAACCCTGTGTGCAATTCCTTTTCCAAGTTCTCTTGTAAAATTTCCTCACCATATTTGTGTTGAGTCTGTAATTTTTAGTAAAAGAAAGTAGTTCTAGTGAGTTTGAAACAAACACATGGGATGTAGCAACCATCTCTAGAAGTCAAGCTAATGTACATTCCTACTGTGGGATAATCCTTCTGTACACTATGTGAATATATGTCACTATGATTGGTTTAACAAACAAGCCAACTGGCCAATAACTGAACAGGATAAAATTAGGCAGGAAAGCCAAACTAAGAATGATGGGAGGAGGAAGGGTGGAGTTAGGAGACGACAGTCAGATGCAGAGGGAGCAGAACACATAGAAAATGAGGTAATAAGTCATGAGCCATCTGGCCAAACATAGATAGATAAGATATATGGGTTAATTAATATGTAAGAGCTAGCTAGTAAAACGCCTGAGCTATTGGCTGAACATTTATAAATAATATTAAACCTCGGTGTCAGTTATTTGGGAACTAGTGGATGGGACAAAAATGTCCAACTACACATAGCATACACCATCTGGCTTAGATCCACCTAAGACCTAAAAGATCTTTTAGAAAAGGTTCTAAACACATAAAAACAGAGCCAGATGCAGCTTCCTAGTCTCACAGTCTCATGCCAGCTGCAGTGCAGAGATGCATCCCCAAATAGCTTCCTGCAAGATGGAGCTGGCTACCAACTGCCATGAGCTAAGTAGCATGGTGGGTTTCTGTGGTCTCTCAAATGGGCCGCAGTACAGAGAGGCTTCTCTCAGCTGCTGACTGTGTGCTTGATAGCTCTGCCAGCATGTTACATGACAGGTTTAGGGTTTTTGCTCATGCAGACAGAAAAGGTTACAGATACGCAGTAAAGACAGATTCAGACAAAAAAAAAAAAAAAAAAAAAAAACCTCTTAACAGGTTACAATGTGTTTAAAAATATATGTAGGCTTGAGAGACAAAAGAAAATGAGTTTCAAAAAAAGTCCTTAAAAAGGGAATAGAGTTATAAAAAATATAATAAGCCACATAAACATGGGAAATACACAGAGTGTCTGGATCTTGTATGTTATTATGTTGTCTTTAAATTTCTTGGCTGCTAAGAGACACTAGATTATAAAAACGGCTAGATTCAACCAACCGATATATCTAAAAATTTTTGACTTCAAAATTTAAGTCAAAAAATAAGTTACTTTGGGGGAGAGATTATGATTTTATTTCCACAGGAAATAAGAGGCTGTGGATTCATTTTGGGTTATAGAAAATCAGCTTTTATTGAGGAAGACCCCCTGAAAATCCTGGCTACAAACATAAAGAAATAAACAAAGAACAATAAGGCATGTGATGTGTATTTTACCTGCTCAAACACATAATAAAAAATCATCTTTGGCTGGCTTGTGTACAATGTCTATTCTTGTATTAATGTAGATATATATGCTGCCTTTAAAAGTTTGTGTATTTTCAGAGCAGGGGGACCAGATACCAATGAAAATGGGTGGCCCAGGTGATCCAGCATTTCAAAATGCCTCTGTTACAGTCTCCTCAGAATTCTGCATCCAGAACAGCTTCAAGGCTGCTGGCTGAGATGATTCAGTTTCACAGACTACTCTAATCAGGACTTAACCATAATCCTGAATTTTCTCAGAGTCCCCCAAAGACTGCCAGTAACCCCAATCAGCAGGAAGTAGTCTAGAAAACCACGTCCACATTCCCAAAAGATGGGCTATGGATATTTATTATCATTTAAAGGGGGCAGGGAAGTGGTTATAAGTTGTTATTGGTAATGACCAGAAAAAAAAGCTAGACAAAGATTAGATTCAAGGATCTCTTTCTGAAAAGAAAAAAGGGGGGATATAGAAATGACAGGATAAAAGAGTACATGATTGAATCTATTTTAATCCAAAAAAACCCAACTATTAATCTTAAATAGTTTACATTGGTATGGATTTTGGTTTATTGATACAAATTTAAGGTTAATTTTGTTATACTGTATGTATATTTCTACTCTTGTATAAGATATTGTGTTTATGCATTTCATTTAAAAATGTAATGTATAATTAAGAAATACAGATTAATAGTCATCTGTAGTAGTCAAACTATAGTCATATTAGATATGTTTTCAAGGCCATACACAGATGTATTTAGATAGACAGATAGTCTTCAAACACTTCAAAGACCTATAGAATATGGCATTCAATATGTTTAATAGCCTAAGGCTTTTCATGACAGTGAGCAGCACCAATCTACTTCAGAGAAGATAATGGCCATTGAAGAAACTCCATATGGAGGGTTTTTTAATCACAAAAACTAGCCATATGGACAGAAAGACTGCCCTTGCCTCAATTGCTGACAGCTGTCCAAACTGTACCATCAGGACACAAGAAAGGCAGCTACTGAACTTTGCCAATTCAAAGTAGGACAGTCCTTCAAAATTCTCTGCTTCACAGGAAAGTCTCTTAGATATGCTAGGCCTGTAGGCCAGAGTTGGATACCCCAACATTGCAGAGGAACCTTGTGTGACTGTCCAGGCAGCCAGCTGTTTCTGTCATTTCTCACATTTTTTGAAAATCACTTGCTTGCACTTCCTGCTTACTCAGGTAATATTATTTCCTTCTAGGGTCTTGGATGAAGTTGAAGACTAGATAGTTATAATTATAATTTTCCTTAGTTATGATAAAAAGGTAAATTAGATGTAAAATTTTAGACTCACCATGATAAGATAGATAATAGAATATTTTCTCTAATTTTGCCAAATACAAATGACTGGATATTGTAACTGTACATCTTACTTGATAACTGTTTTTGTTGTATATAATTTTACTATGTTAAAGTTAAAACCTTCCTTTTTAATTAGACAAAGGGGGGAAATGCTTTGGAATAATTCTTCTGTACACTGTGTAAATATATGTCACTATGTTTGGTTTAATAAACAAACTGACCGGCCAATAACTGTCCAGGATAAAGTTAGGTGGGAAAAGCCAAGCAGACAGTGATGGGATGAGGAAGGGCAGAGTCAGGAGATGCCAACCAGCCACCGAGGAATCAGGAATTGTAGAAAATGAGGTATCAAGCCATGAGCCACTGGTAAAGCATAGATAAGAAATATGGGTTAATTTAAATTTAAGAGTTAGCTAGTAACAAGCCTGAGCTATTGGCTGAGCATTTATAAGTAATATTAATCCTCTGTGTCAGTTATTTGGGAACTGGCGGGCAGGACAGAAACTTCTGACTACACATTCCCTTGACTGTTTCTCACATAGACAGACCTGCACCGTCCAGCAGCTGCTGAGAACAAGGAAAAGAGCCAGCAGGAGCCAATGCATTAGAAAGTAGAGGAAACCCAGCAGGAGCCAATGCATTAGAAAGTAGAGGAAACCATGGAAATTTCAAGTTTTTCCTCTTTTGAGGATTGTTTAACTTGTGTCTGCCTCATTGTCAACCTGAAAAAGAGGAGGGTTTGGAAGAGAAGTGATGGATGGCATGAAAGACAAGACATGCTGTTCTGTACAAATAAATTGAGACCTTTGCTTTTCACAATCTTGAATCCAATATCGTAAAATTAAATATAGAGAATTTTTTCATTATCAGAGAAATACTATGTTCTCATGAGTGATTAATAAAAAGAACACTTGAATTAGATACTATTGAAATCATTTAACACCCAAAGCAAAGCATCAAATTGCAAAATTGGCCGGATGAAACACAAGCTATTTTCAAAGGGCCAACAGTGAGGCCCAAAGCTGATCTCTCCAAAGAAAGAATGAAGGGCACAAAATAAATGTGAATGTGTATCACAATTTATTTTCAATTGCCTGAAGAAAACAACCACTGACCTAAAGAAAGATTTTAAGTTTGAGGCCTGCCTCTGGAATGTGCCAATCTCAAAACAGAGAGCCAACAAAACACTTCTGGAGGGAGATTTAAGTGAAGGTCGCAAGTAGCTCAGGCTGACTTCAATCTTGCTGTGTAGCTGAGGATGACCCTAAGCTGTAGATCTCCTGCCTCTACCTCCTAACTGAACTACAGGCTGGTGCGAAACCTTCTCTCAGCCACGGGTCATAAGCATTAGCACACATCCTTCCCACCTGAGGGCATTTTTAACACAAAGGGGCCATGTTCACTGCCCCCCAAGATTATCCTTGAACAGGTACACTTGGGGCTCCACATGCCCCAAGGGATCCAGCTGGCTCAAGAGCTGCAACTCAGCATCCTACCAAGAGCTTCATGACAATTAATTTGGCAAATGAATAAAATAACTATTATTTTTACAAAAACATGATTTACTAAAGGCAGCACAAAAACATACGGGATAGTTTTATATTTATTTCCAAACTTAGATCTTTCAGAAACTTTACTGAAGGAAAATCCCAGACCCAAACAGCTTTCACCTACCAATGCTTTCAGACAGTTTAGGGAAATTTTCCACCAATGTGACCCGATTCTCCCTCCCACCCCCACACACCAGAGGATAAGTGAAAACAAGAGCCCATCACAGCTCCTGTTACAAGGGAAGCACAGTATTAAATATATGCCTTAGAGGACATGCAGAAGAAAGTAACAGATGAAAACACTTAGAAACATAGACCCCCATTCCTAACATAAATGAAGTAAATGTTAGCAAACTTCACTTAGACAGGCATGGGGGTTGCAGGAAGAATGGCAAAGAGAGAGGGAGTGAGGGGGGAGGAGAGAGAAAGGGAGGGGCAGGGAGAGCATGAGTGAAAAAGAGAGAGGAGAGAGAGAGAGAGAGAGAGAGAGAAAGAAAGAAAGAAAGAAAGAAAGAAAGAAAAGAGAAAGAAAGAAAGAAAGAAAGAAAGAAAGAAAGAAAGAAAGAAAGAAAGAAAGAAAGAAAGAAAGAAAGAAAGAAAGAAAGAAAGAAAGAAAGAAAGAAAGAAAGAAAACACTGCTGTGATATTTCATTTGAGTTCTGACAAATAAAGCTTGTTTGGAGTCATCCCCTCACTTCACAGCTTGTTCATGGGCTGCCATGCAGCCAGCCATTCCCTTGTATATACTCCTGCTTTTCTGATATCTACCTTCATTTCATTGTCTGACAAAACCCCAACTCTAGTTTAATTATATTCCTGCACACTAGGATTGTCCCCAAAACCTATCTTGCTAATGAATCTCATTTGAGGTGTTACTAACGATACACCTTCAGAAATGTCCAGAATACTCACCACCATTGGCCTCAGGGACCTGTCCTCTTCCATGGTGATCATTTTGCAAGTGCAGCAGTTCCTCCATTCTCTATCCTCACCTCTGTCCACACATCCTCAGATGTGGTTTCCCCATTGTCCATGCTAACAGAAACCTAAAGATGACACCATCATTTTCTCTCATCAACTTCATCAGGGCTTGCAAAGCTCCAATTGCATAAGCCTTTGGACACTGTCAGCTCCAACATCATTGTGGTAGTGGAGCATCCCAGTTGGAAAACAGGGTGATGCTTAAAACTACCAGCAGCAGCACCTGAGAAATGGTAACAAGCTCAAATCACAGGACCCAGTGCTTTAGAAGCCAGGGAAGATGGAGCCAGCCATCTGCACATGCTTCGAGCTTTCTAGGTGATTCTGATGTGTGCACAAGTTTGAGACCTGCCTCTGGAAATTGCTGATTTAATTGTGCCTTAAATCTTGATCAAAACATGGGAACAAAGGCTAAAGATGGATCAGCTGTTAACTGTACTTATTACTCTGGCAGAGGACCTGAGTTTGGTTCCCAGCAGCCACATTAGCCTGTAGCTATTGTTTTCCTGCCTGGCCCACAGTCAGGACAAATCTCTCTCACCTGCCAGTCCCACAGCCGCTCAGACCCAACCAAGTAAACACAGAGACTTATATTGCTTACAAACTGTATGGCCGTGGCAGGCTTCTTGCTAACTGTTCTTACAGCTTAAATTAATCCATTTCCATTAATCTATACCTTGCCACATGGCTTGTGGCTTACCGGCATCTTCACATGCTGTTTGTCATTGTGGCGGCTGGCATTGTCTCTCTGACTCAGCCTTCCACTTCCCAGCTTTATTCTCCTCCTTGTCCCGCCTACACTTCCTCCTGCCTCACTACTGGCCAATCAGTGTTTTATTTACCAGTCAGAGCAACACATTTGACATACAGACCATCCCACAGTATTAGCCAGCTAACAACAACATGTAACCCCAACATCAGGGGGTGGGATGCTCTCTTCTGGCTTCCATGGGCATACACACACACACTGACATAAATAAAATAAATCTTAAAAATAGAACAGAAGCCAGTCAAGGTAGACAAACCTTTAATCCCAGCACCTGAAAGGCAGGCAGATTTCTGTAAATTCAGGGTCTACACACTGAGTTCCAGGACAGCCAGAGGTACATAGAGATACCCTGTCTCACATAATTAAAACAAAATAAAACACAAGAATAGAGGGGCATACAAAAAAAATGAAGATCTAAGTGTGTATGGCTTTCTCATATGAATATTCATGAAGTCTATATAGACACAAATAAAAAATGGAACAATTGCTTTAGTATCAATTACCATAGCATATAGGGCAGTGTTGCTCCCAATTGTTCTCATTTCTTGTTTCCTGGTATTAATTTCTCCATCTGTCTTGTCTAATAACGCTTCCTTCCAATGATGAAATCTTTGAAGTCACATATCACTTCTGTGAAGCCAGCCCTTTTTTTTTTCCTGCAAAATGTTGGTGATGGGCTAAAACTAACAAAAGCTAACTGTGCACATAAAAGGCAATGGCTTTTAATCCTCTGGTGTACAAGATACCAACCTTTGAAGGTAATTGGAAACATTATAGTTTCTATTACTACAGCCCAGGGTAGAATTCTGTGCACTTAAATTGGGCTTTTAGGATTCCATTAGATGTTAATTTATACTTGAAACATCTAGGGCATTTAGTGTTGTAAACTTTGAGGCCAAGAAAATGTTCTTAGTATTTATATGTTAAGAGAAAGTAAGTCAAAACGGTAATAAAAAGGAAATATTCTGTTTATGTATTCTTCAGATTATATATAGCATTACAATTTGAGAGGATGCCCAGAGTTTCAGAGACTTGGATGCATAGATCAAAGATGCCCTGTGTGTGCCATCCCATTTCATGTGTATCATTTCAAACACCCAATTTCCCTTGACCAAGGTGAGGCTGCCTGTATGATTTCTTTTCTGCGGTGTATATTAAGTTAGCATGGCCAACCCTGCATCAGAGATCTCCATGCTTTTTCCAGCTTCTCATGGTTTCTCAAAGGACACACAGACTCAGCCTTTTCCCAAGTTGGTGCCAGTTGAGAAGTCAGTGGCTAATCCTGAACTCAAACTGTCCTTCTGAAGTGTGGGATACAGGATCAAAAAAAAAAAAAAAAACTGAAGCAGCAGATCCTGCTGGCCCTCCATACGCAGCCTGCCACTTTGGAAAACTCAGCCCTTGCAGTTCTTCTAGATTCCTTACCTCTGTCTTAAGAGACTCTGACCTGTGCAATCCACTTTTTCCATGAGCTGAGCCACTGCTAAACAATACAGGAATACTGTACTCCAGGTCTCTTTGCACTAAGCAAGTTCGTGCATTCCAGTATTATATTAGCTTTTAGAACCTACAACACTGCACTCACATGCACAAGTCCACACTCAGGCACACACAATTAAAATAAATATTTGTAAAGGGAAGACTGGAGAGATGACTGGACCCATACTGCCCATATTCTGCGTACTGCAGAGAACTGGAGCTTGGGGATAAGCACCCACATCAGGCAGTTCAAAACCGCCTGTGACTCCAGCTCCAGGGGAGCCCTCTTTGGATGTCACTGAATTAACTCATTAGCCCAAAATAAGATATAACAACAGCACCGTCCTAACAGCCAGTACTGCTTCACTGAGAAGCAGTACTGTGAAATCATGAGTTTGCTTTTCATGATCTCATAGTCAAAGAGCATACAACTAGAGTATTTTTTATTATATTTCCCCTCTAAAACTACCACTGTTTCCTGGTGTTTAAATCCAATACCTAGGCTCAGAGATTGAGTATGGATACATTTTAAACCACAGGGTCACTAAGTGCTATGAACAGATGTCTGCTAAGAAACGTACAATCCATCTAGTGGAGGCCGGTAATAACGGCTTTGTTTCCACAGATGGTGCTGGATTATTAGAGTGGAAATATGCCAATAATTTTGCTAGGTACCTTCCCACTCAACAGAGGAACCTGTGTGAAGCCCGACCTTGTATTACATCAGCCAATGATAACTGAACTAACTCCAACTTGTGTAGTCCATTCTGACCAAATCCACCATCCCTTTACCTCTGAAACTTCAGTTTTTCTGAGAGTAACCCTAGCATCATATGAAGAGTTCCTTAAAGAAAAAAAATGTTTTATTGACCTTCAATTTGCTTGCATTGTAAGCCAAAACCTTTTTCTTTTCATAAAGCAAGCAGTGCGTAGTGGTGAGTTGAACTAGGTAGGAAATACCTATAAAACTAAATAAATGTATCCAACCACATTCCCAGACCATGGGGAAGTCATTTAACTTGTCTTTATCCTGGGTTGGCCAGCTGCTAGAGAAGATAATAAACTTACTTTGAGTGGGTCAGTGTTGAAGTACAAAGAAGTGTTAATACAATTTATCATTTGTCTGAAGGGATTTAAAGCAAGACACTATAACTTAATAAAGTTGATAATGTTGCAGAGTTGAAAGATTTGGCGGCATTGTGGCCGTTATTTCCTTCACTGAGTGAGCAATCTTGAACAAATGACACTTGAGTTTCTTTGGCTCCCTTTTCATGTCTAGAATTCCCTCTTATGTTTTACCAAACGCTTTTCCATGGCAGAACATCACAAAAGCAATACCCATCCCCTCTGTCTCCAACATCCCAGCCCTGAAGATGTTGGTGGATAACATGACCTTTTCCAGATAGATGTTTCCATCTGAGACTCTGAACTTGGATTAAGTAAAAATGGAAAAGAAATGGTGGGGTTCATTTTGCCAATGGGAACTGAAATAGTGCTATCTTGGTCAGAATGGTAATTCTGGAACTTTCTATCAGGTATTCTTACCTGATACCTTTACAGTATAGATGAAATTATGGTCCAGAGATTTGGTGGGTTATGGGTAATGCATATCTCAACATCTCTTTGAAGACCTTGGGGACCAAAGGAAGGAATGAGTTCAAGGTCTGTTGTTTCCCATCAGAGTCCCATTTACCACCTGAGCCTTGAAGAACAACACCTCAAGAAAGGAGATTTGATGATAGCTGAAGCTTCAAGCCATTAGTTAAGTCCTGAAATATCTGCCTATCCAGAGTACTGCTCCAGTGTATAGAGCAGGATGGAGGGCATGTTTACGCTAAGGACTTGAAGCTATCTTCTGCTCTCTTCTCTCAGGACAGGACAGACTCTCTCGTGGAAGTGTGGTTGCCAGGGCTGGAAAGATGGCGCTGCTAGTAAAATGCTTGTTGGACAAACACAAGGATGTGTGTTTGGAACCTCAGCACCCGAGTAAAACATGGGTGTCTCGGTACACACCTATAATGCCAGCATTGGGAGGCAGACAAATCCCTGGAACTCACTGGCCAGCCAATCAAGTCAAATCTGTAGGTTACAGGTTCAGTAAGAGGCCCTGTCTCAAAAGGCGGAGAGAATGGACAGATGGCTTGGCAGTTATGAGCACTTGGTCTTACAGAGGACCTGAGTTCAGTTCCCAGCACTTACACGGCAGCTTACAACCATCTGTAAAACAGCATCAACAGATAAAGTCAAACTCCAACATATGAAATTTTTGGGGTGACACTTTATAAACAATGCCGACAAGCCCCTCCAACACCTCTTTAGACCTCTTGGGGTATAGTTACAACTTCTTAATATTATATAGTATTTATTTTATTACGTACCACCCATATATTCTTACCACTTACATAGTGTACTTCTCATGCCTCTAAAAGATTTATATATTTACTCATGTGTGTGTGCGTGTGCATGCATGTGCACACGCACGTGCTTGTGCACATGTACACGTGCACACACACACACATGAATGCACAGCATAATACATACATGAAGGTGAGAGGACAGTTTTCAGGAGTTGATGCTCTGGATCCACCAAGGGAATTCTGGAGATCAAAGTCAAGTCACTAGGCTTGTTAAGTTCCTTCACCCACCTCACCAGCCCTACCTCAAATGCCTTTGTCTGCAACCATATTTTGAGTAAATATTTATCTTTTTATATATTCCTGAGTGATGGTACATGAAAATGTTCAGCGCTGACAGCTTCTCACTATGTTCTTGTTCATTTATGAAACCTTATCACTTGCTTAACATAGTAACTGTAGACGAATTTCTAAATGGTCTTATTAAATAAAAAACACAGAGCCAGAAATTTGGGCTAAAGCCTTAGAGAGATCAAGGAAATATGGAAAGCCACCAGCCAGCCTTACCTCACCAACTCTGCAGCTTCCAAATGGCACGACTTCCTGCCTACCCAGGCTTATATGCCTTGCTTTTCTGCCCTCTCATTGGCTCTCTTAGCCCAGCTACCTCACTTCCTCTTCCTACACAGCTCTGTCACTTTCTGTCTGTCTGTACAGACCTCCAGGTCTCTATGGTTGGTACTGGGATTAAAGGCATGTGTCATCACGCTTGACTCTGTTACCTAGTGTGGCTTTGAATACACAGAGATCCTGCCTGCTAAGGGATTAAGGGCATGTGCTGCCTGACTTCTTTGTTTATTTAAAATGGCTGGCCTTTTCCCCCCATCTCCAGGCAAGCTTTATTTATTAACGCACAAATAAAATATCACCACAAGTAACTAAGTGTCTGTGTTTTCTTCTTTAAGTTCAGAAAGGACTTCATTAAGATTCCTGTGACCTTATGCTTCTGTCACAGGCCCAGTCTCACATTTTAATGTAATTTGTTATAAGGAAGTGTTTAGTTGGCTTCAGTCTTTTTTCCTATCTCCATGAAAGTTCTTTTTAAACTGGGATACATTTGGGCATTTATAAAACATTTTATGTTCATGTAAATATTGTCCTTCCTGCCAGGTGTGGTGGTACACATCTTTAATTCCAGACGTAGGAGGCAGGGGCAGATGGATCTCTGAGTTCGAATCCAGCCCATTCTACAGATTGAGTTCTAGGGCAGCCAGGGCTATACAGAGAAACCCTGTCCCCCCAAAATTATTTCCTTACATATATTCTCTAGCATATTATAAAATACATTCAAGGAAAATGGGGCTTGTTCACTAGTGTGGTGAGTCTTGGTCTTTTTTATTTAGCATTGGATGGATGCACTTTTGTTGAGATTTGCTTATGATACACATGGCCAAATGTTTCCTCTTTGTCTTTCATATCAATGTAATCAAAAAGTGGATTACTGATCAATTAATTAAACAAACATTGGTTTATCCCCCACTCTCAGACACTATTCCAGGTGTCAAGAACATAACAATGAAGAAAAGGGTGATGGTTAGAGCTGTAACCCAGCAGTAGATCACTTGTCTAGCATGCATGAGGTCATGGGTTCAATCTTGCATGAGGTCATGGGTTCAGTCATGCATGAGGTCATGGGTTCAAACTACAGAACTGCAAAGAGCAGAAGAAATAGAAGAATCCTCACACTCAGAGATCCACCATTCCATCGTTCTTGAAAAGTATTACATATTTACTTATTAATTTTGTGTACAGGTGTGTATATGTGTGGGGGCATGTGAACTCAGAAGACGACTTCCAGGAACACATTCTGTCCTTCCACCACTGGGTCCTGGTGATGGAATGCAGGCCCGGAGCTCAGGGCAGCTGCCATTAGCCACTGAGCCATCTTGCTAGCCCTATCATACCTTCTTGACAGTAAATACTTTTTAAAGGAATAAACTTCCTAACTACAAGTTTTAGTTGCATGCTATCTCTTTAACCTTTTTAAAGTAAAAGTCTTAATTACTGATGATTACTGTTTACTAAATAAAACACATCTCAGAAACATGATAATAATGACATTACTATTTTTTTTCCAAAATTTCCTTTACAATTATGAACCCTTCCTAGGTGTGCATCTCTTCTTTAATCTAAATTGTTTGGCAAAACATTTTGTGGAAATAACAGAACTGTCCAGTTTTACAACTGAAAATATAAATATGAAAAATTTTTAGAACCTAGTATTGTTCCTTGAAAAACTGGTACTCTGAGTTGGGTAGAGAGATGGCTCAGCAGTTAAGAGTATGTACTGCTTTTGCAGAGGACCAACATATGTTCCACTCCCCGTACCTGTATCACATGACTTACAACTGCCTGGAACTCCAGGTCCAGAAGACCAAATGCCCTCACTGGCCTCCATGGACACCTGCACTCACTTGTACATAGTCCCACACAGCCACACATGTGCACATACTTGGAAATAAAATATGTTCTAAAGGTAAAATGGGATTAAGACTGAGCAAGAGAAAAAGACCCACACAGCCCATCAGGGCTGTTTGCCCTGGGTGGGGAGCAGAATACTTGGGTCCTATTATGGTGAGCAAATACATGGTGGGGTGTGGAAGAGAGATATAGAATGGTTCATATCTGGTGCAGAGAGACTGATCTGAAGAGGTGAAGGCAGCAAGGATCAGGCTGAGATGGGTGGCCGCCTTGCTATCCCGGGCCATGGTGATGTTCAGGCCTGGGCTGCTGCCCAGGGCCTTGTCTGGGCCCGTCACCCTGCTGCAGCCATGGTCTGTATTGATGTCCATGGCTCCTGTTACCACCAAAGGCAGAGAGGATAAGGCTAAATAGATTCGGCCCCTCCCCTCACTGTCTGCAACACTAGGGAAAACTGGAGAACTTGTCCTGCCCCTCACTATCTACAACACTTGAGAGAGCAGGCCCTGCACCTCGCCTGGGCTGTAAGACAGAGATGACTGTGGGCCTGAGCGTACACGGAGAGCTCTGGTTGTGAAGGTGTCAGTGAGCCAGCCCAAGGGCATAAGAGCAGGAGAACAGCCCACCCCTTGCTGCTTACTGCATAGGGTGAGCTAGCCAGGGTGGAGCTAGCCACCCTGGTGGTGAGGATGAGGGAGAGCTGGTAGGCTGACCATCCCAGTTACCACCCAGGCCCAGAACCAGGGCTATGAGTTGGCCCTCACCAATACCCACCACATCTCTGAAGCATGTGAAGGGGTCAGTCCACAGACCCAGGATCTCCATAATACAGGACAACAGGATATCCAAGAGGAACCCTAGTGAGGATCCAGTATCAATAGTGTAGCAGAAACCAGAGGCCTTTAACCTTATGCCCATTCTGTGTCAGGGATGAGGCTATTTACGTGTGATAACTCTAATTTTCCTTGTAAGCACAGAGGTGCTAAATTTGTTAGAAAGTCAATTAAAATGACAAAAAGCGGAGTAGCTCTAAAATGTTCATATCTTTACATTTATGGCATAAACAGACTTATGAGTGTGTTTTCAGTGGCGATATTAGTTGAGCTAGTTTCACAGAATGTCCAAAGTTTGTAAGATTTCAAGTAAAAGCAGAGAGCTCAAACGCAGCTCAGAGCTTGTGTGTCTCAGTGAAGTTTGTACTCCTCTGTGCTCAGTGGTGACACCTGAGGCTCTCCCGTGCTAACATCTTGGACAGCTTTATAATCACTAACGATCATAAATGATGATCTAATCTATGGCTTTAATTTATTAAGTACCGTAAGTGTTTATATTTTACTCAATTTCCTCAGCATTCCAGAGGAGATAACTGCAACAATGAAATGATCTTCAAAGCCCTTCCAAGACGGTGTTTTATTCATATGCCAACCTTTCCTTTAGAGATGGTATAAATACTTCATCACTGTTTGGGGAATCAACCTCCTTTTATACAGATGTATTCTGAGCTTTGGCTTAATCTTATCTTGCCATCCACTGAAATATAAACTTTGTGTCATTTGTATGTTCATTTTACTTTGAGGAACTTAGCTCTTGAGTATTCAAACATTGGTATTTTGCAGCTGTTTGTTTAAACACCATGAGACATTTCTGATACTCAACTTTAAAGCTTGATGGTTTGGTTCTCTCATATTTATTGTTTGGTAGACTTGGTGTCTCTAGAACAAGGCTTGCTTTTGCTCATAAATGTATAGTGTTACCAATTAAACTGTGTAGCTGTTCAAGAAATGTTAACTGCCCTGCTGAAGGCAAATGAGCAGCTGTCATACGCCATTGGAGTTCAGAAAAACAATTAGTATTATGTGATAGTTGGACAATGAGTGATGGAACTGATTTTCAGTGCATGGGATCTTGACTGAGAAAGGAAAGGGGGTGTCTGGATGAGGTTTGTTGGTTTGCTGCCGCCTCCTCCTCCTCCTCCTCCTCCTCCTCCTCCTCCTCCTCTTCATCTTCATCTTCCTCCCCTCCTCCTCTCCTCCTCCTCCTCCTCTCCTCCTCCACCTCCTCCTCCTTCTCCTACTTCTCCTCCTCCTCTTCCTCTTCCTCTTCCTCTTCTCTTCCTTCTCCTCCTCCTCCTCCATGAGACATGAGGCAGGAACTTAGGTGGAAACTCGAGCCATTGGGCGCCATTTGTAACTGAATGTTTTTCTGTGTCCCAGCCGGCCTCTCTCCACTGAGATATTTTCACTTTCACCAATAAATTATTGTTCTGGCATGAGGAACTTCGTTTTTCCTAGACTGTGTGGCAATGGTGGCCAGACAAATGTCATCTTTCAGGAAAGTCTCTAGTTTTTGGACAAGTCACATACACACTGGGAAACTTTATCATCTTGTGTAAGTAAACAGGATGGGGAGCATTATATACTGTCCAGCACAGACTGCTAACTTGGTGAAACTGAATGTGAAATTAGTCTGCTTGTCTGAAACAGACTAGAATCTCTGAACGATGGAGTGTTAACATAGACAATTTCTTTCTCCATCATTTTGTCATTTTAATTGACTTCCTAACTAATTCAGCACCTCTGTGCTTATAAGGAAAAGTAGAATTACCATACTTAAATAGTCTCACATCTGACACAGAATGGGAACAAAGTAGACACCACTGTCAACGCATCATGTCTGGGGTAACGTGGCCCCTGACGGTGATGCAGCATGTTTATGAAGAGGTGAGCAGGACTAGAGAGATACTTCTGTTGGTAAAGTACTTACACAAGCATGAAGAGCCAAGCTTGGCCTCAGAACCTACATAAAAAAGCCGGGGGCAATGGCATATGCTCATCCAGCACTAGAGAGGCAGACAGAACACTGCCTGTGACTTTCTAGTCAGCCAGGTAAGCCTCCTTGGTGACATCCAAATAAGTGACTCTGTATCAAACAAACAAACAAGGTGGACAGAGGAATGACACCGATTTTGGCCTCTGGCCTACACACACACACACACACACAGAAATGTACACACTTAAACCTGCACACATGCGCTCTCTCTTGCTCTCTCCCTCTCTCTCAAAAAAAAAAATAGAGGAATCAATACTCACTGGGTTCTAATCTGAATTTGAGGCACTTGTGCCCTTGAGTCTTTCCCCCCTTTCATTTATCACAGCATTTAAGACAGGAACAAGAATATTTACCTCATAAGGCCATGCGCTTGGGTGGTTGGCAGGCTCTATCTCGACTGGGAAAGGAACAAAAGCCTGAAGTTTGGCTTCCTTCGCTTTCACTTGTTTCCTTTGTCTCATGCCTTTGAGTGCAGTCTGAGGAGGGAAACTGAAGGCACACTCCCGGCTGAACTTTGCACGTCTCCTCTCCTCTTCTTCCTTTAGGTGTGCTGACATACCGGCAGGAAACTCAAGACGCTAGACAAATCTTCTTCTCCAAGTCAGAAGCTGTTACCTCATCTTTGTCACAATAACTTGTCATAATTTGCTCCAGGTTCAATGAATCTGGGGCTAAGTAAAATAAATGTGCTAGTCTTGCAGAGCTAAAAATAAACATCTATTTATGATCTCCAATGTAATACCCATATTACAACAGAGAAACAAAAGCTAAGTGGTTGAAGCAGAAGGTGGATTGTTGTTTCTGAAAAAATACCCATCCAGACAATGTTAGGAAATCAACCCAGTGCCCTTGCCAAGTAGACCTTGGTAGGCACATCTATTAGGTATGTTGGTCTCAACTGCACACTTTTCCTTATAGTGTGAGTTTATAATGTGCTCCTCTTCTGGCCACGATGGGGAGAAGGTCTGAGAAAGAACTATGAAGAGGTATTTAGCAATTAGAGCTACATGGTAGAATATTAGTTGGCCATAGGAAGGAGTGACACACAGCCATGGAGGACAGCCTGGATTAAAGTAGAGATCATGATGCCAACAGAAATACAGCAGGCGTGGAATGGCAGATTCCAGGAGACCTCATTCGTATGTCAAGCCTAAAACAGTTAAGTTCATGGAAGCGGAGGAAAGAATGACAATGACCAAAGGTTAAGAGAGAGTTGTGTACAGGGAGGGATGAGAAGTGGGTCAATGGGTCTTGTGTTCGAATTAGAATGTAGCAGGAAGTTCTGGTGTGCCAAAGCACAAAAGGTGACTGTAGGAAATAATGGACTGACTATTTCTAAAAAGTAGAATAACAGGGGCCTGGAATGATGGCTCAGTCAGGAAAGTGCTTACAAGGCAAGCGTGAGGACCTGGGTTAGATCCTCAGAGCCCGCAAAAGCAGCTGGGCCCGATGGCATGTGTTTGTAATCTCAGTGCCGGGGAAGCAGAGACAGGCAGATTCCAGGCCAGCCTGGTCTGCTTGGTGAGCTACAGGCCAATGAGAGACCCCGTATCAAAAACCAAGGTGGAAGGGATCTGAAAAATGACACCTCAAGTTTTTCTGTGGCTTTCATACTGACACACATGTGGCACACATACATCACACACACACACACACACACACACACACACACACACACACACACACATACACATACACGAATGTGTGCAACAAAAACTAGAACAATTGTGAAGGTTATCACCACACAGAAATGACAAATGTTTGAGGAAAGATATGTTTAACACGATTTAAACATTACACAATTTATTACATGAGTGAAAACACAGTATGGTGTCTCATTAATATATACAATTCACATGTATCAGCTCAAAAGTAAATTTAGTAAAAATAATCAATAATCTCCTGAGTGTGCCTTAGGCAGATTCCTTTCATTTCCACACAGCTTCTCCCTAAGACATTGAAGATGCACCTACACACAAGGACAGGTTTCTATTTTAATTCCACATGAAGTTCTGTATCACCACCAAGCATGCCACAGTTGATGGAGAATTAACATCTGGTTTCGCACAGCAGTCCCACAGAGTTAAACCACACAGGCTTATGATTAATATGAGGATTGCCTAACTGGATATTTCCCCATTCTGTTTGAAGTCTCAATCAGCTTTAGGAGCACATATTTTAAACACCTTCTAAAAGTTACTTGTCAGATTTTGAATTAATTAAACCAATTAAGCCATGAAAAAATGTTCCTGATTGTATCTCAGCAGGTAGCACATTCCAACAGGCAGTTTTGTCTTCTCTGCACCTTTTCTTACGTTATGGGTGTTAACCTCCATCTTGATGCTCTCTATGTCAATATTGACATTGAGAAAAAGAGGCATAAATATGACATCACAAAGCCTTTAGATCAAGTACAGTTTCACCCCCTACTAAATGAAGCTTCTTTTGCAGCAAATGGAGACCATTAAGGAAAGCTGTAACTGGTCAAACTGCCAAGACTAGGTGGCTACGGGCTGCCCATCTATAGGTATATATATATATATACATACATACAACTCCTCTACCTAAAGCTTGGGGAACATCACAGAAAAGGAGGTGGAAAGATTGTAAAATCCAGAGGACCAGGACATCAACTGCAAGCTGTGTCTTCTATCCATGACAGAAAGCTGTATCCATCCACCAAATGTCAATAGTATAGCTGCCAAAACAAGACCTAAGCTATAAAAACACAGTTGACATGTCATCTGGAATGGGGGAAACTTCACAAGGCCCCACCCACAGATGAAGTGCTATAGGCAATTAATGCCTGTTGAGAGAGGGATCTCTTTCAGGGAGAATCAGTCTTCTTCTGTGTGAGTCCCTTGATAGGCTGTCCAAGCCCAAGCAGTGAGCCCTAAACACATAAACATATGAATAATACTAAATGAATTCAGTAAATTTTATTTATAAATATGTGTATAACAATAATAACTGAAGAATAAGAGGCCACGAATTTTAGGAGTGAGGATACACAGGAAGAGTTGGTGTGGGGGGGGGTTGTCAATACAGTAATCACATTGAAATTTTCAAAAAAAAATATTAAAAAAGTAACAAAGTGTGTTTCTGAAATACAAACTCCAAAGTTTTTTGAAAGTGCATGTTGCAATTAAGATGTTCATTTTACTGCCAAAACTGTTCCCTCATGGCACCAAGGGCATCAACATTGTAGCAGATCAAGTCTTATAAGAAATGCTAATGTCATCTTTAAGCTTCCTGGGAAGAACTGATCTTTGGTGGTCCTTTTCATATTCAAGTGACAGCTTGTGACAGATTCTTAAATGAGTCATTTTGGCTTATGTTTTGCTCTCAGTTATAGAGATACAAAGATAAGTGTGTAACATGCACTGGGTCATGCATTTTTATCACATCCAAGATCAAGGTCACATACATGTGACTTCTACATAGAGCACCAGGTATCACTCCATAAGCCCTGGTGAAGATGAGCCTAAAGGGAAGAGGCGAGGCTGGCCAATGCTAAGTACTCTACACAGTAAATGACTATGATCAGGTGAGAGCAGTACATAAAAGAGCTAGATTATCAGGAAAGGGAGCTGGGAGCATATATTATCGGAAAACATTGATTGCCTACCTATGTGACTTTCCCAGATTCTGTTTGTTCTTTTGTAAAATGAGGAGGAAAAGCCAATATGAATAGTATGCTGAAGGCAGCAGAGTTGCCATCTATAGGATGTCAAACGTTCTCACCAGAATGTGCTAGAAGAAGTCTTGTCCATGAGAGAAGAAGCAATGCTTCAAGAGAACACAGAACTCAACTGGGTGAAGAATATGTTGGAAGAAAGGCATCTCAGATAGAAGAGTGCATACCTGTAGATTGACAGCAACCATTCATGAGATAACACTCCAACCTTTATCTAAAAGGGCTAGTTTGGTCCTTTAGTCCAACAAAACAGACGTATATTAAACCATTCAGAAAGATAAGTTTTCAATGATGAAAATGTACATCCAACCATATTCTTAGCCTTCTAATGAAGAGCACTTTAGCATTTTGGAGAGACGAGATCAGGACCAGCTCCAAAGCTATCCAGCCTCTGCAGACGAATTCTGTCCTTCACATGGAATGGTCATGAGCTAGTCCCCATGAACTACTGGTGCTCTTTTGAAATTTTTCCGTATTTTGAACCAAGTCATCTAGATTTTTATTTCATCATAGATCTCATCAATTATGAAGCCAGTTTGTTTATGTTCATATTTATAATAATCAGCAGCTATTTATAACCTGCTCCATTTTATTTATTTCATGAAATTCTACGAGTTCCTTCTCCAAACAGTGTAAATAAAGCAATATCAACAAAACCTACTCATTGGTGAGGATCGAGTGAATTCTTGATTGTAAACTAGTTATTATTTTCTCTAGTGTTGCAGAAAGAGACAGGTCAGTGCCTGAGATACTCAGTAGAATTTACTAGGAATTATTTTAAACATCTGAATATTAGTGTGTGGCCAGCCTGCTTGCCACAAAATTCATAGCTGGGTCCTGGAAACATGACTAGGGACACAGGTACAGGAAAGCTGGAGTCGGGTGAGCTGTGTTTACTCTGATGGAGCAGCATCTACTATGTGCAACAACTGGGAACTTCAGGGTATTTATTATGTTCAGTCCTGGAAGATGGGTTAGCTGGTCCCCATCAGAGGTCTCTGTAGGTGAGCATTCTCAGACTGTAAACATCCAGGAGGAGGAAGATTTCTATACATTTTGTCAACTCTTGCACATGGGCTAGAGGAAGGCTCTGTCAGTTCCCCTAGCCTGACTCCAGGAAGGCTTTGCCAGTTGGGCTGGGTCTGAGGCATTGAAGTCCTTGTCAACAACACACATTCACTCAAGACTCCCACTGCTCCTGCAACTGCCCTCCCTTCTCCTCCCCTTTTCTCTTGTATTTTCTCCCCCCACTTCTTTCATTTGCAGTTGAGTTCATGTCACATTCTAAATGATACATCATATACTCAAACAGAGTCCTCTCCAGGAGCTTATGCTTGGAAGAGATTAAGTTACAATAGTGGAGACATTGGAATGGGCTGGTCATACTAGCAGGTGGTGTGGATGGAGGTGACTCCAGGCAAGACAGTCAATGCTACAGGAAGGAAAGGACTTAGATTAAGCAAGAAGATGTTGTAAGAAAGGTATTTAGGCAAAAAATGTGTGTGTGTTTGTGTGTGAAAGCTTAAAACACATAAATTACAGGAAACCACAAGTAGATCTGTAAGTCTGCACCAAAGACATGTGTGGAAGTGTAAGGAGGAGTGAGGAAGAAAAGGAAACTAGACAGAAGCCCAGAACAAAGGTATTAGAAGTTGTAAACCAGATGTTAAAATTCATCCTGAGTGCTCCTTGCAGGTTATCAGAAGGTAATTATGACAGAGTGATTGGATTTACCTAAGAGACACACTTCTGAGTATGTCTAGGGTGGGAAGATCTACTGAAAGTAGGCAGCACCAGCCTATGGGCTGAGGTCCCAGACTGAATAAAAAGGAGACAGTGAGTACAGTGTCAGCATTTTATACCTCTTTGTAGCGTGGATAGAATGTGACCAGCTGCTCCTGCTCCTACTCCCAAGATTTCCCTGCCATGATGGAACGTATCTCTCAATCTGTAACACAAAATAAACCTTTTATCTTTTAAATTCCTTCTGTGTCCCATGTTTAGCCAGACTCACGAGATAAGAAACTGGTGGAGAGATGAAAGTAGAGAGACAAAACAGAGAGAGATGACTGGTAACAAAAGCTGAGTGAAGGCTTTTTCTGAAGTTCATGGCTTGGGAAAAGGCGAGACGAGCACAGGCAGAAGTGCAGTTGACTCTAATGATGCTGGGGAGCAGAGTCAGACTTCACAGGGAGGTCTAGTTGAGCAACTATTAAGGCAGCAATACTAGGTTGTGTTCATGGACTGTGGAAGCTGAAATAGACCTCTTCTCAAGAAGGGCGGGTGCAGTGGAATAAGGACATTGAGAGTATTACACCCTTGGTGATGAGAACAGAAGAGAACTCATCCTAAAGCTTTCTAGAAAGAGCAGACGCTGGATCTCAGAGGAGTCCCCTGAACTGAGACTCACAGGACTGAAGGAATCAACCAGACATGTGATGAGGTTGTGTGGAAGGAAATGTTTTAGGTTATATATATATATACATCACAAGCACAGGAAATACGAGTTTGCATTGGCTGTGCAGAGTCCAGGGAAGAGATGTAAAGGGAATAAGCCATGCAGAGCCTATGGGAAGCACACTTTCAAGTGCCAGGAAGGGCTCATGTCTATTGACAGTCAAGCAGCTCAGCTGAAAAAAGGGGGAGGTATCGTCCCACCTTGTCCCTCCAACTCCTTCCTGCCACAGCCACAAAGACCTTAGAGTATTAAATTTAGCTATACTGTTATTGTTAGATCTTAAGATAACAATCAATGCTTTAAATCTAAAATGACCACAGCATGTCCATTCACCCTGCCATCCTCTGACCCTGAGACAGGTGCACTAAGATCCCAGCAAAATCTTGATTGTTCAAGTTAGGGCTAGATACACTGCTGGTCATTCATGTGTCCTCATCAGACAAGTAATTACTTTGGTGTTTCTTATACAAGGCAATAAGTTTTCATTTTGCTATGCTCAAAATCAAGGTATTCCACTATGGAAATCATAAGATTTCAGTTGGAAAATATCTTAATGCTTACACAAACCAAATATTTAGAACACTGTCTGCAATTTAACAGTGGAAAAATGCTTGCCTAGCATATATATGGTTTATATATACACGTATGTATATATACATATGTGCATATTTATACATATATATATGTATATGTATGTATGTGTATATATATACCCCTAGGTTCTGTCTCTAGCACTGCAAAATGTTTCTTTTTCTTTTTTTTTTTTTTTCATGAAATGGTCAGTCTAGAGAACAAGGCAATTTACTACAGGCCTTTGTAAGTTTTAATTCCTGGTTCTAGGAAATAAGATTTTGAGAATCAGGGACCAGAGATACACAACTATTTCACAGCCCCACAGTCTGTCAAACTCATCTCTTATTTGTCAAGTTGGAAAATCAAGGTTAATTTATTCCTTCTCCATTGAAATGCCTCTTGCATATTTTTTCATGTAAGAATGATACTCTGATGACATTAGCCATTGGTTACTTTGGCTAGATTCTTTGTTGGGAAAGAAAAACACAGCTTACGAGGAGTATGAGCTAGAATGCATGGGGAACGAAGTCAGTTGACTTCCCAAATCAGAAACTCACATATCATATCACAGATCTTATTTTGAATAATATATTATGAGATACTATTTAAAAACCTAATTCAACAAGAAGAACCACCTGGTTTTGAAAATTCAGCTAGGGGCTGGAGAGATGAATCGCATTTAAGAGTACTTGTTGCCCTTACAGAGGACCCAGTTTCATCTCTCAGCATCCACGTGGCTGCTCACAACCACATGTAACTCCCATGCCAGGAGATCCAAAGCCCTCTTCTGACCTCCACAGGCACCAGGACTCACAGTGTGTATGTACATACAGAGAGGAAAAAACACATAAAGTAAAATAAATAAATCTAATTTTTAAAATCAACTAGTAGACAAGCTATGAGTGGCAGATTATTGATTTTTTATAACAAATGATGATTTACAGTGTCCCTTTTAAGAGAGCTCAAAATATCTAAATATAAATATTATACTGATTCAGCCTAAAAACATAAACATACACCCCACCCATTCTTTCAGATTTCATGTCAGATTCACGGTTTTTATTGCATAGATCCAGAAGAGGGGGAAACCTTGGCAAGGGAAACAGAGGAAATGATAAATTACTTAATTCTTTTTTTAATTTTTAAATCTATTATTTTTATGTACGTGCATGGTCCAGGGGGAGAATGCAAGTGAACATATGCCACAGCGCATGTGTGGAAGTCAGAGGACAACTTTGGGGGGTCAGTGTCACTGTGGGTGCCAGGGCTCAAACTCAGGCTTGCACAGCAAGGGCCTTTGCCATCTTGCTGGCCCCATTTTCATCCCTTAATAAGTCACTCATGGATTTCTGACGTGAATGCATGACTATAACTTCAAAGTGTCTAATGCTTCCCATCGGGAATGGGCTATGTGTTCCCAAACGTGAGATCCAGCCATGATGGATGGTGCTGTGCCTGAGTATATGGGATGACAGCCAAGGGCCAGATGCCTGTGAGCAGCTGGAAAAAAAAAAAAAAAAGCACCACACATACACTCCAATTAACATGGTGCTTTACTGTGTTTCAAAAATTTGCAGTCACTCAACAGATAGGGAAAGACCGACTTTATCCTGGACTTCCTGCTTTGCTCACAGTGGGTCAGTGATCACAGCAGCTGATGTCAGATATCTTCCCTGGGAGACGTTTGCTTCGAGCATGACTGCTCTTGTGCGCCTTCCCTGTGGCTGCAGTGATTGATAAACGTCTACCCTGCTCAGTTAACATTTTCCAGACATTCAGACAATGAATTCATAACATACACATTCACTTCCCTTGAAAGCACGGGGACTGATATTCTTGTTTCCAGAGAATACAGGGTAAGTTTATTTTTAGGAGAATTAATGAAATAGGAAAATGATCGCTTCACTGTTCTCCCAGCCACTGTTTATCCAGAGAGCTGCTTGCTGACGTCCTGCCCCTCAAGGGCCTGTTCCAATTAACGTGGGTCCATCTCCAATCAAGCACTATCTGGCTATGGAATACTTGATGAGGAATCCACTACCTGGACTCTCCTGACTCAGAGACTTTCAGTACAAATTCCTATATTTTGGCTTATGCTAAATGTTGGCTTTGTTGGGTAGAGGTGTGCAAAACATTGTCTTGTTTCTATTTTACCTTGTCTGTTATGGTTTCCCAGTAAAAGGGCAACAAAATATTTAAGAATGAGATTTTTCCAGTTTCTTATTGTTCTTGGCAAATATCTGTGTTTTCTCCATCAGAATGTCTTCATCTGAGGACATGTGTCATATTTAGGGTTTCATGCTGTACAACAAACTAAAAGTATTTTAAACCATAGATCAAGGCTATGGGGATAGCTCAGTTTCTAAAATATTTACCTTGCAAGCATGAGGACTTCAGTTCTAAGCCCAGAACCCATGAATTTAAAAAAGAGGAGCCGGGCGTGGTAGCATACAGTTCTCATCCAGCACTGGGGGGATGGAGACAGGTGGGTCCCTGGAGCTCACTGACCTGTCAGCCTGATTGGGGAATTCTGGGGGAATTCTGGGTCAATGAGAGAGACCCTTGCTCAGAAATAAAAAAAAAAAAAAAAGGTGACAGCAGAAATCAGAGATGTCCTCTAGCCTCCATGTGCACCTTCATGTGAAGACATATGAATCTGTACACACATTGAGCATGTACACACACACACACACACACACACACACACACACACACACACACACACACATCCCACAGTTGATCCATTTACCACTCCTCTGGAAATGATGTTAATTTCTTTAGATATGTTTATGTTGGGATAATCTACTAATATTAATACAGATAATGAATTTATGATGTGACAAATGGCTAATTAATTAGGGTTTTCTGAGAGTGCCACTCTAGAATTGAATTTCTCTAAATACTAGTCTACCGTGATAGCTCAGGAAATTAGATTGTGGACACGCACTAACTAGTGTTCGAGTCTAGTAATTGAGCAGCATTAACCCCAATTCCTCCTCCATTGTTCGACATTTCATTAAGTAACTTGATTACTGTATCTATTTCTGCAAAGCTCAATTGGAATCCCCCAAGTAGACCTGAATTCTTTAACAATATGCCCAAAACCACACAGCCAGCAACAACCTAGAAACGACTGTGGATTGGTATGAACAAAAAATCTTGTGTTTCCCAGCAGGAAGAACACCATCCATGCATGGTCTGCCCCCTGCACCCATGGACGGCTACTTTTCCTTAGAAAAGTGAAAAATAACTTCTTCCACCAAATCAGAAGCTAGAAGCTATCTCCAGTGGAGTGAACGTTTGTGTCCCTCAAAGCTCACAAACTGAAACTTAACCTTTGGTGTGGTCATATCAGGCAGGGGCTCTGGTGGTATTCCAGTTGTGATTGTAAGATTACTGTCCACACAGCGGGGACCCCAGAGAGCTACCTCCCCTTTTCACCATGAAGACACCGCACAAGGTGGGCAGTGCACCTCCCAGGAGAGGTTCCTTACCAGAGACCACCATGATGCACTGTAGGCACCCAGCCTCACAGAGAACGAACTTCTGCTGCTTTTAAAACTACTAAAGTCTATGGAAGTTTGTTGTGGCTGCTCAAACGAAGATGTCTGATGACTCTGCCCCTCTCTAGCAGGCAACTTACATGTAGTCCTTCAGAAACCAGGCTTTATGATCCTGACATTTCTGGGATTGGTCCCTCATTCATTCCATACTATTTCTACTCCATGGATCATGCTTTAGCTTTTTCCTCTTGTACACACACACACACACACACACACACACACACACACACACACACACACACACCAGCATAAAAATCTGGAGCAACACCTTGAAAGACAAAATCCATTATCCTAGGCAGGTCATATGTCGCTCTCTAAGATCTAGTCCCTGCCTGTCCCCATGTTACCCTTCCTGCTACAATAAACCCACTCCCCTGAACATGACAAGGGTTTTCATACTTCTGCGACTTCATTTACCTACTCCAAGCCTTCCCACCCCTGTCTATCAGGTCACATGATACCCCTTCTATGAAGCCTTCAGGGAATTTACTCTAATGAGGGCATTGCCTGCCATACATCGATTCCACCCCTTATCCTGTTCCCACATTTTATACAGGTTTAGGAATGGTGTATGGCACACCCTATGCAAAGTTAGATCCCCATTATTTCATAAGTCTTTTAAAACTTCATTTAATTCCTTTGGTAATAAGACATTGATCACATTTATCTTTGTAATGACTACATATAGAATGATGTCTCTTAAGTAAATAACAGTGCCTAGGAAACTGATGAACACCAAACTAAACTTCAAGGCCAACCTGGGCTACAAAATGAGACCTTGCCTCAAAAATAAAAACAGCTTTTGGACACCTGTTATTTACTTACCAGCCACCACAGAAATGTAGAAGTGGCATTCAGATGTCATGGTGTAAAATGCGAGAAAGAAATTTAACAACTTGACATTAGAAGCCCAGAAACGTGAACAAGACAAACCTGGATTCAAAGTATGGCCTCGAGTTTCCAACCATTAGATTCTGGGCAAGTTTCCTAGTTTCTCCATTAATAACCTGGAGTAAATTATAGAGTTACTGCACATTGACAACTGAGAAAATTATTGAACTGGACCCTTAAAGTAAGGAACCAGCTATAAGTAACACACAACAGAAGTGTTACAGCAGATAGTGGCTGCAGGGCAGGGCCATGAAAGCGCTCTCGGATAAGATGGTACACGAGGATAAGATTGAAAGCGTACTAGAATTAACCAGACAGCCAAGAGAGGAAGGACCCACCCACTGGAGAAAGCAACATGAGTGGTGACACTGAACCCGCCAGGATGAGAGCAGGAAGCAGTCTGGTGTGGCTGGTGGCTACCTTAGCAGACCAGTGGAGCTTATGGAAAGTTGTAGCTAGAGTTTTCCTGCCTGGCCCACAGTCAGGACAAATCTCTCTCACCTGCCAGTCCCACAGCCGCTCAGACCCAACCAAGTAAACACAGAGACTTATATTGCTTACAAACTGTATGGCCGTGTCAGGCTTCTTGCTAACTGTTCTTACAGCTTAAATTAATCCATTTCTATTAATCTATACCTTGCCACGTGGCTCGTGGCTTACCGGCATCTTCACATGCTGTTTGTCATCGTGGCAGCTGGCAGTGACTCTCTGACTCAGCCTTCCACTTCCCAGCTTTATTCTCCTCCTTGTCCCGCCTACACTTCCTGCCTAGCCAATGGCCAGTGTTTTATTTATTGACCAATTAGCAACACATTTGCCATACAGAACATCCCACAGCAGAAAGTAAATACGGCTAATGAATAATTTAGAAAGGTGAAGCACAGTCCTCTCATGCTGGAGGAGATGGAACACTGCTGCCTCTCTTAAGAGTTGCTACCTGGTGTTCTGTGCCACATTCATTTTTTTTTCTTACTCTCCTAATTGATGACCTGATTCATTTATTCAGTGTCTCTTTTTTGTTGTTGTTTTTATTTTTTATATATTTTATAATTTGATTTAATTTTACATATCAGCCACGGATTCCCCTGTCCTCCCTCCTCCTGCCCCCCCCATCATCCCCCAAGCCCACCCCCCCATTCCCATCTCCTCCAGGGAAAGGACTCCCCTGGGGATTCAGCTCAACCTGGTAGATTCAGTCCAAGCAGGTCCAGTCCCCTCCTCCCAGGCTGAGCAAAGTGTCCCTGCATAGGCCCCAGGTTCCAAACAGCCAGCTCATGCACTAAGGACAGGTCCCTGTCCCACTACCTGGATGCCTCCCAAACAGTTCAAGCTAATCAACTGTCTCACTTATCCAGAGTGTCTGATCCAGTTGGGGGCGCCTCAGCTATTGGTTCATAGTTCATGTGTTACCACTAGTTTGAAACTGTGCTTTTTCCAATCTTGGTCTCAACAATTTTTGCTCATACAATCCCTCCTCTTTCTCACCAATGGGACTCCTGAAGCTCCACCTGGGGTCTGGCCGTGGATCTCTGCATCCGCTTACATCAGTCATTAGATGAGATTTCTAGCACGACAGTTAGGGTGTTTGGCCATTCTATCACCAGAGTAGGTCAGTTCAGGCTTTCTCTCAACCATTGCCAGTAGTCTACTGTGGAGGTATCTTTGTGAATTTCTGGGGACATCTCTAGCACTTTGCTTCTTCCTATTCCCATGTGGTCTTCATTTAGCTTGGTCTCTTTTTCCTTGTTCTCCCTCTCTGTTCTTGATCCAGCTAGGATCTCCTG
The DNA here is from genome assembly GCF_007827085.1 of Peromyscus californicus insignis. NCBI lineage: Eukaryota > Metazoa > Chordata > Mammalia > Rodentia > Cricetidae > Peromyscus > Peromyscus californicus. The sequence continues at coordinate 153,382,808 of NW_026294584.1, read as the reverse complement.
CTCCCCTAAGCTCTCTTTCCCTCGACCCTTGCCCTTCATTAGTGAGTACTTACTGTGTTTGTCTTTCTGAGTCTGGGTTACCTCACTCAGGATGATTTTTTCTAGATCCATCCATTTGCCTGCAAACCTCATGATGTCATTGTTTTTCTCTGCTGAGTAGTACTCCATTGTGTATATGGACCACATTTTATTTATCCATTCTTCAGTTGAAGGGCATCTAGGTTGTTTCCAGGTTCTGGCTATTACAAACAATGCTGCTATGAACATAGCTGAGCATGTGCCCCTCTTTTTGTGTTTGGTTGCTCTTGCTTTATTGAGCCCTGGGTAGCCCAATACTCACTACATGGAACTGAATACTCAATTCACAGCAATGCTCCTGCCTGAGTCTCTTACATGCTGGTATTATAGCCTGGCTTCTAGTTTCTCCACTATCATTCTTTCAAACAAGTTCTCCATACAGTAACCAGAGTGGCCCATCAGCCTCAATTTCAGATATATCAATGTTGACTATACTATTTAAAAATCATTGTTTCTCGTGACTTTAAAAAATATCTTAAATTTCATAGGGTAAGGCTATCTTCTGTGGTCTATACTTTATATACTTTTCAGGCTACAATAAATATATTTTTACCTTTTCATGCTTTTATACTTTGTAGTATAGAAATCCCAAACGTCTTACAGTGTCTAGGACTCACCAGGTTTTCTCAAAATACTATGTATCATCACATCTCGACCAAGAGTCGTTAATTTTCCTTCCTCTCAGCTTGTCTCTCTCCCAGATGTCTTCCAATATTTAATTCTTCTCAATATCCAACCTGGGTTGAATAGCATTCCTTTGAGCTCCATGAGCAGAACTTGTGTCCATGTTACTTGTTTTTCTCGGTCACACTAGCACATAATTTCCTGAAAGAGTATCTTACTTAAGGCTAGAGATGCAGTTCAGTGGATAAGTGCACTTGCTGCTCTTGCAGAAGACCCTGGTTCCGTTCCCTGCACCCATATGGGACTCCAGTTTCAGGGGATCTAACACCCTTTTCTGTCTTCTTCAGGTACCAGGCATGCACTGGTGCACATACATACATGCAGTCAAAACACTCATGCACACGAAATAAATTGCTTTTTGAAGAATGGTGTCTTATTAATCATGGAAATACCCCAGTTACTCTGCATGGCACATATCTAATATATCTGCTGACTGAAAGACAACTTGGGATGCAAAGTTTATCCCAACATAGCAGCACCCAGAAGGCCATGTTAGCATTCACTCATAGCCTCTTGAGTTGAAAATAAACCCCACTGAACCAACAGATTTACAGGTGCATAGACAGTACTTTAATCCAGATGCCCGACTTTGTCCTAAACAAGGTGGCACAGAGGAAGTTAAAAACTAATCTTTGTGCTTAATTACATTTCACCGGTTAAGTCTAGAACAATATTAATTTGACTATAATGAACCACACTATTCTGAATCATTTCAACAACTAACATTCTTACAAAGATTTTAGTGCCCACATATGTCAGAACTGGAAGACACAAGGAACTTCAGAAGGGAAACAGTCTTGACTTGGAATATCCAGATCTTTTTGTCATGTGGCAACACATATATTTTCATATTTTAAATTTGTTTGCATGTGTGTGCAGTGGCCACAGAGGCCAGAATAGGGTGTTAGATCCCTTGGAGCTGGAGTCACAGGTGGTTGTGAGATGCCTGATGTGGGTGCTGGGAACTTAACTAAGGTCCTCTGGAAGAGCAACAAGTGTTCCATTGGACCATCATAACTAGCCCTGTTAACATACATTTGGAAAAGATAAAACATAGTTTACTCCAAAGTCTGTTCATTTCATTTGTATCTCATTATCTGTTCAAAGTGCTAGACCAGAACCTTGATCATTGTGCTGGATAGCTTTATATCAACATAACATAAGCTAAAGTCATCTGAGGAGGGGGAACCTTAACTGAGAAAATGCCTCCATAAGATGAGGCTATAGGCAAGCCTGTGGATCATTTTCCTAATTGGTGATCCATGGGGGAGGGACAAGCCCATTGTGGTCCTGGGTTCTATAAGAAAGTAGGCTGAACAAACCATGAGGAGCAAGCCAGTAAGCTGTACTCCATGGCCTCTGCATCAGTTCCTGCCTCCAGGTTCCTGTCTCGCTTGAGTTCCTGCCCTCACTACTTTTGATGATGACTGTTATATGGACAACAAATGGAATAAGCCCTTTCCTCCCCAGGTTGCTTTGGTCACAGTGTTTCATCACAGCAACAGTCATCCTGATTAGGACATTATCCCTTGGATGTCACCCAATACAGTATCTGGGATTTGCTTGACAGTTGGAGAACAGCCCATCTAGAAACTTCGTAAGTATGTTCTTGGCAACATATTATACCAAGAAGCAGCAACTCTATTTTTAACCTCCTTTTGATCCACTAGAACAAGAGCTGGGTTACAATCAATCAACTGCCTTGGCTGATAGTGTTCTCTCCTTCACAGTCCCATTTATACACAACAGTTTTCTAAGGAACTAAATGCCTAATGGCCAAGTACATTAAATCTCATTTATTTCCAAACCATCACTAAATTTTGCCCAAGTTTTTCTTTCTTGCTACTTTGCACTTTCCTCTGGGTGTAGTGGATGGCAATTGTACATGTCTAACTGTAAGAAGGGCTATCACTGAGTTTCTCTTCACAACAAAAACTATGATGTCAGAAATATATTCTACACCAGAAAAATATTGGTCCAGAAAGTATAACTATAGACAACTTTACTCTCTTCCTTTACTTGAATGTTATATAGGACTATCCTGTGACCCAAAATGCTATCATCTTCACGTATTCAGTGGTACCTGCTTAAAAAGACCACTACTGCTGATTTACTAACTATTGAAGGTACCTCATAGGTGCTGTGGGATGTTCTTTATGGCAAATGTGTTGCTCTGATTGGTTGGTAAATAAATCACTGATTGGCCAGTGGCCAGGCAGGAAGTATAGGCGGGACAAGGAGGAGAATAAAGCTGGGAAGTGGAAGGCTGAGTCAGAGAGTCACTGCCAGCCGCCACGATGACAAACAGCATGTGAAGATGCCGGTAAGCCACGAGCCATGTGGCAAGGTATAGACTAATGGAAATGGATTAATTTAAGCTGTAAGAACAATTAGCAAGAAGCCTGACACGGCCATACAGTTTGTAAGCAATATAAGTCTCTGTGTTTACTTGGTCGGGTCTGAGCGGCTGTGGGACTGGCGGGTGAGAGAGATTTGTCCTGACTGTGGGCCAGGCAGGAAAACTCTAGCAACAAATGGGAGAAGCAGGGAGAGTCATGGGACCCTGGACTGAGCTTCCGTCCATCCTTGAAACCAGTTGCATGTAATTCTGTCCTAATCGAATGTGGCCTCGGGGAGGGGCTACAGTAGATAAGGTAGGAATGACTCAGAGAAAAGAGACCATCTGGGAAGCCATCATCCGTGTTGAATGTAGATGTTCCAGGGTGGTTGCCTTACGGGTTATCCACACTCCTGCCCATAACCCCTCGCCCGAACTCTTTAAGTTACCCTAATAAAGTCATCTACAAATGAACTTTGGTGGAATCAAAGTTTTGTCATTAGGGCCTTAAAAGGAGAGGGTAGATGTAGCCTCTTCCCCTTTCCCACCCCAAGTGAAAATTTTCAAAACAGTATAAAGGGCACATTATCCCAACAGGAGTCTCATGCTAGGTCATCTCTGAGTGGCTCATCAGTCCACAGCAAGATGCCTTGTGGTCAGAGTTGACTCATGGATACAGCTTTGTTTAGATAGTCTTTCCCAGAGGTGTTCTACATGATAAACATCTTATTTAGCATAAACTTAACTCTTACTGCAACAGCCATGTAAAGCATAACATTATTAGTCAAGGATGAACCATGTAGGTGGCTGGTAGTCCTAGAAGAGCACAATAGAGATGAAAAATCCCTGTCTCCCAGTGATCCTATAGCTGGCATTGGCACTGGCATTGTACCAGTGTTCTTACAGAGGACCTAGGTTTGATTCCCTGCATCTACATGATGGCCCACAAACAACTATAACAAACCCCAGTCCCAGGGGATTCATTACTCTCTTTTTGGCCTCTTCAGGCACTGACTCTAGTCCCAGGGGATCTGTCACTCCCTCTTTGACCTCTTCAGGCACTGCAAATACATTTATATACGTACAGGAATAACATTAATGCACATAAAATTAAAACAAATGAATCTTTTTTTGTTTACTCTAAAAGCTAGTCCAACAGCTTTTATGTAGTTGCATGTGTGTATGTGTGTTTTATTGTGACAAGGTTCTGCTATGTTGCTAAATTACTGTGTAGCCCAAGCTAGCCTTGAACTCATGCTCCTCCTGCCTCTGCCTCTTGGGTAATAGGACTACAGACATGAACAAACACCTCTGACTATCCTTTACAGGGCTAGTGTTTGTGTAAGTACAATCCATGCTCATGGGATGATAACATCACCTGGCATTTCTGAAAATAAATCTTGACTCCAGTTTGCAAAAGAACACCTCCTTAGAAAAAGAAAAGGAAGTGATCTAAATTTCAGGTTTCTATTGTCTCTTATTAATATGGGGTAGGAGAACTGACCTTAAATGCTTTTATGAATTGAGTGACAGAATGTGTTGAAGAACATCTGGAGCATAGCATTATACAAGACAATTTACAGACAGTACAAAACAGAATTCTTTAAAATGGACTAAGGTGTGGTGATAGTTTGTATAAGATCTAACCAATAAAACTTGCCTGAAGATCAGAGGGCAAAGCCAGCCACTAGATAGCCATAGAGGCCAGGCAGTGGTGGCACACACCTTTAATCCCAGCACTTGGGATCTCATGCCTTTGCTCCCTTTACTTGCGAGGCACACACACCTTTAATCCCAGCACTAGGGAGGCGGAGACAGGAAGTGACATGGCTGGGCAGAGAAAGGCATATAAGGCAGGAGGAGACAGGAGCTCAGTCCTTTCAGCTGAGGAGTTGGTGAGGTGAGAGGTAGCTGTGGATTGTTTCTTTGTCTCTCTGATCTTTCAGCATTTACCCCTATATCTGGCTCTGGTTTTTTATTAAGACCAACTAAGATTCTTGCTACACTAAGGAGTATTTTTTTTTCTTTTTGGGTTTTTCAAGACAAGCTTTCTCTGTGTAGCTTTGCAGCTTTCCTGGAACTCACTCTGTAGTCCAGGCTGGCCTTGAATTCACAGAGATCCGCCTGGCTCTGACTCCCAAGTGCTGGGATTAAAGGTATGCGCTACACTAAGGAGTATCTTTAAGTTAGAAAGAAAGAAAGAAAGAAAGAAAGATTTTTTTCTTATTAGAATCAAAGAATTCTTTTAATCTTAAACATCCTAAGGATACTAAGCAACTCAATTTTTTTAATTTTATGTGGTTTTTACTTTTACCTTTTTGTATATTTTAAGTCCTTTACATCTAGTATTTTTTGAAGATTCATTTTCATTTGTGTGTGTGTGTGTGTGTGTGTGTGTGTGTGTGTGTTTGGGCATGTATATGTGAGAACAGGTACCTGCTGAGGCCAGAAGACAGTGTTGGATACACATAGAGCTGGAGTGACAGGTTGTTATTCTTAGCTTCCCCATATATGCTGAGAACTGAGCTCTGGTCCTCAACAAGAGCAGCAGAAAATACTCTTTAACTGCTGTACCGTCTCTCCAGCCCAGCATCTAACACTTTTTATGAAAAAGTATTCATATCATTTCCAGATCCTGAAGACTTGAGAATTCTAAACCACTCACTCTACAAGAAAGCCCCAGAGACAGGCAAAGGGATAGAGTCGGGAACAGATGCTACTCATCTTAAATAAGTTCTGATTGTTTTTTGTGCAAAGTTATAGCTACCACCACCAGTGGGGTTCAGCTCACAGCTCTTACTTATTTGAAGCCGGTGGGGCTAAGTAAATGTCCTAGCATTGCTTATTGTGGTTAAATCAAGACGTGATTTATTTGGTTCAAACTTATCCTCAAAACTCAGTAGCTAAGCTCACTTTCCCTAAAAGAATCAATGGCCAGGCCACAGTTAAAAAGGCTCATCAAGACCAAAGCAGGGGAACATGGCACTCTGCTCTCAGGAGCCCACAGTGTGGTCGAATCTGTTCTAAAAGAATGCTGGGTCTTAATCCAGCTCTCTCAGTTTGGGGTTCTGCAACAGCTGGTAGTGATTTTATCTTTCCCTTTGAATTTCCCTTGTTAGATGCATTTACTCACTCTATTTAACAAGCAAGCCATGGGCCACTGCAGACAAGATAGTCTTAGGAAGGTTATGGGAAGACTGGTCAGGAGGGGAAAACATTCCTTGATAAAGGCTTCTTCTAAGACCTATTAATAGAAGGCTTTTTCCAACTGTGGCTAGATGCTATATTGGGAGTCGTGTAACACAGTCTACATTCATGCGAGACAGTCTTGCTCAAGCAGCTCTGCTAAGAGAGAAGGTGTCTTTGCTGTCACCTTATGTGACAGTCAAAAGAGGAGGCCAGGCTAAGCTCCACTCTTAATCCTCACTTCTCATTAAGGTAAGGAGTGGCATGGTTGTCTACGTGTGCAGGAAAAACCGCAGTATTTGCACGATTAGAAGCGGGCAGTGAAGCCGACTCTCAAAATTCTATTTACTTAATCTCTTGCTGCTATGATTGAAGTGAAATGAATTCTTTAAAAAAAAAAAGATTGAATGGTGTCTTATATTTAATCTTTCTCTGAATGGAGGAAACAGATTTCATTTTAAAAGGGAAAGAGAACTCATTCACATACTCAAAATTGTGCCAATCACTGATCTCACACTCGCATGAAGAATTCCTCAGATTCTTAATAAGGAATCCTTATTCCTTAATAAGGAATCCAAAAATAAATAAGGATGCTTATTTTAATGTATGAGATTTTCCTACAGAAGCTGTGTCTCGGTGTCTCCGTTCCTTACATAAATTCTAGATCACGCTTGACATTCTAAGTAGTTCTTAGTAATAACTCTTACAACTTATGTGGAAAACAGATGTGCAGGATGGGGAGATTGGTGAAATTTTCTATTTGAAATCACTCCGTGAGCCTGAACATCCATGACGCTAGGGGGGCATTTCCCCGACCTGCCCTTTGTTTTAGAATTACGAATGTAGCTCCAAAGATGATGGACAAAAGCTGCCAGGGTGGGCCAAGGGTAAACCTGAAGATCAATGACAAAATTAGCAACAGATAGAAGTCTTCTCAAATCAATCAGAGGGTAGGCCAGCACGACAGCTCAGAGGGGAAGGGGCTGGCTGTCGAGCCTGGTAGCCCGAGTTTTATCCTTTGGCCACATGGTGGAAGAAGAGAACGGAGTCCTACAAGATGACCTCTGCTCTCCAAGCATGCACCTTGGCACATAGTTGGGCACACACAGACAAATACATGAAAGTTTTAAAATTAAGAAAAAAAATCTAAGGGTTTACAAGTTACCCCAATATTTGCTAGAGCAAAATCTGGAAGACATGGATTCAGAGGTATAAGTTCAGGTATTCAAACACAACTCAGCAGGAAGTAGCAAAAGGCTGAGTGGTGCTGTGATAGACTTTGTGAATTAAGGGGACAGAACAATCAGAACCCTCTCAGAGGAAGAATACTGGAAATTCACCCATCACAAACAGTGCCACCTCTTGCACATGCAGCCTAGCATCCCAGAATCCTAGCAGTCCAGCATCCTAGCATCCCCCCAGTAAAGCAGCTCCCAGTATCCCAGCACCCCAGCTTTCTGGCATCCCAATAAAGAAGGCTCCCTAGCTTCCCAGGTCTCCCAGCCTTCTTGCATCTCAGCATCTATTAAGCCACAGAAACTCAATCCTAGATTAGTACAACCTATATGTTCCTGAAGGAACAAAGGAAAATCCCCTGTATGGGCAATATCGTATGAAATGCATCCATTTTTTCCAAATATTTTGTAATATATGTTTTTATAAAGCAAGGAAAGATGACACTATGATTGGACCTCAAGCCATAAAACGATTATACCTAAAACTTCCTAAAATTTCTGCAAAATGTAATTTGTTACAGGAATAGAAAATACAAAATGTGGCATAGATACTAAGAGAAAGAATGGATCAGAAACTTAATACAATAACTGAAATGATGTGAATTGGAATAATTAGCTATAGAGGGGATAGTGTGACTAAAGCAGAAGGAACTATTAAGAACCATCCAAAAATCAGAAGTGAGGACAGAAAAGACAGAACACTAGGGATAGCAACCCACACATTCAAGAAATCCAATGAATGAAAAAAACAAAATAATGATGAAAAATCCTTTACCTAACTGCTCTGTATCAAAGGAATAAAAACAAAAGGAGGAAATATTAAAAAGAATAAGAATAAATAATTACAAAATGAATTAAAAGAAGGAACAGACTCCAGGTGGATTCTGAGTAGCTAAGGTGATATTGTTATGAAGCCAAAGAGGACCAGTGCTGTGGCTGAACTGTAGAGCACTTGCCCAGCAGGTCTGAGACGTTGCATACCAGCACACAAAGAGAGCAAACAAGTGAGAAACTGTGCTTTAAAAAAAAAGAAAGAATAATCACTAACTTTAAATTGCATGCTTGATAAAATAATAATTCAAAATATAAAGGAAAAAAGCAGTTTTAGAAAAAACATGCAGTCATGTACAGTAGGAAATTTTAATGAATATTCTTATGTCACAATAAAAAGCAGCCATGATTAGAGATCAGAGATTCTTAAAAAGCAGAGCAGGCTAGAGAGACAGCCCAGCAGCTAAGAGAACTTATTGTTCTTCAAGGGGACCTGAATTCAGTTCCTGACACTCACTTCACAACTGTGGGTTAACTAAAAGGTCTAACGCCCTCTTCTGGTCTCCATGGACAACTGCATACACATGGAATACATTCACACAAACACACGCATACAAGTACTGTTTTTAAAGCCTAACAAATAGAGAGCAAATAAAGCTTTACTAATGTGTGAGTAACTTTACTGAACAGTATAAGGTAATAAAAGAAGCACTACAAGCTACTTTCACAGTTTGAAAGTATGCTAAACATGACAATTAACACTAAATTAATAGCTAAATATAGCTCTTATTATTTCAAACATAATGCTAAAAGGATATAAGCAAAAAGCCTTCTGTAATCAAAAAGAAGTAGATTAATAGTAGAGTTGATCAATGCAAAGAGGAAGAAAGTGATTAATAAAAACCCATTTAGGTGAGTAGAGAGCACAACAGTAGATTAAAATTCAAATACACCAAGCACAAACAAAGGACTGTACTCAAGAGACACAATTTTTCAAAGTAGAAGTAAATAAGTATGTGTGTGTGTTACTAAACAGAGCTATAGTATGGAAATCCATAAAGGTTAATAAGAATGCAAAAGTTCAAATGATAATCTAAAATTGATGTTGACTCCGTGATGGACAGTGAACTGATAAGTTAAAACAAAACCTTGCATTCTCCAGAGGGTTATCCCAGAAGACAGAGTTTACACACACCATATTTAAACTGTTTTGAGTAAAACCAGATTATGTAATGAAGATTCATTTTCAAGACAAAGGCAGCTGGCCAGAAATACTATTTCCTATGCAATAAAGGAAAAAATGAACTGAATAAAACAGTTGAAAATCAGTGTAGAAATATATGCTCCATAAAAGAATTGAGTAATAATTTAGAGGCTAAAAAAATATAATGTCTAAAATTAAATGTGTAAGGATGGTCTCAATAACAGGATGAAGTTGCAATAGATAGGGTTGTCTGCATGTGTAGATAAAAGTTATCCAGCTGAAGAGACAGAGCAAAATAAATTTTAAAAGAAATAACCAATTCAGAGTACTTGCTGCTCTTCTGGAACCTGGAGTTTGGTTCCCAGAAGCTTACAACTCCAGCATCAGGAGATTTCATGCCCTATTCTGGCCTCTGTGTACTGCACTCACTTGCACATACCCACACCAGACACATAGACACACATACAGAGAGAGAGAGAGAGAGGTGGGGTAGAGAAAATTAAAAATAAAAATAAATTTTTGAAAAGATAGCCATAGGCTTAAGGCCCCATAGAGCAGTATCTATCAGGATATCTTAAGGTAATGTGTTTGACACAATTATGTATAAAAGTATAAATATCAAAATGCAAAGAGATGATTAGTCTCTGTTCTTAGACCTCACTCTGTCTTTAGACTGTCCTCCATAAATTTAATAAGAAATTCTGTAATATTCCCAATTCCCTCCCCAATATTATATAACTTAGCAGTTATTAGCTGTGTGGTAGATATGTGAGCAATTGCTTTATTTATTTATTCGTTTGTTATTTTTAGACAGGGTCACACCATGTAGCCCTGGATGGCATGAAACTCAGTATGCAGACCAGGCTGGCCTTGAACTCACTGAGATCCACCTGCCTCTATCTCCTTCATGCTGAAATTAAAGGAATGTACCACCATGTCCAGTGGGCAGTTGCTTTTTCCCATCATTCCTCCCAGTGTTTTGTTTTGCTTTGTGTTGTTTTGTCTCATAGTTATTTGGTGAAAACCTCCCAGGAATATCTGAGAGGCCAAAGTGAGTTGGGTCTGAGGTCTACAGTATGAGCACAGAGAGATAATGAGAAATATATCCATAGTGTATACACTGTCTGGCTGCATGCATCTGTCCAAGTGAATGCTAAGTACGTGGTTATTCCATTAGCTCATAATTCTGAGAATACTCTCATGCTTTGCAAAGGGTTGAGCACATGGTAAATACTAAATAAGGAATAGTAATTTATTGATCCAGCCAATAAATACCCAGATAGAATATAAGCCCTGTGATTCTCGGTGTCTCTGTCCTCCAGAGGATGGTGTCACTTCCACTTTGTTTTGAAGGTAGTTGGCACAAATGGTTCTGTAAACAACTTAGTGAACTACAGTGTGGACCGAATAACTATCTACTCATATCCATTTCATATCCATGGGAGGGGGAGGGGATCTTCTTAGTTCCTTTGGCTGGCAATAGAAAGCTAGTCCCAGCAGTTTTAATCTATATTTTTTGATATTTTGATTAATCCAATGGTACAAGTAACTCTGATATGCAATGTGCTTCAAATAAGTACATTTTATATCTCACTAATCTCTAAACTGTCCTTATGAATACAGTGTTTCATTGTTATCAGTAAGACTGAGATTACATCAGATATTGGCATAGTGTATGTGGGAAGCAGTGCAAGACCCTGAAGGGCTGATCAACATAAAATGACAATCAAGTGCCCATTCACTGTATGAAGGAATAAAAAACACAAACCATCTGCTAATGTTCTGCATTATCAGTTTGATTAGCAGGTGGCAAGAGCTCCATTTTAACTAATGAGCAATATTTTGCATTTCAAAAATCCAAATCATGAACTATGGATCACTCTTCAGATGACACTGAAACATTTGGAAAAATAACAAAAATATTGTTGGAAATTACAAGATACAAACATAACATGCTCTCTGAACATGCCCAAGTCAAAATGCACACTATTAGAAAGAACTGCTATGTTATTTTAGAGTGATAGAGGAAAAAAAAAGTCAGCAGTGGGCATAGGGGACCCTGAGAAGGAGCCAATAAGATTTATGAAGAAAAACTTTATGATCTTGGACAACAAATTTCAAAGTCTAATTAAATATTTTAAATCATTAGCTTTACTTGATAAGTTAGTGTATTCATCAGAGTTCTCTAGAAGAACAGGGCAAAATACAATGAATATACATATTATATGTAATTAATTCAGTTTATGGTGAAATAGTAATGACAGGTGTTGTACATACCTGAGAGGCTGAAAAGCCAGTACTTACTCAGTCCATGAGGTCAGGTGCCATGGCAGTCCTAACCTGACACTGAATACCTAGGAGTTCCTGGAGAACCACTGGTCCTCAGTCAATGATGGGAGTCTGGAAACACTGGTTCTAATATCGGTGAAGGAATCAACAGAAGCACAGTACCAGCAGCATATTCATCATCATTTTCTTCTTCATCACCTTCTTCATCACCAATCATCATCTTCAGCAGCAGCATCCAGGTGAATCAATCAGAGGCAAGAGGGAAGGTCAAGCAAGAAAAAGGCAATGAGCTTCCTTCGGCCACACCCTTTTTAATCTGGTCCACTACCAGAAGGTGCCGCCCACATTTGAGGTGCATCTTTCCAGAACCCTTAAGGCAATCAGGACAGTTCCTCAGCTGAGGCTCCCTACTCAGGTGGTTTTAATTTGTGGCAAGCTGACAATAAAACCAACCATCAAAATGACTGCTTTTAAAATGCAATAATTTCAACAAATAGGCCTCTACTAACAAAGTAACTTTGCAAAGACAAGTATATATATATATATATATATATATATATATATATATATATATATATGTGTGTGTGTGTGTGTGTGTGTGTGTGTGTGTGTGTGTGTGTGTATAACATATATATATTATGTATAACACACACATATATATATATATATATGTTCGTTATAAATGTTTTACCTTCATGTATGTAAATGCACCACCTACATGCCTGATGCCTATTGAAGCCAGTCAAGGGCACTGGATTCCCTGGAACTGATCTTACTGACAGTTATAAGCCTGACCATGCAAGTACTGGGAACTGAACCATGGTCCTCTGCAACACAGCAAGTCCTAACTGCTGAAGTGTCTCTCCAGCCTTTGCAAAGACAATTTCTGAGGAAAACTTCCTGCTTTTTCCCAATTAACTTCCAAAAGGGAGGATTTAAAAGGAAAGGTAGCCTTTCTTTTCACATCCTGTCTATACTGAAGAGGTCTCTTCATGCCACCGGCCTCTGCCATATGCTGTTTTATAGCACAAAGCCAAGCAATGGTGTGCTAAACTCTCTGAAAGAATCTCATGATGGATGACTAGACGTCTTCCCAAAGCATCCATGACATCCTTATGGAGGCTGAAACTCATGCCACCCCTGTGTATCACCAAGACCACTAGGGTGTTTTCTGTTACTTGGCCCCCAAACTGCTGCATTAGAAGTTGGGAGGGGCAGAAAAGAGGGTCTGTGTTTAACAGGCCTAGGTAATTCCTATGCTCAGAGCTTGTAAATGCTTCTGTGTTATCCACTAACAGCGGGGTTCAAAAGGTACTGAAGGGGTTCAGGGTTCCTAACAAAGAAGGAACTAGACAGAGATAGCAAGCAGAGAGAGTTCATTCAGAAAGGAAGAACTAGAACATCTCAGCAGCCCTAAAGTACAAGAAGTTGGGGATTCTACATCCCATTTCTTGGGCTTTTTGATCCATTTCCACAATGAGTGCTTTCTGAAGCATGAGCCCTCTGTTACATAAAGTTCTACATACAACTTCATGTTCTACATGCCTCACTAGCATCTTGTCTCCACCCAAGGGTGTGTATTCCAGTGCTGCAATGAGCTAGAAGTTAGTTACTCTGGTGTCTCTGCCACTGTACCTGTGTCTCCAGCAAGTCTTAGACCTCAAGGCTGGGGAGCTGAGTCCTCTTGTGGCTAATTTGTTTGTTTGATTTTAGTTTTTAGCTCTACTGTTTTAGCTGTAATGAGTGCTTTCCCTGCATGTATGACTGTGCAACCCAGGCATATCCAGTGACCACAGAAACCAGCGGAGTCTATTGGATCCCCTGGGGCTGGAGTTCCAGACAGTTGTGAGCCACCACATGGGTTCTAGGAATTGAAACTGGGTTCTCTGCAGAAGTAACTAGTGATCTTAGGTGCGGAGCCATCTGCTAGCCCCTAGCTTGATTTTTGGTGAGCTAATTTTGTAATGTCGTGCGAAGGCCTCCTGACCCTCACTCTCTTCGGGTTCACTTATTCTCCTGATTTCCACTGAACTGAGCTGTCTTGACCTTGGGTGCCAAGAGACACAGAAAAAGGATGCTCACCGAACTTTCAGAAATAGGTGACAGAACAAAGGGGCAAGACCTCTTTGAAAGTGAAACAGCATGTTCTTGTAATATTGCAACTGTATTAATACTAGTTACAGTGTGGCAATTTTTTAAATCAAAATATACAAATCTTAGATCTAGAAGTGTAATTTTTACATAGTCCAGGGGTGAATTTAATAAATGATATTGAACAAAATAGTTAAGTAATGAAAGAAAACAGAGATGATACTTGTCTATAAGATATTTTTTAAAGGGGGAAGAAAGTAATCCTTAGAGTGAGTTTGGCTTGTTCATTGATTTTTTTTTCTTTTCCACTCTGTTAATTTTATTTTGAACTCAGGTATTTAATTTCATCAAATCAGAGAGCTGGATTATTAGACTATAACTTTAGTTCAAATAACGATGGATTTCATGGAATCTGTGGTTATAAACAAGTACAATACAGCTCAGAGGCTTCTTAGAAACATAAGAGAGTGAAAAATACAAACTGTAAATACAAAATGTATTATATTAACAACTTTGTTGAAAATATGTACTGAGCCAAGATCTCCCTGGTACCAAAGTTGCTCTGCAGTGGTAAACTGAATTCTAAAAGTCAAGTTCTAGAAACTAAGCAAGTTAACCCTGGTCTTGAGGTATCAATTTTTTAAACATAATTTTTGTTGATTTTGAGAGTTTCACATCATGCACCCCAATCCCACTCATTTCCCAGTCCCTCCATATCTGCCCCTCACCCCCATAGAATTCCCCCAAAATAAAATTTTAAAAAATTAATTTAAAAAAGCACTTTGCTCCTGTCTTTCCCGTCTCTCCAGCACCTTTCATTCATTTTAGTGACATTGGGAGCTGTGGCACGTCACACAGTATACCCTTTTGTCCACTCAACTTTATTTACAAATGTTCATTGCAATGAGTTGTTGGTCTGGTTCAAGGCCTCTGGTGCACAATCAATACTGGACCTTCACTGAAACTCCTACAGGATATCCTGCTATTATTCCGAGTCATGGAAATTCTGTGGCAATGGTTCCACAGGGCTAGTTCCTTCACACACTCTGGCAGGCCATAGATGGGGTAGATATTGGGGTGGGCCAACTCAAAGCTCTGGATGTGGGTCTGGGTGGTAGCTGATTTGGTCAGTCTGGGCAGATGAAAGGCAGTTCTTCTACACCCTGGTGAAGGATGAGGCCATCTCTCCCAAGTATGGGGCCAGCTCTCCCATGATGGGCAGTGTTGTAAGATAATCTTTTTATACACTATAAAGTCTGTACCAAGGCATCTTCTAATTGGTTTAATAAAGAGCAGAACATCCAATAACTAGGCAGGAAAGGATAGGCAGGACTTACAGGCAGAGATAGGAACTCTGGGAAGGAATCAGAGAGACAGAGATTTACCATCAAGACATGGAGGAAATCAGATGCACTGTGTGGAGGAGAGGTAGCAAACCATGTGGCAGAATGATGTAATTAATTAATATAGATTAATATAATTAATAAAGATTAATATAAACAGGTTAATTTAAGTTTTAAGAGTTACTTGGGAATAAGCCTAAGATAAGACCAAACTTTCATAATTAATAAAAAGTTTCCATGTCATTATTTGAGAGATGGCAGTCCAAAGAAAGTATGACTATATTTGACACCCAACTTTGGGCAAGTATATCCAAGCATGGGGCCTGAGAAACCCCAGAAAAGTTGCAGACACTGGAGCTTCCTACCAACCACAGTCTCTCAGGTAGTTGAAGTGGATATGTTAAGAAGCCCTGATGTGCTGCTGAGCGCTTGAACAGCTGGTCCACTGCTCAGCAAGAGAAATGCCTGCCACACCACAGGCTCAGAAACTTCCCAGAGCTGGGGCTGGTAGATAAAACCAGTGACAGGCTCAGCTCTCACAGAAGGGCAAAAGGAACATTTTTCCAGGAGCCACAGTGCACAGATGCAGGCAGTTTCTCTGGCAAGCTTGCAAATGCTCACTGTGTGCGACCACCCCTTTCTGTCAGGTGGGTTGTCATAGGCAGCCTGGCCTTTAAAGGCTTGGCTCATGTGGTCAGAAAGCCACACACACTGAGAAAAACCTCTGAACAGGTACAGTACACTTGAAAATGTGCTTAGGAGGGATGGGGGGCAATAGAGGGGAGGGGATAGGGGATGAGAACATGAGGAAATGGGATGGTAGAGCTGGGGGAGGGACAGAGTGGGAGAGCAATGAAAGAGATACCTTGATAGAGGGAGACATTATGGGGTAAGGGAGAAACCTGGTGCTAGGGAAATTCCCAGGAATCCATAAAGATGACCCCATATTAGACTACTAGCAATAGTGGGGAGGGTGACTGAACTGGCCTACCATGATAATCAGATTGGTAAATACTGTAACTGTCATCATAGAACCTTCATCCAGTAACTGATGAAAGCAGATGCAAAGATCCACAACCAAGCACCAGGCTGAGCTCCAGGAGTCCAGTTGAAGAGAGGGAAGAAGGATTATATGAGCAAGGTGGGGTAGGGGTCAAGATGATGGGGAAATCTACAGAGACAACTGAACCAAGCTCGCAGGAACTCTAAACTTTAGATCAACAGCTGTGGAACCTGCATGGGACCAGACTAGGCCCTCTGCATATGGAAGACAGTTGTGTAGCTTGGTCTGTTTGATGGGCCCCTGGAAGTGGGATCAAAATCTGTCCCTGGTGCATGAGCTGACTTTCTGGAGCCCATTACCTATGGTGGGATGCCTTGCTCAGCCTTGATGCAGTGGAGAGGGTCTTGGTCCTGCCTAAACTGAATGGAGTAGGCTTTGCTGACTCCCCACGGGAGGCATTACTCTGTTGGAGGAGTGAATGGGGGGCAGATTTGTGGGGTGGGGGGAAGCTGGGGGAAGTGGAAGGAGGAATGAGAGGGGGATCTGTGGTTGGTATGTAAAATGAATAAAAAATTTGATAAAAAATGTGCTTAGGTTCAGAAGAAAGAAAAGAAAATGGGTATAGACAGTCATAGAAAAAATATACTCTAAAAATTGCTGTGGATGATTGATTGATAAATAAAACACTGAATGGCCAGTAGTCAGGCTGGAAGTATAGTAGGACTAGCAGAGAGGAGAATTGAGAGAACAGGAAGGCGGGGAGGTGATGCCAGCCTGCCATCCAGGGATCATCATGTAAAGGCAGCAGGTAAAGCCACCGAACACATGGCGACGTATAGATTAACAGAAATGGGTTGAGTATAAGAGTAAGAGCTAGACAATGGTAGGCCTGAGCTAATGGCTGAGCAGTTTAAATAATATAAGCATCTGTATATTTGTTTTATAAGTGGGCTACAGGACTGCTGGGGCTTGATGGGACCTGGAGAGAAAAACTCTAGCTACAAAAAAATAATAAAGTAAAATTCTTAAAAAGAGAGTAAAGTAATATAATAAAGACAAGTCACAAAATACCATAAAATAAGCCACTTGAATCCTATATAGGGCTTTATTAACTTTAAATTTTTAAAATACTCAGAGCAAAAAACAATAGCTGCTGAGAGACACTGCATTGTTGAAAAAAACTGCTAAATTAAACCATCCTATATATGTTAAGTATGACTTAACTTCAGAATGGAAGTCAGGAAATATGTTGCATTGAGGGAGAGGTTATGCCTTTGTTTCCACAGGAAATGGAAAAGCTATGGATTCCTTCAAAATTAATAAAAATCATATTTAACCAGGGGGAATATCCTGAAAATTTTGCCTACAGATATGAAGGAAGAAACCAAGAAAAACTACAAGACAGCTGATGTGTATGTTGATCCCTCTATATGAGAATAGCTTTGAGACTTTGTGAGACATGATAAATCTTGTTGACTACAGAATCCTCATGCCTTATCATTACACACCAAGGTTTCACATGGCATGGATGAAGATTTATATTACAGTCTGGTTATGCAGTCCAAAAGGACTTATAAAGTTGACAGATGTCTCTTACCTGCTCAACCAGATATGTATGTTACCTTTAAAAGTTTGTGTGTTTTCAGAAAAAAAAAAAAAGAACAGACACCAATGAAGACAAGTAGCCCAGGTGATTCAGCCTCTCAGAATGCCTCTCTTGCAGTCTCCTCAAAAATCTACATCCAGAATAACTTCAAAGCAGCTAGCTAAGATGATCCAGCCTCACAGACTACTCCAGCCATGGCTTCAGGTAAGTCCTGCACTTTCCCACCACACAGAGACTGGACAACAACTGATAGAGCCAGCTCTCCCAGGACTTGACCATTATCCCAGTTTTCTGAGGGTACCCCAAAGATGCCATTGCCCCAGACAACAGGAAGTAATTTTAAGAACCTGACACCCACATTTCCAAGAGGTGCAGTGGGTTGTTTCGGTCATTCGGTGGGTTATGGATGTTTGTTGTTATTTAGGAGGGTTAGTTTCAAGTTGCTATTGGTCATGATCAGGGAGGAAACCAAAGGGAGGAGGTTGGATTGAAGGATTTCTCTCTTTCTCTCTCTCTTTCTTTCTTACTCCCTTCTTTCTTTTTCTTGCCCCTATCCTTCTTTCTCGCCTATCTAGTGAAAAAATGGAAAGATATAGGAATTATAGGATAAAAAGGTAGATTATTGAATCTATTTTTAAACTAAAAAGCAACTGCTAGTCTCAAATATTTTACATTGGTATAGGTTTTTGTATATTGATACAAATTTAAGATTATTTAGGAATTATAGGATAAAAAGGTAGATTATTGAATCTATTTTTAAACTAAAAAGCAACTACTAGTCTCAAATATTTTACATTGCTATGGGTTTTTGTATATTGATACAAATTTAAGATTATTTTTGTTATAACATACCGTATATATGTTTCTACTCTTGTTTAAGGTATTATACCTCTGCTCCTCATTTAAAAATGTAATCTAAAAGTCTAGTCCTTGAAAGCTATTAATACAAACTGTTTAGGACAATTAAGAAATGCAGGTTAGTAGTTAGTCATCTATAACAATCAAACTTGTAGTCATGTTAGGTATGTTTTCAAGGTTAAACAAAGATATATTTTAGATAGATAGGTGATCTTCAAACACTTCAAAGATCTACAGAATATGGCATTTAAGATGTTTTAATAACATAGGTTCTCTTTTTTTATGACATTGAGACATGTCTGCTCCTGGCAGCACCAATCTACTTCAGAGAACATGATGGGCATCAAAGAACCTCCATATGGAGTTTGCTTTTACTGTGTTAAAGTTAGCTACTGGGCAAGAAACTGCCCTTCCCTCAACTACTGACAGAATGCTGTCCAAAGTGGACAAGCAGGACACTAAGGAAGCTGACTGCTAAACTTTGTCAATACAAGGTAGGACAGTCCTTCAAAATTCCTGCTTCACAGAAAAGTCTATCAGATATTCTAGGCCTGTAGGCAGAATATGGATGCTCCAATGTTGCAGAAGAACCTTGTGTGACTGTCCAGCTGTCTCTGTGATTTCTGTAGTTTTAGAAGTTGCTTTCTCTGAACTTCTTGTTTGCTCAGGTAATAGTTTATCCTTTTCAGGTCTCTGATCAGGTTGGAGACTAGATAGTTATAGTTTTATTGTTTTCTTTGTTACCAAAGTCAAAAAAGAAACTCACAAAAGAGATGTAAAATTCATAAAGGTTGAGAAACATAAAAGCTTAAGTTGTTTATCTAAGAAAATGTTTCAAGGTCTAAAAAGATATTTTTAGGTTGGTAATACAAGGTATGATAGAAAGTGATTTAGGCACAAAACTTTGGACTCACCAAGATAGGATGGATAATAGAGTACTTTCTCTGAAGTTGCCAAATATAAATGGACTAGAAATTGTGAATGTAATTCTTAACTGATAATTGTTCTTATTATATATAGTTTTACTTTGTTAGAGTTAAAAACTTTTCTTTTTTATTTAGACAAAAAGGAGGAAGTGTTGTGGAATAATCTTTTTGTACACTATGAAGATGTGTCTCTGCCAAGGCACCTTCTGATTGGTTTAATAAAGAGCTGAACAGCCAATAGCTAGGCAGGAAAGGATAGGCAAGACTTCTGGGAAGAAATAGGAACCCTGGGAAGGAATCAGAAAGGCAGAGATTGCCAGAAAGATGCAAAGGAAATCAGACATACTGTACAGAGGAGAGGTAATGAGCCATGTGGCAGAACATAGGTTAATATAAACAGGTTAATTTAAGTTTTAAGAGCAAGTTGGAAACAAGCCTAAGCTAAGGCCAAGCTTTATAATTAATAACGTCCCATGTCACTATTTGGGAGCTGATGGTCAAAAAAAAGTCTGACTACAGGGCAGGGCCAGCTCTTTTGCCCCAGTGGCTCAGCACAGCCATCAGATTTCAACATTATGGTTCCAATGGCACCCTGTGGTAACATGAGCCACAGAGATCAACAGAGACCCCAGCTGCAGCAGGACCACAGACCCAGACATGGCCCTTGGCAGCAGCTCGGGCCTGGATATCACCATGGCCCTAGTGGCAGCACAAGCCACCCAGATCAGTATGGCCCCAGTGGCAGCATGGCCCTTGGACACCAACATGGTCTCAGGTAGCTGACCAGACCCTGGGCATCCTCACAGCCCTCAGCAGTGAAAGGAGCCTGGGACATTGACTCAGACCCTGTCAAGAGATCAATTTAAACTAACTGACTCATAAATGGACTGACTGTCACTGGGTAGGAAGGAGGAGGGCTACTTTGAAAGACTGGCATCAAACACACAAGGCTGAGAAGTCTCCTTTGAGTTTGAAAGAATTGTGGCTAACTGAAATCTACCTAAGGGCATCAGATACCATATGAAGTCTATTTGGCTGTGGGCTTTAGAATGCTATGAGATAGTAGGGATTTCTAAACCTATGCAAAATTTTTAATATATATAATTTATCTTGTGTGGAGTCTGAGGGTGAAATATATATATATGTATATATATATGAATATATATATTCATATCCTAACATGTACTAATAATCTTGCTTGTATGCAGATTCCTGAGTCTGGTTGGGAAACAAGCCTAGCTAAATTAGTGTTTCAGGCCAGTGAGAGACCATGTCTCAAAAAGAAATGTCTGAGAAATGACACTTGCAGTAGATCTCTGGTATTCCCACATACAAGTGTACACATGCTCTCATACATGAAAGTGTGGGCACACACACGCATGCATGCATGCATGCACATACATATACACAGACATGTACAATAACATGGTCCATAGGCAGTATATCCAACAGAAACTATATGTGTGTGTATGTTGTGTGTGTATGTGTGTGTGTGTGTGTTTCACTCTCAGACTCAACACAAGTTAAATTTCCTCCCAGTTATCACAAATCCATGACACACACAACATGACTTCAAGCAGAGTCATTTTAATTCATACTCCTTGGTATGGCTTGCATGATGTTGAAGAATTTAATTTCTTAAGTTGTGGTCATGGATCAACTCCAAACCATTGCACAGAGACATGATTACACCTATTAACATCCCCTTCTTTTTTTTTTTTGGTTTTTCGAGACAGGGTTTCTCTGTGTAGCTTTGCGCCTTTCCTGGGACTCACTTGGTAGCCCAGGCTGGCCTCGAACTCACAGAGATCCGCCTGGCTCTGCCTCCCGAGTGCTGGGATTAAAGGCGTGCGCCACCACCGCCCGGCCTTAACATCCCCTTCTATGATAATACCAATACCAATGTTCATACAGCCAGGATGGCATTTTTAGTTGTCTTTTCTTCTTAGGGTAACTAACTGGGGCTCTGTAAAAGCAGTAGTCAAGTCTCCAATACATGGGCAGCTTCTGCTGGATCTGCTGCCTCTTGACCATATTAGTGTGTGTGTGTGTGTGTGTGTGTGTGTGTGTGTGTGTGTGTGTGTGTGTGTGTGTGTGTATCAGAGGTTAACGGCAAGTATCATTGCTCAGACATGTGTCTTCTTTGTCTTTTTGAGACATGGTCTCTCACTGCCCTGGAACAACAATTCAGCTAGGCTTGCTCCCCAGCCAGACCCAGAAATCTGTCTACAAACAACATTAGTACATGTTAGGATAGCTTTATCTACCATTTCATCCTATAGCCTCAAGGTAAGATTCTCCATTTAGACAGATACAAAAGGTGTAGAAATCTATCCATCTCTTACCATCTCTCCCCTCTCTTAGGACAATCTTTCCTCTGTTTCACAACCTCATAGCTTAACTCTAACTCTACCTTTTCACCTAGCAATCCAGGAATACTGGCTTCTGTTCCCAGCAGCACATGGAATTCCTATGTGCTAAGGATGGCATTGGCCTTAGCCAGAGTCCCTGTGGATACTCTTGTCAGTTGGTTCCCTTCTAACTTGTTGTGGCCTAAGTCACTGTAGACTGTTCCCTCTATCTTGGGATTCTCACATATGATAGATGTGGCATCAAGTACATAAAATTATCTAAACACTCACTAAAGCATGAAACATGGAATTTAATAGAAGTCTCCTTAATCCACCAGCAACACACACTGAGAACATAGAGCAAATAAACTGCCCACACATTTTGGTCCTTGGTCTATATTGACTCAATTTCCCTGATAGAAGCTGCCAGAGGCAGCTAGGCATTAGCCCATGGTGGCTATGGGACTTGAGGACAAACAGCCTGGGGACCAAGCCAGGTTTAGAGCCCTTACTACTGAAGCTGCCTGAGAAGCTAATGCTCACATCAGAAGCTCACCTGTTCAAGCCAGGCTTCTACTGCAGCTGAAGCTTTGATGACTCTCAAAACTGCCTGATACAAAAATAGAAAAGCAAAATGCTTAAAGAGGCACATCATCATCCTAGCAGAATACTCAAGACTGGGGGACTAATAAAAGGGAGAAGTTTATGTGGGCTAATATTTTGGAAGCACAAGAGCACAGTGCCTAAATCTGCTTAGCCTCTGGTGAAAGGCATGCTTTGTATACAGGAAAAGAGCAGACATGGAAAAAGCAGTGAGAGAAAACAGACACACCAGGCTGGGCACCTTCTAATAGCCCATGTTGGTGATAACTAAACACTCTTATAGGAACTACGTTAATCCCTTCCTAAGTGTGGAGCCTCCATGACCCACTGACCTCCAAAAGGCTTCACCACCTCTCAATACTATTGCATGAAGGAATTCAGTCCCCACATGTGTGTCAGTGGGAACAAGTCATATTCAAACCACAGAAAGGAGGAGAGTGAGATAGGGCAGTTCCGTCTCCACTGGAGTTTTCAGAGCATGGCTGGAGGTGAGATGCTTTTCTCCAACAATATGCTGGCTTTCCTAGGACAATATGGTGTAACAGCATGTGCTGGCCTGCTTGCACCTCCAACTGAGGTTTCTTTCTGCTCAATGAGTACTCACTGAATGTCTGTTATGCATCAGGCAGTCTGTTGGGCAATAGAGGTTCAAGGAGAAGAAAGCACATTCACTCTCCTCAAAGAGAGTCAGTGAAATGAACAGACCTTTTCAACAGTGTGGGTCAGAGAGGCTCCTCCCCTTATCTCAGACTCCCTCCACCCTCTTCTGCTGAATTCACCAACCCCCACAGAGAGGAATCCCATACTTCTCCCCAACCCTCCTTTACAATCCTCTTCATACCTACACTTCTGTATTCCTTCAGTGACACAATGAATGAAGATATTACTAATCTCCTACTCGGTATGTTGAGAGAGCTCACATGTATTACTGGAGGTCTCCAAGAACCTCTTCCCTCTGTCCCTTAGCCATGCTAGTCTGTTGGATAAAACATTGGCAGGGTCTTTTGGCTCATCCTGTGTTATCCACACTTCTGTGCCTTTCATAAGTATTCCTATTGCTTTGGGATTTGGGTCGTTAAAAAGACAATCAAAGTGAATCAAAACAAGTATGCAATAATGTGCACGCCAGAGTTTCCTGGCATCACTTGCCAGAATTCTGCAGTGTTAGAGATTATTGCCCAAATGCTTTATTTACACTCAACTTGTCTGAAGGTATTACTAAGAATAGGAATGAATATATAGCTTGTTTGCTTGCAGGATTAAACCCCATAACCAAATTTGGGTTGGTTAATGTAGGATGTCCCTCATGAATAGAGAATATGGAATTGAAAAATGACTAGTATGGAGGACAGAATGACTCAGAAATCTAAAAATAACCAAATCATGTGAAAGGACTCAAAGGCTGCCTCACAATGAACTGCATCTGCCTCCCTTACAAAACCAGCAAATTGCCTTTATTTAGCTCTATGCAAAATAGCATTTCACAGCATTTTATCTGCATATTTAATTTTGTTTAGGGTTGGTATGGGCTTATCTCTTGCTGAAGTAATTTATTGGTTCAAAAGTATACTCTAGCCCAAAAATGAGCTGAATCTGGCTGATTTTGCTTTATTTCTGTCTGTTTATAGGTTAATAACTTGGATTGCTTAAAAATGTTTAGACTTATTTAGTCTTTTTTTATATGAAGAAGTATTTTGTTTGCATGCATGTGTGTGCCTGGTGCCCATGAAGCCTAGAAGGAGGTATTGGATCCCCCTGAAACTAAAGTTATGGACTGTTGTGAGCTGTTATGATGTAGGTACTGAGAATGGAACTCAGGTCCTTTAGAAGAGCAAGTGCTCTTGACCGCTGAACCATCCCTCCAGCCCCTATTTGAAATTATTTTAATAATAGATTTGAAAATCAACTTGAGGCAAACCAAACACTCCCCAGAGACATAGGAGATAACAGCCATCAAAGCCCTGAGAATGGAAACGAAGGTCTTGGTTACATGTGCATCCATTATTCCTCTAGGGTCCTGTGAATAAGCAGGTTGCGTACCATTGGCCTCAACAGTTGGTTATAAACCTGACACAGAACAATTTTAGTCTGAATGGACAACTTCCCCCACAGGCTCAAGTGTGTGAACACTTGGTTCTCAGCTTGTGGTACTGTTTGTGAAGACTGTGGAACCTTTAGGGGACAGTCAGTCACTGGGGACAGATTTTGAGGTTTTCATATTTCTGCCCAACTTCCTATCTCCTCATTGCTTCCTGCTATACCAAGATAGAAGCAGGTATGGAATCTTGGCTGCATACTCCTGCTACCAGGGAAGGCTCCTAATGCCATGACCTTGACCCTATCATGGACTGTACTCCCTCAAACTGTAAGCCTCCCCTCCTAAAGCTTTTCTCCCTTAGTTCCTTCTTGTGGGGTATTGGGTCACAACTCTATAGAAAGCATCTAATACAAGAACTAAAAATAGGGCGGGCAAAGCAGCGTAGCAGGTAACGGCACTCAGCCTGTAAGCCTGGTGAGCTGAGTTCATCCCCAGATTCCACATAAAGGTAGGAGAGAGCTGACTGGACAAAGCTGTCCTTCTACCTCCACACACACTGTAGCACACAGGTACATTCATACATACAACGTTTTAAAATCCAACTACTATTATTGTAATAAACACTTTTTTGGAAGAGCCAAAAGTAGTCTCAACAGACACTGTATTCATTACTCAAATCACCGTACTCACCCGTGAAACACTGCCGAGGAGGGAATTCAGGAGAGGTCACCAGGCCTGAGGCCTGACTGTGTCAGTCAGTGCCATAAACTACCCTCTTCATGCTTACTCTCACCGCTGAAGTTCCTAATGTGATCAGAAGGCAAACCTGGACCCTGACTCCCTCATGAGCCCTTGTGAAATTCCAGATCTCACGTATGGGTTCAGGTTCCCATTGCTATCAAGTGGAGGATTTCTTTTCTTTTTCTCCCTTGCACACAAGCACTGTGGCTATCTTCACCACCCACCATCTCTGTACCTTTGTTCCATCTGTAAGTCCCTGTTTCTTTCAGTTTCAAAGCAAAACATCCACTTCTTTATTCCTGCTCTTATCCATTCATCTCCCATTTATTTCCTCTTCTCTTGACGTTTTGATTATAAGACTGGTCTTTAATGATTGAGTCATCTCTCCAGCCCACTACCAGGTGTTGGACTGGCTCTTCAATTTAGTTCCACATGCATCCATCATTCCTAACTTATTGGCCTTTTCATTTTGGTGCAGTCCTCCTGTCTACTTGAGCCACATCATTCAAAATGGTTCACTCTAGACCTATTTAAACCACACCTATGCTGCCTTTAAATTTTTAGTTGCATATTTTTACTTCTCTCCCACCACAATGTCATTCTACACCCATACGCCTCAGATGCCAACATGAAGGGACCATTCCATGTCTTCAGTCACTCGTGGACAATCTCCAACCTTCCCTTTCCTCCTTCTCCACTCTGGATGGTGGCGTCCTTCATTATAAATGTACTGTAGTCATTATCCTTAACTCTCTCAGACACTTTGCTCCTATGTACCAGCACACTAAAGCTCTAATGTGGTATAGAACCAACCACTTACATACTTTTTCTAAACACTACACAAAAAAATTACATGATCCATTGTGCTGTGGGATAATGCTTTTGTACACTGATTCACCAGTAGCCAGGCAGGAAGTATAGGTGGAATAAGCAGACAAGGAGAAATCTGGGAAGAGGAAGGCTAAGTCAGGAGACGCCAGCCTGCCATCCAGGGAACAACATGTAATGGTACACAGGTAAAGCCATGGAAAATGTGGTGACTTATAGATTAACAGAAGTGGGCTGAGTTTAAGTGTAAGAGATAGTAATAAGCCTGAGCTAATGGCCAAGCAGTTTTAATTAATATAAGCCTCTGTGTGTTTACTTGGGTCTGAGCAGGTGCAGACCGGGCAGGATATAGGAAAACTTCCAGCTACACCATTGATTTATTTTTATTTTTAAATTTTCAAAATATTCTTATTAATTCTTTGAGAATTTCATGCACTGTAATTTGATCATATTCACCTCTCCTCTAACTCCTCCCAGATCCTCCCCCTTCCCTACCAACCCAACTTATGTCTTTAATTTTTTAAAACCCACCATCCAATTTGTGCTGCCAGTATGCTGTTGGACATTCACTGGAATGTAGACAGGAAGGGACAATAGAACATGAAGTCCTACCCCTAGCTGAGGAGCTGTTGGTAACTGATCGCCAATGAGAGGGGGAGAGTTAGTTTTCTTTAAATGTATTTTAAAATAAAACTGTTGTCCTATGCTGTGAACAACTCGTTTTGTGTTTCTTTAATAGGCTCACTTTTTTATGACCAAAAGGCTGATTTCCTGCCTGTCCAGTTTCCTCAAGCTTGCTTCTGGTCCCATTCTCAATGGTAACTTGGCCTCCTGTGACAATTGAGCGAGTGGGCATAGACAGTTGAGAACTCTTCTGGTTTCACTACCACCTCTGCATACAAACAGAATATGAAGAAAATATGTCTGTGTGATGGTGAAACAGAAGTGATCGGCACCTAGCCCTTCAAGGAAAACTCAATTTGAACAATCATCCATGCATGAAAACACCTTCACAAGCGCTTAAAAAAAAGTTGGTCTAGACTTCACAGCTACCGTGCAGAGCTGAGAAATAAGCAAAAGACAGATAGAAAAGAGTAGGCAGCTTAATATCATCCAAATCATCCACCCCCTAACTCCTGAGCCTTAGCAAAGAGGCTCAGAAAGGGCTACCCTTCTGTTGATAGAAGGAGAGCGAAATGGGTGCCTTACTCCACAGTAGACCCTGGCACAAGGCCCATCCTAATGAGTCCCAGTGCCCAGTCAACAGCAGTAGATCCAAGCTCCCAACCGACTCAGGCTCTAAGGTAGCCCAACCAATAACTAACATCAAGCTTATTTGTGGACCCAGCCAGTGGGTCACCCCCATTCTCTAGATCACCGGGAACTAACGCAAGGCTTTCACAGAAGTAGGGAACTCATTGTGGATTCTACTTTTGCCCATCACATTGCCACCACTTCCTGTATTATAAAATATCTTCCAGTTCTTCCACTAAGATGTGATTCAAATGCACACATTTTATTCCATTTTAATTGCCAGGAGCCTATCCTAATTTACCTCTAATTCTTTATTCCTCAAATGTATGTGTGTGGTGTGCACACATGTTTGCATGTGTGTGGTTACTTGTGCTGCCGTTGGGAATCTTTCTCCATCACTCTCCACCTTATTCACTGAGGCAAGGTCTCTCAGCTGAACCAGAGCTTGCGTAGTCTAGCCTGACAGCTTGCTCTGCAGATCCCCTCTGCTCTCCAGGACCACAGCAACAGGAGGGAGGGGCACCACCCCCACCTGGCCCTAACGGTTTCAGGGAGTGCAAACTCCAGTCCTTACACTGCTAAGCCAGTGTAAGGACTGAGCTCTCTCCCAAACCCCATTGCTGTCTCTTTTCTAGGTTTCCAGAGTCTCCTAATTGGGAGGAAAAAAAACTCTAGGAACTCTGCAGTCACATGAGACACAGGCGATGTGTTTATAAGAACCCTGAATTCTACTTTATGCTTTGCTGCTGTTGGCTTATAGCTTTCATTAATTTTTGATCAACATGCCCTACATTTTCATTTTAAACTGTTTTACAAATTATATAACCTGCTGTGTCTCTACTTACCTTGCCTCCTTTTCTAACTCACTGGACACTAATGTATTTACTGTAGGATAATATTTTTATTTTTAGGGTAAAATTTTAATCACTTCATTCTCTCATTTAAACCTTACGGATTGCTTTCCATGATATTTGGTATGAAGTCTCTATTCATATAAACATGAATTGCAGAGATGTTCCCGATTAGGTTGAAGACCTAACATTCCAATCTCATCACCCCTACACGCGAGGCACAGAGCATCTTTCAGTTCATTGTGCATAGTGGTTTCCTTCATCTCCCTGTAACATTCCCTCCCATCTGACATCCCTCAACACCTCTATGTCAGGATGCATGAGTTGCCATAACAACACAGATCTCAGTGGTTTAATAAAAATCAAAAAGGTTTGTTTGCATCCATGCCAAGCAAAACCACTGGTGTGAGATTTATACAACCAGTCATCATAATGGAATTTGAATATAGTGCTCTGAAAACATCCCAAGACCCCATTCCATTGCTGGATCTACTGGATCTAGCAAGGGGGTGGGAGAGGAGCATTAGTGGCGTCAAAGGGAAAGTGTGACATTAGGGCTTAAGGGGGGGTGCTATTTTTATTTATATTCTATTGCTATGTGTAACTAACTACACAGGACTGAAAAATGTTTCCGTATACATCAGACAGTTTTAAGCCATAATTTTTGTCTCATGATATTTATCTCCCTATCCATCAATGCTATGTGTGGGGGTTATAATTCACCGTCAACTTGATGAGGTCTAGAGTGACCTAGGAGACACAGCTCTGAATTGTTTATGAAGATATTTCTAGAGAGATTTAACTGAGGTGTGCCCTGAATGTGGGCAACATCACCCCATAGGTTGAAGACATGATCTGCTCCCTCACTGCAATGCCATGTGACCAGCCACTGCACACTCCAGCTGTCACACTGTCTCCACCGTAATGGGTTACGCCCTGATTAAACCAACTGATCTCTACCTTCCTTGTGTTGCTCTGGTCAGGTATCTGGTCATAGCAATGAAAACAGTTACCAACAATGACAGCGATATACAACCTCTCTGTCCACCAAGACCATTCCTTCTGCTCAGGGAGATTCCTGGCATTTTTAAAGGCAGTGTACAACCATGTTTAGGGATTATATTTCTGGGATTGGACCTTTTAACTGTATGTGTGTGTCTAGGGGTGGGGAGTGGGAATGTGTAAAAGTATAAGCATTCATGTTGAGCAGCTCACAACTGCCTGTAACTCCAGTTCCAAGGAATCTAAGCCTCTGCATGCAAAGCAGGTGTACTACACTTAGCAAATGTGGCTAGCACAGTTGGAGATTAGAGACTGATAGAGATTGCTTGATTTAATGAATGTTCTCCTTGATAAGAAAGAGAAAACATAGGACTCTGAATAAGCAGACAAATACCCAAGACAAAAAGATGAGGCAGCACATTCAAAAGCATTATAAAAGGACACACTGTTTACCTGTCTTACTGTGAGAAGACATCGAGAACTTCCTGTGAATGATCTATTCTGAAAATAAATAACAATCATGAATATCTTCAAAATTCAGATCTATGAAAAGATGTTTATAGCAATAATAATTTTTATGTAAACTAAAAAGAAGCAAATCTGCAATCAACCTAACATAGGTCTCTTCACTGTAACAGAGCATGCCGAAAACAAATTAGTGAAGACATAGATCTAAAGCTGCTCAGCAGTGTAGATTTTATGCCTATCATCTGTATAGCACATTTAGCTAACTGGCCTAACCACATTTATGTATCAGTTAGGTCATGTGGGGGAACAGTACTCAAAAAATTATCAAAAGTGACTGTGTGATCAACCACAAAGCAAGACAACATTTTTGTAAAACAACTTTCTTTTTATATTTTTTCTAATTGACCCATCATAGTTGCATGGATTTCTGGTCATAGTGTG
Source organism: Peromyscus californicus insignis (assembly GCF_007827085.1). Taxonomy (NCBI): domain Eukaryota; kingdom Metazoa; phylum Chordata; class Mammalia; order Rodentia; family Cricetidae; genus Peromyscus; species Peromyscus californicus. The sequence goes on along the minus strand of NW_026294584.1, from coordinate 153,352,619 downwards.
ACACTTCTGTGTGTGTATATATCAAATAATAACCAGATCACATAAGTCCACATATCCATAACCTCAGATGTTCCCTATCTCTCTGTGTTGGTAATCATCATGGTCCCTCTTATTAGCTTTGGTGAAATAAATTAGGCTAGGGAAATTCTCAGTGGGTAAGAAACCTCATTGTGCAAGCAAGAGGTCCTGAGTTCATGTCTCAAGAATCCATGTAAGAAGTCAGATGGGGCCACACAAGCCTAAAGTACCAGTAAGGTAAGAGGGAGGAGGCCAGAGGATTACTGGATATTGCTAGCCACCATCTGCTTCGGGTTCAGTGAGAGACTCTGCCTTAAGAAAATAAGGTTCACAGTGATGGTATTGAACATCTGATATCTTCCTATAGCCTCAGCCACACACAACATACAACATACATGTATACATCAAAACACACGCATTTAACTAATTAAATCAGCTCTACAACCAACACCTTCATTTCTCCTGAAATCAGTTCTATTCACAATTGTAGGTAACCACTTATACTTATTGACAGTATAGAGTAGTGCGTTAAAGTAAAATTATGGGGCCAGAATGCCTCGGTTTGATCCCTAGCTGTACCACAACTAGCTATGTAAGTGTCAATCAGTCGTTTGACCTTTAATGCCTCAGTTTAATCACTTGTAAAGAGAGAATTTAATATGAGCAACTTTAAGGATGCCATGAGGATCAAATGAATGAGTGCCTATCTGGTGTTTGTAGCAGTGTCTGCCACATATAAGGAAGGAGGAAGGTATTATCTGGGCTTCTGGTTTTAGATGAAGAAGGCATGGAGTGCCTTCTCTGTCTGACACCTGCCGTTCAGAAATTCAATTGGAAATATATTCACGAAAGCAATTTCAACTGCAAAGCATATTACAGAGGATTCAACTGAAGACAGGATGTTGCAATCCCAGTCCTTTCACAAAAGCATAAAGAAAAAAATACACGTATCCATTGGAAAATCATACTGATTAAATGCACATGTTGATTCAGGAAAAGAAAATTAGCTTGCATCACTTAATACACCCTGTAACACACAAAACGCCTTTTTCTCTTCTCCAGTGACCTGTGAATTCAGTGCCTCTTAAGCAGAAACAACAGCAGTATCTCCATCCAATTCTCACTCTTTGTCTTCATAGCAGGTAAGGAAATGCAAAGATAAGGCAGCCTAAATGTCATTTTCATAATCAGTGCTCTACAGAAGTAAATTGAACACAACATAAAAATATTAACAGCAAGAGGCTATGATTTTAATTGGATACTTAAAACTTAAAATTTGTAAAAAGATGCCTAGCAATAGCAATATTTTCAAATGTCAAAATGTAAATTCTACATACACATAAGAAAACATTGGAATAGAAATGGGAAGCAAGAAAAACGACATTCTTCCTAGTAAGCAACTCAGACCTCTTTATCATAGAATCGACCATTTTACTTGGTGTTGCATAAGTCAAACATCAATCGGACAACACTGTATTTTAAACTCTTGAGTAAGGCCAAGGTCACTATTTAGGAAAGATGTCAGTGGCCATCTCTGTCATTTCAAGGTCATTACTTGACCACAGTGTACAGACTGTGTTTGTTCTTTTGTATAATAAACTAGAAAAAAATGAAGAAATTTGAAATTACCTGGATATTTGACACTATTAGCAAATTGGTGTCACTTTTAAGGTGTAATAAAATTGACTGCTTTTTAAAAAGCATTTTTATCTTTGAGAGATTCAAAATGAAATGTTTAAAGAAAGAAAAGCAGCATAATACTTGAGAATGGACATAAACAGGGCAGGAAGGTGATTAGAAGAGGGTAGAACAGTGAGTTCCCAGTTCTGGTGTCCTGACAACTCCAGAAGCTGAGAAATGAATTACTACATGGGTTCTGTTATACTATTCCCGCTTTGTGTGTGATTTGGATTTCCATGACAACAGCTTTGTTAAGATGGTCTAATTGTCATCAACAACAATTCATCCTAATTTCATGAAAACATAGAGAACAGAGAATTTGAGGTGAAGTTTGAGGACATATTTGCCCTTTCATATAAGGTACTTTAATAGTTAGTTCACTCTTGTGTAGTAAACACAATATGTAGTCTGACGCCTCTTAAAACCAAGGCTGTGCCCCTAAGTGGGGAGGGAGGACCAGTTTTCTTCAGGGACACACCCCCAGTCCTAAGTGGTCAGCCACAAAAACATATACAAGAGGCAACACAAATTGGATTCAGCAGGTTGTGTTATATGTGTGTAGCTAATATGCATATACATATATATGTCAACATTAATTACCAAAGAAGAGATTATAAATTTGAGAGTAACTGGGTTGGGGTGCATGGGAGGAATTGAATGAGAAGGGGTATAAATTACGCCAACACAATTACTGTGTGTGAAATTCTCAAATAATTTTTTTAACAAAAGAAAGATCATAGCCAAAAGTTAGATTCATGCATCATTTTTTGTTAATTTGCCTCTTCAAACACTGAAATAGTATCTACAGACCCTCAATCAGCAATCCTTAAAGTTCTTCATGAAGACAGGAGAGGAAAAGGAAAAGAAGGGAAGTTTCAACAGACACTGTATTTATTCCAGCACTGACTCATGACCACAATGGTTTTCTTGATCCGCTCAATCATCTGATGTAGGCACTAGTTGATAATCTTCTTTTATTAATTTCTCATGCAGATTATTACAAAGTATTGCTTTGAGTGGGAGGAAATACAGCTCAATTGATAAAGTGCTTGGTTCACAGACATAGGGTCCTGAGTTCAATCCTCAGAAGTCACATAAAAAGCCAGGCATGGTAGTGTGTACTTGTAATGCCAGCACTGGGGATCTGAAGATAAGCGGATCCCTGGACCTCCCTGGTCATCCAGTCTAGCCTAATCAGCTAGTTCAGTGAGTGACCCTGTCTCAAAAGCCACAGTGGACAGCTCCTGATGAATAACTACTGAGGTTGTCCTATGACCTCTGACTTCTGACCTTTGAGCCCCACCCCACCCCAAAGACATGCATGGAAAGTTCACAAACATAAGTGATGGTTTTTACTGGATTGTGTGAAATTAACCTAGTCAAACTAAAGGTCATGTATTTCAGTATGCAGACACCATTGTCCTGAGATCATTAAAATGTCCCTGAAAGATGGCAGCCTTTGCAAGGTTCTACAACACATTCTGTTGGAGCTGTTCACACCAGAACTGTATGTATCCTAACCTGATCTTCACTCCAGCAAGCAGTTCACTTCCTCTGGAGAAACTAGGTTTTGTCTGTCAGAAGAACTCCAATTCTATTTTGACAGTTCATTTTGAAGACTCTATGATTGACATCTCAGATCCAGTGGATTCTCACATCAAAGAAACACTCACTCTTACTTCCCTGAAAAACACTGATATCTCAAGATGACTATACTTGCCAAAGCTAATCACAATACATTGAAGATGAGACCATCTTCATATATTATCCAAACAATAAGAGAAAATATAAATAGGCTTAATGAGTTGAAAATGTTTCTACTATATGTGTTTTTGAAAATGAAACTAGGACTCAATAAATAAAATCCTGATGTTTTGTCTTGATCTACATGAGGCATCTAAAATTTCAACACCAATAATGACAGAATGACCATAGGAATCTCCCAAGCTTTTGTACGATATGTTAAATAGAACAGACATAAAGCACAGACTTTTTTAACAGACCTAAGTTTTTCTATTCCTTTTGTTTTCAGGATAATCAGCTAAAAATAAGCTTTTAAAGAATACAACAAAACTAATGTTTTATCTAAGACATCTTCAGGGAGGGGGACCTCTTAGATAATGATGGTGAAATCCTAACTTGCCCTCAATCCTTAATGGTAATCTCTAAGTGCAAGACATGACATGGATGCTGAACATTTTTAGAGTCTCATAAAAAATTCGCTTGAACTGTGTTACTAGCAAACACTTCCAGAACATGTTTGTCAATGAAACTCAACTATAACAGAAGAGCTGATGGGGCATGAGAGTTGGAACCTTTCAAGTCTGATCCTTGAAAATATCTTCTCCCTAAAATCAATAGTCTATTCTAATTTAGATGGAAGGAGTTTGTTTCTGATGAGTAAATAACTGTTTGAAATACATTAGTTGTGGTAAATAAGAAAAAATTATTTTAAAAATCCCAAATCCCCCACACACAAAGGATGAGCTTCTCATCCTTTAGAAGGATCCATCATTACTGTCATGATTATATCCATTTTCTTAAGTGTTTTATTATCCTCACCTATTTGTAATACTTACTATTTAATGACAGAGGCTAATTGCCAATAATTAAGTCCTGGAAAGTGGCCAATTGAACCACATTAAACTAATGTTCACCTCAGCAGACTTCACAGTCTTGGTAAGTGAGAAGAATGAATGAAAAAGAAAAATTGCTGCCATGCATCTCCCCAGGGCACCAACAGAGCCTGAGTGATCAAATGTCTGTCTCTGACTCCCATTAAAGGTGGCTTCCAGGTACACAGGAGAACAAGCACCTGTGCTAGTATTCTGTGATGTGTAGATATTTGCATTCTGGCTACAATTATTTGTTTTAATCTCTTTATTTTCTTTGAAACAAAAAGCAAGGGCATAGCCATAATTTTTTTTTTGGTTGATTGGCTTCACATAGGTGTGTTGCCAGAATGGAAGATTTATATCTATCCATTGCTTTAAGAACTAAAATAAAATAATGTGTGTTACAGCAGTACCCTGTCCCCTGAAGTGCTCAATAATCATTGGCTATTATTTGTGCTACTATAGCCATTCTTATGTAGGGACTCCTGAATTGCAGGAAACCCCACAGAATTCCCAAGTAAATCTGAATTTCAGATTTTTTTTTATAAAAAAAAAATGAATGCTTTTTTTTATTTTTAGGAACACATACGTCTGTTGCTAAAATTCCTTCCCTGGAGGAGGAGATGTAAACAACATCTACCGCTCCTCCTACATTTTCTCGACAAGCCAAGGTAAACTTCCATCAAAGTTCACTCCGGGAAACCAAGGAGTTTGTTAAATTTTTTACAGAGAAAAGTGTTAGGAGTTATGGGCAGGAGCACAGGTAGCCTTGAAGCGGCCACACTAGAAGTCTGTACCAAGGATGGAGGGAGATTTTCCCCATGTCTACACTGATGGAGTCACCTCCCCTAGTTCTTCCTAACCTGCACATTTCAGCCTCTCCCAAAGCCACATGAAACTAAGGCAGGATTACACAGAAATGGTTGGGGGGCTTGGTGAGGAGAATCAAGACTCTCCCTGTCTCTCCTTCTCTGAGGGACCATAAACAGTCACCAAGCCCAGCTGTGGTGCTCTTGGCATCCAGACTTGTGAGAATCTGGTAAAGGTGGTGGCAGTTTGGCTCAGGAGCTAGTTCTATACAATAGCATTTGGGACACACTTATTCTAAACCTTGAATCATTGTTTATACAAAACTCAAGTTTAACTGGGAATCTCTTGTTTTATCTGGCATATACATTCATACATAAATTCAGTCAGAAAATTAATGTATCGCTTCATCAAAAACCTACTGGTAAATAAAAGCTAAACAAAATGATCCGATGCAATTCATGAGTATTGCTTAAATAAATACTCTCATAGTCTTTTTTAAAAAGTGTGTGGGTGTGCATGTGTGCTTGTGTGATATGTATGTGAGTGTGGCCATGCTTGTGGAGGTCAAAGAACAACTTTTAGGAGTTGGTTTTCTCCTTCTAGTATATGTCCCTGGGAGACAGAGCTCAGGTCAGTGGTGCGTGGCAAAAGCCTTTTACAGCTCAGCTGTCTGGCCAACCCCCTAAGTATTTAATCAATGTCTAAACACCTTACGATCCCAAAAGTTTATTTTTCTGACTTAACAAGAGTCTAGTCTTGGAGGGTTGCATTTATTTGAAAAGGTCAACGTACACTGTGGAGAACCCTCAATGAAGCCTTTGAGAGGCTTGACAAAAGAAATTGTTGATCTCAAGAAGTCTTCCCAGCCAACCCAGGCAGTACCTCTGCTCTGTCTTCTGACGTCCCTGTTACCCTGCAATCCCAGGTTGAGCCCCAGGCCTTGGCTCTCACAGTGTCTTTGGTGCAAAGATATCTGGCTCCCGTCACGTCCCTGAGTGTTTCATCTACCCAGACTGTGCTCTGGAATGCTGTCGTGTTTTCTCAGCATTTCCACCCTTGTTTTGTTCCTGGCTTGACTTTGTACCTTTCTCTCTGTGCCAATGTCTTGCACAAGTTCCATTTTGCTGTGTTACTAACGCGGGAACCAAACAGATTAGGCCTCACAAATTATCGAAAGAGCCAGATAAAACAGGAACCCCGATAGCTGTGAGAAATGACTGCAAGCCACCTGACAGCTGCGATAGACTAGCATAATAGCGGCTGGAACTGCTCCAGACCCCAGCAGTGCACGCCGCAACAAGTTTAACCTCATGCCCATTTTAAAGATTAAGAGACTGAGGTCACCAGGCTAGAATGTATCAGAACTAGAACTAAATATGTGTCTCTCCAAAGCACAAAAGGCTACCTGCTCCCCAAAAGACGTGAAAAGCAAATGTATCACGACCCGGAGGCACTGTCCTTTGGATATACTCACTGGTGTGTTCTGCTTTTTATTCTGTTGTTGTGATAAAATATCCTAACAAAAAGCAGCTTATGGGAGGAAAAGGTTTATTTGGCTTACAATTCTGAGTGACAGGCCATCCTCGAGGGGAAGTCAAGCTGGCACGCAAGCAGATGGTCACATCACGGTCACAGTCAAGAGCAGAGAGCCGTGACTGTACCACACTGCCTACTTGCTGTTTCTGCCCAGCTAACTTCCTTCCCTCGTACACAGTTCAGAGCCCAGCACGTCAAATGGTGCTGCCCACACTAAGGATGTGTCTTTTCTATTTTTAACTACCAACCAACATGATCTTTCAGAGACATACTCACAGGCCAACCTGATCTAAATAATTTTTTATTGAAATTATCTTCCCAGGTGATTTTAGGTTGTGTCAAATCAATGGTTAAAAATAATCAGTAGGCAGTCAAAAAAAGGTGTGCATTTCATGGCTTTCTAGTACTAATAAATAGTTATAAAAAATAAATTTGCCGAGATAACTCACTCTATTATAACAAAATTGAATTCCACATTTGAACTTATACTGTAGAATTATCACAAAAATTCTAATTATTCCAAGTAAAAATAACAGAGAGGCAATTAAATAAGTTCTGGGATGAGGAGTGGTCAAAAGCCCACTGCTAGGGAGGGAGGTCATGGGCCTGGGTTGGGAAGTTATTTTTGTGTAGCTAAATGGAAATGATGAGTCTGTCAAATTGCCTTCTCAATTTTGTCCATAGATTAGAGCTGCTGTCAGCTTTGGCCTTTTTGCTATGGTCAGCAGTGACTGCAGACATTAGTATCTGGTGAAAGTGCAGAGAATGAATGGTCATTGAGTTCCAAGCCATAAATTGAACATCTATATAACCTCCTATATGGCTCAGGAATCACAAAAACAAGGGACAGAAGAATATAGGAGCCAGAGGTAGAGGATGGGAGAATGTGTGGAAGGGTGACTTCAGGGCACGATGTGGCTATTGCGTTGTTGAACACACAAGAACCACAATTACCAACACAAGGTCTCTACAAGATTGGGGTTAACAATAGCCTGTCACAGAAGGGGAAGAGGATCATGAGGCCCCAATGCTCACTGAGGATTTATATGTACTTATCACTAGGGGAGGAAGAGGTATTTTTTCAGTGGTGTAGCCACTGATAAGGTGCTCATCATGCTCCTGTATAGAATCTCTCAAATTTACCGATATAACTAGAAGATTCCCCCTCCTGACAAGTGTTCATGTTGCTGATGGGCACTTTGCACACTACAGGAGGAGAAAAGTAATGATCAGTATTACTATCTAAAATCCTGCAACCTGCTTGTTAAGGTATACTGGTATAATAGTGGTACAAATGTTGTGGATGTAACCAATCACTTTTTGCTTGGATTTAAGGCCAACTCCATAAAAGGAGACCCATAAATGACTGTGCTAAAGTTGTCAAGAACCCAAAACTACATAGGTTGTGGGCTTAGGGGAAAACCTACTGATATTCTGCTAAAGTAACATAGGAATAAAATGACTCCTAATAGAATACTGCTAATACTCACATATCAGATCATCACCCCACACTCAGAAGAGAAGCTTCTTCTTGCAATAGATGAGAATTAATGAATAAATCTACAAATGGGCAATGTGCAGAGTGGAAAAACTTCAGAGCACTCATCCCTCAAGACTCAGGAATCTGTGTGGGAAAGGATGCAGAAATGTAACACAAATCTTAAAAGGTCTTATTAATAAAAAACAAACCCAGAGCCAGGTATTGGGGTGAACGCTGAAAGATCAGAGAAGCAGAACAAGCCACAGCTAACCCCACCTTGCCAACTTCTCAGCTGATCCTGTTTCCAAAAACTGGAAGCCTCTGAGTCCTTATCCCAATGGATCTCAGCTGAACAGCTGCTAAAAGCCTCAAAGCTTAAAAGCCTAAAAGCCCCTTTTTTGTTTAAAATAAAAAAAGTTATAACAAATATAAGAAAAAGTATATACAATATATACTGTCAAGAATTACATTAACAATGTCCAGTCTATTAACATTTGACAGATTCTGACAAAAAAAAAACTCCATTATATACAGTAATAATGTCTAGTTCATTAACATTTGGCAAATGCAGCCAAAAATTTCATTACTTATACTATTTAAAACAAGTAGTTCCTTTTTAAAAGTAGATTCAATAGTCTACCTTTTTATCTTATATCCATATTCTCTCTTTTTTTCTGTTCATAGTAGATTCAAAAGTCTACCTTTTATCTTATCATTTCTATATCTTCCTTTTTTTAAAAAATCTATCTTTTATCTAATTATTTCTATACAGAAAGATTATAAGATTCAGGGGTGGTGTATGACCCCAAGGAAGCAGAGTCTTCTAGACACAACAGGACCAAAACACATATAAATTCACATTGAACTGTGGCAGCACCCACAGGACCTGCACAGGTTGAAATCAGACAAAATCCCAGCACTTAGATGGAGAAGTGAACACAAAGCACTACCCTTAACTGAGAAGTGATTTGCAATTAATAATTACTGGGAAAGTGAAAATCAGTTTTCTTCACTGGAGTTTCACTGGTATATCAACCACACCCAGGGATAGTTCCCATGCCTGGGAGTAGTTGGCCAATACAAAATGAACTTCATGTTGTTATTGTTGTCGAGGGTTGTTGTTGAGTGTGAGTGTGAGTATGTGTATGTGTGTGTGTGTGTGTGTGTGCGCGCGCGCACGCGCGTGTATGCTTTTTGTTTTGTTTCAGTATTTTTTGTCTTATTGATTTCTTTTTAATTTGTCTATTTTGATTTCTATTTTCTTCTTTGTTTCCCCCCTCTAGGCCTGTTTTGAGAGAGAGAGACAGTAAAATAACATGAAGTTGGGTGGGTAGGGGAGTAGGGAGTATCTGGAAGGAGTGGAGGGGAAAATATGATCAAACAATATGGTATAACACTTTTAAATAAAAATTAAAAAATAAAAAAATTCCCACCCAAACTTCTGTAAACAACCATAATGAAACTCACTTGGGTTATAAACAGAACAAAAGGATTTAAGGGTGTGAAGCAGGGGAAGGAGAAGCTAGCGGAAAAAGGAATGGATTAGTAGGCATACAACAGGAACAGAAGAGGGCAGTGGGATATAAATACGATTGAAATACATTATGAGTATGTAAAAACCAGTCACAATGAAGCCTATTATTGTATATAATTAATTATGCAAATAGAATACTTCTAAGACGTATGTATGAATCAGTGTAGTCAATACCACTTTACACGTAAAACTGGCTAAGATGCTCACCATTCTAATCTGCATTTTATCACAATTAAAAATGTTTAGGAATGAAGGGGATATAGGAGGGGCAACAACTACTAATTATCCTAGGTTTTTATTTGCTTCTGGTTTTCTTTTTTCATATTTATAGCATTTAAATTTGAAGGCTTAAAAAAATAAGACTAAAATCACTTATTCTGAACTTTTAATTTGGGGAAAGGAATGAGAACTGTTCCTTGGATTAAAATCCTAGCTGTCTGCCAAGAATACGCCAGGGTTGAAACTGCAGCAGAGAAAAGCCCTGGAGTTCAGATGGCATTGGGTCAACCTGGCCCAAATCCTGCTGTCTTAGGTACTTCTCTATCGCTGTGACAAAACCCCATGACCATGGCAATTTACTGAAGAAAGCATTTATTTAGGGCTAACAGTTTCGGAGGGTGAGAGACCATGGTCACCCTGGCAGGGAGCAAGGCAGCAGGCATGGAGCTGGAGCAGAAGCTGGGAGCTCATATCTTGATTCACAACCACGAGACAGAAAGAGTTAACTGGTAACAGCATGGGCTTTTGAAACTTCAAAACCCACACCCAGTGACACACCTCCTCCAACAAGGCCACATTTCTTAATCCTTCCCAAATAGTTCCATCAACTGGGGACCAAGCATTCAACCATATGAGTCTATGGGACCATTCAAACCTCCACATCCCCTTTTAGGGAGCTCCATTAGTTGTACAGGTCCTCACAGGAAATAGTGTGAGATTCCTTGAAGACGTGTCTGATGTACACACCTAACCGAGCCCATTATAAAGGTAATAATCTCTAATAAATTAAAATGAAGGAAATTCACTGTAGTATAATGCAAGTCTTGATTGTGTACATCACTATACAATGTGTTCACATAGGTATTTCTATAAAATTCTTGTTGTGCCTTTTAAATTTGATGTCTCATTACAATATTAATTTCACATATCATAGCTTTTTAAAAGATGATTTTTTACATCTTTGGTTTATTTCTGTTCTTAAATATAGTATTATATATATTCAAATTACCTTTAAAATATCAATTATACACTTCCATGACATAAAGCCTCAGCGAATTTGGATTTTTCAACACAGTTTAATCTAATCCTATCTAGCACAGACTGATGGTACAAGTTGATAATGAACAAATGAAGAGTAATTGTTAAATTTATTTTCTTGAGTTATTGCAGCTTAGAAAAATATGTCTTCTTGCCATTTAAGGCTGTCAAACATGACGATAGTAAATGTCATACAATTGAAGTTCTTCTCAAAAGGTAATTTAGACATTCCAATCTTGATTTAAAGTGAACTAATAATGACAATTAAAACTATATCTTTGTAAGAGACAGCAGTGAGGGTGAAATTGTGTAATTAGTAGATTAAAAGATATGAAATTGACTGTGTTTCTACAAAAATACTAATTTAACATATCAACCTGAAATACACACAATGTACAAGATACTTTGAAACAATGAAGACTCCAAACTAATGGTATGAGCCTTATTTATCCTTCCCTCCTCCCTCCTTCCCTTCCTTCCTTTTTTCTTCCTTATTTATTTTTTTTAAATAGAGTTCCATGTAACCGAGACTAACCTGGAACTCACTTGTAGGCTCTGGGGAGGTGGCAGCACCTCCCTTTGGAGGGGCCTCCATGAGGACAGCATGTGTCAGGGTTTGAGTTGGGAACACAGCTGCTGCTCTCCACAGACTGGATAAAACCACAGCCACTAAAATGCGAAATTTGCTCACGAGAAGAAGAATCTAGCTTGAGTCTATCTGGAGTTTGTCTTTCTCGATTTTGTATCTTTTCTTTGTTTTCTTAAGCTACTCAGAGACATTCTATTACTGGCAATGGAATAGCCGGACCCTGCAATGTCCTGTTTCTAACTTTTTAGTGCTTCTCAATTTCTGTCTCAAAGAGCTGCTGAGAAATTTTCTCATTTTAATAAGTGAGATGATAGGGTGGCTCTGGAAGTGATTTGATGGTATGATAATCTGATGAGGAAAGATCAGGAGTCACTAGGGTTGCTCAACAGGTTTAGGACATGTCTCTCACTGGGAATAGGGTTCCTAGTGAGACTCCTAGAAAATTATAGGTTGACAGCCTGGAAGGTAGAAATAACAAATGTTATTTAAATTATGTTGCAATTCTTGCTTCTTTGCTGTGAGGATGCAGCAGCTCCTGGAATGGGGCTCCATTCTCTTCCCATGTGCCCATAATTTTCCCTTTCTATCTGGCCTCATTTTAAGTACAACCAGTGACTACTAATCCTCTGACCTATATAATTTGGGGACAATTCTTCATAAGATGAGTTGTAGCTAAAGTTTTCCTGCCTGGCCCACAGTCTGGGCAAATCTCTCTCACCTGCGAGTCCCACAGCCTCTCAGACTCTAACAAGTAAACACAGAGACTTATATTGGTTACAAACTGTATGGCCGTGGCAGGCTTCTTGCTAACTGTTCTTACAGCTTAAATTAATACATTTTTATAAATCTATATCCTGCCACATGGCTCGTGGCTTACCGGCATCTTCACATGCTGTTTGTCATCATGGCGGCTGGCAGTGTCTCTCTGACTCAGCCTTCCACTTCCCAGCTTTATTCTCCTCCTTGTCCCACCTACACTTCCTGCCTAGCCAATGGCCAATCAGTGTTTTATTAATTGACTAATCAGCAACACATTTGCCATACAGAACATCCCACAGCAATGAGTGGCTGGGAAACTGCAACAATTAAACCCACAGTGAGTGTGTGATTAGGAAATTCTATACACTTTTTAAATTTTTAATCTTTATATAACAAAATCAAGCTTGAACTGATTTTCAAAGGCAAACGGAAAGAAAGGAATTATATATTACCATACAAATTGTGCTATTTTGACAGTGGATGACTAGTTCCCATATTTGTGGCTAGGTGATTCTTTATTTAAAGATGTTAATCTTTTTTTTTTAAATTTGCCCACAATGTAATGTTTGTACTCTGGCATTTTTATATGCGGTTTGATCTTGTGAATTCTCCTCCCCTACTCCTCTTTTCCCTACCCCCATCCTGCTGGTTTCCTTCTTCTTCCCAATAACCCCTTTTCTGGTTTTATGTCACATGTATTCTGTGATCTATTCTCTTATCCTCCCCTGCCAAGGTCTCTCTTTCCCTCCACATGGTCTGCTTTCTATTGACTTATATCTACATATAATCACATATACACACATACATAAAAATTAATGTCTAGGTAGGATGTGCTTATCAGAGAAGACATGCAGTATGTGTCTTACGAGGTCTGGTTTATTTCATTTAACATAATAATTCCAGGCCTGGTGGTTGATTCTTGATGATCTATACTCTTAATCATGGCAGTTACATTCACAATTGCTACAATAGCAACTACAGCTACTTATCTCCAAAACTATTTAAATATACTAGTTCTTTAAACAATGAGTCCATGGAAACAAATACTCCAGAAAGAGATTTTTAACTAATAAATTCTATTTTATAGACACAAAGAAAATCATCTCCTAGAGTATAAGCATATGAAGGGGTCTTTATTCATCCAGAAGTTTCACAATTGCCCCCTGGAGTACAGGTCTATAGCTCACACAAATTCTTTTTATGTAGAAGACTTTAGTAGCCCAGCAGATGACTTCACTAAAAAGAAGACTAACTTGTCTTCAGTTGTGGATATGCCTTATTATCAGTTCTGAAGAGGTCTCTCTGCTGGCTGCACAGGCTTCAAAGAAATAAAACTATATTTTTTTGCATTTTGTAGATAAGGACAACAAACCACAAAAATTGTCACCAAGTGGCCTGAGATTCAAATCAGAGGAAAAGCAGTCGTCATTTCAGGGCTGGGACCCGAGAACTATAAATCCTTACTTGACTTATGACTAAATCCTGTTCCAGGCAGCTTCCTGTTTTCTTGTTGCCATTCTTCATTTTAGATTGGGTTTGAATTTCTTCTCATATTGCTTTCGTGATTTATTTTCTATTACAGTTAGATGTAGAGATTAAAATGTCTGAGTTTTTGCATTTTTCTGTAAACATGGATCATATCTAGAAAGCTCCCTACATACTTCCCACACTCTATCACCAAATAGTAGAATGGGTCACCAACAATTTTCCCAAAGTTGAGCTGACCAAGAATGACAATATCCTGGTAGAGAATGGGCCCTAGAGCATTAATGGTTTTTGTTTTGTTTTTAATTTCACTTGTTCTACAAGTGGTCATTTAGCAACAGAAAGTCTTGTTGGAAAGTGTAGTAGGATATTATCAGTTATCACATATATATTTAAGGACAGAGAACAGAACAATCATTACTCCAACAAGAAAAACCATGATTTGTAAGCATACTTTCAATTCTTCTCTATCATGAAAGGTCTGTAAATTTAATGCATTAAAATAGTGTAGAACACAAATTCCATTAACCCATTCAGTCTTCTAGTTTGGAAAGGTTTTATCCAACATCATCAAGACAATTGCATCTTAAAACTTTTCAAAACTGGGCCCAGTGTCTGGGGGACCACAGCCTTTCATATCCTAATGGAGCTGTGTAGAACAACAAATGATGAAATTTAAAGCAACTTGAGCTCCTGACAACATTTAAAGTGTGCGTGCGTGCGTCTCTCAGTTGAGGACATTAATTAAACTAGCTTTCCTGTTAATGTAATTTGTGGAAGTAAGCAGTCCAAAAAATTACATAGTACTAAGTGGAGCAGGCACCTCTTCTCCACAGGAGATATGTTCAAAGACACTACCCAGCCGAAGATGCCTGAAATCACAGATAATATTGAACTCTATGAACAATTGTACAGTTTCCTGAATGCCCTACAGCACTGTCTTGTGACACATAGCCAATCTACCCTCCCATGTCTTATGTCCTGGGGCCTCTGTGTATCACTCTTCTTGCACATTGGGATCATGGTTAAGTAGAAGAAGGGTTACTGAAACGCACACACTGTGATACTGTGTCAACCCATCCCATAACCAAAACTACTGGTGAGTGACTAATGGGCAGGTAACAAAGTGCAGACAGATATATACTGCATAAAAGTGGCTGACATCTTGGGTGGGACAGAGGGAAACAGTCTAAGACTTCTTCATGCTGCTCAGAATGATGAAAAGCCTTAAATTTTGTGAATTATTTCTGAAATCTTCCATTTAGTATTTTTTAAATTGCTATTTTCTGTGGGTCACTGTAATTATGGAAAGTGAAACCACAGATAAAGGAAGACTACTGTATCTCAACCTAAGTGTTTTCTTTATAATCAGTCAATAAACGAAAGCACTTTTATGCCAGACACTTTTAGTTTGTAACTCAAATTTTACAGTTGTTATTTGAAAAATAAGTACAGTAATTGGATATGGATAGGATTATTAAGATACAGTTTCATAACATGACTTTTACCATCACTTAAAACCTTTCAGTGAGAAACTAATTTTTCAAAAAATAAACTCCAACTCCTGGAAACTCAGATCATCTGAGAGCTGACAAAGAGCCAACCCAGGTAGACAATATCTCTTCTAGCAACTAAAGGAACTCCCTTAACTGCACATTCACATTTCAGACCCTCTGTCTTGATTCACTCCACTCCCTCCCACTCTGCCTGGTGTCACTCAAGGACCCACTCAAACCCACCACCCTCATAAAACCTGCTTTACTATTATCACTTTGCTTGATGATGTGTAGTTATTTAGCACAAATGCTATTACTTGAATGCCTTCTCAAAGTTCAAAAGTGTTTAATATATAAAATGAAAGTTTTTAATAGTCAGCTTTAGCGAGCAAATTACACAGTACCCCCTTCCAGGCAAAAACTGGCAGAACCATTTTTTTGGTATTTTTCCAAGCCATAAAGCACACAAAACACTACAACAGATAGAAGATAAGCAGGAAGTGGGTCTAGGGCTCTAAGGTATTATACAAGAGGGGGAAATAAGTTCATAAAAATGCATTGTATTGTATATAGCAGTGGTTCTCAGCCTTCCTAATGCCGTGAGCTTTTAATATTATAAAATTATTTTGTTGTTACTTCATAACTGTAATTTTGCTACTGTTATGAATTGCAATGTAAATATCTGATATATGACTGCGAAAGGTGTCCTGACCCACAAGTTGATAATCACTAGTATAGAGCTTTATACTGGGGGATAACGTGTATGAGGTACACACTTGTATGCACACAGCCACTAAAAAGGGACTTCAGATACCATTCTCTATCACTCCCTTCCTTATCCCTGTGAGATAGGATCTCTCACTAACCTGCATCTAGGCTGCCAGCAAGTTGAAATAATTCTCCTGTCCCCACTCACCATAGAGCTGGGGCTACAAACACATGTGCTGCTATGTCCAGCTTTTAGTATGGTGCTGGGATTTGAACTCAGGTCCTCACATTTGTGTGGCAAGCCCTCTTACCCACTGAGTCATAAACAAGTACATTTTATCTGCTTTTATTTTTAAAAATTCATCTTATGAGATGACAGTATTTTATTTTTTATTAAGAGATTTTCTATTCATTTTATATACCAACCACAGATTCCCCTGTCCTCCCTCCTCCCACCCCCAGCCTTCCCCCCCAAACCACCCCCCATTCCCACGTCCTCTAAGGCAAGGTCTCCCCTGAAGAGTCAACAGAGTCTGGTACATTCAGTTGAGGCAGGTCCAGTCCCTCCTCCCTGCACCAAGGCTGTGCAAAGTGTCTCACCATAGGCACTAGGCTCCAAAAAGCCAGCTCATGCACTAGGGACAGGTCCTGATCCCACTGCCTGGGGGCCCCCCAAACAGTTCAAGCTAAACAACTGTCTCTTTTATCCAAGAGGGCCTAGTCCAGTACCATGGGGGCTCCTCAGCTATTGGTCCACAGTTCATGTGTTTCCACTAGTTTGGCTAGTTGTCTCTGTACTTTTTCCAATCATGGTCTCGATATCTCTTGCTCATAGAATCCCTCCTCTCTCTCGTCGATTGGACTCCTGGAGCTCTGCCTGGGACCCAGCCTTGGATCTCTGCATCTGCTTCCATCAGTCACTGGATGAGGGGAGATGACAGTATTTTAATCTACTTCATAGCATTTTGCCGTGTATTTCTACCCCACAGTAGATGTGAACCTTAAAGCTTGTTGAAAGTAACACTTAAATCAATAACAGAGAAAACCTTTCTCTTTTGTGGCCCGAGCTTCTCTTGTAATTTGATTATAATTTTAGAGAATGATTAACAACAACAAAAATAAGATAATTTCAGAAATAGAAAGTATCTTCCACTGACGTTTTATGTATTCACCAAGTCTCTTATCTCACCAAGATGAGTTGAATACACCCCGTACAGCCATGAAAGTACATATGCAAAGTGGTTTTTTTATTTTGTTGTATAGGATTTTTTGATGAAGTATTGATTAGGCAAACATTTTAATAGCTGTTTATATTAGACACCTTCCATCAGAGATTTTTATGGTCACATATTTTCCTTTTTGCAGTAGGCTAACATTTTTTGTGTAAGTGTGAGAAACATTATACCAACTGCCAAATTGGAGACTCTTCTTACACAAGTTCAAAGGGTTTCTGATGCAAGTGAGTCACAAGGATCATTATCTCCTTCATTATTAGACTGTCATGTCAAAGTCACAGGAGTGGCGCCTGTGAGCAAGCAGAACAATTTGAACCCCAAACCTTTCAAGTTCCTGCCTAGCCTCAGCCACCTCCTGTCTTTTGTCCCCTTCTGCACAGCCTGCTTTGTTCTCCATTGCTCGGTTAGTTGCTGATTCTACTCATTTTGTTGAATGTTATGGTGACTTCTACCCAGCAGTTCTCAACATGGAAGAGGCCGCAAATTGGTAAATACAGGACTCCTTGCCGGCTGTGGAAGGGGTTTGAGCATGTACAAGTAAGGTGATTATTTTATTTCAGACACTAAATCACCCCTGGTAGGGGGACACCTGGGCAACTCCCAGATGTTGAGGCATGTCTCAGGAAAGCTGGAACGGGAGGGGAGGAGCTGGGCTGGTGAGATGACTCAGCAGGTAACGGAACCTGCCTCCACACCTGACCACCTGAGTCTGTCCCTGGCACACACATGGTAGGAGAAAACTGATTCTTACAAGTTGTCCTCTGGCCTCCACGCATGGGCAGTGGCTGTGCACACACACACACACACACACACACACACACACACACACACACACACACACGAGTGAATGTGTGAATGAATGAGTGAACAGTTAAAAACCACACAGGCTAGCATTTTGATTGCTGGAGCTGTTTCTCCTAAAGACAAATGATGACTTGCATGGATCAGAGGAGAAAAGAGTGAAACTCTCAGTCTTACTTTGCATTCGAGTGTTTTAAAATGATAGCACATAGCTTTATTAACAGTGACAGAACCTGTCAATTTATTTAATATTAAAGAAACTGATAAAGAAATTAAAAATATAGACAGTTGATACTATATAGGTAATACTACATAGGTAGTACATAGATAGGTAATACATAGCCAGGCTTCAAAGTCTTCTGAACCACAATATATGCCTGTAACATTCCTTGTCTGTAAGAGAATACTTGCAATAATAACTGTGTATGCACATATATATATCATTTCATATTTCCTAAATTGTAAAATGTCTCTGCTTGAGATCCACACCCTAACACCAGGCCAAGCTCCAGGGGTCCAGTCGAAGACAGAGAAGAGGGATTCTATGAGCAAAGGCCATCAAGATCATCATAGGGAAACCTACAGAGACAACCAAACCAAACTAGTGGGAACTCATGAACTTTAGACCAACACCTGTGGAGCCTCCATGGGACTGGACTAGACCCTCTGCATAAGCAAGACAGTTGTGTAGCTTGATCTACTTAAGGGGCCCCCTGGCAATAGGATCAGAATCCATCCCTGGTGCATGAGCTGACTTTTTGGAGCCCACCACCTATGGTGGAATGCCTTGCTCAGCCTTGAGGCAAGGGGAGGGGCTTGGACCTGCCTCAACTGAATGTACCAGGCTCTGCTGACTCCCCATGGGAGGCCTTACCTTCTTGTAGGAGGGAATGAGGGGTGGGGGAAGGGTGGATGGATGGGAGGAGGGAAGAGGGGGATCTGTGATTGGTATGTAAAATAAATAATAAAATTTCTTAATAAATAAAAATGTCTCTGCTTTATCATGAAAAACAGATTTTCAGCCACTTATTCCACATATTTGCTGAGGCCAGCTGAAAGTTATAAGTACAATTTTTAGATCTGTTGATGAAGGGATTCTGGGAGCTTCTTACTGGGGTGTTCACATGGAGACTCAATGACAACCTGTCCAGATAGAAACTGCCTTCCTACTCCATCTCAGGGTCTGGTGTCAGAACTTAATCAAATTAGTTTGTACAGAGGAACATTGAATAAGAAGTCTGAAAAACACCACAAGTCTAAAACTAACAATGTGTTTCTTCTTGGTTCCCTGGAACTGCAAGACTGTGATGGAGGCAAACGCAAGCACCTCTAGAGATAAACAGAAAGAAAATCAGTTTCTCTCATGTTTAAAAAACGTCCCTAAGTGAAAATATTCATGAGCAGTCAGTGGTTTGCGGGACTCCTCCCCGGTTCCTGCGTTCTATGGAGGGCTGGGCGCTGGCGGGAACCGATGGGTGGATGTGGTAAACCAACCAGCACAGCTCTTTGTAAAGGGAATTAATAATATGAAAACATAGCAATTAACCTTAAGCCTCTGGTAATTAACCATAAATAGACCCAACTATTCGATCTGTCCTGATTTCAGGGAATAGAGACCACAGGCTGCAATATGCCTAGTGCACGGATGGGACTGCTTGCAAAGCCTTTTTCCTGTTAGGAAAAAAATAATTGTTTGGCGAGTGCCTCGAAAATTGTGTTTGACCCAAGTGTTTGAGTCCATGGCTTCCTGTAGGCAGCCCCAGTGCGGGGTGTAACACAGTAGCCAACTACTCAGCTGTTTGCAGAGGCGTACAGCTGGCTCGAGTGTGTTGGGTGGTTTCAGGGCAGTGTTTGAAATAAGCACTGGTCTTGAAAATGATTACCTTAAAATGAGAATTGCCTTCCCATTTTATTTTGAAATATGCTTTTCAGCTGTTGGAATGCCGTTCCACTCGGTGTTTGCTTACTTAATTGCTTTCATAAAGCAAGCATTGTCTAGATACTGCTTTAACACCCCAACCTCTCCACAAAGTGCCACAGGAAAAACACAAGCTCCCTTTGTGTGGAAAATGTCACATCTTCATTTCCATGTATAACACCGAATTTGAGGGGAAAAAAGATTTATTTGGGGTGTGTGTGTGTGTGTGTACCCACATCCGTGCGGGCACCTGCAGAGGCTGGAATGTGGAATTAGATTCCCTGGAGCTGGAGTTAACAGGCCATTGTGAGTCACTGACATGGACGCTGGGAACTGAGCTCAAGTCCTCTGCAAGAGCAACCAATGCTTTTCACCACTGAGCCACATCTCCAGTTCCTTCTGACACCATTTTTAAGTACAGTGTTTTAAAATTTAAATCTATTATTAAAGAAGTGACTTGGGCCACATGTCCTTGAGTCATCTTATGTCATTAGAAGCTTAAATGCGCCAGTAAATAGGGAAAATCCCTGCTGTTTTCCTGGGTCATGACAAAATAAGCCCCCTCCATCTTAAGACTCTCCTTTTGTCTGAAAGACAATCTGACACCACAATATAACTTTATATTTTCCTTAAGTTTCTAGTGTCTTCACCTGCACTTGTGCTTACCAAGTCCTCCGTCTAGATCCTTTCCAAAGTTAAGCTATGCCCCTTCTCCTCTCTTTCTATACCTGCCATGGCTCTTGATGGAAATTTTCTACCAAATTTCTATACATTTTCTCAATTGTTTTTGACATTGTTATCTGCTCAAATTTAACCTACAAATCATCCCTTTATTCACATAAATCAAATAGACTTCCAGAAGTTATTGCTAAATCATAATTACATTATTCTTGGTGCTGGAGAAATGGCTGAGCAGCTACGAGCACTTGTTTTTACAGAGGACCAGCAAGCATCTCCAGCATCAGGAAACTCTTAAGTGTTTGTAACTCCAGAACCAGGAGGTCCAATGCCCTCTTTGCTCCTCGACAGGCAACTGCACACATAAATGCACACGTATTCACAGACATAGACACATACACATAAAAATAAAATAAGTCTTTAAAATTAATGCTCTGGAAAAAATTGAAAATGAACTATAGTGTCTCAAAAGCTACACATCACTCCCCTGTTTCTCTGTATCCATCATTCCCCTACAGAAGACTTTCCAATCACCTATTCATTTTAAAGTGTTTTCATTATACAAACTCATTGAGCACAATATTGCATTCTATTAGGTCATTTTCCTGCAAGCAGTATATGCAGTACTTTGAGCATATTACCCTCCAGTATCTTTACCCTCTCCTTCTCCTCCCTCTCTCCTCCTGTGAATGCCCTCTGTTACCCTGCACAGTTTTTTGCTCCTACTTTTATGTCATATATGCATATATGTTTTTTAATCTCATCAACATATCACAGAGATACCTGCATATCAGTGTTTATTGGTGCACTACAAACAATAGTTAAGTTGTGGAATCAACCAAGGTGTCCAAAAACAGAGCAATGAATAAAGAAAACAGGGTATGTGTACATAGTTGATTCTGTTTCCATCATAAAGAACAAATATGTTGTTTTCAGAAAAAAAAATGGATAACGTAAGATGACCCTAGGAATTGTCAGTCTCAAAAGGACGATTATCATAGTCTCCCATTCTTGTTTTCCTTTGGTCATCACAGCTACAAGGAGTACTCACTCCTCTACCCCAACAAGGAGTACTCACTCACTCCTCTACTCCAACAAGGAGCACTCACTCCTCTATTCCAAGAGGAGTCTGTCTATGCTGGTCATTGTTGTTTGTTTGAGACAGGATCTAACTCTGTAGCCTAGGCTAGCCTGGGACTCACAATCCTCCTGCCTTTACCCTCTACATGCTAGAATCACAGACACAAGCCACCACGTCTGGTTTATCCTGGCCATTCTAAGTATCTGTGTTTTGATGTGTGAATTTCTTCGCAAGATGTACCTGCATTTGGTGGGGACTTTTAATTCTGTGTTCTGTTTGGAAGAAAATGAAATTTGGAGGTCAGGGGTGATATCACTCAGCTCTTTAACCCAACTTAGCATTTGGAGAGAAAGGAACTTATCTTTTCCATGTTAACAGACCTCTAGAGTGCTTTGTATACAAAAGGGGCTTAAATAACATGTAAGAACCAGTAAGGCTTTGAATCTACTGTGTATCTGAGAGCAAAGGAAAACCCTAAAGAAAAACAAAAACACAGTTGTTGTTTTTTTTTTATTATTTTGTAATACAGTTCAGTTCTATATATCAGTCACGGATTCCCTTGTTCTCCCCGCTCCTGCCCCCCTCACCTTCCCCCCAACCCACCCTCTATTCCCACCTCCTCCAGAGCAAAGCCTCCCCCGCGGACTGAGAGCAACCTGGTAGACTCAGTCCAGGCAGGTCCAGTCCCCTCCTCCCAGGCCGAGCCAAGCGACCCTGCATAGGCCCCAGGTTTCAAACAGCCAACTCATGGATGGAGCACAGGACCCCATCCCACTGCCTAGATGCCTCCCAAACAGATCAAGCCAATCAACTGTCTCACCCATTCAGAGGGCCTGATCCAGTTGGTGACCCCTCAGCCATTGGTTCATAGTTCATGTGTTTCCATTCATTTGGCTATTTGTCCCTGTGCTTTATCCAACCTTGGTCTCAACCATTCTCGCTCATATAAACCCTCCTCTTTCTCGCTAATTGGACTCCCATGGGGCTTAGCCATGGATCTCTGCATCCAGATCCCTCAGTGGTTGGATGGGGTTTCTAGCACGACAATTAGGGTGTTTGGCCATCCCATCACCAGAGTAGGTCAGTTCGGGCTGTCTCTCGACCATTGCCAGCAGTCTGTTGTGGTAGTATCTTTGTGGATTTCTGTGGGCCTCTCTAGCACTTTGCTTCTTCCTATTCTCATGTGGTCTTCATTTACCATGGTCTCCTATTCCTTGTTCTCCCTCTCTGCTCTTGATCCAGCTGGGATCTCCCGCTCCCCCAAGCTCTCTTTCCCTCGACCCTCGCCCTTCATTTCCCCCACTCATGTCCAGGCTGTTCATGAAGATCTCATCCATTTCTCCATCACTGGGTGATCCCCGTGTCTTTCTTGGGGTCCTGTTTTCCAGGTCACCTCCCTGGTGATGTGAGTAGCAGTCCAGTCATCCTTATTCCACATCTAGTATCCTCCTATGAGTGAGTACATACCATGTTTGTCTTTCTGAGTCTGGAAAAACACAGTTTTTAAAAGCAGATTTTTCATTTTTTTTTTCTATGAGATTCTGAAAGGGTTAAATAGCAACTCCCTGGCCTACTAAAGAGCAATCTTTAGCTACATCAGCAGAAACGTCATGCTTTCCTTGTTTCTACCTATAGAAGAATGAGTTACAACTGGGTTTTCTCAGGCAAAAAAAAAAAAATCACCCAGTTCAACCTCATTTAACCATCTCACAAACAAAAGCTAGAAATTAGAAGAATGTTTTGTAGTATAATAAATAACACACCACACACACACATGCACACTTGCACACACTTATGCACACTCTACATGCACACACACATACACACACATTTACATTTCTGTTCTTTGTCTCTGGTTCCTGGCACAAAGCTCAGACCTACTTGATGTTTACAGACTCGTAAGCTGTTTTCTTCTTAGACCAGAAGGACCCCCCTCGACAGGTCCCTGAGGACCTCCGTCATGGGAATCAGCTGCCAGAAAGACAAACTATGAGGGGAGGGAGTTGGAATTTAGGGCCAAATTATCCTCTTGGAAGGATGCTGAATCCAATCACAAGACTAACTGTTCAATTAACCCATCAATCATGTCTACAGGACAAAACTCCAACAAAAACTCTGGACACTGAGGCCCAGTGAGGACAACTGGCATGAACATATAGATTATTATTGCTGAGATGATGGTCCTAGATTCTAGGAGCAGGGACAGAGATTCTGTGCTGCACTACTTCTCCAACCTTGCCCTATGCTGTAGCTGGAGAATTTCTCTCCAGCTCCCACCAAGTCCCGCCAGTCCCAGAGCCCACTTATAAAATAAACACACAGACTCCTATATTATTTAAACTG
Source organism: Peromyscus californicus insignis (assembly GCF_007827085.1). Taxonomy (NCBI): domain Eukaryota; kingdom Metazoa; phylum Chordata; class Mammalia; order Rodentia; family Cricetidae; genus Peromyscus; species Peromyscus californicus. The sequence goes on along the minus strand of NW_026294584.1, from coordinate 153,328,596 downwards.
CTCGGCCATTAGCTCAGGCCTACCATTGTCTAGCTCTTACTCTTAAATTAACCCATTTCTATAAATCTATACCTTGCCACGTGGCTTGTGGCTTACCGGCATCTTCACATGGTGCTTGTCATGGCGGCAACTGCAGGCGATCTCTCTCTTCCCTTCCTGTTTTCTCAATTCTCCTCTCTGTTAGTCCCGCCTATACTTCCTGTCTGGCTATTGGCCAATCAGTGTTTATTTATACAGAGCGATATCCACAGCACTATGCCTTTCCTTATCTGACCCTGCCCAGTCAGTATCCTCTATAACAGAACTATAGTTGTAAGTAAAGCATTTCCCATGAGCCCTGGGAGCTATTTTACTGAATTATCCACACAAGGTAGTTTGAGGTTGCCTTGGAGTTTTAGCCAGGAAATGGGTGATTAAAGATGGCTTCAGGAAACCTAAAACTTGTGTCTGGCATCTAAAGTTAGGGCAGGCTTGTGATGAACTTGACCTTTACTTATAGGATTCTCTGGTTTGAATGCTTTTATCCCCTAAGAGTCATATCTTGATATCCAAACCCCAAGAGTATATTAGGTTCTGGGTCCTTTGAGAAGGAGATTAAGTCACTATGTCACTGAAATTTCACTGTGGCCTTCCCATGGCTCCTCAGTTTGTTCTTATGGTCTCCATCAGAAGAATCCAGATGAGACATACAGAGTACAGTGTAGAAGACAGTTGTGTTTATTATGTGGTAAAGCAGGCAATTCCTGGAAAATGGCAGTAGTCAATGACCAGGGGGACCCTTGTGAAGGAAAATACTCTGAAAGAGTTAAGAACAGTCAGTGGACAGAGACCACTGTGTAAATCTGTGTTTTTAAGTAAGCTTATACTATTTCTTGAAGTCGCTAGAACAGATAGCTTTCCTGCAGGGCATTCTCATGTCCAGGTGGTGGATGGAGTTAGTCCAACTGGAGTTAACTCTTTTTATTTTTAGTGTGTGTGGAGGAGGGTGGCGGTAGGTCTGGGTCTGGGTCTGTGTGGGGGTGTATGAATTAGTGTAGTTCCTGCAGAGGCCAGAGGCAATGCACCCCCCTGAAGCTGGTGCTACAGGTAGTTGTGAGCTACCACACGTGGGTGCTAGGAACCAAACTTAAGACCTCCCAAAAGCATTACCGAATCTTAACTGCTGATCCATCTCTCGCCTCTTGGATTAACTCAGGGAAGGAGTACCAGTGTGTCCTTGTTCTCTACAGAAAAGTCTCCTGTTTCTTGATTGGGGCTCCCAGAGCCAGTGTCAGATGGTTATCCATTAATGACAGGCAGTTCAGGATGTCACGTCTCTTCCAGGGCCAGAGATGACTCAGGTCTGCTCCTCTGAGCAGTCACTGAAGTCCTGCAGCTTTGGTCCTTGGTTTTGTAAACTATCAATTATGAAGGAGGAGTCCAGCCCAGTATCTAGCAAACCCGCTAATATCCTACTACCTAATGGTGAGGCCAGGCTTCTCATGACTCTCCTTAATTACTTCCAGTGTGCAAGGACACAGCAAAAGGACACGGCAAAGGATGCCACGCACAAGTCACACGGCAGGCCTTACCCAGTCTGCCCACACCTCGGTCTCTGACTTCCCACTCTCCAGGACTTGATGGACAAGCTCCCCTTGTTTACCAACCACTTAGTTTGAGGAACTTTAGCATAGAAGTTCAAACCAGCAAAGACAGGGGTCAGCCCTAACTCCAGGGAGTGAGGGCCAGACTGCACCATGAGTGTCAGAGCATTGGTGTCGAAAAGCAGCTAGTGAAACTGAACGCAGGGGTTAAGGAGGCAGCACTGAGGCGGGGAATAGCGATATGTGAGGCCCGGCGAGGAAGTGGCAGCTCTACAAGGGTGAGCTCTTGCAGTGCAACCTCCCCAGGGTGACGGGAAAAGGAACCTTCTTGGCAAGGAAATAAGCAGCTGCTCTTCAGGCATACGGCATGCGACAGAGCCTGCCTCGGTCTTCTCGATGCAGGACGACATGAGGTTGTGCTTGGAAACAACAAACAGCAGACGGTGGGGCAGGCACGGGGTATCTACGTGAAGTGAAGTTATTTCACATACTGCGCAGCTTAAAGCAAGTTCACCCTGGTTCTGAAAGGGCAGTGGGATGGGGGAATTAGCACAGAGGCTTCTCTTGTTGTAAACCATTTATGCAGAATTCAACACCAAAGTAAATGTCATTTCCATTTGTTATGTGTGTTCAGTCGTTTTAACTGAACACATCCATGGTCTCCGTAAACCAAGAAATGAAAAGACTTCTCCAAGTATCGTTACAAATCCATGTCTAGGCAGCGTCTGACTGCAGGCAAAGTCCTGGCGCTGGCAGGAAGCAAGTGTGTGTGGGCTCTCTCACCATGTTGCCCTCACCTGGCCTCTTTGTATATACATGCTTGGCTTGTTCTGTTTATCTTGAATTATTGTTTACAAATTGAATACGTGCTTTCAAATAAGATGATAAATAAATAAGTCCAGATAAGACCTGGGATGGACTCCAACTTGGAAATGCTCAAATTGTTCTGGAAGTCTAGAAGGAAATATATTGAATTCAGCAACTATTGATTCAGACAGCTCATTGAATACACACAGGAAGTGGGGAGAGTAAGGTGAGTGATGTGTAAAGGGTACAAAGACTACAGCTTGATGAATGGACGCACCCAACAGGCTCTTGAGTCTCTCACTACCATGAGAACCTCAGACTTACTTTCTCTATTGAATTTGCATATACTTAGAAAACATGGGACTCTTTTCTTTGCCCATTTTCAATGTCTAACATTTTGTGCTTTAGGGAAAATGTGGTAAAACTGAATAACTTTTAATCAGAAATGCATTCTCAAACTTTGATTTACAGTATCCCAGGTCATCTGTTTAAAATCTCCAGAGGTGACCTCATATTTTCTGCAGGTTTGTATAACACTGTTCACTTGCATTTACTTCCACTCTGCAGTAAATAATCCCCATGGATTCCTCATGAAGGGGAGGAAGGCAGACAATCTCATAACCACAACATATAACACAAAATGTCAAAAGGCATGAAAATCACTGCAACATAAAAATTACCACAAATTTATAAAATCTCATTTACCACAGTATAACACTTTATACTGTGTGGTGATTAGTTTTCTGACTAATGTGGGTAGACCATAGTACCAGATATTTGTCCAAACATTATTCTGGATGCTTTTCTGGAGTTATTTTTGGGGGGTGGGAGACAAAACTAACACTGGAAGAACCCCTTCTCTAGACCATAGTGTTCATATTTATGGTTATGTCACATCCCGGAGCACAGTGTTCTGTCAGCTCCAGGGAGCATGAAAAATGCAAAGCTCACAATAGCCAAGAAACAGAAACAAACTCCATGTCTATCAGTGGAAGAATGGATAAAGAAAATGTGGTATGCATACACAATGGACTTCTATGTGGCCATAAAGAGAAGAACAAAATCCCATGGTTTGAAGTGTGAATGAAACTGGAGGCAATTAAGCTAAATGAAATCCTTGGGCACAGGGAGACGGGACTGTGCTCACTCATGGAGCCTATCAGGAAGTCGATCGATGTCATGGAAATAGGGAGTGGGATGGTGGTTACAAGAGGCCAGGGACATGAGGAAAGAGGAGAAGGGATACAGTTGATTAGTGGGGATTGAGTGAGATCAGAGTAAGAAACTCTGGTATTGCACATCACGGTAACTGCAGAGAAACACAATGTCCTGTATTCTCAAAACCGAAAAGAAAGACTTTGAATGCTTTCCATAAAGAAATGATAAACGTTTGAGGACACAGATGTGTTTACTTATCCAATCAGTACACAATTTACGCCCTGTCCTTAATTTTTAATTTTGTTTCAGTTAAAAATTCTATTTAGCCGGGCAGTGGTGGCGCACGCCTTTAATCCCAGCACTTGGGAGGCAGAGGCAGGTGGATCTTTGTGAGTTCGAGGCCAGTCTGGTCCAGAGAGCGAGATCCAGGAAAGGCGCAAAGCTGCACAGGGAAACCCTGTCTCGAAAAACCTAAAAAAAAAAAAAAAAAAAAAAAAAAAAAAAAAAAAAAAATTCTATTTAAAATTTTAAAATGCAAAGTAAAATTTCTGCAGTAGTTTTTTGTTTGTTTTTATTTTGCCAAGGTACTAACAAATGTCAGAGTACATCTGTGCACATCTAAGGAGACCACATATGTGGATAGTATTTTTATAAAGGGTGAAGTTACCAATATAAGCCATATTTATGTCATTGCAAATGTATCTGCATGATTTCTCATAGGTACTTTTTCAGTGTCTGAAAAAAGTTACCTAGACTTGCCTGAAACTCAGTATGTATGCAGCCCAGGCTAGGTTTGACCTCTTAACCGTCCTCCTGCCTTAGCTTACTGGATGCTGGGATTACAAATATGTGCAAAAACCCCTGGCCCCCACCATTATTTCTTTAATTTTCAATTACACTTATTTATTTATTCTGTGTATGTGTGCACACATGTGTGTGCCATGGTGTGCACGGAGGTCAGAGAGCAACCCTCAGGAGTCAGGATTTCCATCACGTGGACCCCAGGGAACAGACTCAGGTCATCTGGCTCAGAGGCGAGTATCTACTCATTGAGCCATTTCACAGGCCCATGGTTTTTGAAACACCATGCCAGCTGTGACTTCACAGTCAGTTACAACACAAAAGGATGTGAAAGGAGAAACCCCTCACCCCACCCCACCCCACCCCACCCCACCCCCCGTGGAGTGCGGGCTGAAGTCAGATGAATAAAAGGGAGTCAGCAATGGGGACAGAGAACAGGGTGGAAGCTTGAATGTGCTCTAGGAAATTGTGAAATTTTTTTTCTCCAGAGGCTTCATGGTGAAAATACGGTCTCCCATGTACTTGTCTCCAGGCAAGGAAAGGATGAATATATATTTATTTCACTATCTCAGTTCTAGACTCCCAGCCATCCCTAAAATGAAGGGAAAGGGGCTGCTGTTGACCAAAGAGGCATGTTTATCTCTGACTCACTCACATTGTTGGCTCCAGGCAGAGAGCAGATGTGGGTCATCAGGAGGCATCCACGGCTTTTTGGCTGATCTACCGAACTCCAAACTCTGTTGTCTATAGTTTGCAGAAGCAGATGTGTGGTAACTGCTAGCATTTACTACTTCAAAACCAAAGCTGTGCCAGCCGGAAGGATCAGAATACAAAGATTTACACTCTGTTTTCACCATGTTAAACGTAACACATGTCTAGCGAAAATCTGTCTCTCCCAGACATAACTCTACCACAGGCCACTCCTGAGTAAGTCGTGGGATGTTATAAACTGCTCCTTTTTTCATTTTTTTCCAATACAGTCGAATCTCTGGAATTTGGGCTCCCCGGCTGTGAATACCTAACTTCTGTTGTTTTGTTTTTTGTTTTCCAAGAGAGAATTGATCTGAAAGTATAATTTTTTTTCCTGGCAATACTCTACTCACTTTCTGGCTGTCCGCAGATAAGCTGCATATCTGCACTGATAAAACACAGATTATTCAGCTACTGATGTGGGTGTGGATGCCTGCTGAAAGAGCTCGAAAGCCGAAGAGTGCAGGCTCCAGGCCATGCCTGTTCCCTATAAACACTGACTGCATCCAACACCCAGCCAACGTCAAAGGAAAACACACTTAAGGAGCACGGACCCTAGCTTTTCATAACTAAACTCAGATTCAGCCTTGTGATGCCATCAGAAATTAATAGAGCTTAGGTCCAGTGGGATAGATCAATGGGTAAAGGTGTTTGCCACCAAACCTGATGGCCTGAGTTCGATTCCTGGGACCCATATGCTGGAATGAGAGAACTGACTCCTATAAGCTGTCCTCTGACCTCCACACATGTACTGTGGCACCTATGTACACACACACACACACACACACACACACACACACACACACACACACGTGCACACGAATAATAATAAAATAAATAATGTAAAATAAAAAGGAATTGGTTGAGTTTATAAAAACTACACATGGAGTGAAGGTTTTTAAACTTTCTACACTTAGTTGTTCTGTAATAACTCATTATTGAGCAAACCTAGCATGTTTAAATACTTAGGCTTTCTTCTGCTGGCAGGTTGGGAGGTCAGCAGAGAAACACGTTCATATCTGTTGAGCTAATGTTATGATGGGCATTTCAGCAGACAGCCCAGCTGATGAGATACTCTGCTATGGCTGATGCTATTGTTGATGCTGCTGCTGCTGCTGTCATGATTCATAGATGGGTCCTAACAACTTTATAAAGCAGACTTTTGTGTTTCTTTTTTACAAATTAAAAAAAAAAAATGAGTGTTTGAAGACTAATCTCTCTGAGTCAGGTAGCCAGTAGGTGTTAGGGTCACGATTGACACCCAAGCTAAGACTTCCTCCCATGCTCTCCCATCCATAGTAAGATTTACAAATGGTCCCACTTAGGTCCCCGGGGACTGAGTACAAAAGAAGCAACTGAAGTGTCTGATCTTGCAACCAGCTTAGCCTCCGCTACACTGCCCTTGAGACACTTTGTGCATCTGTGGCAGAAAATTAAAACCTAAAAGGATTAAAACATGGGAGAGATGGTCCTTGTTTTGATCAGTTTTTTACTGACTACAGCCAGAGCTCCAGATAGTTTTCTCCACCATCAATACTGTGTGCATGAAGTAGAAATAAGTCTTACCTTGCAAACTATCCTGTTAAATGATACCTAGTTTTCATCTTTCAATGTATCAGGTCACTTTCACGTGTTCAGCTTAGGATTTTTATGTCTCCTCTCTAACTGGGGAGATGGCTGAGTGGGTCAAGAGCTCCCTGCACAAGCCTGAGAACCTGATTTCAGATTCTCAGTGCCCATGTAAAAGCCAGGTGCATGCACCTGTGACTCCAGTGAGGGATGGAACGGGAGGATAGTGGGGTTTCCCAGCCAGTCAGTCTAGCTGTAAACTCCAGGCTCTGTGAGAGACTCTGTCTCAAAAAAACAAGATTGGGTGCCACTTGATGATGACCTCTGACCTTCTCACACACATACACACATGTGAGCAAGCACACGAATTCTCCCTGGCTCCCTTTCATTTACCGCCCTTCTTTTCCTGCAGAAAGTGGACTGTGGCTCCAGGAGTCACCACACAACTAATCACAAAGGAGAAAGTCTGCTTCCACACAAAGGAGAAAGGCTGCTTCCAGTGCACCAGGCTTACAAAGCTGGGCCAACAATTTATAGAGTGCAGACTTTCCTAACACGGGACAGTTGCCGCCTTGACACAGAAATATCAAGAGATGAGCGATCTGGCCCTTCCTAGGAAGACTTCCTCGATCCCACAGCATGTAGAAACCAACCAGTGTGATGAGTAACATAGAAACAAACAAATCCTGGAGAGATGCTTAAATCAAGTGGAGTCTTCTGGCTAATAACCAAGTGCATCTCACTCCGAGGAAGCAGGGAAATTGCTGGTTTGGACACAGAAAAACCCGAAAGCAAAATCTGCCCACCTCTCTGTATTTATCCAGACAGCTCAAGCTCCATGAAAGTAGCAGGCTCCAAGCATCCTGACATGAGGAGGTGGATTAAAGTCAGAAAAACCCTAATGTGCAACATTATACAAAAGGTTTCCCACCAAAAAGAAAATATAACAAAACAATTATAAACAAATACAAAATAGATACTAGAAGGAAAATTGAGATTGGCTGGCCATGGTGCATACAGCTTTAATCCCAGCACTGGGGAAGCAGAGGCAGGCAGATCTCTGTGAGTCCAAAGCCAGCCTGGTCCACAAATCGAGTTCTAGGACAGTCATGGCACAGAGAGAAACCCTGTCTCAAAATAAATAAACTAACTAATAAAATAAAGAAATAAGGAAGGAAGGAAAACTGAGGTCAGGAGAAAATGTGGTTTTGAACAAGAAAATGTTTCAATACATTAAAGAGCCTACCAGCCATAGGGTTTTCCTGAGAGGACGGTATAGTGGCAGGAAGCGCAGGTTCCAGCGGTCATATTGCCTAGGAAAACTACTTCCTTGTTCTTACTGCGTTTTCCTTCTCTATATCGTAGATGTTGTGCCCATGTTGCAAGACCCCCAAGCAAGACCACCCCAGAGCCGATAATCGATGCAAAACACACAGGGGTTTATTGATTACAAGCAAGCCCAGGCATGGTCCGTTTTCCAACACTCTGACACAGTGGGTGGAGAAGGACGGCCCTGAGCTCTCCGAATATGGGTTGTTTGTTTGTTTGTTTGTTTGTTTGTTTGTTTGTTTTGGTTTTGATTTTTTTCGAGACAGGGTTTCTCTGTGTAGCTTTGGAGCCTATCCTGGAACTATAGACCAGGCTGGCCTTGAACTCACACAGATCCACCCGCCTCTGCCTCCTGTGTGCTGGAATTAAAGGCATGCACCACCACCACCTGGCAGAATGAGGGTTTTTTAAAGGAAAAAAACACAAGAAGGTTGTGCAAGCCTTTGTGTCATGTGTCTGAGTGAGGGTATGTAACCTTTGAAATTACTGGTTGGGGGTTACAGTTATCATTTTTGGGGAGGCCTGGACAAGTCCCATGCTCAGTTCTTGACTCATGCACATAGCTCTAAGTTGGTGAGGGGTCCCAGACAGTAAACAACTGGCTGAACCTTGAGCAGTCAGAATATGTGCAGAAAGGGAGCTACTACAAAGACTATGTCTTTTGTTTATGGCCCTCCCAGAAACTGCTTGCTCAAGTCTCAGGAAACTGAAATTGAGGCCTGATCTCTGAGAGAAGACTGAGCAGCCTGTGATGGTGTCTGCTTGGTCCTTTCAGTAGACATGTTGTTCCTGGAATAACACGTTCCTGCATGTGTTTTCATGCTAGCAACAAAAATCTAAGGTTCAATTTAAAAAAAAAAAACAAAACAAAACAAAAATGAATTAGGAATCCTTGGCTAGGAAAGTAGCTCAGTTAGTAGAGTGCTTGCCTGGCATGCATGAAGTCCTGGGTTCAAACCCCAGCATCACATACATGATGTCTGTTGGTGTACATGCCTATAATGCGAGCAGTCTGGAAGTAGAGGTAGGGGGGAGGATCAGAAGTTCAAGGTCACCCTTGGCTGCATAGTAAAATTTGAAGCTAACCTGGCTATATGAGATGACATGATTTTGTAGCCTACGCCCTAAAATTGATGATCTCCTAGTGCTTTTGCACTGAAGGAGACTCCCAGTTCTGTCAACTGGTTGGCTCTGTGTCCCATCAGCCCACATCACATAACGATCCAAAGACAGACTTAGGCAATGTGGGACAGGAAAAGTAAGAACAGACTGGTTTACACACTGGGCAGTTTCCTAAAGAGTCTCAAAGGAAACCTTCTAAGCTGTAAACACTCCCTGGCCTATTGATGCTACTAAATGTCTCTTCCTGTGCCTAAGAACAACCACTCTTCTCCCTAGCAGGGATGCAAGGGGTTGTAGTGAAACTTTAACTGTGTGAAATGGAACTGACACTTCACCTGAGCATGTCGTGCTAAATGATTCCCCTGCAAACTTTTCTTAAAGTAAGAGGCTCATAAAGGCCAACCTTTCCCTCTGCTGCGTCTGAGTTAGCTGGAGGACTTTTATTTCTGCTAACTTACCAGATTTCCTGCTCACATTCGAAATGCAAACGGCTGTGGAATGACTGCGTCCTCCAACGTGCTGTCGCCCAGTGTTGTAGAAATGATAAATACTTGCTTATATACCAGCATTTCCAAGCTTGTCGCTTGTCCAGTCTGGTATCTGTTACCGTGACACTGCAGACTATGTGTTCATTTCTGGAAAGTGTGAACAGACTGAATTTATAGGTGTAGGAGTGAGGAAAAAAAAAAAAAAGAAAGAAAGACAGCATGGGGCTTTTTCCATGAGGACCAGGCAACAGCTGCTCACATCCGTGTCCAGAAAGGATGGTCTGTCAGTTCACAGAAGAAGCATGACTTCTACTACATTTGTAAAAAGACTTTTTTTCCTTTGAGAAAGATGAGATTCATGCTGCAATTGATAAATGAGATAATATTCCTTGAGTCTGCAAAGCCATCATAAGCATTATGACTCAAAATGGATGTTTCTTTGTTTAGACTCAAGTAGACTATGGTTTACTAGTCATGATATTAATGAGATTAGAATTTTCACAACAAAATTTTTATAACTGAAGTATCTACACAGTAGAAAATTAAACACCAACAAGAAGAAATGTACATTAAAAATAATGATAAATCAGTACCCCCAGTTCCCAGTACAAAGTACACATAAGAAATACATGATATATTAAATTAGGAAGTGTCTTCATTGCAAAGGAAACAGAGTTGAAGAAGGCCCAAGGAAGGTAGAAAGAGAAAGGAGACTTCAAAACAACTAATACTAATTATTACTTCATTTTTTTACATTTATTAATTTGTTGGATGTAGCACGAATCTTAAATGGTCTTATTAATAAAAAAAAAAAAAACTCAGTGCCAACTATTGGGGTAAATTCTGAAAGAGCAGAGAAACAGAACAAGCCATAGGCGACCTCACCTTGCCAATTCCTCAGCTGATTCCTCAAACTGGAAGCCTCTGTGGCCTCATCCAAATGGATCTCAGTTGAACTACTGCTAAAAAGCCTAAGAACTTAACAAGACTCTAGTTCCTGGTCCTCACACCTTACATACCTTTCTGATTCCTGAGATCACTTCCTGGGATTAAAGAGGTGTGTCACTATACCTGGCTTTTTCCAGTGTGGCTTTTAATGCACAGAGATATGGATGGATCTCTGTCTCTGGAATGCTAGGATTAAAGGTGTGTCACCATTTTTTTTGGCCTCTATGTCTGTCTAGTGGCTGTTCTGTTCTCTGACCCCAGATAAGTTTATTAGGGTGCACAATATATTGGGGGAACACAATATCACCACAATTGGAAGGGTGGACATATGGTGTACGTGGAAGTCTAAATACAATTTTCAGGAGTCACTTCTCTCCTTCCATTTTTGCGGATTAAATTTAAGTCATTAGACTTGGTAGCAAGTGGCTTTGCCCACTGAACCAATTTGCCAGTATTTTTTCATTTGTTAGCAAGAGTTCCTGAGAGGTACGTGGAGTCAACACATGGCTCTGGGGTAGACGCCTTAGAAGAGTGGTTCTCAACCTGTAGGTCACAACCCCTCTGGGGGTTAAATGACCCTTTCTCGGAGGTCACATATCAGATATCCTGTATACCAGATATTTGCATTACAAATCATAACAATAGCAAAATTAAAGTTATGAAATAACAATGAAAATAATTTAATGATTGAGGGTCACCACAACCATGAGGAACTGTATTAAAGGGTCGAAGCATTAGGAAAGTTGAGGACCACTGCCTTAGGACATGTGTTACAGACCCCTAGGGGTTCCTGAAGACTCTTCAATGATTTGAGAAATCAGGATTACATTTATGATCCCACCATGGGGATTGTGCTTTTTTTCTCTGTCCCCACACGTCCCAACAGAGCACAACAGAAGTTTGTTGTGTCAAACTACAGCTCAGCCCCAAGAAAGGATGCCCAACTGTACTTGTTCATAAGCTTTAGCAAACTGATTTTAATTAAGAATTTCCTTGAGGAATCAATAGAAGTTAATATTGATACGAAATCTCACTATGTTTGTCTGCTGTTTTTGTTTTAACACACTGCCATGTAAAGGGCAGTAGGTATGAAACACTCTGCAGTACAATAAAGTATAATGGCTTAGCAAGAATAATGTATGTGAGATTTTTGAACCACAAAGAAATCTGCTGCTTTTTTGCAAAGCATCTTTTTTTTTTTTTTAATGATGGCAAACAGACTGTTGTCACCCAGATTTGCCCATTTGGCTGATAGTTCCTTCAAAATGAAAGAAGCTAGCCAATCATTTCAAAGGAAATTCACAGGCTTGTAGCCCATTATAAAATTTATGTTCCCAAACAAAAAATAGAATTTTAGAAAGCTTACATTTGTCACCATAGGTTTAATAATTTCTTTACTTTTCAAAGGCTTTTCAAATGAATTTGGAAGTGATTTTAATGAAAATAATTTGTATGCTATCTAATGAAATACATTAGGATTTGGGAGTTTGTATTAACTCAGAGAAGTCAGACTTTTCACCTTACTAATCAGGTTACAGATTCTATGATGGAAGGAAGTGCAAGAGACATCAATAGACTGTACACCACATGGGTTCACCAGTATGGACCAATTCGGTAATGCAACTAGACTCAAGGTGGGTCATAAATCCTCTGGGTGGGTTTTGGTGTATTATCAGAGAAGGATACCCACAGTGACCTGAATTATCTTTAAAATACTCTTGCATTTTCCAACAAGGGGCATGAATTAGGTAGATCCTCCATCTACTTCCTTCAAAATAACATACAGGAAAAGGCTGCATGCATATTAGACACTGAGAAGTCAGCAAGCTGTCTTCTGTAAAGACACAGAATAACAAGATTTGCAGAAGGAATAAATAGCATTAGTTATTATAAATAAACTACTTTAATTTATTTAAAACTTTTTGTTTTGTTTCTTTTACACAACAAGGTGTATGAAGCCCAGGCTGTCCTTAAATTAGTTGGCTGAGTGGGGCATTGAACTTCTGATATTCCTGCCTCCACTTCCCAAGTGCTGGCATTACAGGCATGCAATACCACTCTTGGTTGTTTATGCTATTTTTAATATTAAAACATTGAGGATATCATTTCTAATTACAAATTCAATAAATATTAACAGACAGAACTCACACAAACAAAAGTGTGGGGGTCTTGTGCTGGTGAATTTCTGTTGTCAACTTCACATCATCTCGAGTCGCTTCATAGAACTCCAACTGAAGAACTGACTTGATCCAATTGACCTGCAGGCATGTCTTGGAAGCATTTTCTTGATTGCTAGTTGATGGAAGAGGGTCCAGCCCACTGCGAGTGACACCGTCCCTAGGAAGATGGGTTCACACTATATAAGAGAGCTGGCTAAGCAAACCATGGGAAACAAGCCAGTAAGCAGTGTTCCCCGGTGGCGTCTTCATTGAATGAAGCTTGTGCTTCCCTCGGCACAAATACTTACTGCACTCCCCAAAGGGGCTGTGATGTCCAGTATTTCCTCATACCCGGGGTCTCGTGATCTGAGGGATTTTAATGTTTCCATTCGGGTAAGTCATGGAGGCCGTTCTTCTGCTGCCTTGGTAATCATCTTCTGTCCACCTGTGCAGTTCTCCCTTCTGCCCCCTCTGTTAATGCCCTTCCTGTCCTGTGAGGAAGTCCTCACTCTGTTGTGTGTATAAGGTGGACTTTACTCACAAAATCAATAATGAGAGGTCCGTAGAAGGCCTCGCTTGCCCCTTGAACTGTGCACATGCCTCTGCTTTCTCAGATTACCACTTATCTTCTTCAAGCGGATTTTTTTGTTGGCTCAGCATGGCTCTGCCTATCACCCAGCTGCCTTTGTTCCCCACAATGTTCCGTTTCCTGTGGATTTTTCCTGCATTCTCTTTGCTGTCCATTCCTGTTCTAGGAATGATACATTCTCTTCCCTTCAGTGGGAAGGAGAACTTCCTGGTTACCAACCGTGTTATGGAGGAAAACGGACCTTCAAAGACGAGTACAGAGATGACCTAATGCCTTTTGTATTGTTCATTACATATTAACTGCCCTCCTTTCCACTGGTGACCCTGTTTCCTGGGATTCTGATCTTCTATAGCTCCTGCCATCCCTCTGCTCTATGCACTGAACAGCGATGAAAATAAAGGCATAAATAGAAAGACATTTTGTGATAAAAATTTAACTTCTTTCTTCATAACGTTTTCTATGTATTGCATTAGCTCTTTCTTCCAAATTGAAACTTTCCTCCTGGAAGGAGGCTCCTAAGATTCAGCTAGAATTACTTACACAGCTCTAGGGAGCTCAGAATGCTCCAGGATTCCCAAGGCCCCTACCCAAACTTAGAAACACAGATAACAACTGCAGGGAAGAGGAAACTCTTTGACATGTCTGAAAGTCAGGCAGGGAGCTCCAGGGATGCAGCTTTTGTGCATTGTTACCATGCTGGAGTGAGCCTTCTGGCAATGCTTCATAAGTAATCTCAGTAAACACACTCTTTGACCAAGCAGGACTTGAGTGGAATCATTTCTGTGGTCATCGGTACATGTTCTGGATTGACACATTTATTCGTGTTTACCCAAGGAAAGCCATGCAAAGATTTATGGCACTATTCTGAAAGTCCGGTGTATTGTACAATTTGGCTGGTAAGCGTTTTCATGGGTAAATGTCATTTAACTATTCGATGCTGACTTTGGCCTAGATATCATTTCCCCTTTAAGAACCCACCAACTAGCTGTGACCTACTATAGTTGGTTATACATCCTGTGCTTTGTCTTCATTAGGGTGATAGCTTAAACAAGTTCAGTTATCTCAGGTAGTCTGAGGAGAGGAGTACATATTCATGCAGCCTACTGCTCCCAACAGGCTGCTACGTGAGCAGACACAGCCTTTGTATCACAATGCCTTGTCCCTCAGACCTGTGTACCTGCAGGTGACCTACTCTATCTCCACAAGCTCTGCACAGGTGCAGTCTACGTTACATGAAAGCTCCTTTATGTAGCTTTCATGTTAAATTTACAGTATAATTTTCTCTAGAAAACTCAAATGCTTATTAAAAAGAACTGCTTTAGTATGCATTTGTCCATCACTGGATGAATTGTCCCGTATATGCATTCTTCATAACTGTTACATAGACCACCGACAGTCTAGAATTGCCACTTTATCTTGAGAGTATTTTTCTATCTAGGTACAGATAGCTTTAAAATCACTATAATAAAACTAAGACCCACATGATCTGTGGTTAAAAACAAGAGGCTATGGTGTGTATATTGGTTTGTTTTACACAGTATGTCTTGACTCGCATAAAAAATATTTTTATTCATTGTGAAGAGTGCTACGTGCTAAGAATGCAAGCTATAAGAAGACCTGCATCATGATTGCCAAGGCTCGGGGAACACGGACCTGCTGGCACCACCCTACAGGTGGGAGGGGTGACCTATGGCTTCTCAGCACTAGGCTACTTGCCTGAGAGATTGCTGATTGCTTAGAAGGTGGCTATTTGCCCACTTTGAATGGGAATCACAGCAGACTAATACTTGGATCAATAATATTTTGAGGTGCTCTACTTTCCATGAGTTGCAAAAAACACCTTTACATTCAGATTTCATAGATTTCTTACAATTAATATGGAAATGTGTTTGGTGTGAAGACGTGAATACTGCATACTGTGTTTTCTTACAGTTTGGACCAACTGTTTTAAAACATGATTTACAGGTATTCAGTCAGTAGAACAAGAGCAAGAGGGTGACATAAGGAATGTGGCCTCCTTGGCACTGAGGCTGAGCCACAAAGCACAGTGTGCTGAAGCCTTCTGGCCATGGCATTCCAACGGCTGTTTAATAGATGACTTTCGTCGGGACTGAGTAGCGCCTGCCTACATAGTTCTCTGCACTGGCAAGTTCACCTCATGAGAAGTCAAAGGAAATTCAACAATGTTATCTAAAACATACAACAGGCATCAACTGATAGATTGTTAAATCAACTGTGTAAATATTCTTAAGATGATATTATTTAAAAACCAAATATTTTCTTTTGTCTACGATGAAATATGGAATTGCGTAGCTTTGCCATTTCCTTTCAGATTGTTTAGGGTTCTAACTACTTCTATTTCCTGGTGTTTTTCTCCCTCTACTTCTAATAAGAACTCTAGAAAAATGGGCATAAATCTAAAATAAGAAGAAAAATAGAATCTGGTCTTACTCGTGTGTATTATGCTTTATCCAAAGTCAGGTATACAGGGCAAAAGTGGCAGGCTTCCATCTCAGGAAGTATTCATTTACTTCATTTTTTTAACTCTGAATTACATAAAATAATAATTGAATCTTTTTTTCCTAATCTTTTCTAGCAATTTCCAAATCACATTCTTTAGCCAATACTAGCCACTATCCATTTCAATTATTTTTCCATGCACAAAATTATGCAAGATCACAAAGGCTTAATATTAAGCTGAGATGTTTGAATGTCCACAGACAGAACAGAACTTTGGAAGAACTTAGTATGTTAAGTTACAATCCTTTATATCATTAATATAGTGTATATTATATATATATATATATATATATATATAATGTAGTGGGAACTCAAGCAACAAAAGAATGTAAACTGCATTGAAAATGATTATGATATTAGACAGAAAATCACTAGGGAACAAGATGTGGGAATTTTAAAGGCTAGAAACAACTGCTGGAAGGTAGGCGTTGTCCTTAGAGGGATAAGCACAATAAACTGTCACAGGAGGCTGGCCAGCTCAAATACGCCCTCTTTGTGTCCCTAACACAGAAAGAGTTTACATACACTGAGAGGCAAACAGAAAACATCTAGATACATTAGTCTCACCAACCACGAAGCTTTAATATGACTTCACATCAAGTCAAGACAGACGCGAGTCTTATCAGCTGCCCTATGGCACAGCCCTTCCCAAGCCTTGAATTTCACATGCCCATATTTATGTTAAAATAACTCTAAACCAAGTAATTCAAAGGAGATGGCTACAATTAAAGTCATGGACTCTGGTCTTAACACTCCTAACACACACTTAGGAATCAGGTGAGGTATCCCACCTCCCTGCTACGGTGTGTCTCTTAAGTAAAACAACAAATCAGACCAAATTCTTCTAGGGTTCTTTGGTTTATATATTTCACCCACTGTATAAAGCAATGTTACCGAGACCTTTATGAAAGACCTCTTTTCCTCCCTCCCGTCCCCTGCCCCACCTTAGCCACTGCTACAGACTGGATTTAAACATTTTGCCACACTGACCTGGAAGAAATAGGCTATTTCAGTCAGGCCATGCCATTTGTTAGCTTTGTGGGGGATGTAAAAAACACGAGCTCTCAAGAAGTGGGCGCACTAGGCAGGAAAGCAACAAACTAAGGTGAAATATGCTTTCCAGACTGCCAAGAGGGTTTTGCCACTTTCTGCTCACATCCTTGATTTTGCAACTAGCAGCCCTAAGAAAGGTCCTCCACCCAATTCTCCCAAAAGCATATCTCAATATTAGCTCATCATCCATCCTTAGTGTTTTTTTTTCATTTGATAACATCTTTAGATAAGTGGATAACACATCCAGTCAATGAGCAATCTTTAAAACAATCTCCAGCAGGAACAGGGCCTGGGTGCCTAC
This sequence comes from Peromyscus californicus insignis, assembly GCF_007827085.1. Lineage (NCBI taxonomy): Eukaryota > Metazoa > Chordata > Mammalia > Rodentia > Cricetidae > Peromyscus > Peromyscus californicus. The sequence continues at coordinate 153,311,419 of NW_026294584.1, read as the reverse complement.
TGTCACGTAAGCCATTGGATGTACTGGTGGTTTTTTTGTTTTGTTTTGTTTTTTGTTGTTGTTGTTTTTTTTATAGATATCTACACTGGCTCATATTGAAAGCATTTGCTCTTGAAGTTTTCAGTCAACTAATAAACCAATGAGGAATATACTCTACATTAGTGCTGGGAGTGCTCAGTACCAAGATCTAAGATAAGCACTCTGTGAGTTGGGGAAAGGCATATTAGAAACCATTCAAGTTGTCTAGGAATATTCATCCAGGAAAAGAAGACAAACAATTTACAGAGAAATAGAGAAGCATTGATGGAAATTGAACAGGCTGAATCAGCTGTTGGCTTGAATAAACAAGATACTTTAGCCAACCTAAGTTTTACTTACTTCCACTGATAAATGAAAGGTAAGCATTTTGAACATTTCGAATTTAATGAAACTAATAAAGTTATAAAATATTAGGGAACCAGAAAGTCAGCCACTGGCATGAGTTAGACTCATGTTGACACCAAAAAAACATGTCCATGACTTGGTGACTCAGTGAGTGTGAAAACCAACTGAGCAAAGACAGAGTTATCACAAATCAAGTCATGTTCCAATAAGAGAATAACTAATCAAAGGGCTGGAGAGGTGGCTCAGTAAGGGAAAACACTTGCCACACATACATGAGGACCTGAGGTCAAATCCCAAACCCCACCTTAAAGCTGGATGCACAGTATGAGCATCTGTAATCCCAGGGCTAGCACAAGGAAATGGGTGGTAGAAACAGAAGCAGAACAACAAAGAAATCGTGTCTCAAATAAGATGGAAAATGAGAACCAGCATCCAAGGTTGTCCTGTTACCTCCACATACATACAACATCACACACACACACACACACACACACACACACACACACACACACACACACAATTTCTGACAAATACATGAAATAAAATAGAGCTCTACCAGAACAGTGGATTGGGGTTTGTTTTCTGAACAGGAGAGTTTTATCACTTATGAATCTCTTTAGCATAAAAGATTGACACACTTATTCTATACAAGCTATTGTCTTACAGGACTTTGGAATGACAAAAAGATGGATCATACTTATTTCTTCGAGGGCATACATTGTTGAGTAGAGAAAGCAAGTTATATGTACAAATAAGCAAAGACCCTGTATTTCAGATGAGTTATTCTGCCTTTAGAGATGCGGATGAAATTAAATCAAAGCCCCCACACAAATTGGAAAGGAAACAGTGAATGTCCCTTGATGGGAAATCTTCAGTGTGTGTTACTTTTAATCCCAGCAAGTTCTTAGTGTTTTGAGTGTCACCTCCTGCTGCTGCACTCTGCCGCGTGTTCACTTCACCGTGGTATTGTGTTCATTTGTCATTGATCTCACAAAACAACTCAGACGTTTGTGTACTGAATATTTTCTGTTGGCCCCTTCAAATTGTCCTAATCCACCTAATTGCTCAGAATCACCTAATCTGGTTTGATCTACAGTTTAGGAGTCTGGAGGAAATACTCTACTCAATGATTGCCAGAATCCACTGACTTCCAGGTGGGTGTGGCCATGGAAGATGCTGGAAACATCACACATTGAAGTAAAGTGAGCCGAGGGGGACTACTTTCCAGGTCCCTCCCTGAGGAGCTGTGGTATGTTGACTGTATTTACTGATGCTCAGCTCCTTCCAAGTGTCTGACCTTTCCATTCACCTGAACTTCCCCCTCTGCTTCCATCTGGCAACGTTCCTCCCTCTTTCCTTCATAATACATGAATCCTTGGTTTTCCTAAACCCTGTTCATACCAATTCTATCATCTATCCTTGATGAGCAAATTTTAGTGGCATATTTTCCTCCTAGGACCTGAGTCACTATAATGAAGAATAGATGGTTCCTAAATATCTAAGTTATAATATTGAGGGTACCCTATAGTACTTGGTTTAACTTGACTGACACATAACTCCATTATTTTTTTTTCTTTTTGTTTGTATGTTTGGTTGGTTGGTTTTTCGAGACAGGGTTTCTCTGTGTAACTTCTCTGGCTGTCCTGGAACTCACTTTGTACACCAGCGTGGCCAGGAACTCAGAGATCCGCCTGCCTCTGCCTCCCAAGTGCTGGGATTAAAGGCGTGAACTGCCGTCGTCCAGCTCATCGCTCCATTCTTAAGAGTCTTTTAATTTATTGCCTTCTCTATGCCTTCCATTTTCATCTCTGTTACAATGGCTCTAACTATTCATTATACTGCTTAGCCTTTTCCTTCCTGTAAACTCCTTTCCCTTTATCTCCTTGAGTATTGCTGTTCCAAACTCCCCCAGGTCTCAGTGTTTCGTGCTCTAATTTAGCTGTCTGAGGATCCTATCTTCAACATTTGTTCTGAGGTCTTCCTACAACCCATATCACTTCTCCAGAAGTCTTGTTGAGCAAAGGCATTTCTGACTCTTGTCTCTAACTGGCTTCCTTTTATAATGATTCCTGGCTATGACACAATGCCAGGATGAGAGTTTTCCATCTACCATTGGAAATGTTGAATAAAATGCATGAGGAATGAGAGACAAAAAAATCGGTGACATCAGGCTGCTTCTTCAAGCAAGTGACATGGGACTTCAGTAAGCTTCAAAAGACAAACATGATTTAAACAGGCAACTAATTGGAAAGTCATTCAAAGAAGTAAAAAAAAAAAAAAAAAAGCAAGTGTGACACAGAAAGCAATATTTTTGTGAAAAGTTCTATTTAGCCTTTACATGGCGGAAGTGATATTTCACAAGCTTCATTTGACAACTTCCTGATGGATAGATTCAGAGGAAGAAAAACTGGAGACAGGAAGATCAGGCTATTGCAAAAGCTAACTACAATCCAATCCACAATGTTAGCAAAACAAAAGAAAATAAATATAATACATGAAACTGAAAGATAGGTTTTACAAATTATAGACAGATGCTCCATCACTTATGCTGGGTTACATAACAGCAAAACCACCATAAGTTGAAAATATCGTGAGGTTAAAAAGAGTATTGATCCTATATTCCGCTATATTTCATATGGTTACAGCTGGATGATGACTTAGTTACTTTTTTATTGGTGTCGTAACAGAGGAGATGTGAGGGATAAGCTGAGGGTTGGAAACCATGGAACTTTGGTTCAAACCCTTTAAGTTTATAGAGTCACATGCTGCATCTAGGGGTAGAGCTCTGTTGGTGGAGTACTCACATGGCATTCCCAAAGCCTTGCACTCAGTCCCCAACACGACGTACACTGGGTGCAGGGATACACACATAATCCTAGCAGTCAACAGGTAGACGCAGAAGGCTCAGAAGCTCAAGGGCTGCTTCAGTTACACAGTGACTTTGAAGTCAGCCTGCAATGCATGAGACTTTACCTCAAAAATATTACTGTCATGTGCCTGCACTGTGATTGCACATGCCATAAAATCATGACAATAATCACAAGTGGGAGCCTGAAATTGTCTATAGCTGCCTCACAGAAAGAAAACATTTGAGCAGAAGATGTGTTCCACGTCAAGGATGGACAGAGGAAGAAGGAAGCGCCCGCATAGCATTCTCAGGGCCCTGGGTTGGAGTGCTGGCACTGCGGAGAAAAAGAGAGGGGAGGAGAAAAAAAAATAGCTCAATCTTTCACAGAAGACAAAATTACTGGGACGAAACAATTGGCTATTTGGGCATTTTAACATTGATTAAACAGCAGGTCTTTCACTCTTATTTGCAGAGAGCTCATGTCTCTGTGAGCATCTTTCTTTACCACAAGTCTCTAGTTACAGATGCATTTAGTTAGTTAGTTAGTTAGTTAGTTAGTTAGTTAGTTAGTTAGTTGCTAGTTAGTTAGTTGCTGAAGATGCATTTATTTAGTTAGTTAGTTGTTAGTTAGTTGCTGAAGATTGAATCCAAATTCCTCCCATATACTAGGCAAGCACCCTACCACCGAGATATGTCTCCAACCCCACTTACCTTTTATTTTGAACCAGGGTTTCCCTATGTTACCCAGATGGCCTTCAACTCCCTGCATAGTGCAGGTAGTCCTTGAACTTCTGATCTTCCTGCCTCAGTCTCTGAGAAACTGAGATCACAGCCTGCACCACAGCACCCCTGAATCTTTAGATTGAGAATCTAAGCATCTCTCCTTCAGTTTGGGAAAAACCCCTCCAGAGTATACCAGACAACAAACAGCAGTTTTCAAAGTCTCCTCACTCACACCTCAAGCTCCTTGTACTAGGACACATACCCTATAAACGATCCAAAAGTGTTTTTAAAGATAAAAGCAGGCACTGGAAGGTGGTGGTGCATGCATTTCATCCTAGCACTTGGGAGACAGAGGCAGGCATATTTCTATGAGTTCAAGGCCAGCCTGGTCTACAGAGCCAATTCCAGGACAGCCAGGGCTGTTACACAGTGAAACCCTGTCTCAAAAAACCAAAACAACAACAACAAAGATAAAAGTAGGCACACCTCTCTCAGCCAGAAATGGTACTTCTATTTCAACCCCCACAAACAAGGCTTGGGGTACACTCAGAAAGCAGGGACAGGCACAACAGGATCACTGTCCTCATGAACTCACTGTAGCTGTTATCTGCACAACACTGAGTGGGTCCACATTTCATCCTATAAACGGAAAGGTCTCATGAGGCCCTGTGTCTCTTTCAGTAACTACTGACAATTAACAGTAGATGGGGGGATTGAGTGTGACATGTTCCAGCAACTAACCCCACCCCACACTTATGCAGGCAGCTCTAATTAAACTCAGTGGATCATACACAGAAACATCCAAGTAGGAGGATGCATTGTTAGGAAGAAGTTCTCAGGGGCAGAAGAAAGGGATGAGCCAGGGACATAGGGCGTGAAAATAACTGAACTTTATTATATCCATGTGTGGAACTCTGAAGGAATAAAAAATGAATTCAAACAGGTACTCTCATGGGCTGTGAAGTGACCTTTCAGATGACAGAAAGAAGAGAAAACAGAACGGAGAGGTCTGGGTGCTTCGTGTGGAAATGTTTCTCCACACTCACTCCCCCACATCTCCACAGCTCCTGGATGTGTTCTTGGCTGCTTGGAGACACTTCTACTTTATGACCCTGTTGACATTTCCTCCAAGGAAGGAAAACTGATCTTCAAGTTGAGCCATAACCACAAAGGGAAGCATCTGCTTGGCACACAGGACGATTTGCCGGCCGAGTTCAGACATGGCGACTACAGCCGCAAATGCTGGAGGATTCTGCAGGCCTTTCCAAGCACAAAAACAAAAGCCGTTCTCCAAGGGGACGCCTCTGGTACCCAGCTGAATTGGAATATAGATGACGGTTAGCACTTAGAGAAATGTCATCGCATAAATCATATGGGAAATCCAGGAAGAAAACTGATCTCAATAGCAAGAAGGATATGGTTCAAAGGTAAATGTGTATCTTATTCCACCCCGCAAAATAGGAAAGATAAAAGAATGAAGACATCTGCTATCTCCCATAGCTGAGATTCTAAAATAGGAACCAGAGACCATAAATCTGAGTACCACCAAAGTTAATCCAATTTAAAACTGTATGTGTGTGCACATGTCTATGTGGCAGGTGGTTTACATGCATGTGGAGGCCAGTATACAACCTTAGGTGTCATCCCTTAGCATGGGTCCATCTTTCTTTGAGACAGTTCTCTTACTGGCATGGAACTCACTGAGTATGCTGGGCTGACAGGCCATCCAGCCCCAGCAATCCATCGGTCTCCACCTTCTCTGCTCAACATGAAACTTTTGTTCTGAATTTTATCCCCCTAATCTCCACTAGCAAAGGGAAGAAGCCTTTTGTTTGTGCCCGGACTGATGAGAATTTTAGTTTTAAAAGCTTAGCATTTGACCTAATTGAGTCTCTGTTCATCGGTGGAAGGTGTACAAGATCCTGAGATTTGTGAAGATGAAAAATGAGTTACATGTCTGTGAGACCAATGTAGGGAAGAAGAGACAATTATGAGTTGAAAATTATTAGACTAGAAACATATTTTTTAAATATACAGTATACCCATTTCAAAACACCAGACTGGCTCCTACAAACAGATCACTTTACCTTAATATGCTTCTTCTCATTCCACTTCATCCTTCCATTCGTTATCACCCCCCCCCCTTGTAGTAGTCAACCTTTTATTCCTTCATGAAGCAGGCTCCCACAACCCATCAGGCCTTGATTACAATGCAGACAAAATCCCATTCACCCCTGCTACACAATCAAAGGCAGCCTGAAACCAGCAATCCTTGTCAGAACTGAGCTAAGAAATCCCGCTTATCAAATGTGTGTCTTTCAAAAAAAAAAAAACCACACACACACACACACACACACACACACACACACACACACACACATACACACACACATACACACACATACACACACACACACACATACACACACACACACACATACACACACACACACACACACACACACACACACACACACACAAATTACTCCAATTAAAGTGTAGATTCATCCTAGAGCTATGACTATCAACATTTCAAATAATTTACTGTTGGTTAATGATAAGTTAATGTAATAAATGGCTACTCCACAACAAACACTTGCCAGGGAGTCAGACCTCTGCTCATGCTGACTAGCATTTGTTCGACCTGCTAAGTTCACAAAGCAATTTTTTCACAGACAGAATTTCCTTAAATCTCCCTGGCAGATGTTGCCAGTACACTCCTTTGACACAGGGAACTCAAACCTGACAAAGCCACGAGGGCTGGACAGGAAAGAGACTCACAAGGAGCACTGACAGCTCCAGTCACCAAGACCTTCACCAGAGACCACGGGAAGTGTTACAGTTAAGAAGAGAGGTTCTGCCGGGCGGTGGTGGCGCACGCCTTTAATCCCAGCACTCGGGAGGCAGAGCCAGGCGGATCTCTGTGAGTTCGAGGCCAGCCTGGACTACCAAGTGAGTTCCAGGAAAGGCTCCAAAGCTACACAGAGAAACCCTGTCTCGAAAAACCAAAAAAAAAAAAAAAAAAAAAAAAAAAAAAGAGAGGTTCTAAATGGTTTAACTATTTGTGGCTAATGGACAGCCAAGTGATTTTCAGTTGAAAATAATCAAGACGGTGGGAGGCTGAAAGGCAAACACAAGAATAATAAAAGCACAATCGTCGGTCAGTAAATGCCGCCCTTCCTGACAGCACTGTATTATCACTTACTGAAGTTTTCTAGAGCTACTTACTGTAGCCGGAAGTTTCTCCAGTCCTGCCCAGGCCCGCAGTTGGGACTGAATCTCTCCCACCCACATCCCACTGCCACTTGGTCCCAAGTAAACACACAGAGGCTTATATTACTTACAAACTGTATGGTCTATGGGTCAGGCTTCTTGCTAGCTAGCTCTTATAATTTAACTCGACCCATTTTTATAAATCTGTGTGTTGTCACGTGGCCGTGGCATTTCTGGTCTGCTAACATCTTGTTGCTCCTTGAGCAGCAGGCTGGCATCTCCCCTGACTCCACCCTTCTTTGGCTCTCTCCAGTTCAAATGTACCACCCAACCTGATCCCGCCCTGCCATAGGCCAATGCAGCTTTATTTATCAACCAATCAGAGCAACACATATTCACAGCATACAGAAAGACATCCCACAGCAACCTACCGAATGAAGGAATACAGGTTGGGTCATTTCAACAACATAAAATTGTCAGGGATGGAGGTACACGTTGGTCATCCCAGTACTTGGGAGGCCGAGGCAGAAAGATCACTACAGTTCACAGCCAGCCTGGCCAACACAGCAAGTTCTAAGTCAGCCAGGTCCACACAGCCAGACCCCATCTCAACAGAAAACAAATCTTTTCTCTGGACATTGGCAAGTTCTAAGTCAGCCAGGTCCACATAGCCAGACCCCATCTCAACCGAAAACAAATCTTTTCTCTGGACATTGGGCTCTCAATTTCTTCTTATAATGAGGATATTGGTCATTTTTGGAGCCCATTCCAATGGGCTGACTTATTTTTAGTTCATTACCTCCTTAAAGACTCTATTTCTAAATAAGATCACATTCTAAGGTCCCGAGTTAACATGCCAGGATATAGGGGCTAGAGAGATGGTTCAATGGTTAGGAGCACTGGCTATTCTTGCAGAAGACCTAGGTTTGATTCTATCCACACAGAGGTGGCTTACAATCATGTCCAAATCCAGTGCCAGGGGATCTGATGCCCTCTTCTGGCCTTCAGGGCACTGTTTGCATGTGGTGCAGAGACATGCATGCAAGCAAAACACTGCTACATATAAAAAAAAAAAAAACTTTCTTTAAATATAAAGTTTGAGGGCTCACTTTATCCCCCGTATATGACTAATATACAGGAGCTGCCCATTGACTGTGCACAGGGCTCTGCATCAGACAGAACTGATCTCTGTCCCTCCCTAATGGAATATCCACATATCCAAGCAGATAAACATGAAACTGAAAGATTAAATAAAACACCAAGTTAAATGACAACAAGCATAAACCATGGCATACTCATAACTCTGTTTGCTTTAATAAAATCTAAATAGTCACGGGGAGACCATTTAAAAAGGAACCATGGTAGGAAGGATGTCACTGTGATTAAAAAGTTCCCAACCCACTGCTTTCTCAATTGCCAGGAAAATTAATTTTTAGGAAACATTTCATTAATGAATAATAAAGTGTCAACAGAAATTTTATTAGGAAAAAAATGTTTCAATGACAAAGTTAGTACATAAGATAAATATTAAAATGGGACAATATAAGGTCATGAATTTATGGCCATACTATAGAAAAATGCAGATGACATTATGATCACCAAGGAAAGGAATAAACAGCTTTAAATTCAGTTCCTAGCTTCCTTTTGTTCTTACATTCTTTCTGAAAAGTCAAGAGAGATAATGGAATGCCCATCAACTGAGGGTCACTGTCATAATGTGATGTTAAAAATTTACAGTAACACTCTCTCCTTAGCCAAAACTTCTCAATTTTATTTAATAATATATAATGAAACTAAAATTTCAATGATGTATAACTCAAGTATCTCGCTAGACTAACAATCAGGAAATACGCACTTGCACCATTGAAAATATTAGCATGTATAAGGTTGGGAAGACAACTCGGTTGGTACAAAGTTTGCTGTGCTCAGTGTGAGGACCTGAGTCCAGATCCCTAGCACTCACATCAAAAACTGGGAACAGTGTAACCGCAGCACTGGGAGGCAGAGACAGGCAGATCCCTTCAGTTTACTGGCCAGCCATTCAAGCCATCGGCAAGCTTTGGGTTCAGTGAGAGATTCTATCTCAAAGAGTCAGATGGAGAGCAGTAGAAGACATAGGACATCAACCTCTGACCTCCACACCCATGCACATGCATGTATATACACACTCAAATACACAGGTACACGCATACACACAGGAACATGTACACACATGCTCCACATAAACAAAAGAAAATGTTTAGCCATGTCATATAATTCTTTAGAACTGACCATGGAAATTTTCTATATAATTCCCTGAAAATGTGTGAGTATGTGTGAGTGGAGAGAGATTGAGTGTGTGTGTGATGTGTGTATGTGTGTGAGAGTGAATGTGTATGTGTGAGTGTGTGTGGTATGTGAGTGTATGTTGTTGTGAGTGAATATATGTGTGTGAGAGTGTATATATGTGATGTGTGTGTATGTATGTGATATGTGTGTGGTATGTGAGTGTATATGTGTGTAAGTGAGTGAATATATGTGTGTGTGAGTGTATGTGTGATGTAAGTGTGGGTGGTATGTGAGTGTATATGTATGTAAGTGAATTTATATCTGTGAGTGTGTGTGTGTGTGTCAGAGGTAATGTTTGTTTTCAATCATGGTTCTGTTTGCCATTGTATTAGGTTTTTTACAACATTCAAACAAATTAATGTCTTTGGGAATGGGTTAACAATGGCATTTTCCTATTACTTGTCATGGCAGCTTGGAACACATCCTCCAAGGTCTGACTTTCCAGCTCTCTCCCTTTGCATTCCATGTGTGAGTAACCACAGAACCACAGGTGGCCATCATGAAACACCTTCTATTCAAAATGCCTTCCAGTATAACCAGATGTCATCCAAAGAACATTGCTTCTTTTGATGTTTATTTATAATCCTCAGACATCATGTGACAAAGTGGTTGTTAACATTAATTAGTTTACTTAATCATAAATTTCTCCAACTACAGGGAACACCATCTCAATGAAAGAATGGAATTACATAAAATGGTTTAAACAACAGCAAAAAAGCAGAAGCATGCTTTGGCCAATTACTTTTATTGACATGAATTAATGCTTTATCAAAGAAAACTATCATCAGGTTTATGGCATCTGTCAATTTTTAACCAGTAAGATAATTTTGTTTTCATTCTTTGTACTTGATTCTTCGCTCGCTATCTGCTTTCTGAAGTTCTTGATGTTTTAAAAAACCAGAATAAACAGGCTGGAGAGATGATTCAGTAGGCAGACTGCTTAGTTAGTGATCACGAGGCCCTGAATTCAGATCCCAGACATTCACTATATGTGCTATATAGGAGTAGAAAAGTGGGCCCTGGGGGGACTTTCTAGCCAGCCAGAATAGTGAAAATAGTGCAATCCAGGTTAGTGAAAAACCCTGTCTCAAAAATAAGGTGGAGAAAAATAGGGTAGACACCCAAAGGTAGTCTCTGGCTTCTACAGGCTCAGACAAGTACACCTATGCCCAAATGCAGTAAACACCAACACAAATAATAATAATAAAATAAACATTTAAAAAATCAGAGTTTAATTCTATTGCACTTATCTTTACTGGTAACTGTTGTAAATCTAAACCTTTAATTATAATTACTATATAATTAATATATTGCCCTCTATGGTAGCTGTCACATGTACTCTCATGGGATTTAAGTATTCCTGTTGGTCTGGAAAACTGTGGAATAAAATCACTTTATTTATAGCTCTAGCAGCAAATCTTACTGATGATCAGGAAGACCAGAGTAGCTGCAGTGAAAGTGAGGTCACCACAGGGTGACTCTGGCGGCAACTGATCAGAATAGAACTCTTGGGGACCAGGGCGGAGATCAAAGAGTAACTTCAATCCCCATCTATTCATCCAGTTGAACAACCTCCCTGACGGTTGTTTATTCTGCCTGTTGGCTTGAACTACTGAACTGTAGCAATGTCTCAATACCTTACTTCACTAACTAACACTTCACACGGTATGGCTTTGTCAATGGCTTTGAGCTCTATGCTGCAACACCCCTGCACACTATGGTTTTGAATAAGACTGCCTGAGTTCAGAGTGTTGACTAAATGTCTCCAGTGGCCCTGTCACAGAGTGTGGATTACTCCGCACTTGAAAGGCATAACATTGCCTTTCACAAAATTTCTATATACTCTAAATGTTTTATCCCCCAAACTAAATCAGCTAAATTAATAACAGTTTTCAGTGTAAATGAACAAGAAAGATTGGATTATGGCAATGCTTTCTGGTAATCCAATGATGCTGTGTGGCTATGGATTTAAGAGCATTTGTTTTTGTCTTCTAATACCACATTACATCCCCATTATTGTCTTAATGAAGCTTTCAAAATCCCTCCCTGCTTTACTATTTCATGCTGGTTTCTCATCCCAGTGTCTCACTGTATAACATTGTTGAATTGTTTATCTTTCAAAGCATCCTACACATGCCCCCGGCTTTCTCCAGATTTTCTTATGTTCTCTCTTACTTTTCATGAGAGCCAAGAAATTCAAGGTAAGAACATAATTCGCAAACTTTGGTGTCCTGGTATTCGTACAAAGCAGCAGGGAAGGGACCAGAGACTCCACAGAATGATGCTGTTCTGAAGAGATAAAGGCCCAGCACAGCAGACCCCGAGGACAGGCTCCATGGCTATGTCAGGTGAATAATCTGAGTCCACTTCCTGCCTCAGTAAGATTGGGGGGGGATGTAAGATAGCTGCTTGCTCTTACTCAGGGTTAGCTGCATTTAGGGAAAGATGGGGAATCCCACTATGGTCAAGAGAAAGGAAGACCCAGAAAAAGTATGTGCTGTGTGATCCTAGAGTTACCAAATACAGAAATATATTTTAGAATTCAGAAAACATTGACTATATCTTAAGGCAGTTTTGTGCCCCTTCTGAGCAACCCGCAAGGCCTCTGCAATGTGTGCATTTTTCATGTAAAAGCAGTTATTGAATGAACTGTCTCCTGTTTCCAACACTCTTTAATGTACAAAGGGAATGTCCATGGCTCTCACAGATTCTTGAGCTCTGATTTCACATGATCAAGGAATTGACCTAACTGTTGCAGCTTAGGTCACTTCATCTTGGCCTAGTCTTGGTGGGTCAGGGCTTAGAGGTCACTTAGTGCCACAGTCTTTCTTCAGATGACTAAAGAAATTATTGGTGGTGGTAGTTATGCCCAACCAAGTCATCTTTCAAAAACAGTAGATATTCATGATAAAACTTGTTTAATTCAGATACAATTAACATTTGTAGGTCATATAAGTGTCCTGTATGCTGAAGACACTAAGCAAATGACAGTATGTTAATTTTATTTGATGGCAATTGTTTGGTTGGTTTTTGTTAACTTGACACAAACCTAGAATATCTGGTAAGAGGGAGTCCTAACTGAGAAAATTCTCCCCTAAGATTGGCCTGTAGGCAAGTCTGTGGGATATTATCTTGATTAGTGGTTGATATGGGAAGGCCCAGCCCACGGTGGCAGGTGGTCCTGGATTGTAGAGAAAAACAGGCTGAGCAAGTCAGTAAGCAGTATTCCTCCATGGCTTCTGCTTCAGTTCCTACTTCCCAGTTCCTGCCTGGAGTTCCTGCCCTGACTTCCTTCTGTGATGAGCAGCAACGTGGAATTCTAAGCCAAATGAACCCTTTCCTCCTCAAGTTGCTTTTGGTCATGGTGTTTCAGCACAGCAATAGAAACCTCAACTGAGACAGCATTCATTCTAGTGAGGTGGACAAGACATTCAACTGCTGTGACATCAGAAGATTTTAATTAGATAAATAAAGAGATATTTGAAATTCAGCAATGGATTTAATAACTACAGTTTTGAAATTCAATTTCTCATGATAGAAACAAGAATTCATATTTGGAAAACCTTTTCTTTTTTTACACATATATTTATACCTTTATTTTTATTTTAATGTTTATTCTTCTCTCTTATATTACATCCTGACCACAATTCCCCCCCCAGCTACACTCCTCCCAGCCTCTCCCCTCCACCTCTCCTCTCCCCCAGATCAACTCCTCCTGTTTCCCTTAAAAAACAAAAGAAAGAAAAGAAAAGAAAGAGGAGAAAAGAGCAAGTCTTCCACAGATATCCACGGAGCATGGCCTAACAAGATACAATAAGATTGGTACAAACCGTCAAATCAAGGATGAACTAGGCTACCCAGTAGGAGGAAAAGGGTTCCAAGTGCAGGAAAAAGAGTCAGAGACAGCCCCACTCCCTTTGCTGGGCCACAAGAACACCAAGCTGCACAGCTATAGGTATTTGCAGAGGACCTAGCTCAGACCCAGATAGGGTCCATGTTCAGCACTTCAGTTTCTGTAAGCCATTAGGAGCCCTGTTTAGTTGATTCTGCAGCCACTGTTATCATGGTGTCCTCAACCCTTCTGGCTCCTACAATCCTTCCTTCCCCTCTTCTGCTGTGTTTGAAAACCTTTTCTACAAACTATTATTGGTTCTGAGTGTGATGGTGAATGTCTGAAAGCCCAGAAATAGAGAAGTAGAGGCAGAAGGATCAGGAGGAATTCTAGATCATCCTCAGGTACATAATGAAACCAGGCCAACCTGTTCTACACAAATCCATGTCTCAAAATACATACATGAATAAACTACCATTAGTATTTTCATCAGATTTAATGTAGTAGCTGTATGCAAATTAAGATAGTTTTTAAATGTTCATTAAAAGGATACCCTGCCACTAGCTTATGTCATCATAGTGTAACAATAATAATCTCACTTGTTGGCAGCTACCAGGAGGGATGTCTATACAGGTAAGCTCATAAACTAACAATTATTCTTACATTTAGATATATTCCTAAAAACTTTGCAGATGAGAAATCTGAGGTCTGGAATACTATATTCTGTACACAGGCCAGTGCATGGAAGTGGCAGGATGCTCTAATAATGATCAAGCAACAGTTAACTCACTCCAAAGCATCTTGGCAACAATTAATGGAATCTGACACTTTCTCAAGACAATGCATCAACATCTGCTAGAAAATTGTCATTGTAAATATAGAAAGCAATAATGGCTATAAGTGCAGATAACACTGCCTGCCAGAACCGTGCTGTGCATGCCCTGCACAGCTGTACAACAAGCCTGTTAGTAAAATACAGATGCCATCCGTCAGTCCTTCAGCCAAATGGAGTACCAGTCATCAACACCTTGCCCCTCCCCCAGCCCTCCTGTCAACCCCATCTTGTTTGCTATGTAAGTGATTAAGCTCTGAAAGTTTCCTACCCATTTGTTCTATTGATATCCCATGACAAAATACACTAAAAGGAGAGTTAAACAAGGGTTCCACTGTCTCCTGTGTAAAGTTCAACCAATGAAACAGTCTGTAGCCCTCAACATCACATAATTTCTCATCACTACTCCTCTGTTAACTCCTTTACTTAAAAGGAAATTCTTATTCCTACTGCTAAGAGACAGAGTCTGATGCCATCAGCAAAGCTTCCTTTGTATTGCTGCCTAGACTGAAGCAGTGAAATGATACATCATTAAGAAGATGTGTGCAGAAGACGTAGCCCTGCGCATTACCCATCAACCCTGCGCCTTGGCCACGCTCACTATCAACCCTGTGCCTTCGCCATGCTCACTAACATTTGTTTTTTTACTTCCATAACTGCATAACCCTTTTCAAGGGGAAAAAAATGTCTTTACTACCTAATCCTCTATAACGCCAGGAACAGACCAGAATCTCTAGGGAGGCATGCTTATGCATAACATTTCCTAAAGAGGCATGAGCAAACCTCTATTCACTCCAGATCAGTGCCACAACATACCAAAGGAATGAACCCATCCAAGTCCACCTTAGTAAACCAATCAGATTATTGGGGTTCCTAATAGGAGCTTGGGTAAGGGCTTACTTAGTGCCACATGGATGACACAAAAATGGACAGCCGTATCGTGGAAAAGGCCCCTCCAATATGGTGATGACTTGCTAAATCTGTATCCCTGGCGCTCCCTGTATAAGCAACTTGGCTGGTAACAGAGTCTTCTCTTTCCAGGAATTTTTACTGCTTATTTAACCTTGAGAGGGAGGCTGTGAACTTGTAAGTTTCCAGAGTTTCCTGAGACTTGTAAGTTTTGTTTACACCTCCAGGCTTGCCAGTCTCTTTACTTTCAAAGCCTTCTTCAGCACATGCATCTGTAGAAAAAGCACTATCCAAATTAATGGACAATAATATACTCTCAGGAAGGAAAAGAACTCGTCTTTACAGTACAAGCTATAGAAAGTAAAAAATATCTAAAAATATGAATACTGAAGGCTGAGGTTGAGGGAGCCCTGATGGAGAGAAACATGCCCTGTCTACAGGAACCTGAGAGACACTGAGCCAACACTAACTCTGAATTCACAGACCCCATTCTACTGTGCAGCATCCTATATGATAACATCTTTTTACTCAAGATGGAAGGAGAGAACTGGAATAGGTCACTATGTGACCTTTACTGTGAACTCAGTAGAGTCTAAAGCTTGTGCTTTTGTGTAGCAGCAAATGCCTGCAGGAATAGCCAGAGACCCACAACACTGGCCTTGCAATATATCTTCCATTGATTTTTTCCCTCATTATCTATATTCATATATCATATGAATTTTAAATACTGCCACTGTGTTAGCAAGGAACATAACAACTGATATTAAACTCTATTTTACACATGCTTAGCAAATACTTCTACTCCTTGAACAGTACAACTAACACTTCCCAGTGTAGTGATATTTCTAACCAACTTTATTTATATTTTTGTTTATTTTGGTGTGTATGTGTGTGTGTGAGAGAGAGAGAGGTGGGGGTCAAAGGACAGCTTTTTCTGGGAGCTGATTCTCTCCTTTCACCTTGTTTTGATACACCATGTTTTGTTGACTCCCGTGGGAGGCCTTATCTTTCTGAGGAGTGGGTGAGGGGGGTAGGAAGGAGGTTGGGGGAGGGAACAACAGGAGGAGAGAAAGGAGGGGAAACTGTGGTTAGTATGTAAATTAAAAAAAATAATTAAAAAAATGAGTTTCTCTAGGACTACCACATTTTCATCATGTAATTTCCAGAAACTACATCTCTCTGATAATGCACTCAACAAAACCTTGTGTGGTTCTGTTTCTAGGAAAACAGCTTGGTGCTAAGCAAGCTTTTTAAAGGATTTTTATTCTAATATTTTCTTAGTCAGAGATGATCACACTTTGGAAAAAGTAAACTTTTATATCTCCAACTTTCAAAATTTACTAGATATTTCAAAAGTCATGAAAGTCCAACAGATTCTAATATTAGTGAAATGAATTCTTCTAGTCCTAATATCTTTTCTGGCAAGAAGACAAGATGAGAAGATAAAACTCACTAATCAAGAACATGTTTTTGGCCCATTTCACACAAAAGCAGTGTTCTAAAAAGCTCATTCCAGGATTTAAAAAAAAAAATTCCTTTGGGGTTGTTCTTCAAATTTTTATTGGTTTGTTTTGCTTGTTTGCTTTTTGACATGTAAATAAGATTACGTATTCATATGAAGTGTCCTTCAGTTTTTTTATTATAAGCTTTTGAATCTCTGGAGACTACTTATTGTCCTTGCAGGGAAGTCTTCCGTTAATTTAAGTAGAAATTCAGTGACATTCAAGAACATAAACATTAACACCAACTCTGTGTGTGGTGCCACACTAGAGGTACAGGGGATAGAAAGGATTCTCCTTCAAGAGCTACAATCTGTGGGGTTGGAAAACATAGTCAACAATTGCTAGAAGCCACAGAAGGAAACAAGGAATCATCTAAGAGTATCCAAATGCTTTTGAAGGGGCAGAATAACACTACTGGTTTTATGAAAGTCAATGTAAAAAAAAAATTAAAAAGAGGAGATTGATAGGGGTGGTAGGGAGATAGCACAGAATAAGACTAACCAGAAAACAGACAGATGGTAGCTAGACAAACAGATGATGGATAGATAGATAGATAGATAGATAGATAGATAGATAGATAGATAGATGATAGATAGATAGATAGATAGATAGATAGATAGATAGATAGATAGATTGATAGATAGATAGCTGATGGGTGGATGATAGACAACAGATAATGGGTGTTATAGATATAAATATGAATAGATATACATGCATGAAATGACAGACATGAGTCAGCAAGATGGCTCAGTAGTGAAAGTGCTTGCCACTCAATAATGTTTAATCCCCCAAAGTGACTGAAGGTGGAAGGAGAGAGGGGCCAGAGACACGGCTCTGCGGTCAAGAGTGCAATGTGCTCTTACAGAGGATGACACCCTAGTGAGCTCAGTTTCCAGCATTTGTGTTGGATGTTTCAGAACTGTTGCTACAGCTCCCGAGGATCTAATGCCCTCTTCTGGCCTCTGCTGTCATTGTATCGTGTGCACAAACCCCACACACAGACATGCATGCATACACATAATTAAAAATTAGAAATATAAAACCTGTGGGGTCCCTGGAAGAGAGTGGATCTGGGGTGGGAAGCATGTCCCAAACGAACAGGTATGGACTAGGAGGAACTGCTGAGGAGGACTGTGAAGGCAGAAGTACAAGCATTATGAACATCATGGAAACACATGTTTAAAGGCAAGATTTCTATTGTTGGTTCCTAAAGCTTTTGTTTGGTTTTCTAAAACAGGCCAAGCAACAAGACATAGTTAGTTTGGGGATTGATTTTGGAGGAAAAATGAACAACATTCACTAATAGGTTGGAGGCTGGATATGAGAAAATGAGGCCAGATAACCATCACTCTAAATTTTAAAGGCTTAAGGACTGAATGGGGAGGAAAAGGTACCATTTAGTGATAGGTTTGCTTTGGTTTTTTTTTTTTTTTAACCTTTGCTGAGTAACAATTCACCCCCAACTCAGCAGTTTGATGGTGATTTGTTTTTCACAAGTGTTGATAGCCCCATTTATGTTGAGCTAGAAGGCTCTTGAGTTCCCCTTTAGACCACCCAAGTCAGCTGCCAGACTAGAAGGTGTTGAATAGTGTAGGGCAATCTTACCTGCATGAATAATGGTTGGCAGGCTGCAGGTTGGAACACCCTGGTCCTCCTCCAAGCTATGCCAAGCTACCTGATCTGGTTCTATGGGGTCTGTATCAAAACTCTATGGGAAAACTATCCATTCATTCCTATGTGTATGTGATTGAATGTTGTGGAATAGAATAGGATATTGCCTTAACTATGTAAAGGTATGTTACATTTGTTTATACAGCATTTGTTTAATGATGTAAAGATATGCTGCTTTGCTTGCCTAAGGCACCTGATTGGTCTAACAAAAAGCTGAATGGCCAATAGCTAGGCAGTAGAGGAATAGGCAGGGCTGGTGGGCAGAGAGAATAAGTAGAAGGAGGAATCTAGACTCAGGAGAGAGGAGAGAGAAAGAGGGGAAAAGAGAGGGAGACACCCAGGGCCAGTCAGCCAGCTGCCAGTCAGTCAGACATGGAGTAGAACATACAGAATGAAAGAAAGGTAAAAAGCCCTGATGCAAAACATAGATATAGAGAAACAGGTTAAAATACGTTATAAAAGCTAGTTAGGACAAGCATAAGATAAGGCCAAGAATTCATAACTAATTATAAGACTCTTTGTCATGATTTGGGAGTTGGTGGCCCAAAAGAATGCCTGTTACAATTGAATTTATATGTATGAGTATATATATATATGCGCTGTGGGATGGTCTGTATGTCAAATCTGTTGCTCTGATTAGTCAATAAATAAAAGACTGATTGGCCAGTGGCCAGGCAGGAAGTATAGGCGGGACTAACAGAGAGGAGAATTGAGAGAACAGGAAGGCAGAGGGAGACACTGCCAGCCGCCACCATGACAAGCAGCATGTGAAGATGCCAGTAAGCCATGAGCCACATGGCAAGGTATAGATTTATAGAAATGGATTAATTTAAGATGTAAGAACTAGATAGCTAGAAGCCTGAGCCATTAGGCCAAACAGTTTAAATAATATAAGCGTCGGTGTATTTATTTTATAAGTAGGCTATCAGACTGCCGGGGCTTGGTGGGACCTGGAGAGAAAACTCTCCAGCTACATATGTATGTGCCCAAAATAGACAAATCAAAATATAATTAGTCTTTTCTAGAGACAGAAACATAAACTCTGCCCCTCAGAAGACCCATTGGCTTCTTTTTCTAACTGGGGAAGTAGCCAATTTTAGTTTCTTTGAACATCTATTAAAATACTTCTAACAATAAAGATGCCTGTCTTTTTGATGACTTTTTTCTTAACATTACTAAATGGACTTAGATTGGCATAAATATAGATAACATGAAATTTGGCACTTCAGCATTTTTATGTGTATAGTTCTATAGTAGTAAGTCCACTCACAGTGCATGAGGCTGTCACCACACCTACCCACAGAATGTTTATTATCTTGCAAAAACTGAAGGAGGATCTAATCCAGCAGGAATAGCAGTTCATTCCTATAATCCTGGAACTTGGCAGACTGAGACCAGAGGATTGTGAGTTCAAGGCCAGCCTGGGCTTCAGAGTGAAAACCTATCTTAAAAAATAAATGACATAAGCTGGGAGGTGATGAGGCATGTCTTTAGTCCCAGCACTCAGGAGGCAAAGACAGGGGGATCTCTGTGAGTTTGAGGCCAGCCTGGTCTGCAAAGTGAGTTCCAGGACAGCTGGGGCTGTTGCACAGAGAAACCTTGTCTAGAAAAATAAAACAAAATGAAACAAAACATAAAGAAAGAAAGGAAGAAAGAAAGAAAGGAAGGAAGAAAGACCCAAAGTTGTGTACCCATTAAACAATACACACCCATTCCCTCCCCGAGGCACCAGACAGACACAATCACACTAGGCTCAGCATCTTATACAGATAGAATCATAAAGCATCTGCCTTTCTGTGGCTTTTTCACTTAGCACAATGCCCTGAATGTCTGACAGTACTGCGGTATGTGTCAGAACTTTCTTTCTTAAGGCTAAATAATAAAAATAAAGTGATAAACTATATCATGCTTGCTTGCTAATTGCTTTAATATAATAAAGAAGGAATATTAAGGGTCAAAGTTCTTGAATAAAGAAAGTAAACAGGAGGCCTGAGAGATGGCACAGAGAATAAGAGCACTTGCTGTTCTTCCAGAGGACCTTGGCTCAGTTCCCAGCCATATGACAGCTTACACTGCCCATTACTCCAGTTTCAGATGATATAATGCCCTCTTCTGGCCTCCATAGACACTGCACACACATAGTACATACACATGCAAGCAAAACACTTATGCACATAAAACAACAATAAATTAATCTTTTTAAAAATAAAGTGCAATGGGTTAAGATCATCTCCAATAGTATTACATACAGTCTCCCCATTGTACAGGAAAAGAGTGGGAATATTTGCATAAAAATTGCAGGTGGATCCTTTGATTGTAAAATATGTAAAAGATATCTTTTAAATTTCCCTGTTCATTTTATAAATGCTACTACTTTGCATTGTATTTAATAAATGTTTCATATAGTAAAACTCATTCCAGTCAACCAAATTGAAGCACAGTAGTCTAGCCTAAATATGCGCCTGATATTTACTCAATTTAGGTGATAGTCTGTTAACGGATTCTTAAAATGCATGTAATTATCCATGTAAAGAACTTTTAAAATGTATTGCTCTGTTTCCCTTTTTCTATCTCCCTTAGAAATCAAAGAGTAAGAAAAGAAAACAACCTGTTATCAATGTTGGTTTGTCTGCAACATGACACCTTTGACAGGCAACAACCAAACTAATAAGAGGAAATCAAATGTGGTTGTTGTTGACAGGGCTCTGGAAACTTATCATTGACAAGTCAGGAGATTCTATCTAGGAGATAGGAAATTTAAAATATATTTTCTTGGTATTATGTTAGCAGAATATAGGTGGGAAAATATGATTTAAAACTAAAAGCAAATTTAAGTAACTCATGTATTGTATCAAGCTTGGGATACATCTTGAGAGTTTAGACAATGTGCCTGGGACAGTGCTAATTGATAGCTGAATGGCTGTCTAACTGTGGAGAAGATAGCTGTGTGTTGTCCTGTGTAAACAGGGCATTCCAGGGATCCAAACTGCACAGTTTCCCACATGCAAGCTCCGACTCTACTGACATGTATACCAAGTCAGTTCATGAACAACGGTTTCACAGATATCAAATGTCAAAGAGCAAGCTTGGAAGTCTTTCTTTCATTTAGTTCACTGAAACCAAGATTGAGTGGATACCCTACACTTAAAAATAATAATAAATGGTGCAACAGAAAATAGATACTGTGGACAATAAAAATGGCCATTCTACTGCCTTCTTCTTTTCACATGTAACTTATAACTTCTCCTAGATTAGAATTTGAAGAAAAAAAGACTTGTTTATTATGATTACCTCTGTAACATATGTGAATGTACTAAATGTTTGAATTCAGAATCAGAACTATTTCCAGGTGCCTTCCAACCACTGTGACCTAAGCTATAAACACAAGCACCTGCTCAGGGATGCCACTGCCCAGCACACAACCATTACTCCATAGCCTAGAGTGGCTGATCTGAATCACCCTGTCCATTTTCCCCAGTTTCCCTTATTTTCTCCTCCCATGCCTATTGTGTGTGTTTGTTAGGGATTTCTGGATTTACTGACTCTGCTACTGTGCTGTATCATTCTATAATATTTAAATTACATTGTCAACAGAGTGTAGTGTCACACACCTGCAATTTCAGCACTTGAGAGGTGGAGGCAGAAAAACTGAGAGTCCAAGATCATCTCCAGTTACAAATTGAGTCCAAACCTAACCTATGGTACATCAGACACTGTCTCAAAAAAGGGGTGGGGGGATTGCATCCCCAGCTTCTGTATCTCTCATCGCTCTCCTGAGTTGATTAGTCCCTTTTCTGAGGTATCTCTACTCCCCCTTCCCCCTCCTCCCCTTCTTCCTCCTCCCCCTCCTCCCCCTTCTCCTCCCTCCTCCCCCCTCCTCCTCCCCCCTCCTCCTTCTCCTCTTCCCCTCCTCTTCTCCCACTCTCCTCTGGTTCCATGACCTGCCTTCCTATTCACTCTTCCTCAGAACTTTTGCATCACTAGTCTTCCCAAAGCTCCTGGCTTCTCTTCTGGGATCCTCTCCTTCAGGATGTGCTGTGGTTCACTCTGGAAAAGAACAACTGACTCTATGAAATGTCTCTGCAAAAAGATAGTCTCCCCAGGACATGAGACGCCCTCTCACCCTTTCCTCTTCCCAGCAAACTTTCCCATTTCTAGAACAAACTAGTAGCAGCATGTATGACAAAAAGCTTTGGGACTTTTACATTGTCTTAAAAAAGCCCTTTAGTGACTCATAGCCTGAGTTTGATAAATGAGACTGTCAGAGAGATTTTAATTTTGACCCCATGCTTCTTTCCCACCCTGCCACTGTCACACTGATGACTCTTAAAAAGTTCCAAAAGGCAAGAGAATAGGAAAACAAAGACAAGAGCCAGGGAACTGCACATTTCCAAATGAGCAAATATTGCACATATTTGAGAAAAATTGTATTGGGTTAGTTTACAAATGTTTGAGTCCTGTGACGATCTCCAGAGGAGGGAAGGAGATAACCTCTGACCATAAGAATGCAATACTCTGTCCGTGACGTCACTGCACTTAGTACATCCTTTAAAGATTAACACCTTCCTCTCTGGGTTAATTTTACTGAGGAAATGCATGTATTTTCCCATGAATGAAAGAGAAGATGTAAGCATTCCATATCTGCACTCCAAATTTGAAATCTAAGCACAGCAAACTTATTTTTAAAGAAGTCAGGCATGTTTCATATTTTGCCACTTTAAAAGTTGTTCCTATGACAAAGAAATGCACTTGCTTGTTTGTATCCATTTGGCATGGAAAGTCTACTGTAGAAATTTTGTGGTAACTAATAACACAGTCATCAACAATTACTAAGACCTTAATTATTGCCACTCAACCCATTTAGTGGTTCATCTTGGCTGTAGAACCTGGTGTCAACACGTGTCTGCCTCCTTCTGCTTCCCAGTCTCCTCACCATTTTCATAAAATAGTTTGTTCAATGATGCCTACAGGAGTACTGAGTGCTTTTAAGAAACAGTCTCACTTAATTGTCAAAACATGATTAAGGAGGCATTATTACCCCTTATCCAAAGAGAACTAAGGCTTAATCCAAAATCTTATCTCACATAGGCAATTAAGCCAGGATTTGAGACTCATCATGACTATTCCAAAATTTGAACCCTAGAATGCTCAATGATGGAGTATGAGGGCAAAAAATAATGAGTGTTTTTAAATCAATAGTCCAAGGAAGGAAATGATGCTGCTACTTTGTTGATTGAACTTGTTAGTCAAGTTGGAAATATTTGCCTTCTAAGTATTTGTTTATACCCACAGATTAGTGCTGCTCTCAACTTAGTCAGAGACACTTCTTTTGGCAGTGGGTAGCAATCCATGCTGACTGAGGCTTATACTTGGCCAAAAAGCAGAGAATAAGACATTGTTCAGCTCTCGGCCTTAAACAAGTCACCAGTATCAAGCCCTCCACCCATCCAAGTTCAAGGAACATTCTGGAAGAGAGAACAGGAATAATGTAAGAGCCTAAGGATGGGGAGGAGTGTTATGATATGCTTTCTTCTAGATATGGCATGGGTCATCCCACTCATGAACACACAGTTGTGTAGTTACCTGCGCAGGACCAGTCAGCCTTCCAGTATGGCTCATGAGGCTCCACTCCTTGCTGAAGAGCTATTGTTAATTGGTGGATTCTGGGGGAGGGGGAGCAGCCACTGTAAACCACAGCACGCTCTGACAGATGGCCCCACACCCATGCATATGCAGGTAATGCGAACTGAACTCCTTGTGTGATAGGCAGTAAGAAAAGGACATGAAAATGGGAGGGGCATGTATTGGGAGGGATGGGAGAAGTGGAGGAAGGAGTTGGAGGTTGATATGATCAAGAAATGTTGTCTGTGATCCAAGCCAATAAATATATGACTGGGTGATCTTATGTATATACTCAGCCATATATTTTATAATGAGATATTGATGAATACCATTGGTTGAAACAGAAATGGCAACACAAAGTTAATGAAAATATAAAAATATGAGTAACTCTTCAAAAGGAAAAATGGATTAATTTGTTTGTGATACAAAGAAGCATCTAGAAGGCTTTTAGAGGTCTGGTTGTTGCAATAAAAGGGAAAAATAAAGAAATTCTGGGAGAAGCTTTTGCAGCCCATGTGAAGCCCAGATGAAATCCTATCTTCTAAGAGATAGAAACACTTTTAGTGACCCAACAAGTATTCACTAATACTAAAACCGTCCCCACAGGCTTAAGGTTGTCAGATCATGTGCAGGTTCTGGTGGAAGCTAACCCAGAGCTGGAACAGACTCCAGCCAGGAAAGCAAAGAAAATGAAGATGTTGTTAAAACACCCCAGTGTCGTTGTCAAATTCTGGAAGTTGTGACATCCCGCTCTGCTCTGTAGAGCAGCATTGTGCAGAAAATACGAAAACACACACACACACACACACACACACACACACACACACACACACACACACACACGAATAAAGAAAGGTTCAAGCTATAGCAAGCAGTAGTCTCAAGTGAGCTGTGGTAAATTTGGCAACCCTTGCCTGTAAGTATCCTACAGAGGTGTCACTACACCCTTCACCTACACCAATATTTGTCTAGAATATTCTGGAAGTTACATGGGCCCCTAATCAAAGGCAGTCTGCAAA
Source organism: Peromyscus californicus insignis (assembly GCF_007827085.1). Lineage (NCBI taxonomy): Eukaryota > Metazoa > Chordata > Mammalia > Rodentia > Cricetidae > Peromyscus > Peromyscus californicus. The sequence goes on along the minus strand of NW_026294584.1, from coordinate 153,286,536 downwards.
GTCAGCTGGAAGCCAGTTAGTTGATGGTGGCTGTTTTGCTGCATTTGGGGCTATGGGCCAACCAGAGGCCCTGGAAAGACCAAAGAGAACTGCTTCACACAATTAACCAAATGCTGATATGGTCACAAGTTGACTCAGTCTAGAGTGTCTGAAAGTTGGACTTATGTTTTGTCTTTCTTTCTTTCTTTCTTTCTTTCTTTCTTTCTTTCTTTCTTTCTTTCTTTCTTTCTTTCTTTTTTTCTTTCTTTCTTTCTTTCTTTCTTTCCTTCATTCCTTCTTTTTTCTGCTCTTGTCTGACTCCACAGTAGGTGACATTGGAAAAGCACAGACTAGGAACACATGAGAGAGTGATCATAAGGATTAGATTCCTTTTCATGTATCTTTCCACTTACCTACTTCCCGCTGCCATTTAACATCTGCTTATTTAGGGAGACAAAACATTTTTTCCATACAGACGAAACATATACAAAAAATTTAAAAAGGGAACTAAAATTTTAATAAGAACAATTCTTCAACTAGATTATAGCAGATACACAACATCCACGTATTTGCCACACACACACACATACACACATACACACACACACACACACACACACACACACACACACACATACACACATACACACACACACACACACACACACACACACACACACACACACACACACACACACACAGGCTACTTCATAATCCATCTCCAGTGTTTTCACTTCTCAGTTCATCAGAATTTCTCTGCTTTTCTTTCCCAACTCCAGCATAATGATGTCTTTTTCCACGTGTCCAAATCTGGGCATTTGAATTCAATATTACCTTGTGTCAACCACAGTTAAAATTTTCATAAGATACTTAAATTTTTATGAGGAGAAGTAGAGAACTGCGACTCTTAGCCAAAGACCTGCCATTGGCTTTCTTTGATCACTGAGTTCTAGGACAAAGAAGCCGGACGCAAGCAACTGTTCCAAGGTGAGGTACAAGCCACGCAGTCCCCACTGAGCACGCACAGCCCCTGTGCTGAGCAGCTGTGCCTAGAGTTCAGCTTTCCACATTGCTTAGGGATAGAAGATAAACAGAGATGACTTTTAAGCTATTAAGTAGTCAGGGGATTTTTTTTCAATCTGCTTCATAAAATTACATGTTAATTAATTTTTGATCAAATGGTTTTTAAAGCATAACAACTGCTAACATTATTTTAGATGATGGAGATCAAGCCCAGAACTCTAGGCGTGGTCAGCCAAGCTTTCCATCAGAGATGCATTCCCCAATCCTAAAACCACCTTAGATTCTCTCCCTTTCTTATTCATAAGTATATCTGAAGTACTTTATTAACTTTACCTCATGAGTTACTGTATTTATTGATTTTCTGTTGCTATGATAAAACACCATGACCAAGGCAACTTATAGAAGACAGGCTTTATTTGGGTTTACAGTTCCAGAGATAGGAATCCTTTATGGCAGGGGGCATGGCAGCAGGTGAGGGGAATGGAAACAAGAGCAGGAAGCAGAGCTAGCCCATCTTCAAGGAAAGCATAAGCAGGGAGTGAACCAGAAACGGAGTGAGCCTTTGACCCTCAAAGCCTGGTGTACTTCCTCCAGCAAAGCTGCACCTCCCAAGCCTCTGCACCAGCAACTGGGAACCAAGTGTTCAAACACTGGGACCATGGAGGACATTTCCCAGCTAAACAACCACAGTTACACCCAGGAACTCCCTACAAGAACTCTATTTCTGTCACAGCTGAAACCTTTAAAATGGTAATCAGCTATGGAAGCACCCATGTATAGTCCCAACTACTTCAGGAGGCTACCTTGGGAGGATCATTTGAGCCTGGGGGTTCAAATACATACATAGACCCCATCTGAAAATCAATAGAGGCTGGGAAGAGGCATCTAGGAGGGCCTGCATTCAGAGCCCCAGTTTATAACAGCCAGATGTGGCAACACACCTGCAATCCCACAGCTGGAAAGGAGAGGAGAGGAAAACACCTGGGGCTCACTGACCAGTAAGTCTAGGTAATTTGTGAGCTCTAGATTCAACGACAGACAGTGAATGGAAAATATAAAGTATTGAGCAATGGAGGAAGAAGTGTAACCCAATGTCAGTCTCTGGCCTCCACACACATGTTGCACAGGTACACACACGCATGCATACAACACATATACACACCAAAATGAACAAATAAAAATGCATTAAAACATTTGCTTGATTTATCTATATCAAATTCCACAGTAAATTATTAAAATGTGGATAAATAGTATAACAGGGCTCTACTGGATAGAGAGTTAAAGCCTTCCTTGATAGATGTGGCTGAAGTTGTGCTTCAGAATGCAGTGCCCTGAAACCCTAAACCAACTCATTCAGCATCTGCAGTCTCCCCAGATTTTGCCATGGGGGGCAGGATTCTCTTGAGCCACTGTCTTACCACAAAAGTGTTTTTCTCCGAACAATGGCTAAGTATAGCATAGAAAGATACAATCATTGTTTAAACATTCTATACCAGAACATACAACTATAATTATTCATATCAGGTTTATGGAAGAATTGTTTGAATAATTAGGAGATCTAAAAATATCTTAGCAAAAATAGAAGGATAGTGTCACCTCAGAGTAAGGATTTAAGTGTTCCTTCCTTAGTCAAATTTTCAGATGAGGAAGTTAGCTCCAGACAGTCCTCACAGTTTTAGACTGAGCTCCTGTCAGAGCCACCAGGAGGCTTTTTCATTAAATGATTGCAAAAACGCAAACATTTTTTTAAAAAAGCAGACTTTGTTCTTATAGGTGGTGAGGTCGGGATCCTAAGCAGCTGTGTGACCTGAATGTCATGTCTAAAGTAGAGGTGTCACCACACTTACTGCCTAGGATTAAATAAGATAATGTGTGGAGAGTGTTTCTTAAAGTACCTCAAACAAGCCGGGCGGTGGTGGCGCACGCCTTTAATCCCAGCACTCGGGAGGCAGAGCCAGGCGGATCTCTGTGAGTTCGAGGCCAGCCTGGGCTACCAAGTGAGTTCCAGGAAAGGCGCAAAGCTACACAGAGAAACCCTGTCTCGAAAAACCAAAAAAAAAAAAAAAAAAAAAAAAAAAGTACCTCAAACAAAATAAATGATATGTTGCCTAATACTATGTGATTTTAATGACGATATACTGACAAGTTTAAACTGCCAGGTTAATGAGATTGTTACATATTCTAAGTAAAATTATTAAGCTGATCATGTATTGCTTTTTAACATGTCCCTTAATAACCAAAACTGACTGACATTAAGCTTAAAACCTGGGCAGAAAAGACTGGATGGATGTGAAGGGTGCTGTAAAGAGCTCACACAACCCATCCTTTTCTACCTGTTGCAATTAACCCCCTGAGGGGGCAGCATGAGCTCAGCAGGGCCGGCTCTAGACACAGATGTAACAGCCTGAAGCAAAAGCCAAGGCCCTTGAGTCCCAGAGCAGCATCTGCTGTGGCTTGGATGAAAAATGTCCCCTATAGGCTCATGTACTTAAACACGCTTGGTCCCCAGTGGATGGTGCTGTCTGGGAGATTATGGAACCTTTAGGATGACAGCCTAGCAAGAGGAAGTATGTCACGTTGGAGTGGTAACGGAGGACTTGAAGACTTCATGGCTGTTCATGCTCCCTCCTTCTTGTATGCTGTTCAGGTGTGGTCTCTCAGCTTCCTGCCTTTGCAGTTGTTATGGGCAACTAGCCCTCTGGAACTTTAAGCCAAGATGACCTCTTCTTTAAGTTGCTTTTGGTCATGCATGGTATTTTATCAGTAAAACAGGAGATAAGAAAATGGCTGACGCTGCGCCATTTGCAGGAGAGTAGATACAACTGGAGTCCATCATAATGAGTGAGTTAAACTGGTCTCAGAAAGACAGATGTCACGTGCTCATTATCATGTGTGACTCCTAGACTCTACAAGTCACATACATGTAGATGATATAAATCTCAAAGCAAAATTGTCTTGGTAGCAAGGGGACTAAGGAAGGAATAAGAAATGAGAGGGTGGCAAGGTATGAGTGGGGTATAATGTGAGCAGTATAAACTTATACGAAAATGGTCTTGTGCAAAGCTATATAATAAAAAAATCATTTAAGCTTTCCTATTCCTTTTTCTATTGTGAGGCTGGCTTAAACCATGATGCTGTTATTTTGTCAGCAATTAAATGTTGGGGCTAGAGAGATGGATCATTGGTTAAGAGCAAGCACTGCTCTACCAGAGGACTCAAATCTGGCTCCCAACGCCCATGCCTAAAGGTTCACAATCAAGCACTTTTAAATCCAGTTTCAAGGGACTCCACCAACCCTGGCCTCTAGAGACACCTGCACTCATGTGTACATGCCTACACACAAGTGTACAAAATTAAAAATAATATAAAAATCAGTCTTTCTAAAAATCAATGTTAAAGGCATAAAAACGGAACCATCCAACAAAATGCATGTTTTGACACATTTAAAATCACGTACGTTGTAGGATACATACTACCACATGTCTGACCTTAGCAGAAAGCCATAGTTATTGTTGACTTTATGGTAATTGAAAATATAAACTGACAAAACCTTTATTTCCTATCAAGCACTTTCTATAACCGGTGAGAATAGAAAGACCTTTTAAGTTGCCATTTGATAAGGTATTTAATCCTCACTAGTTACCTTTTAAGAGTCAAGTAGCTTTTTTTTTTTTAGTGCAACTTACAAAATAAGTGTTACAGGTACATCATAATTTTGTCTTGAATTTTTAAAACGACCTGTGCCAACTGGGCCTGGTGGCACACATGTAAATCCCCAGCACTAGACAGGAGTTAGGAAGAGCTAAAGGCCATCCTCAGCAACAAGTTCAAGGCCAGCCCGAGCTAGTGAAATACTGTCTCAAAAATGAAGAGCCAAAGTGACCAAAAGTGACCTTTGCTGGGAAGTGTCTCTTTAACGATATCTTGAAGTGTGACTAAACAGAATAAAGCAGATCCTGTGACTGTACTTTAACACGAGGGTAGGCCACACTGATGGCAAAGCTTATCGCTACCCACCCCAAGAGATAACGTCTTTCCCAAGGCACTGGGGCAATAAAGATTTGCCTCAGCCATGCTGTCGGGCCTCTAAATCCTTTCTGAGAGAAGCAGTTTCCCCCTGTGTTGCATGTGTAGCTGGAATTAGGAGTAAGCAGGCCAAAGTCCCAGGCAGGAGACAACTTCAGGATTCAGTGTTCTCAGCCATGCTGTGAGCCTGGGCAGTGCTGAAGCAAGAGCCTCCAGCTTTGCTAGGAAAATGCTCAAGGAATTTGTTCAAGCACAGATGACCTAATTGAGATAGAGAAGGGGAAGGTCAGAGGTTATGAGGTCAGGCAGGAGATTGGTGAGGCTCCAGTCCAAGGTTCCAGCGACACCTGGCCCACTAAAAACAGCATGGGAATCTGCAAATTTCACAGATCGGGACAGGAATTTTTATTAGTCAGTGTGTTCACCACCGGCAGGACTTTAAACAAGTTCCCCTGTTCATGTGTTGGCAAGTGGCCTAACCTGTGTGTCACTTCCCCTGTCTGTAAAATGAGGCTTCCTAGGGTTCCTGGGGATTAACTGCACTCACTGAGGAAAGCCTTAGAGAAGCCCCCCCAGATGATAGGCCCTGTGTAAATGTTCACTGTCTGCACGTGGTTTTGTCTCTTTGAGCTTTGACTCCTTTACCAGGAAATGGGGAAAACAGAACACCCTTGTGGGGCTGTTTTCATATCACACATATATTATATATGCATATGTGTATATTAGTTTTAATTATGTGGATGTATGTGTGTCTGTGTGTGGTGTGAGTGTGTGTCTATGTGAGTGCGTGTCTATGTGAGTGCAGGTATCTGCTGAGGACAGAAGTATCAGATCCACCTAGAACTGGAATTATAGGCAGCCATGTTCCATCCAACATGAGTAGTGCTGGAAGCCAGACTTGGGCCCTCTGCAAGAGCAACATATACTCTTAACCACTGAACCATCTCTCCAGCTCCTGAAATACTCAAGGAAAGGCTTGTCATTGTGATGGTTGGGGCTTTTGTTATTTCTATGCATACATCATTTTGAGTCTGGCTATTACGTCACATTCTCACATATTACCTGAAAAAAAAAAAAAACACTGGGTTGCTCTCTACATACAGAGTGACAACACACAGGGAAAGCCTGGAATTTAACCCCTTCCTTGCCTAAGCAACAGAAGACACTCCTTTCAGACAGAGGAAGTAAACCAGTGATATGAACTTAGGTTAAAAATGTCCTTCATCCAAGTAACCACATAAGATGATCAAATAACTGAGCCAGGACATATGAGTTACCCAGCTTTGAGAATTCTATGTATTGAATCAGGAGACATTTCATTAGCCCCAAAATGCTTTGCCTTAGGTGTAAAGAGAGCAATAAAAACAAGGTTCAGGGCATGAAATATCAAGATAAACCCTTTCTCATGAAAAAAAAATCATCTAACAAATAAAGATAGTTAAAACTAGATAAGAGGGGTTGGGAGATAGCTCAGCAGTTAAGAGTGTATACCGTGCTTGCAGAAGGTCTGAGTTCAGTTCCCAGCACCCATGTCTGGTGGTTCACCAGCCTGTAATGCCACTCCTGGTGATCTGGTGTCCTCTTCTGGAATCCTCAAGCACTGCACATGTCCCCCAAAACATAAACACGTAATTTAAAAACAAAAAATAAATATTTTAAAAACCGTATTAGAAAACTGAACAATTCAACTCCTAATGGTGTATTAACTATGCTATTTCAGATCAAAGGAAAGAAATGTCACTGGCTGTCACAGGAGTCAGGATAGTGGAGAGACAGCTGCTTCCATACTGATGTCCTTGCCACTGGGGCCAATTAATTAAGATGCTTCCCTCTCCTTCCCATTTCTTTCCAAACATATTATACAAGTTACATTCAGAAGGCTTGCTGCTAGGATACCATTTCCACCCATTCATCCAGGGCTTTCTTTCACATTCTTTTTCTGTAAAGGAAATTCCCACTGTTGCCCTAAATTAGTGGGCACATTTGTTTTTACATAAAAGAGCAAATTCCTCATATCTCAACTTCAGCCAAGGCAGCCACTGCCAGTAAGAGGCTCAGCAGGTACTGCTTCCAGCATCCTCTCAGAGCTGGCTCCAGCATCAAGAGAAAAGCCTGCAGTGATCCACTGGGGCACAGAGAGCTCATCGCAGGCTCTGTCCACAGAGCCCTTGCCAGCAGCCTCAAACTGCCATGTGGAGGTCAGGAGAGATCAGAGATCAAAGGCCCCAGGCCCTTCCTGCCAACTCAGAGTCCTTCAAGAATGCACATGGTACCACAGGACATGCATAATACAGAGAGACAGGTTTCAGGCATTTCACCCTGGGCCAGCCCTCTCTTCTCTTAGGCCCCAACACATTCTTCCTGAGTATTGCCTTCCCAGCTCTGCCTCTGAGAACAACTGGTCACATGGCACCATAGCAAAATGCCATGGCATAAATAAGAACAAATAACAACAAAATAATTGTTTTAGAAAACTTCATGTGAGGATGCTCTGGACTACAGCATCCCAGTACCTGTATCAGACACTCAAATGAGTTATCATGTGGCATATCTAAGCATCTAAGAAATACTCCAAAAAAAGAAGATTCATGAATAAACTTTTTCCATTTGAGCTGGTAGTTTTCAAACTTTGTTAACTATCACAGTCACTTGGGAAGCTTATAAAAACAGAAGTTTCTAGGACACCCCTTAAATCAAGTGAGTCAGAACCACTCGAGGAATTTAAGTACCTAAGGATCTGAGTTTTCACCTGGTTGGTGCTGGTTGTACAAGTTCAGATATTGCTGAATGATGTAGCTGGAGAGCCCCAGCAGTCCACATGGCTCGTGGATTACCGGTACTTTACATCCTGTTCCTCATGGCGGCAGCTGGCAGCATCTCCTGACTCAGCCTTCCTGTTCCCAGAATTCTCTTTCTTGCTTGTCCTGCCTATATTTCCTGTCTGGCTACTGGCCAATTAGCATTTTATTTATACAGAGCGATATCCACAACAGAATGAAGCACAGTTTTTTGGGGGAGAGATCCCACAGGCATGTATGCTAGTTATGGAGAAGATGTTTTTCTTTTGGCTTCTATGACTGTGGTGATAGCCAATGAAATTTCCTTTCTTTGGTCCAAAATAGCACATGTATGGAATCACTTAATTTTCCAATGATAGTTTCTTAAAGTTTTTTATTATTTTTTTTTGTGTGTGTGTGTGTGCATATGCACATGTGTGTGTGCATGCACATGCATGAATGCATGCTCAGATGTTCTCAGAAGCCATATTCTCTAGAGCGAGAGTTATAGGAAAGCTGTGAACCACCAGGTCCTCTCCAAAAGCACTATGTGTTCTTAACTGCTGAGCCATCTCTCCAGCCCCTCTAACAATGTATATGTATGTGGTATATTTATATGTTCATGTAGGTGTACCCATATGTGCCTAGAGGTGAAGTCCAAAAGTCCATACTTGGTGTCTTCCCCTAATATTCTCCACCTTGTTGTCAGGGTCTCTCACTGAACCTGGAGGTCACAGATTCAGCTAGACTGCTCAGCCAGAGAGCTCCAGGGATCCACCTGCCTCCAGTTCCCCATCTGCAGAAGGTCCAGCCTTCTGCAGGTTAGAAAGACTAAAAACAAGATGCAGAGTCAGTGAGAAAAAACACAGACTTCTTTGCTGAGAGATACAAGCTTCTTTTAATTATTCTTTCAATTATTCTTTCTATTGCTTTTCTATTCTATTATTTTTCTGTTCTGTTCTTCTATCCTGGTGTTTCCCTCCTCCTCCTCTTCCTCCTCCTCATCCTCTCCCTCCTCCCCCTCTTTCTCCTTCTCTTTCTTCTTTCCTGATACTTCCTTCTCTCTACTTCCTGATGTCTTTCCTCCCCTTCTTTCCTTCTATATCTTTCCTGGTGTTTTCCTTCTGTGTGTCTTTATTTTCTCCTTTGCAGCTTATATACCCCAGCAAAATCTTCCAAGCAATATAAAAATTACAATGTAGTCACATTCTATTTTTTAAGTGGATGATTAGAATGAATACAATAAAAGCATGTTTTCCATATCCCTTACATGATTAAACATTTTCCATATTACAGGTGAGAAACAAATTATCACCAAGAACCCACATACAGTTAAAACATTTATCTTCTAGACTTCTCACAGATCAGGAGCCTTTCAGCCATAACCCTTTACATAGGCAGTAACTTTTATAATTGCCAGAAAAACAGGTTACTAGTTTCACTTTTCGTATTTTAGAGTCTGGTTCAATTATCTTAAGTAACCATCTAATTCTTTGTTTTCTAGTTACATGAAGTCAATTGTTTAAAGCTTTGTTTTAGCTATGATATACACCAAAATTCATGAACACATTTCCCAATATCAGAAAGACCTTGAGCTAACTCCTGGGAGTGATTGTTTTCCTTAATCATTAACTTAAGTCACAGTCCATACAGCTCCTCAAGAGAAACTCAAAAGTCCTAACTGAATGACACTTCCTTCATTCTATTTTCTATCCTCTGTAACCTCTGTTTTATCAGGGTCAGAGGGCAACACTATATCCTACCTTTACCTATATTAATTTTCCCACTAAACTAAACTCTACCATAATCCCATACTATATTTGTTAAAAACCCTTAATCAGAAAAAATTTATTTAATCCTCACTATTATTGTATAAAATCATTACTTCAATTAAACAGTACAGCTTAAGAGGAAATCATCTTCATAATAATCCACAGGTAAAGATGCCCAGTAGAACAGCATTAAAGGCAGTGGGGATTGTGATGATATTTTATTTGTGCTCTAATAAATAAAGCTTGCATGGAGATTGGAGTAAAAAGCCAGCCACTATATTAAACATAGAAGTCAGGCAATGGTAGCACATGCCTTTTGTCCTATCACTCCGGAGGCAGGGATCTGTCTGGATCTCTGTGAGTTAAAGGCCACATCGGGAATAGAGCCAGGTGTGGTGGCACACGCCTTTAATCCCAGTGCTAGTTAACCACAGAGGTCTGGAGGTCTGTACAGACAGACAGGAAATGATAGAGCTGGGCCATCACAATTAGGAAGCAGAAAGCAGACAAGTGGGACTGACCTTAGCAACAAAACCTCAAGGTGAAAACCCTCAATAATTCATTCTTTTCCTGTGAGGCTCTACCTCCTAAAGGTTCCACAACCTCCCAAAACAGTGCTACCATCTAGAGACCGGGTGCTCAAACACATGAGCCTGTGGGAGACAGTTCACATTCAAATTACAACAGTGTCTTAAATGATATAAGTCACTCTGAATTCTGGCCTCAAGAGAAGCCCACAGTGTCTAACAGGCACACCTAAGCCTAGAGAAGTCAACTAGCAGTCACTATCCTCTGCACAAGTTAGCATGCTTCAGTGGGCATGAAATGAGCTTCTCTGGGACCATCTGTAGCACAAGGGGGGCGGGGATGATTGATCTTTTTGCATGATATATTTATGTAAATATTAATCAGCAGCTCTTGATAAAGAAAAACACAGCATATGCTTAAGCAAACACACACATGTGTGTGTCTTTGAAAATTTGTTTTAAATGCAAGCAGCTTTGCAGAAATTCTCATGAATGATCCCAAACATTAGCAATTATGTTCTCAGAGGAAAGATTGGCCTCTATAAATAAAATAAATGTGGGGATTTTTTTTAAATACATGTGATGGTGTAACACTAAGGTCAGATGTTGGGGGAATTCTAAGAGTTGGAGGAATAGGTATAATGGTGGCAACATAAGAAAGGCCCAGCAGATGCCAAGAAAGAGCTAAGCATATGGAGGGAAGTGTGTATCATTTCATCCTCTTTCCTTCCCAGGGGGTATGAGTGTATTGAGGCACTGTTTTCATGAGAGCTGCTTGGACAGCTCTATGCAAAGCTGAGACAGGACCAAGAATGATGGCATCAGTCATTTGTTAAGTATCTCTTTTTGCTGGAACATCTGATAGATGCTTCATATTCTCCTGTCCTACAGAGTACACCATCCTTCTTACCCACAGAGAAATGGAAGAAATCTCCAAGTTATAAAAGCAGCAGTAGAAGCACTTACCTTCCTATGCTGAAAATACCAGAGATGGAGAGATGGCTCTGCAGTTAAGAGAATGTATCGCTCCTGTGAAGAGCCCAGATTTGATTCCCAGTGCCCCACCATGGTTTACAACCAACTGTAACTCCAGCTCTAGGAGATCCAATGCCCTCTTCTGACATCAGGTTCTACACACACATGGTCCACATGCATATATGGAGGCAAAACTCACACATTTAAAATAAGTAAATCTAAAAAAATTAAGAACATATTGTTGTTAATATGCATAGCCATTATTATTATGTCAGGAAGTGATCAAGATGTATGCCATCTTCAAAAAAACATAATACTAAAGTGTATCCCATTTTTTATATTGCTGTCCCATCCCTAATGATATTACTTCATGGGAGCATCCTTCTCCTCCTGCACTTCTCAGCTATTTCATATTGAAAAGACTCATGTGATCTACAATTCAGTTACAGATCATTAAACCAAAAGTAAGTGGAAGAAAATAGGAGAATGTTTCTTCTTAATATACAAATCAACATGATACCACTGACAACTGCAACTACTTGTTTGCTCTCTATATAGTCTGTATCCTGTCACTCAGACAACTCCAAAGGGAATCTCTCCATCTATGGATGTTTAAATACATCACAAACTAAAACAAGACTTCACTGTCCCCTCCTCCAGGAGCAGACAACAGGTTTTAGGGAAATTTGTGTATTTGGGAGGGGGAGAGTGCTGTGGAATAATCCTCTTGTATACTGTAAAAATTTATCATTTGAATTGGTTTAATAAAATAGTAATTGGCTAGTAACCAGGCAGGAAGTATAGTCAGTGCAACCAAACTAAGAATGCTGGGAAGAGGAAGGGCAGAGTCAGGAGTTACCAGCCAGAAGCAGAGGAAGCAAGATGAGAATGTTGTACTGAGAAAAGGTACCAAGCCATGTGCTAAAAATAGATAAGAATTATTGGTTAAGTGTAAGAGCTAGTTAGTAATAAGCCTGAGCTACCAGCCGAGCATTTATAATTAATATAAGCCTCTGAATGATTATTTGGAAGCAGCTGTGAGACAGGGAGGGACACACAAAAGCTTCCAATTACAGGGGATTGTGGCAATTGCTTTAGCTTCTGTAAATAGAATGGGTTTTTTAAAAAGACAACTATCCATACTTATATGCAATGTATTTATTGTTTATAAGTAAATGTGAATTCATATTCAAAAATTCTTGTTTCACTTTCTAATATTTAATATTGAATATCAACAAGTATGATCCATAGGAACATGAGCTCCCTGGGGAGTCTAGGTAATTATTAAGGCTATCTTGGTTCCTACAAAGTTAACTGGGCTATGCTGAGTGTGTGTGTGTGTGTGTGTGTGTGTGTGTGTGTGTGTGTGTGTACGCATGTGTGTGTCTATGTCTGTGTGTGTCTATGTGTGTCTGTGTATGTCTGTGTATGTATGTGCGTGCACACCTTGGTGTCCTGGGGTTGCCTGGATGTACATGTATGTGAAGGCAGATGTGGAAACTAATCCTAGTATCCCAGTGCACAGTGTTTCCTGTCATTTGGCCCTCCTCTGATACTCTTGTCAGATCAGCAGCATTTGGAAGAGGAGGAAAGTGAGACATAAAGAGGCATAGGGTATTCAGTGAGCAAAGTATGAACAACAGGGTAAGAGAGTGGATGGATGCATCATCCAGAAAATGAATCTTCCTACTGGCTGGAAAAGTTAAGAAAGGGTGGCCTGGTAGAACTATAATCAGTGCCAGTAAATAACCAAACAACCACAGCTCTTCTTATTTGATCTCAAGCAACCATCCTTCCCAATCTGTGCTCACATATGTTCAGGCCTGGTCTATCTCTGGAATGTCTTGAGGGATGAAGACAAAACTGAGAATGCACCTTAGCCGTGAACTCAAGGTTTTCTTCGAGACTCCTCTTCAGAACTTTCTAATACTAGAATGACTGTTCCGTCATACTGGGTGTCCCCTTTTTCTTCTAGTGTTTTCGTTTATTCTGTTTTTTTCTAGTTTAGGGTCTTAGTCCAGTATATTTAGTCTGTTTCACTTTTTAAAAAAGTATCTTAGCTTGCATACTATGAGTGGCAAACCTCATAGCTTTGGAGGTTAAGAATCCAAGATTAAGATGCCAACAGAGCTGGGAAAGGTGAAGGTAACCTGCTTATAATCCCAATACTCAAAGAGTAGCTGCAGAAGGATTAGAAGTTCAAGGTCATCCTTAGCTACCTACAGAATTCGAGGCCAGCCTGCACTGCATGAGAGCTTGCCAAAATTTAAAAAAAAAAATGCCAATAGAGTGGGTATTTAAGAGGGCTTCCTGTTCCATAAATGACACCTTCTATGTGTCTTCCATGATGGAAGAAATAAATACACTCCCTCAAGCTGTCTTGATAGGAGTGTTAGTAACCCCATTCATCAATGAAGAGGCTGTTGAGTAGATTATCTTAAGGTGGTTCTGCCACCTGACATTACCACATTGGGCATCTCCTTCTAACATCTGCAATTTCAGGAAAGATCCAGTTAGCTTGAAACCATGGCATATGTCAAGCTCACAGTTAGTGCAGCATTTGAACTGCAATTCTACTTACTAGAACTTTCATGAAATTTTTAAAAAGACGTATTTTCTATTGTACCACATAGGAAACAATAGGGACTGGTGAGATACACTTCATGAATATCTGCAGAATACCTCAAGGGCAGGCCTTCTCAGGATGTTATGTGGCACCATGAGGGAAAAGTCAGGAAGGTTACACTTCCCAATTTGTCCTTGTTGTTGGCTGACTTGAGGATTACATCATGAGCTAGAACTGCCCCTGGTATAGCTTTCTTCTTAATTGCATATGTAACTATTAAGCCAATCACTGGGAAACCCACTTGCTCTGGAATGTCACAAGCAACCCTCCAGATTTGACCAGGAGCATTTGTCTGACCATGCCTGACAGCAACTGCAGCAGGGATGTTTTTGTTTGCTAATCTTGGCACTGAGCTGGCAGAGGAATTGAGCTGAGGTCTGTGCAGGAGAACTCGGAAAGCTCCTGAGGCTAATGTCAGTTAGCTTCAGCTTGGAAAATAATAAAAAGAAGCCTTTTCAAAATCTGCATCACTAGCTGAATAATCAGAGGTTAAATAGCTCCCATCTCTTTCCCTCTGTAAAATTTGATTAATAATAATATTTACTAAAGAAAGTCTAATCTATTTTCAATTTGAAGCACCAGAAAGAATGACTAAGCAATTGTGATTTGTTTACATTGCTGTGGGGTTTCCCAGCCCATGAATGCACACAATTGAAAAAAGATCCTCACTGTGAAACTAGAGTTCTTCTGTCTCCCCTCTATTTCCAATGGTACCAGGGAGACAAAATTTGAAACAATTGGAAAAAGTATACAGCAATCCATTAAAAGGATTGGACTGATGCTGTGAATCAAGTACCATAGGAAATGTGAACACAACTCATTCTAGACTTGTTTGACCCAAATAATAGAATTTAAGCAGGAAAGAGGGGCTGGGAAGAAGGCTCAGAGGATGAAGAGCCTGCTGCCTTAGCATGAAGACATGAGTGGGGATTCCCAGCAACCACATAAAAGCTGGGTATGGTGGTGACCTCTAACCCCAGCACAATGGGTGGTCGGGGAGTCAAGGGTAACATGTAGATCCTGGGCTTGCGAGCCAGCCAGTCCAGCTGGAACAGCAAGATCCAGGCTCAGTGAGTGATTCTGTCTCAAAAACAAGGTAAAGAACAATAGAAGACAGCACCCGACACCAGCCTCTGACCTTCACAAGCACAGGCATGGACAAGCGTGCACACACACGTATGTCACACACTAATAATAATAATAATAATAATAATAACAACAAAGAAAAAACCCTTAGTGCATAATATAAAATACTTTACTTTCGCCAGGCAGTGGTGGCGCACGCCTTTAATCCCAGCACTCAGGAGGCAGAGTCAGGCAGATCTCTGTGAGTTCGAGGCCAGCCTGGTCTCCAAAGCGAGTTCCAGGAAAGGCGCAAAGCTACACAGAGAAACCCTGTCTCGAAAAACAAAACAAACAAACAAAAAAATTTTACTTCTATCTCCCAGGTATAATGTGTTACCACCCTGACGTGGAAAAGGGAAGGGAAGAGATCTTCATCATCTCACTGAGTGTGAGTTTACAATAAGCCAGCGAGAGGGGCAGGGAAAAGAGAGCAATCATCGACTCACAGACCCTCAAGCACTGAGCATCACACGCACAATACCACACTTTCACCCCAAATCCAGCCCAGCCCATGTGAGCCACGAGAATCGCTGTCACCTAAACCAGAGAATTCAAACATGCCAGCGCTTTCTTACCTGCAGGACTCACTCGCTCTGCAGCTAGACCCCAAGGACTCCTTCTGGTGAAGGTACTCATAGATACCTACTGTAAAATCTGAAGCTTTGAACTCAGTGCCGTCTCACCTGAACCTGCACAGAAGGCACACTTCCCTGGCTGAGAGCAAAGTGATTCAACCTCCACAATTTCATTCACACAAATTTTTAATGCAATATATAAAGATGAATTTTTAAAATAATTTCTCTTCTATAAACCAACAAAGGTCAAAATATTTTGTATTTTGTTTTTGGCATTTTGCTTAAAAATAGGGTTTTTCTACATATCCCTGGCTGTCCTGGAACTCACTATGTAGACCAAACTGGCCTTGAACTCAGAGTTCCATCTGCTTCTGCCTCTGCCTCTGCCTCTGCCTCTGCCTCTGCCTCTGCCTCTGCCTCCCAAGTGCTGGGATTAAAAGCATACGCCATCACCACCCAGTCAAAGGTAAATATTTCAAAGTGGTAATGGATGCGGAAAACTTTATTGACGTATTACTTTATTCTGGCCACAGTTCTTTAAGACTCCATTATTGTAACAATACTTTCAGGTATCTATAAATAACAGCTCCAAGGCCAGAGAGATGGCTCAGTGGGTAAAGGCACTGGCTGCCAAGCCTGATAATCCGAGTTTGATCCCTAGGACCCATGTGGTAGAAGGAGAGACTATTACAAGTTGCCCTCTAACTGCCACATGTATGCTGTGTGTTATTAGCCCAAATACACACATACAATAAATAAATATAAACTTTTAAAAACATACACTTGACTTCCTTTAATTTTGAAAAGTGACTTGTGTTTGGTGCCCTGTTTGAGCACCCCTGCAGAAAAACACTTTGTAATTCTTGAGTTTAGCAATGTGTGGGTCACAGATTTTCACATGCATGTCTCAAGCACTACATAAATACTGTATTCTGAACATCACATCTAGCATCTTTAACCACATGTTGTAGAA
Organism: Peromyscus californicus insignis; assembly: GCF_007827085.1. Lineage (NCBI taxonomy): Eukaryota > Metazoa > Chordata > Mammalia > Rodentia > Cricetidae > Peromyscus > Peromyscus californicus. Next base: position 153,270,158 of record NW_026294584.1, on the reverse strand, counting down.
AAATATTAATGAAAAGTCTTATAAGTATTATATATCACAAAGACATCTGTTCTGTAGAAAAAAAATCAAGTGTGATCATAACCATTAAGGAAAATTAACACATTCATGAGAGAATTTATATTGATTTAGTTTGATTTTAGAATGTGACGTTTTTATTGGATATAATGATCCTTAAAGTGTGATGTGCACCCCTACAGTTGATTTGTTCCCTCAGCCAAGAAGCATTTGTCAAAGACTTGCCTCCTGCCAGCTACAACCTGAATGCCTTGAATGAGACATGAGGAAGCAGACTATGGACCCATTCTGAACACGCAGCAGGATAGGAGTGATAGACAGACAACTTCAAAGGAGTAAGAGCCATCATAACACATCCTATGCAAGGGACTGGGGAGAGAAACAGTAGTGGTAGCCATGGGCCTCGTGCGGGAGACAATAACAGTGCAGGGTCTTAGCAAATACTCTCACAAAGGAGTCACAGCACAAGAAAATGAAGTAGTTGATTCAGTTCCCTGGACTCTAGTAGAGCTTGAGGGATTTTGCGACTGTGTGTTTTAGCTCAGCTGCCACATAAAGTACCAACAGACGAGCGACAGTCACTCTGTGTTAGGCACGATTGTGTTAGAGGGATTCGGACTGCTTCCTGGATGTGTTAGAGGGATTCGGACTGCTTCCTGGAAGTGTTTCAAACGACCCCGTGACAGCTGTGGCTTCCACAGAGTGTGAGGAAGCATCTACACCTTAGTCAGGCTCAGACACCACAGCAGGTACTGTCTGCTGCTCTCCTGGTGGAAGAGTAAGTAATTCTAAGTTGAGTCCAGTCAACAGCTGCAGCAGATGCTGCTAACTGGCTGGTGTCCAGTCTCCCTCTGATCATCTCATGTAGAACAAGTTTGCCTAGAGTAGCAATATGCCTAATTCAAACCCTGTTTCCCTCCAAGAGGCCTGTTAAGCCAAAGCCCCAGGAGACAAAGAGCACAGTTCTGCCCAATAGCATGTGAAAGAGAGGCCACTGGGATGATATAGAATCTGCTGTCTTCCTGATTAAAAAGCCAGACACTCCTGGGTCCATAGGAACACACCTACACTTGAGGGTAGAGGTAGGAGGATCAGATGTTCAAAGCCATCCTCGGCTAACATAAATTTGAGGCTAGCTTGGGTTATATGAAACTCTGACTCAAAAAGAAAAAGAAAATCTAATAATCCAAAAGGTAGATGTAGTAATAAAACGTGACTTTGTCTAACTCTGTCCTGCTACCTAAACCTTGGACAGAATAGAGTCAAGGCCACCATGTCCTGAGCTCCAAAAATCATAATTGGTGTGTGAGAAATAAATCTATTTGGTAAGGTTCTGTCACAAGGTTTCTATTATGTAGCCTAAAAAGTAATGTGGATGACTCAGAAACCAAGGAAGTTTCATGGGAAAGAGCAAGGAAAAAAACCTAAACAGTAAACACACAGAGGAAAACATCTGTTCTACAACCAGATGGGAAAGATGCAGAAAAGACCTCTAAGCTCTTTATTATGGTCTATAACTCCAAAAGGCTCAGCCTATCTCTTTATATCAGCATGTATTGACTTTTTTGAGCTTAAATCCATGGCCCAATGGCTCCTTTCCTGTTCCAATGCTCACTATGCCCCTCTTCCTTGTTCTTCTTCACTTTCCTTAAGTCTTTGCAAGTTGAAGAGTGTGCCAGTGGGGCTGGAGAGAAGGCTAGCAGTATGGGGACTTGAGTTGGACCCCAAGAACCCTTGTAAAAAGAAAGAAATGAAGAAAGGGAGGAAGGAAGAGAGGGAGGGAGGGAGGGAACGATGGAGGGAGAGATGGGGGAAAGCTGGACACGGTGGTGCACACTTTGAATCCAGTGCATGGAGGTGGATATTCTGTGGCTCTCTAGCCAGCTGGCCTAGCATACATAGCAAGTTCCAGGCTAGTGAGAGACCAACAAGGTGGGTAGTGCCTGAGAAATGTGGAATTTGTCCTCTCACTCCCTCATATGTGCGCACACGCACGCACGCGCGCGCGCACGCACACACACACACAAACACACACACACACACACACACACACACACACACACACACACACAAAGTGAAAAAGAATATGACAAGATTGGGTGTTGTAGGAGTCCCATGCTTGAACCCTGTAACTGGGAAGGGCTAGCAAAGTATATTCAGTGTTTAGAAACACCCATGGTACCCTAATCCAGCACTTTCCTTTATTTGCTACAGGAACACATAGGAATGTAAATGTCATCAAAACATCTTCTAAGGTTTATTTTAATCTTGTGTGTGACTCTGTGTGTGTGTGTGTGTGTGTGTGTGTGTGTGTGTGTGTGCCTTCATGTATGTGAGTGCAAATTCTCAGAGGCCAGAAGAGGGTCTCAGATCCCCTATAGCTGAAATTATAGGAGGTTGTGAGCCTCCTTGTAGGTGCTGGGAACAAAACCCAGTTCCTCTGCAAGAGTATCCAGTGCTCTTAATCAGTGAGCTATCTCTCCAGGCCCCAAAATATCTTCATATGGAAGTTGGGCGTTGCGTTCCTGTAATCCTATGATACAGACAGAAGAATGAGGAGTGCAAGGCCAGTGTTGGTTGCAAGAGATTCTGTATCAAAAATAATAATAATAAAATAAAATAAAACAACCAAAAACGAGAAATCCACTTTATAAAGGAGATACTTAGAGCCACAGTCGAGAGTTTCTGTGGTGCTAAAGATTGTGCACAGGCTTCCCATACACTAGGCTGCCACTCTGCCACAGAGCAAGCACTCGCCAACTTGATTTGAATGAGAGCAAACACTGACCCAATGCCAGCATCATCGTAGCTTTAAGGTTGGGTAGTACCAGTCAAAAGCAGTCCCAGAACTATGGGACTTTGGAGTCTGCAGATTGTGAATAGCTTACTCCTTCCCTTCTTTGAGGGTCACTGTGAACAGTTCCCACAGGAGTTTCTATGGACCCAGGCGCGACTAGAGACCCACATGTGGTTCCCAGCCACTCAGTTTCCCTGCACGTAACAGGAACTCTTCTGATTACATGTGGGCTGACACTGACATGTGTGTTGTTCCAACTAAGTAATTCCAATCATTAACATGTGAAACCGACCCGAATTACTGTGCTGGCTGCCAGATGTTCTTGTAAGGAAATGTCTCCTCCTAAGCATCATGATCCTTCATTAAAGCAGATGAAGGGCATCATATTTACTTCATCACTCTTATGTGGAATGATGTTCTGGCTCTTGATTGCAGCTAGCCTCCAAATGGAAAGAATGAGATAACCACTACTATATGGTAAATTCTAGAAGTTTGATTGTATAAACAGAGAAGGCAACCTCAATGACTGAGATTCTAACAGCCAGTCAGCCTGACCTAGATAGAAAAATTCCTTGTGGCATTACCTTCTTTCAAGGCCCAGCTCTGAGTCAGCTCTGAGAAGCCAGCCTTCCCTTAGACCAACATGATCAATAACAAAGAAGGCATTTCTATATAATATTGCAAAATAGCATTTTATCCCTATTTTACCTCTGCCCAGCTGTAGCCTGCCTTGATTGATTCCATGTGCTAGAGAAAGGAAAGGCAAAAAGAAAACCACATAATGCGTTTAAACATCGTATCTTTTTATTTATACCAGAATAATTGATGCAAAGGTCAGAATACATTGAAATCTAAGGTTAGCTAGAAATACTTTTAGTCGAGATCTCTCATAACTCAACTACTGGGATGATTAAACAGGAAGCCCAGTGTTGAATAAAGATAATGGACATTTCACAGATGGTAAAAGAGGTGGGTGGGGGAGGCAAAAGAACAGTGATATGTTTAATACCCAAAGCTATGCAAATTACGATTTGTAACCATGAAAGCTCCCCAGATCAGATATTACCAGAGAAGCATCCCTCAGGTAGGTACCAGATCTTTAGTATAGTCAGTCTTGATCTGCTGAGAGTTACTTTTCTCTTTGCTGGGCCAAAATACATAACAAAGGCAGCTTAAAGAGGGAAGGATTTATTATGCCTCCCAGTCTGAGGGTCCAGTCCATTGTGGAAAGAATGGATGCTGGTGCCAGCTCACTGGATCGTCATCCAGCAGGACTCCACAGTCAGGATAGATCCTCACACCCCTCCAGGACCCCTTCACAGACACACTCAGAGGTTATTCATGAGTCTAAACCTTGCCGAGTTGACAATCAAAACTGTCACAGCTTGCATGCCCAAAAGTCACATGTACATGCAGGTAACAACCATTACTGAAAAAAGAGCATGTAACTACAAAAGACAACAAGGAGGGGAGATGGGAGGGCTTGGAGGGAGGAAAGGGAATGGAAAATGATGGAATTATATTAAATCTCAAAACAAAATAATAAATTTTAAAAAATTTTTTAAAAAGAAACACAAAACAATAGCAGAAAAGGGGAAGGGGTTTGAGTATCAAATGTAATTCATTGTTATTATTTATCCAGGACAATACTGAGAAAGCTTTGGAAGTGGAATTCAAAATCAGAAGCAAACACTGATGTAATTCATTAGTAAAAATCATCTGTCTATAGGAGTGGGAAAAACAGCAAGGTGTGTTGGTACATGCCCTTAAACCCAGCTCTCAAGGGAGAGGCAAGTAGATGTTTGGAAGTTCAAAGCTAACTGATGTACATATGGAGTTTCCAGACAGGTGGGGCTTTTTGATTTTGGTTTTGTTGTTGTTGTTGGGCCATACCTATAGTTTTAGGTGAGAATCAGAAGTTCATTTGTTAGTTAACTAACTTAGTTAACACTAAGACCTAGAATTTATGAGAAGGAACAAATAGCACATGTACATAGGTATCCTCCAGTTGATGCTAGGGCTGTGCCCCAAGAAGCTCATGGAAGCCTGGAAACATATTAGTCCAAGATGCATTTGGTACATCTAACCTGCTGAACATCATAGCTCAGCAACACAATATGCTACAGGCTATGTTGCCCTAGAGACCACAGGGCTGAATGGGGACTGCAGCTCAATGCCACTGGCCAGCTCAGAGCATCAGACTACATACCACAACCCACAAAAGAGATCAAAATGCAAACTCAAAGCTTAGATTCTACTACAGTCACATTCCTTTAGCATCATCTTGTAAAGCCAACCCGTCCTCCCCCGCCCCCAAAAAAAGTTAAGCCAAACCTCTCTCTAGAAAACTGTCTTAGTTATAAGCTTGGCACAACCTAGAATCACTTGAGTGGAAAGCTTCCAGTGAGGGGTTGCCTAGATCAGACTGACTTGTGGACATGTCTGTGTGGAGCTGCCTTCGTTGTCAACTGATGTAGTAAGACTCAGCTCACTATGAGTACCACTAAAATCTGGGTAGCTGGTTCTGGCATGTAGGAGAAATCCAGCTAAGCATGAGGTAGCAAAAGAGGCAGCAAACAGTGTTCCCCATGGTCTCTGCTTCAAGTTCCTGCTTGAATTCCTGCCCCAACTTCCCTCAACTATGGACTGTAATTTGTACACTGAAATAAACCCTCTCCTCTCATAAGTAGCCTTTGGTCAGGGTGTTTTACCATAGCAACAGCAAGGAAATCAGAGCGGAACCACTTGCAACTCATCAAGTAATCAGCAACTTCCTGAATGTTGACTTGAGGTGTGTTTAACATTGTCTAATTTTTCATGGTGACACAGATGAAAATCATCAATTCTTTACAACACAGCATGGGAATTTATTTTAGCAAATATTTACTAATTATTTCTTACATGTTAAGCAATATTCTACATATTTTATAAGTGTAAAGCAGTTATGGTGCACCATAAAAGTAATGACTTAGTCTCTGTCTATAAAAAGTGATGACTTCATGGAAAAGATCAAACATCCAGCAAGTGGATCCTATAAGACAATTTGACATGAAACAACAGTGTGTACAACTGTTGAGTATGAAATTACAAAATTGCAGAAAATTGTTGACTTTCAAATTAAGGATATGACAGAAACATTTGAATCCCATTCATTCAAGACCTGTAAGGGTGCCCAGCCTCCCCCCAAAGCAAATAAGCACTGGGTGCAGTGGTGCACAGCTGTAACCCCAGCACTTGGAAGAAGACCAAGGTCATCTATAACCACCTGGTGAGTTTGAGACAAGTGTGAGCTGCCTGAGACCGACTCCAAAAACTGTTCTAATAAATGAATGGGGTTACATTTTTTGGAAACCTTCATTCTGCTATAGGCAGTTAAATACCATAGTATGTAGCATGAATCTTAACAGTTCTTATTAATAAGATCAAACCCGAGGCCAGTTATTGGGGTGAATACTGGAAGATCAGAGAGACAGAACGAGCCACAGCTACCTCACCTTGCCGATCCTCAGCTGGTCTTATTTCCTCAGACTGGATGCCTCTGAGTCCTCATCCAGAATGGGTCTCAGCTGAACTGCTTCTCAAAAGCCTGAAGCTTAACCAGCTAAAAGCTTAACCAGCCAAATGCTTAACCAGCCAAATGCTTAACCAGCCAAATGCTTCTAGTTTCTGGTCCTCACGCCTTATAAACTTTTCTGCTTTCTACCACCACTCCCTGGGATTAAAGGCTGCTTTCTGGGATTAAAGGCGTGAGTCACCATGCCTGGCTGTTTCCAATGTGGCCTTGAACTCACAGAGATCCAGAGGGATTTCTGTCTCTGGAATGCTAAGATTAAAGGCGTGTGCTAACATTTTCTGGCCTGAGTATCTTGTGGCTTTTCTGTTCTCTGACCCCAGATAAGTTTATTAAGGTACACAATATTTTGGGGAACACAATACCACCACAATAGTATGCAAATTAGCTCTTTATTCAAAGAAGACAAGGTCTTAAGCAAAATCTCCCATATGGCTCTCATGAGGAAGTGTTATGGAAATGTCCAAGACCAAGAGTATAATTCTAGAAGGAAGATCAATTCAATGATTTATGACCAATTTCTGATACCTACTGCATGGAAATCAGTTCACAAGATGCTGGAGGCAAGGCTGATTTCTTCCAGATTCAGCCACCAGTCCGAAACTCATGGGCATGATAAGACTCTGAGATAGAAACTGAAATGGTTTTGAGTCTTCTTTACATTTTCTGCTCCTATGTTTTGCTTTTGACCCCCACAGCAGGCCTGCAGGAGTAGTAGGGAATCATGTGAGCACTATGGCAATGCACACGCGAACTTCGGACAATGAGAAATGTGGGAAAAGGACTCAAGCAGAGGAGAATTCACCCTCTTCCATCAGAAGCACTGTGCCTGCTGACCTCTCAGAAGTCAAGAGCCACATGGGGTGGATGCATGGAGGTAGAGACGGAAGTAGTGGCTGGAATATCGGCTGTACCCCAACAAACAAAGTGAATCACTAAGAATAACAACTACCAGAGTTCTGGCTCTACTACTGAAGAGTGGACTTACACACAGAAAGAAGGATGCCTAGAAATGACTGGCACGATATCTGACAACCAGAGAAAGAATGTCTAATTACCTGCCTGAATATAGAGAGAGGAAGAAGAGGTAGAGGGTGATAAGGAGGAGGAGGGTAAAGGAAGGAGACATTGCTTGTTTCATTTGAGCTGCCTGAGGAGCAATGGCTTCTCACTAACAACAAATTCAGAACTGAGATCTTACAACCAGGACTTATTGCTGATTTTATGGTGACAGGCAGGGAAAGTACTAGGAAGGTGGGACCAGAATATTAGAAAATACTCAAAGAACAGTGAGAATATGTCAAAAGGACACAGAAGTCACCTTGAATGGGGCTCTATTGGTCCTTATGTAGGACATGTTGGAATGTCAAATTGGCAATGATGTTAACGACTTAAAAGCAATGGGTAAAGATGGGACTCCACAAACAATGTTGATTAGATTATAAATATGTAAATGAGAAGGCACCGTGCATGTGCCTGTATTGTGTGAGCTCACGTGTGCAGGTGTGTGTGTGTGTGTGTGTGTGTGTGTGTGTGTGTGTGTGTGTGCCTGAGTACCTATACAAAGGCCAGAGGAGGCCACAGGACTTGGTGTCCTGCTCTATCATTCTCCAACTTCTTCCCTTGAGGCTAAGTCTCTCACTGAATCTGAGCTAAGAGAGCACCACCAAGGCCCAATGTTTCCCTCCATCTCCATCCCCCACAGTGCTGGAGTTACAGGTGTACCTGCAGCCACTCCAAGCTTTTTGTCCTCATCTAAAACAAGCATTCTTAACCACTGAGCCATCTCCTCAGCTCAGAAAGAACTTCTGATGCAAGAACGCCAGTGGATAAATAGAGCAGGTAAAAGAAAATCAACATTGCAAAATTATAATGATGGTTAATGTAGATGAGAATTATCTGTTGAAGGCAGAAAGGCTGCAGGTTAGGGTTTAATTAAAAAAGGGGGGGATATGGGATGATTTTGGAATATCTACTCCATAAAGCAATGTGATCAGTAGCACACAAGAGAAGAATTGCTTCGTGGTAGAAAATCATAACAGGCACCAACATGACCAGATGACAGGTTAGAAAGGCCTAGAGGTACCCTGGGGATTTGCTGTCCTGAGGGGAACATTGCATCATTTCTGTGGACTCCTGCCCAGAAATCCTGATCTGAATCAGTCACAAGAAAACACTGGACAGACCCAGGCCATGTGTCATCCTATAAACAGAGCATACAGCCTGTTATTTAAAACTATGACAGTGAGGTGAGGGAAGAGAGAGGCCTGTGTTCCAAGCTGCAGGCCACTGAACAGATGCAGCTAAATAGAACACACATTCCTGGGGAGATTCTGGGCCCTGAAAAGAAGACACTTTGTTAGAAGGGCTGGAAAAATGTGAATGGGCTCTGTGGGTGAGATACAGTAATGTGTCAGTAACTCTTTGGTGTGTGTGTGCATTTGCACGTGTGTGTGTGTGTGTGTGTGTGTGTGTGTGTGTGTGTGTGTGTGTGTGTGGTGTAAGCTCACATGTTTGTGCCATATGCACACTCATGGAGGCTAGAGGATGACAACCAGTGTCCTGCTCTGCACTCCCCTGCTCTGCACGTATCCTGGTGAAACAGGAAACTGTTTCTCATTGAACCCAGAGCTGAGCTCGTGGCTAGCAAAGTCCAGTGATCTTCCCTCTGCTTCCACTGCCCGGGGGTTGCAAGCATGCGTGCAGCCACTCTTGGCTTTTTCCGTGAGTGCCGGGGGTTGTACTCAGGTCTCCGTGCTTGTGGGGCAAGCACTCCTACACACTGAGCTGTCACCTCCCCAGCCCGCTTCTGATTGTGAGAGTTTCCTTATTCAGGGACAATATTCTGAACTCCCGGGGAGGGGTTATGGGATCTGTGCCTAAGGCATGCTTTCAGGATCTGGAGAAAAACTGGGAGGTAACATATATTTAGAAAAGCTGGGCAGCAGTAGCGCACGTCTTTAATCCCAGCACTCGGGAGGCAGAGGCAGGTAGATCTCTGTGAGTTCGAGGCCAGCCTGGTCTACAGAGTGAGATGCAGGAGAGGAAAAAAACTACATGGAGAAACCTTGTCTCAAAAAAGAAAGGAAGGAAGGAAGGAAGGGAGGGAGGGAGGGAGGGAGGGAGGGAGGGAGGGAGGGAGGGAGGAAGGAAGGAAGGAAGGAAGGAAGGAAGGAAGGAAGAAAAGGCAATGCCTGAACAGTTTGGTAAATTTATCGGGATGAGCTTGCAATGTGCTTTTTTTCAGCTTTTCTATCAGGTTGAAAATGTTCCCAAGAAAATTAGAACTGTTCTTAAAAAGTGAATGTGATAAAGAATCTTATAGAAGAGACAGCAGGAAGGAATCTCTGGCCACAAACCCAACAACCGTCACTTTCTTGTCTCTTGACTGAATTTTTCCTCAAGCTCTGGAGTTTGCACAGAAATCACAGGATCATAAGTCTATCAAGGGGCTTCTCCCACATCAGCTTTCAGGGAGTTGCTCATAAATTTTCAACCCTAATAATTTTCAAGGTATTGGAGAGTGTGAAAAATTAACCCCCAATTTCACTGCATGGGCAGGGTGTATAGATATACTTCAGCCAGCTCACTTACCTCCTCTGTACATGCAAATGTCTGAGGAAGCTTCCCTCTGCTCCTAACACAGGGCTCCTTCAGGCTTTCTATCCTCTCCACCCCAGCACATTCAGGCCATGACTCCCTCCACATAATTATGTACAACCCAGAATATAAAATAAATGGGGAATTTGTTAATAGACTAAAATCAACTTTCTATCCTTTGGGGAGAAATATTGAATTGAAAGGTCAACTGAAATATAAAATATTTAAAGGCTAACTTTGCTATGCCCTTGAGGCTTTTATGTGAAAGCAGAAGGCAGAGGAAGTGGGGTGGGGCGAAGGTGAGGGTGGAGGGATTACTGCCTGGCTTTTGAAAGCCTGTTTAGACACACATGCCATAACCTCCCCCAAGCGTAATTCTACAAGAACAGAACAGAGACTCACAGTACATAACTCCAGAGAAAACTGTCCTGAAGAAGCCGGAGGCTTCACCTCTCAGCTTCTGAAGATGAGGAAGAAATCTAGACTGAGGAAATACGCAAGAGTCAGACAAGCTAATCCACAGAGAAAGCCAACCTCCAGCTGTGTCTGTGTCAGATAGAACATGTATCCTGTTCCATCTGGTCTTGAGCAGTTGAGAACCCATCGAACCCCAAGACAAGGCTGCCTGGTACATTGTCCACAGTTCTCTTCCCTGGCCAAACACTGAACCCACCAGGGATGACATGTGTGTGTGCATACACACAAAGACACAAAAAAATGAGGATAAAAAATGAGCTACAGTCTCACGGGAAAGGTGAGTCTTAAGGAGGTTACTGTGTGGCAGAACATTTGTCTGGCATGTGCAAGACCCTGGGTTTAGTCCTCACCAAAAAAAAAAAAAAAGCAAAAAGAAAAAGTTCTTTTATGAGAAAAGTGAATAGGGAAACATATTCAAATAAAAGTTTGCAAAATTTAAAGGAATAAAAAATAGAAATTCGGCCGGGCGGTGGTGGCGCACGCCTTTAATCCCAGCACTCGGGAGGCAGAGGCAGGCAGATTTCTGTGAGTTCGAGGCCAGCCTGGTCTCCAAAGCGAGTACCAAGAAAGGCGCAAAGCTACACAGAGAAACCCTGTCTCGAAAAACCAAAAAAAAAAAAAAAAAATAGAAATTCTTTCATTCCAAAAATAAAAATTGAAATGACAATGAGATTTTAAAGCCATAACTTTAAATTTTAAATTCCATAAAATTTATTGAACATCTTCTTAGCAAATATCCCCAGGGTTATTACTGGGAATTTTTTAAAAATTATTTACAAAGATAAATAATTTTAGTGTTAAAAATACAAGGATCAGTTGCTTGCATGCCTAACAATAAGTTCACTTTTAGATATTTGAATTGATACATGACACTGAATGTATGTGTAAGGTACCCTGTGACATTTTGATAATGTATACCTTGACCAGAACTCAAACCAGGGAAAGCTTTACCTGTCTTCTTGGGTACTGATCATTTGTTTATGAGATAAAGATGCAAAAACCTTTTCTTCTATCTTTTTTGAAATCTATAGTATATCACTATTGTATTTTCAAGGTTCATTTTTATATTTCCTTTCTTACAGTGAAAAAAGCCACTATCTTGGAATGAAACAAGAGTTATTTGTGGTGGGTCTGAGAGTACAGTGGACAAGTTTGTCACAACAGCTAATTTTGATGTATGGGGTATGATGTACAAGTTGGGACATTTATCTTGAGTTTGTTTTGTTTGGTATTTTTTTAATGAAGAAGATTCTTGCAATTTTTTTTCTGGTCTGCCTAAAGAAAAATTCATTTGCTGGGCAGTAGTGGTGCATGCCTTTAATCCCAGCACTTGGGAGGCAGAGGCAGGCAGATCTCTGTGAGTTCAAGGCCAGCCTGGACTACAGAGTGAGATCCAGGACAGGCACCAAAACTACACAGAGAAACCCTGTCTCGAAAAACAATAAAACAAACAAACAAAAAATTCATTTGAGTGATTTGCTGACTGATTCTCACACTTCTTTTAAATTAGAGTTGCAGAACGAGTCCACATCACACCCAAATCCTGGAAGCCCTGATGGAATTGCAGGGACTGACCCCAAATGCAGCTTTAGATGATGGTCGAGCAGCACTGGGAACTCAACTGTCAGTGTAAGTGTGGATAATGGCAGAACTCAGTGACTGCACAGGTAAGCATCCAGCACATGGAGATGGTAAAACCTTACATGAACATGTCTTAGCTCCACTTCCAGGTCTTTCTAAGACTTTCACAAATCCATACTCACTATGAGCTCAAAGTTTGAGAAGCAATTACATGAGTGAACTTTGAAAATTCACTGCATTGTACAAATCACCAAAAAAAAGTAACCCATTATTTACTCAGTGTTTATATGACCTCTGTCCCTTCTCTACCCATTCTTTCACTAGGGGCAGACTTGCAGGTGAAGCTGGAGTCTCTGGCTTTTAAAAGAGAAAGAATGAGAGTAAGGAAAGTGGAACCAGAGAGAAAAGAGAATACACAAGTATCAGGGTCAAGACTAGAGGCAAAGGTGGCCTGGAGAGGCTGGTGGCAATGGAGACAACCGCCCCGTTTCTAGCCTTATAAATCCAATTATTTTAAAATTTTCTATTTTATATATTTTTGGTGTGTGTGTGTGTGTGTGTGTGTGTGTGTGTGTGTGTGTGTGTGTGTATAATGTTCGTGTAGTTTTGGATGTGTGGAGTGTCATGGTACACATGTGGAGGTCAAAGGTCACCTGGCAGAACTGTGGGTTCCAGGGATTGAAATCTGTTCATCAGGTTTGTGCAAGAAATGTTTTTGTCCATAGAAGGAACCATCTTGATTCATCATGATTCTATTTTTATACTCGTGAGTAGCCATATTTTATCCATCTTTCTCTCACAGCTCTTTATATAAAATGACAGTGGGCTGGGAATATAGTCTGGTAGTAGAGGCTTTGCCGAGCATACTCATGGCAGACAAACATGGGACCCTAGGTTCAGTCCTCGGTACCACAAACACACACACACATGGGAAGCATTTCCTAAGATAACTTCCTGTTGTTTTCATTTGCTTCCAAGAAAAATTTCTTAGCTTTTCCTGAAGATGCCATCTTCATAAGAAGAAGAACCGGATGTGATGGTGTACATCTGTAATCCCAGCACTCAGGAGGCTGAGGCAGGAGGGGTCCACAAGTTCCAGGCCATCCTGGTCTAGAGAGTGAGGAGGAAAAGAAGGAACAGAAGAACAAAAAGGAAGAGGAAAAAGGAGAGAAGGAAGAGGAGGAAGGGAAACAGAAGACAGTAAGTGTGGTGGCTAGAGTGCTGAGAGGGAAGCCCCTACTACACCAGAGTGCACACCAGCACCCAGATCCCTGACCAAAGTCACCCTATCACAGTCCAAACCTCCAGCAGAAACTCCCTGCTTCACCAGAGGCCACACCGGCACCAAGGCCACAAGGCAAGCCCCTCCACTTCATGGACTACCAACACTCCCCCAGAACCTACTTAGCCTAACTCCAACAGCCCCTCATCTCACTGTCAGCCTATCCTAGACCACACCTCTGGCAGAAGCCTCTTGCTCCAACAGAAGTCTCCTGCTCCACCAGAGATCACACTAGTACCCAGAACCCCAGAGGACAACTGGCTAGATCAGCGGCCACACAGGCGCCAAGATCTCCAACACCTTGCTCTACCAACAGTCATACTAGCACCCAGAACCCCAGAGGAACCTGGCTAGACCAGACGCCCTGCAGACTGCTATAACTCACAACTGGGGCAGAAACCCCCTGCTCTACCTACCAGAGGCCATCTCAGTCATCGGAAGTTCATCCCCAAACTCAGGCAGAGATCTTCTACTCAACTGCAGGCCACTCTGGTCAGAAGACCAGAGAGGAAACAGAAATCAAAGAACAAAACACCCATCCAAAAAAGACAAACTCAGAAATTGACACCTAGATCTATAATCACCCCAAACCCAGATGCCAGTGTAAGAACACAATCAACAACAGCCAGGGTACTATGTTGCCACCAGAGCTCAGCCATCCTACTACAGCAAGCCCTGAGTACTCCAACACAGTTGAAACACAAGAAAATAACTTTAAAGCCAACTTTGTAACAATGATAGAGGTTTTTAAAGAGGAGATGAATAAATACAGAAATTAAGGAAAAGACAAACAAAAACTTGGAGGAAATTAATAAATCCCTTAAAGAAAGCCAAGAAAAAACAAACAGGTGAAGGAAATGAATAAAACTGTTTAAGACCTGAAAATAGAAATAGAAGAAATAAAGAAAACACAAACTGAGGGAATTCTGGGAATGGAAAATCTAGGTAAGAGAACAGATACAGATGCTAGTACAACAGAGTACAAGAGATGGAAGAGAGAATCTCAGGTGTTGAAGATACAATGGAAGAAATAGATACATTCTTCAAAGCAAACATTCAATCTCAAAAAGCCCTGACATAAACATCCAGGAAATCTAGGACACCATGAAAAGACAAAACCTAAGAAAAATAGGAATAAAGGAAGGAGAAGAAACCCAGCTCAAAAACTCACAAATATTTTAACAAAATGACAGAAGAAAATTTTCTTAACCTAAAGAAGGACACGTCTATAAAGGTACAAGAATCTTACAGAACACCAAATAGATTGGACCAAAAGAGAAAGCCCCTTGCCACAATTCAGAGGCTTTCAGTCTGAGGATTCATGGAAACAGGATCGACTGAGGAGTTGGTAAGGTGAGGTTGGCTGTGGCTTGTTCACCCCAATATCTGGCTCTGGGTTTTCTACTAATAAGACCTTTTAAGATTCGTGTTACAAAAAGAACAATACAAAGAGTCAATGAAATGATGAGTAAGTTCTTTGAGAAAATCAACAAGATAGACAAACCTTTATCCAAACTAACTAAAAGTCAGAGAGAGAATATCCAAATTAACAAAATCAGAAATGAAAGAGGGGAACATAACAACAGACACCGAGGAAATCAAAGACTCATTAGGTCATATTTCAAAAACCTGTACTCCACAAAATTGGAAAATCTAAAAGAAATGGATAATTTTCTTGATAGATACTACTTACCTAAGTTAAATCAAGACCAGATAAACAATTTAAATAGACCTATAACCCCTAAAGAAATAGAGGCAGTCATTAAAAGCCTAACAACAAAAACAACAACAACAACAAAAAACACTCAAGGGAAGATGGTTTTAACACAGAATTCTACCAGACTTTCCAAGAAGAGCTAATACCAATACTCCTCAAATTATTCCACAAAATGGAAACAGAAGGAATGTGGGACAAAGTGCTAAATGGTCTTATTAATTAAAAAAAAAAAACCACAGAGCCAGATATTGGGGTGAAAAGCTGAGAGATCAGAAAAGCACAACAAAGCCAGCCAACTTCTTATCACTTGGAGATCCTCTGCCAAAAAGAGCTACTGCCACGGACTGGCCCATCGGGGGTACCACGACCGTAGGAGAACCAGGGCTTTGGTAGTCAGGAAGGCAAGGATTTGGCAAATGACAGACAGACAACACACTCAGAAGTGGTTTGAATCTGCTGCAATTTTACTTCTGCAAATCAGTAGTTTATATACAGAAAAGGAAACTATCAAGTCATACAAGGAACAACAAGAGCTTGGCAATAATTTAATTACATCATCTTTAAAAAACAGCAAGAATACAGTTATTAATTGGTGCTAGACATATCCCTTTACCCACAAGAACTTTATGACCCAAAGAGCAGTCTGTGTTTTTTAAACTTAGTACAGTCCCTAGACTTGTATAGACTTCTTGCGGTTGCAGCTGTGTCTTTCATCTTATCTCAGTAGTTTTTTAGTTTATTATACATTTTTACTTTTTTGGTTCTCATGGCACACTTAGCCAATTTGGATGCTATAGACCCTCTCTAAGTCTTTTTTATTTTTAGTTTTTACCATATATCTCTTTTAATATAAAACCTTTTTACCTGTTGGAATATGGACTCTTGTACTTTTACACCTGTAAGGGGAAGGAGTTCTGCTGTAGTCCTTAAGTTTCCCATGCTGAACTTCCTCAACGGAGAGGCCCACCATCTGCCTTCTATGAGATAATGTTTTTTACCATAAATCACTTTAGTTGGGATTCCTAAAGGATTCCCAGTGGGTGAGTGTTCTTTCCCAAGAAGTGTCTGAACCTAGCGGCTTGGGGTCTTTAAGAAATAGCTCATTTTGCTATATTTGATTAAGATCCATGTCCAGCTTCCCCTTTCCTCCACAGTTCACAACCCAGGCATTCATCAATTTTGGCTGTGCTTCATAGATTAATTAGAACATTATCAGAAAAGCAGTTATACAGAACCCATAGCCCAGGGAGCTCATGATCTGTGAAGCACATCGTCTTTGAGAAGGAAGCATAACACGGGCACTCTGCCAGGGAGCTTAGTCCTGTGGGACACGTATCTCCTGTCCACTATTATTGGCATAATTGTTCATGTCACATGGATGACACTGGAGTTGATGTGGCAAGCTACTTCCTGTATACCCATGTCTATATGCTTTTCTGTTCTTCATTTCACTTCCTCTCTCTGTCCTGTTATATTACTTCCTCCTCCTGCCCAGCTCTGTCACTTCCTGTCTATTTGTACAGACCTCCAGACCTTTATGGTTAACTAGTATTGGAATTCAAGGCATGTGCCTCCACTCCTGGTTCTGTTCCCAGTGTGGCCTTGAATTCACAGAGATCTGAATGGATCCCTGCCTCCTGAGTGATAGGAATAAAGGTTTATGCTACCATTGCCTGACTTCTATGTTTAATATAGCGGCTGGCTTTTTCCTCTGATCCTCAGATAAACTTCATTGGGAGATATAAATAAAATATCACCACAAAGTAACATTGCCAAATTCTTTCCATGAGGCCACAGTCACCCTGTTACTGAAACCACACAAAGACCCAACAAAGAAAGAGAATTACAGACCAATTTCCCTCATGAATATTGATGCAAAAATACTCAATAAAATACTTGCAAACCAAATCCAAAAACACATCAAAAAGATCATCCACCATGATCAAGTAGGCTTTATCCCAGAGATGCAAGAATGGTTCAACATATAAAAATCTGTCAATGTAATCCACCATATAAACAAACTTAAATTAAAAACACAAACAAATAAATGAACATGATCAGATGCTGAAAAGGCCTTTGACAAAATCCAACACCCCTTTATGATAAAAGTCTTGGAGAGACCAGGAATACAAGGGACATACCTAAGCATAATAAAGGTTATAGCCAACATAAAATTAAATGGAGAGAAACTCAATGCAATTCCACTAAAATGAGGAACAAGACAGGGTAGTACACTATCCCCATATCTATTCAATATAGTACTTGAAGTAATAGGAAATATGGAGCCTGAACAAGCCATCTTCTGTAAGTAGGCAAGGCTTCCAGTGGAGGGATTGGGACACCAACTAAGTCACAAAACCTTTGACCTAAAATTTGTCCTGTCCACAAGATATGTTGTGGTAAAGGTGGCACAGAACTTGTTGGAGAGGCCAACCAATGACTGGTCCAATTTGAGACCCATGCCAAGGGAGAGAGCCCATTCCTGATACTGTCTGGAGGGCCAGGAACCAGAGTCTTGACAGCCAAGAGACTTAGGATAGAACCAAATATGACTTATAAAAAAAAAAAAAAGTCGCCGGGCGGTGGTGGTGCACGCCTTTAATCCCAGCACTCGGAAGGCAGAGGCAGGCAGATCTTTGTGAGTTCGAGGCCAGCCTGGTCTACAGAGTGAGTTCCAGGAAAGGCGCAAAGCTGCACAGAGAAACCCTGTCTCAAAAAACTAAAAAAAAAAAAAAAAAAAAAAAGTCAATGAAATGACTCCTAGTGATATTCTGCTATACTTGTAGACTGGTGCCTAGCATAATCATCACCAGAGAGACTTCATCCAGAAATTGATGGGAGCAAATACAGATCCCCATAGCCAAACATTAGGTGAGCTTGAGGAATCCTGCAGAAAAGGATGAAGAAGGATTGTAGGAGCCAATGGGGTCAAGGACACCATAAAAAAAAAGGCCCACAGAATCAACTAACCAGGGCTCATAGGGGCTTACAGAGACTGAACCAACAATCAGGGAGCCTGCATGGGCCTAACCTAGGTCCTCTACATGCATGTGTAGATTGGTGTTCTTCTGGACTACTAACAGTGGGAGCAGGGGCTGTCTCTGACTCTTTTGCCTGATTTTGGAACCCTTTTCCTCCTACTGAGCTGCCTTGTCCAGCTTTAATAGGAGGGCATATGCCTAGTCTTATTATTACTTGATATGCCATGTTTGGTTGATATCCTTGGGAAGGCTGCCCTTTTCTGAAGGCAAAGGAGGAGGAGACTGGGGAAAGTCATTAGGAGAGGAGGAGGAAGGGGAAACTGTGGTGGAGATGCAATGTGATATATGAGAAAAGACTAAGTAATAAAGAAAAAAAAGGTAACCCAGAACCCAAAAGACACAAAAAAAAATAGTGATAGGATTGGTGACCTGCCTGCATGATACACAGGTACAACAGCGGCACAAACATTGTGGGAGTAACCAACCACTATCTGATTAGGTTTAAGGCCCACTCCGTGAGATGGAACCCAGCCCCAACAGTGCTCAGATGGCCACGAATCCAAGACTACATAGGCCATAGACCTAGGGGAAAACCAAATGCTATTGTTCAGCTAAGGGAACACAGCCATAAAGAGACTCTTACAGACCATTCTGCCATACTCATAGATCAGTACCTTGCTCAGCTGTCATCAGAGAAGCTTCCTCCTATAGTAGATAGGAACTAACACAGAGACCCACAGTCAGACATTATACAGAGAGCTAGAGACCTTAAACACTCAGCCCTAAATGGGACATCCCCATCAAACGCCTCCCCTTGGGACTCAGAAAACTATTCAAAAAAGGAGGCAGAAAGATTGTAAGAGCAAGAGAGATGGAGGGCACCAAGGAAACAAAGCCTTCTAAGCATGGCAGGACTAACACACATACGAATTCACGAAGACATGGCAGCCGGCACAGGACCTGCACAGGTCCAAGCTAGATGGGAATGCAGCATTGAGAGGAGAACTGGACACGAGTTCCCACTCCTGACCAAGAAGTTAATTTCCAATTGACAACCACTTGCAAAATAAAAACTAGTTTTCACCAAGAGTGTCTCACTGGGACTACAGACCACATTGAAGGGCAGTCCCCATGCCCAGCAGTAGATAACCAACACAAAATAAGTTCAAGAATAGTTTAGGAGGTTTATTATGTCATATTGCTTTGTTTGAACATTTTTTACCTTATTGGTCTTTTGCTTGTATATTATGGTTTCCAATTTTATGTTGTTATGAGCTGTATGTGTGTATGTATGTGTCTGTGTGTATGTCAATGTGTCTGTGTTTCTCCTGCTTTTTCTTTGAGTTTTTTTATTCTGTTGTTATTATTGTTTGCCTGTTTGTCTTCTAAAGAGACAGTGAAATATAGCATTGAGTTGGATAGTTGGAGAGGATCTTGGAGGAGTTGGGGAAGGGCAAACTATGATTAGAAAATATTGTATGAAAAATTTCTTTTCTTTTTTTAAAGAAATTTTTTATTCATTTTACATACCAATCACAGATCCCCCTCTTCCCTACTCCCGCCCCTCCAGCCTTCTTCCCCAACCCACCCACCCCCATTCTCTCCTACAAGAAGGTAAGCCCTCCCATGGGGAGTCAGCAGAGCCTGGTACATTCAGTAGAGGCAGGTCTAAGCCCCTCCCCCTGCCTCAAGGCTGTGTGAGGTGTTCCACCATAGGTAGTGGGCTCCAAAAAGCCAGCTCATGCACAAGGGATGTATCCTGATGGAGTACTACTCAGCAGTAAAAAACAATGACATCATGAAATTTGCAGGCAAATGGATGGAACCAGAAAATATCATCCTGAGTGAGGTAACCCAGACTCAGAAGGACAAACATGATGTGTAGTCACTCATAAGTGGATACTAGAAAAGCTTATTTTCAATTTAATAAGAGAGTGAGACTAGCCAGCAAGATGACTCTGTGAGTAAGGGTGCTTGCTGCCAAACATGGCAATCTGACCTTGATTCCCAGGACTCACAGGGTGAAAGGAGAGAACTGATTTACAAACCACACACACACACACACACACACACACACACACACACACACACACACACACGATAGAAAGATTTTTTTAAAGATAACAAAATAAATAAAAGACTGATGATAAAGGGATAGACCATTTGTGGTCCTTGAATGGAAGACAGTCTAGTTTTTACAGTGAAATTATTGCCACTGTAGCTCATAAATAAACGTCTACATTACATTCACACGCTTTGTTGCTTTGTCATGAGAAACAGAAATCATTCTATACAAACAGGCAAATGATTCCATTCCATGTCAATAACATGCTTGGAATAACTTTCAATGCTAAATTGGGACAGTGGCTTCGCAAACAAATTTAATGCTTCCTAACTACCATTCCCTTGTAATGTCAAGGAAAGTGCTGATGCTGGTATGCCCAAGTGACTTCTAAAACCACTATACTGTTTTCCTTCCCTTCTAACAAATTACTTAAGGAAAAATGGCATAGCTACACATGCATAACCTGTGGAATCAATGACTCATCTATGACAGGAATTACAAGCACAATTAATGAGTCCAAGATGACACAGACTCAAACTCTGCATTTCCAAATAAAGCTATTTGCTCATTTGTTTATTTATCATTTTATGGAGAACTTTGTCTCGTGGTGAGAATATTTTATTTATTAAAATGAATAGAATAGGTTTTTTACTTACACCACATCTTTAGACATCCTCTGGTCATTCAGGAACTCTTTGGTGCTCACACTTGGGTAGGTACTGTCTGCTCTGACTGTGGTCTCTCTAGAGCAGTGGCTTTTACCCTTCCTAATGTTGTGACCCTTTAATACAGTTCCTCATGTTGTAGTGACCCCCAACCATAAATTATTTCATTACTACTTCATAATTGTAATTTTGCTACTGTTAAGAATCATAAGTGTAAATGTATGATATGTAGGCTATCTCACATGCAACCCCCAAGGGGTTGCAACTCACAGGTTGAGAACTGCTGTTCTAGATAGTCACCAGCTTTCAAGGTGAATGTGTAGCTAGCTCTGTCAGTGAGAGAAGAATGTAGGCCATCACCATAATTAGCTAGCTTTTAATAAAGAGAAGACACTTATTATTCTATGATGAAATAAAATAATTTTATTTGGCTTTATTGAGTAGCAGAGAGAAGCTGAGATTGATATGGGCTAAAGGCCAATCAATAGTATCCTAGCACTCAGAGCATGCCTCAAATCCATTTTATTAATCACCTCTGGGACTAAATCTCTAATTCCCAAATTAGGTCTCCAAATCCCTTCCATTTTCCAGCCCTTCCTAGTAGGTCTAGGCAGCTCATCTTCCCCCTCCATTTTGCCTTTTCTCGTGATCATTTTTGTGATGAATATTTGAACATCAGTGTGCTGCTTACATAACCTTAAGTGCCCAGCTTCTCACAGGGAGTTGAGTCAGTCAGGCAGAATAAAGAGGAAAGAGTGTGACCACATTGATTGACTCACAAGATTTTCATAAATTAAATTCCATTCATCATCCCAGTTGTCTCTGTCAAAGCTCTCTGTCCTTTTTCTAAAGGGCAGTGGGGTTGTATGGTGCATGGATACTAGGAAAATAAGAAAAAGGATAATAGATGTGGTCTACAGGGCATTCAGAAAATCACTCCCCTGCAGCATCATGAAGTAGTTCCACAATAATAGAAAACAATTTTTACAGAAGGATACATGGCACATGCCAGGAACATAGACAGCTTTGCTAAACAATGGCTCCTGAAATGGATACCCTTACTCTATACCATGTCTCATCAGATACAATTATATGATAATATTACGATTGTCATGCGTTTCTTTCCTAGCCCCTCATCCATCTTATTTACTTATTTACTTACTTCTAGCAATCTGTTTTGCACAGTATGTGTTTTCCCACAGCTCCTTAACCCTGGGTCAATAAAAACCATACAGTTCATCATGATATCAGTCACCAGGTAGGCAACCCAGAGTCAGGTGACTGGGTGTTGGCAAGAACATCAGAGTCTCCATGCTGTTTGCCAACCAGGAGATACTTCTGGTCGATTGATTTCTTGGGGTTAGCACAGCTTTATTTGTGTATGCTCAAACTGCGTCACTAAAAGCTGTGGGCTCCAGATCCATAAAAGATTAGCATTCTTGACAAAAAGCCAATGGGTAACAGTGACAAACCTCAGCTGCATGACTTGGAAGGACAATATCCTGTTGTTCAGTCAACATTATTTTTGTGTCTCATTTATTGAATTTGTGTTATAAACAGGAAGATTCAAACTCTAGATTAAATACCTAATGACTGCTTCCCAACTTTTAAAGTTTCTTTCTCCCTAATTAAGCTTCATTAAATTATAATCTTGGGTTATAAAAATTTTGTAGTTAGCTTTCTTGTTTTTACCACTTGGAAAACAAGAGCTTCATGAAAAAGAAAATCTTCTTCCTAAACTAATATTTTATTATGAAACTAAAATATTTTGAATAATTTGAGAAATGTTGAAATTCTAATACATAGTAACTATAATTCATTCCCAAAGCTAAGAAGTGTTATCTCTTTACAAAAGAAAATAGCATGAACAGAAAACATATAACATTTAGGCACCATCTCTGAACAGAAAAAAATGTATTTAAAAATAAGTAAACAATTTTTTAAAAATAGTGACATCTATGTCCTGCTGTGATAATAATGAACTAAACTTCTAAAATTGTAAGCCACCTCAATTAAATGTTTTCCTTTATAAGAGTTTCCATGTCATGGTGTCTCTTCACAGCAATAGAAACCCTAAGACACCTACTATGTGTCTAGAAAAATTAATGGATTTCTCAAACAACAAAGTAATAACTATGAAAATGTGGGTGATAGGAGAAAGAAAATGAAGATGGGGGGATTAATGTGGGAAATGTATCATGGAACTGACAGTTTTCCAAAAGAGAAAACAGTGGGGAACTCATCATTTAAAAATAATAATATTACATTTTAATAATAATATGGGGTAGCATGGTGGTTCAGTTGGTTAAGGCACTTGCAGCCAAGCTTGATAACCTGAGTTCAATCCCCATAATCTATATAGCAGAAAGAAAAATTGACTCCTGCAAGTTGTCCTCTGACTGCCACATGCAGATCATGGACTCTGAACATACAGATAAAAATTATAAATAAATGTAATAAAACATTTTAAAATAATAATAACATTAAAAGAAACCTTTCAACAACTGAAATATATGGATCTCCAGAACCAAAAAAAAAGTGCAATACATGATAAAAGATCTACAGTAAGGTATAATGATTGACCCTTCAATTCATAGAGAAATGCATAGATTGTGAACTTTTGCTTTGCTTTGTGTAGTTTATTTCTATTGCTATTGTTTGTTCATGATGTCTCCTGGGTATTTTAGGGGGTTATTTAAAAAAATATGCTTCTCTACAATGACATTTTGAAAACCTTTTTATTGTTAAGGATCTGAAGCATAAACCTTATATTGAACCACACACTCCTATATGGATGCATGACCATTATATGTGTTTTTCTTTTCTTTTTGGCAAAAGAATTTATTTCATTTTAAATTTCCAGATCATTACCCATGACTGAGGGAAATCAAGGCAAGAACCTGAAGGCAGGAACACAGTGTTAACTCTGACCAAGGAACTTATAGCAAAGGAAGTAGAGCAGAAACCATGAATAAAAGCTGCTTGAGGGATTGCTCATAAACCCATGCTTAGCTAGCTTTCTTATATAGCCCAGAAATACATGCCCAGGGAAGGGTGCTACCCATAGTGGGCTAGACCCTCTTACATCAATTAATCATCAAGACTATGTTTCCTATTATCTGACTCTAACACTGAGTCTTTGAGGCATTGCATAATCCACTGTGTGTGTATGGGGGTAGGGCAAATACAATGAAAACAGTCATTATACACAATGGCTATTCCAAAGAATTCACAAACTCAAATATAAAAGCTGAACTTAAAAACTTCCGGAAGAAAAAAAAATAAGCAAAGATTTTCTCAAGTGAGGAAGGCCTATTACAGGTAGGGGTGTGGCTCATTGCTGGAGCCCTTACCTAGCATACAAAGTGTTCATCACCAACACTACAAGGAAAAACAAAAAGAAAGGCCTATTTATAAAAGAAAAACTTGAGAGATATTATTCATCTCAATTAATATTTTGTTTTCAATTGAAAAAATTCCACCAGCTGGAAAGATTATACAATGATTAAAGCACTTATCACACAAACATGACAACCCAAGTTCCCAGCCCAGAAGCCACATTAAAGCCAGACACAGTAGAATGGCTAAGATCCATAACACAAGCAACAGCTCATGCTGATGAGGATATGGAGCAAGGGGAACACTCCTCCACTGCTGGTGGGAATGCAAACTTGTATATCCTGTGGCATTTTGAAGGAAAATGGCCCCTAAAGGGAATGTGTATTAGGAAGTGTGGCCTTGTTGACATAAGTGTGGTTTTGTTAGAGGATGTGCGAAACTATGGAGGTGGGCTTTAAGGTCTCATATATGCTCAAGCCACACCCAGTGAGTCAGACTACTTCCTGTTACCTGCAGGGCAAGATGTAAGGACTCTCAGCTCCTTCTCCAGCACCATATCTGCTGCTGGCTGGCTTGCTCCCCATCATGATGAAAATGGACTGAACGTCTGAACTGTAAGCTGCCACCTCAATTAAATGTTTTCCTTTATGGGAGTTGTCATGGTCATGCTGTCTCTTCATAGCAATAGAAACCCTAAGACAGCCATGATGGAAATCAGTGTGGCAGTTCCTCAGGAAATTGGGAATCTACCTCAAGACTAGTTATGCCACTCTTGGGCATACACCCAAAGGACACTCCATCCTACCACAAGGACACTTGCTCAACCATGTTCACTTCTGCTCTATTCATAATAGCCAGAAACTGGAAACAACCTAGATGCCCCTCAACCAAAGAAAATAAAGAAAATATGGTACATTTACATAATGGAGTATTATGAAGCCATTAAAAAAATAACATCATGAAATTTTCAGGCAAATGGATGGAACTAGAAAAAAAATGTCCTGAGTGAGGTAGCCCACACCCAGAAAGACAAACATGGTATGTACTCACTTATAAGTGGATATTAGCTGTTAAGTAAATGCTAATCATGCTGTAATTCACAGACCCAACGAGGCTAAGTAACCAAAAATAGTCCATAATATATACAAAGACCAACAGTTTGAACTCAGAGTTGTAAAACCTTAGCTAACAAAATGGTAGGCATCTTAATTAAAAATAGACATAAACATTTCATTAAAGAAGAAACCCAGGAGCAGGAGAGACAGCTCAGAGGTTAAGAGTATGGCTGCACTTCCAGGGGTCCCAGGTTTGGTTAATAGCACCCTCATGGTGGCTTGCAACTGTCTGTAACAGTCCCAGGAGCTCAAACCCCTTCTTCTGACCTCTGTGGGAACTTACATGAAGTCAGAACACCCATATACATAAATAAAATGAAAAAAACACTTTATAAAGAAACACAAATGTCCAATAACCACACAATGTAGTATTCAGCACCATTGGCTATCAGGGGGGAAAAGCCAATTACAGTCATGATGACAACACACTGTGCTAAGATGGCTGAAATGAAAGGAGTGGGTACTTACTTTGATGAGGAGGTGGAACAGACAGGACCCTTGCGCACTGCTGGCAGAAGTATAATACGGTAGAGAGACCCACCTCACCCAGGACAGCAGTCTCACTTCTAGATATTTATTTCAAAGAAATGAAACCACATGTCCTCTAAACATCCCTGCATACAAATGTTTATTGTAGTTTCCCTCATGATAGACTTAACCTAGGAATTGCTCCTTGCCCATCAACAGATCGGATAAATAAACTGATATTTACAGTCTGGTATACATTTAAGCAATGAAAAGGAACAGACCATAGCTACGTGCAACAGATGAACCTCAAAAAAAGAAAGAAAGAAAGAAGGAAGGAAGGAAGGAAGGAAGGAAGGAAGGAAGGAAGGAAAAAGAAAGAAAGAAAGAAAGAAAGAAAGAAAGAAAGAAAGAAAGAAAGAAAGAAAGAAAGAAAGAAAGAAAGAAAGAAAGAAGGAAAGAAGGAAAGAAAGAAAGAAAGAAAGAAAGAAAGAAAGAAAGAAAGAAAGAAAGAAAGAAAGAAAGAAAGAAAAGAAAAAAGAAGATGATGCTAGAGAAGAACAGCCAGATACAAAACAGTATACAATGTACATTTCCACTTAAATAAAATACTAGATTAGATAAAGCCAGTGGGTTCCTGATGTCTGGTGTGGGGGTGTTTTTAAACTAGAAGGGGCTAATGGAAATGTCCTATTCCTGAGTGGGGGGTTGGAGGACACAGATGTACTCATATTTCAGTGTGAGTCAACCATGCATTTAAGATCCTCACATTTTGCTGTTTGTCCATATCACAGTAACATGTGGATAAAACAGCAGAGCTGGAGTTTTATGTGAGACGTAAAAACCTCAGGCATTTTTTTGTGGTTATTAACAGAGTGTTGAGTAATGTAACTGGACAACCCAAGTGACAAACACTTAGCCAGTCTAAGTTTTAATATTATCACAAGTTCATTCCATGTTGTTCCCTACTGCTTTTACTTTTCTACTTGAGTTGGAAGTAATTAAGAGGTTTGCACAGTGCAAAATGTACTGAGCCGAGTGTTTGTTTTGCACATGTAGCTCTTGATAGTTAGAAGTAGACAAGGGCTCTACATGTCTTCCCCCTAGTAACTTCCTCTCTGGGACATACGCCATAATGAAAACGAGTCTGTGATAGCCTTCCAGAAGGGAATGTCTGCATCTGTGTGATAGAGGCAGTAAGATAGTTGTCAAAGGCTCTGGAAAATAGGACCTTTAAGGAACTGCATAGGAGGGTTGTCTAAGTCAACAATGAAAATGCCTCCTGATTATAGGAAGGCGCTGTTCTCAACCAGTCCCTTGGAAGTCAAAGCATCAAGATACAAACAGAAGAGAATAAACACAGCACCCGCCCACACGACAAAGGGAGGAAACCTGGAGCAAATACAACACCGACCATTCCCTGGGCCTAGCTGCCAGAAAGGGTCCTCACATGGCCATGGCAAGTGGCTGGACCTGAGCTGTTAAATAAATAGTGGACATTGATAATGTGAATTTGGTTAGTTGGAAGAGTTAGACATTCCTTTCTCCCCTTACATTTTATAGAAAGTCTGTTGTGCAGGAAACTGCCCAGCAGCAATCACCGCCCTCCCTAGAGAGATTCCCTACTCCTAGGAGGACTTGATCCAAGGCTTAAAGCCCCATCAATAAATCTCCCTCTGACCAGTCCCCTCTCTGAGGCACTACTGTGAGGGTGCTGTGATAATGATTATTTATTATTACAGATAATAGATCTGTAATAGATTTATAATAGATCCCTTTCCTTTCTCCTGAACAACATACTGTGTGTGGACATTCTGCTGCATTCAATAGAGACATCATAAAGAATGACTATATAGGATATGAACCCCATAAATGCATATTGAAACCAACTTACCAGTAAGAAACTCTGACCATACATTGCAAAGCTTTTATCACATCCCATTAGGAACTAATGATCTTGAGGATGTAGTCATATTCTCTTCGAGAGTTTGAGGCCAGCATGTTATACATGAGACCCTGTCTCAAGAAAAGAGGAGAGGAATTAAGGAATTAGGCAGAGGATGCCAGACCACACTGGGTCTCATCAGCCACAGTAATGACTGCAATCTACCTCTAGGAGAAAAAGGAAGCTGATGAAGAACATTGAGATCTAGGACACAATCTATATGACTCTCTTAAAAAACTACTTTGGCCCTGCAGTGGAGATCAAGGTAAGAGGGCCCTTGGCAGGGATCCAGTAGGCAGATAGTACAACCTGCATCAGTCAGGGCCTGAAGGTATGGATGAACAACAAGCTTGTGACAGGATTAGGAACAGAGAATGAAGAGAGATGCTCAGAGATGCCTGGACGATGAGAGGAATAAGCTCTCTGTCTGAAGGGCAGATGCGATAGACAATGCCTGCCCTGTGCTTTTCAGAATGTTCAAGGGGTTTTGTTTGTTCTTAAACAGTTACTCTTTAATCTGCTTTCCAAAGGATTAAAAGGGGAAAAAAAACCTCACTAAACACACACACACACACACACACACACGCACACGCACACACACGCACACAGACATACCACATAGCAGCTGCCAATAGACCATCAACTAACTGCAGGGCCCCTGCTTCTTTTCCTCTGGAGCTCTCTGATCCCCAGCAGATGATAAAGTGGCTGAAGACTCACAGGTTTCCTATAATTGTGGTGGTGGTATCCAGAAACGCCATCATATATAGTTAGTTAAGGCCTGAGGCAGTCTAGCTGCTGATACCTCCTTCTTTTGCTATGGCCAGAGCTGCTATGCCAGCTTTTCCTGATGCTGCTTCATCAGTCAGCACCTCTTTACATTGCCTGGGATATAGGACTTTAGTTTTCTTCCTCTTGTATTATTTTATCAGCAGCAGCAGCAGCAGCAACAGCAGCAGCATTTTTTCATACAAGGATGGAATTCAAAGCCTTGTGCTTGCTAGGTGTCACCTTGATTATATTAAGAAATGCCTGGGGCATTAGTGAGGTACCTGTGTGTGTGTGTGTGTGTGTGTGTGTGTGTGTGTGTGTGTGAGAGAGAGAGAGAGAGAGAGAGAGAGAGAGAGAGAGAGAGAGAGAGAGAGAGAGAGAGAGTTTCTGAACAGATTAACTGAGGGAGGAATATGGGTGGTACCATCTCACCAGCTAGAGTTCCTCACTGAATAAAAAGAGACTAAAAACAAAACCAGTTGCGCTCCATGGTCCTATCAAGATGTGAGTCACATTCCACTGTGAGCTACATTCCACTCAGCACTGGCTGAGAGGCACCCTTGCCACAGGCCTTCCCCGATTCTGAATGACAGTATCCCTTTAAACCATGAGCCCAGAAAAAGCCTTCCTTCCTTCTTTAGACTGTTCCTGGCAGGAATTCTGTTATAACAGCAAGAAAAGGACTAGTGTGCCAGGCAAGCATTCTGGTTCTGAGCTATACATCCCCTGCCCTTGAATGGATGGTTCTCATCCTTTTGGCTTTCCACGTATCCTTAGGCTGTGTCGGTGATTCTTCTGCACACCAGCACCCTGGCCACCACAGCTGGTTACAAGAATCCACTTTATTTTCTCATCCTCAGAAGTACCAAAGTTCATGCATGCCCACCGAGTTGGAGCCAACCTTCCAAACCCCTCTCCTTGGTCCCCAGAGAGCTTATTTCCTTCACACCAAGAGTCAGCTTCTTTCACTCTTTCTCTGGGATTTCTACCATATAACAGACGCCAACTGCAAAAGAGAAGAGAGAGTGTGTATTGTTTTCTTCCTTTGGAAGCTGGTCTCAGCTCAATCAATTTACCATATTTAACATTCAAGCTTTATGCATATGCTAATTATATGTCATTAAAATTCATGTGGATTCTGACATCTTTCAGTTTCACTTCTTTTCCTATGTTTTGCAATTTCTACTAAATTCTATTAATTATTATATCATAAGTACAATTATTCATCAGCAAACTTCTGTATTGTATCTATATCTGAGAAAGAAATCTGAATGCTAAAATTTTTCAAATTTGTTGTATGTATTTTGGTCTTGATAGTCCAGAATTCATAGTTTTTTCCCCCACACACATTAACCACAGGGTGCTTTTGTGAGCTACTGAACAGACTATCCAACACGCTCTGCTCTATAAAAGCCTGAAGGACCTGGAGAATCAAGAAGCTAAGGACTTGGGAAGTCGTGGGAGCTTTGTTCCTGGGACACAAGCCGTCCCTCAATATATTGTTCCCTGATGACTTGTACAGCAGCTTCTGTTTTCACATTTGAGATGTCCAGGGGTTCACTAAGTACTAAGTCAGTAACATAAATGTCACAAAGTTGTGGGGTGTGGTCTTGGATTTAACTGAAATAATGTTAATGTCCCATTACTTCCACCTCTGAATTTCTCCTTGAGGTTCTGAAACAAAACTCCATGTTCACTCTTAAGTACTAATCTTCGGTTCTCTCCACACAGCTGGATCTCCATTGTCTTGACTCCTCTAGACTGTGGTACATGTGGTGCCGTGACCCCAGCTCTCCTTCACTGGTTAGGCCTGGCCTTCCCTCCCTCAGCTTCCCAGGCCCAACTGCCATCCTAGAAGCCCTCCATCTCTGCTCCCTGCATCTTATCCTGACATACTGTAGATCAACTGCTTCAGAACCAAAGCAGGAACAGGAAGACATGACTAGGATTCCACAGAGCAGAGTCTTTGCAGCCATCTCTGACCTGAGAGCAGGCATCTCACTGTCACTATTTTTTAACACTATCGGATGAATTTTCAGCTTTGGAGTCACTAAAATCTAAAGTCATTTTAGTGACATCTTGCTACAAAATTAAGACTTCTCAATCACATACTGATTCAGTTTGGGGTTAAGTTAGGAACATTACAAATATCCTTATCATACTACAAATAATGCATTCTGTCCAGAAAGATTTGCTCAATTCTTTGTCTGTTGCCATTTGAGGAGTTGAAGGGCAGTGGTATGCACAATTCCTTTAAAGAGCATTTACTATGCTGTGCAAGGAAACTTTAGATGTTCTGTTCTGAAACCTTCCAGCTAGTGCACACACCTAGACTTTGCTTACATAGATGCTAAACAATGACATATGTCCCCCAAGCTGGATTGTCATTTACCAGTCATTTCAATAGGTCCTAAAATTTTGAACACGTACATATAAAAATATAGTTATGTCTGCTCTGACTTCAAGATAATAATAACAACAAAAAAGGAACCAAAAGGAAAATCAATTTGTTTCAGCAACTGAATGTGTCTTATCAGTCTTACCTAGCTCTGATCCCTGTGACTACACTAATGACTGGCCTGGAAAGGCACACCCACTGGTGCAGTAGTGGTACAAATGTCATGGGAGTGACCAGCCAATTTCTGATCACATTTAAGTCCCACTCCACAAGATGAAACCCAGACCTGGTTCCATTATTAGACCAAGAACCTACGGCTAGACAGGTCATGGCCCATAGGAAAGAACCTACTATTAAACTGATATAGTATTAGAGGGACTCCTAACAACATCATTATACTCATAAGCTAATGCATCTCTCAACCCTCATCAGAGAAGCTTCTATCTGAAATAGATGAGGATTACCCCAGACACCCACAACTAGCCAACGTACAGAAAAAAAGAGAATGCAGAATGCCAAGCTCTAAAGAGAACATACAATTTATTTATTCCATATAGTGAATATATGTATTCTCCCCCACAGTCAGAGATCATTGTAGAAGGCAGTATAGAGAGAATATAAGAGGAACAGGCAATAGATCAGAGGTTCTCAGCTTGTAGGTCACAACCCCTTTGGGGATCAAATGACCCTTTCACAGGAGTTGCATATCAGATATCCTGCATAATCGATATTTACATTACAATTCCTAACAGTAGCAAAATTATAATTATGAAGTAGCAATGAAATAATTTTATGGTTGGGGGTCTGCACAGCATGAGGAACAGTATTAAAGGGTAACAGCATTAGGAAGGTTGAGAACCACTGCAATAGTTGATGAGGAAAAGGTGTCTTTTGGACATAGTGGGAAAGCTGCACATATGAACTCACAGTGGTTATGACAGCATGCACGAGAGATGAGTTGGGCACCAAATCCCATCTCTAGCTGTTTAAATATTGACGATTATCTGCTAGGAGTGGGAAACTCCCTGGTAAACTGACGGTGCCTCAATGGAAGGCCACATACCCAAGAACATTTAGGAGGAACAATACTGTGGAATAATCCTCTTGTACAATGTAAAGATTTGTCACTCGAATTGGTTTAATAAAAAGCTGACTGGCCAGCAGCCAGACAGGAAGTATAGGCAGGACAACCAAATTAAGAATGATGGGAGTCAGAGAAGGGTGGAGAAGCCAGAAGATGCAGAGGAAGCAGGACATGTAGAAAATGAGGTAACAAGCCATGAGCCACATGGCAAAGCATAGCTAAGAAATATGAGCTAATTTAAATGCAAGAGTTAGCTAGTAACAAGTCTAAGCTGTCAGCCAAGAATCTACAATTAATACTAAGTGTCTCAGTGATTGTTTGGGAGCAGCTGCCAGCCCAGGAAAACTCCACCTACAGAACAAATTGGTCTTGATGGGTTAGCTTTTGTAAATGACACAAATTTGGGTAGATGGGCAAATGGGATGGATCAGGGAAGTGTTGGGAACAAGTGAATATGACCAAAACAAAAAACACATTTTATAACATTCTCAAAGAACTAATAATTTTTTAAAGTATGTATACATTTAGTCTGAGATAAACATATATATATATATATATATACACATATATATGAAATTGCTTATCTGTGGCAATATACTTAACAGTAAATTCATGACCTAATTATTGCTATAAACTCATTACTGAAGACTCTCCTCTCACAGGCCCAGTAAAAATATAAACCCTGCACCATTACGAATTCCAATTGCAGCCGAATACATCCAATTATAATCAGTTGCAGTGAAGTCCCGGTCTGCATTAGGCATAATTAACCATGTGATAATAATCAGTATAATAACATTTAATGTGCTGTGATAGCATTTATAAACTACTCATGTGGATTCCAGAAAATGGAGTGTCAGTGCCAAGTAACAGTGCCTGTAACCCTTTCCTGATTGAAATTTCAGGCCTGCTCCTTATTAGGGAATTTTCAATATACCTACCTGAAAATGAAAATTTGATTTGCCTAAGGACATAATTATGTTTGTTGTTAATTTTAAAAACCTCTTATTTTACCAAAATACTATTTATTTCCATAACCTTTATAAATTGCACCCCTAAATGTGGGCACCCTAGAGGAGAACCTATTACTGCCACTTTCTACATGTTTAAGGATTTCCAGAGTGGCTGAGATTTTTGTTAACATAATAGAGTGGTTTAATAATTTTTAATTAATATACCTGCAATTTAAGAAAGGTATCACATCTGGTTCATTTTAATAATGAAATTTCTGCTATATCCTTACAAGAAATGAAATCCACGTCTATTCAATGGGGAAAATAACTTTATTCTAACACATAGCATTTTTTGGAATTTTTATTGATATATATTCACTGTACATAATTACAGGTTTTACAAAGACATTTTCATATAAACTTTCCATATACTTCAGCCATACCTCCCCTTTCTTTCCACTCTGTACTCCCATTATTTCCATTCATAACCTCAGACAGTCTCACTTCTACTTTGGGGTCTTTATACACATACACAATTTTATATATTTATATAAGATGAGAAAAAACACTCAATATTTGTCTATCCTTAATCTGCTTTGTTTTGCTTAATGTGATGAGAGTTGGTTGTATCTGTTTTGCTGCAAGTGACATGATTCTTTACAGCTAAATAAAACTCCATTGTGTATACATCACCCCTCACCTACTCCTCTCTTCAGGGACAGATAAGCTACTTCTATAACTTAGCTACTCTAACAGTATAGTAATAAATATGGATGTGCAGGTATCTCTGTGCTGTGCTGACTTACAAACAGTATGAACAGGTCATGTGGTAGTTCTATTTGAAGCTTTTTGAGGCGTCTCTTCTCTGAGATTCATAGTTCACATTTCCATCAGCAGTGAATAAGGGTTCCCCTTTCCCATACACTCATCATCATTTGTTATACTCATTTTCTTAATGCCAGCTACTCTGCCTGTGGTGAGATGAAGTCTCAGTCTTGGTTTAATTAATGTAACCATTTTTATAATCAGTTTCTATATTGTCCTTTTCTCTCTATAATTCTGAGTTCATTTTTAGCTGACATGAAGTAGGATTCCCAACCCCCATGATCTTTATTCAAACTTGGACTAATTTCACTCATATCATTAAATGACAATATATACAAGAAGTCTGTGTATCTGTTTTACTAGAATGAATGTGATGATAAACTCTATGGTGTGGCCAAAATTAATTGGCTGTTTAATGGTTTACTGGGCATTAAATCATGAGTCTACCAAACCTTAGCTTAGGGCTTAGGGCCATTTCCCTCTAGACACAAGAGTCTAACATTTGTTCTTGATGAGCTTTGACCTATGATTTCAATAGAAACACTTACATGTTATTACACATCTCTTACTTGGCTTCTTTGTCTTTCTTTTTTTTTTCTCTTTGTGTGGGGCTGGCATAGAACTCCAAGGCCATATGCATGCTAGGCAGACACTCTAACACCAAGCTACATCCACAGCCCTGTTCCACAAAAAAAAACATTGACTGGCATTCTCTCTGACTCAGTTTACTGTTGTTTTGTTTTGGTCAGTGGTAGGGAACAAACCCACGGTCTTTTGCACACTGAGTAAGGGCTCTGTCATAGAGCTGTATTCTTAGTTCTGTTTCTGAGACAGGGCCTCACTACAGAACTCAGACTAGCTTTGAATTCACTATGCAGCCCAAGCAGGCCTCAGACTCAGAACCCTCCTGCATTTGTTTTCCAAGTCCTGATCTTAGAGACATCCACCACCACATCCAGCAGTGGAGCTGCTTGTTTTCCTTTTCATTTTGTTGCACAGAGAACTAATCCTTGGGTTGTGTGCATGCTATTCAAGTGTGCTAACACAGAGATATATATCCATCCCTTAGCTCTTATCTAATCACCCTTCCCAGGTGAGGCTCTGTCACATCATATATGCAGCCACTTTGTGTTCAAAACCCAGAACTGCCATAGGGCATCTCTCAGGCTACTTTCTGTTTCATGTTTCTAAAATGAGAATAGAAATCTACAGGATGACACCTGCATCGTGAAGATGCCGGTAAGCCACAAGCCAAGTGGCAAGGTATAGATTTATGGAAATGGATTAATTTAAGCTGTAAGAACAGTTAGTAAGAAGCCTGCCACGGCCATACAGTTTGTAAGCAATATAAGTCTCTGTGTTTACTTGGTCGGGTCTGAGCGGCTGTGGGACTGGCAGGTGAGAGAGATTTGTCCTGACTGTGGGCCAGGCAGGAAAACTTAACCTACAAATGGCGTCCAACGTGGTGGCAAGTGTTTCCACCTAAAAACTGAGAAAAAAGATTCTAAAATGGAGCTAAAAACAGTTTCTAGTTGTCTCTTTCAAGTTAGCAGCAGCCTGCCGGTTTGAGCTACTGGTGGGTTCCTAGCGTGCGTGCTCGACCTGCAGTATGGCGGGAATGAGGCCTCTGCAAGTGGCACATTAAGCTGCTTGGTGAATTTAGCCTTTGCTAGTACAAAACAAAAAATGAGGTTTCTGGGCTACACGCTGCTTGGATAAAAGCATAGACCCACGATAGCTCCCAGAGCTGGTGGAAAACTACAGTACCGCCGCCATGTTGGGAAGCTGAGGTGGGCGGAGCCAGCAGCCACAGCTGCTGCAGCTTAAAGCAATAGATTCACAATAAGACAGATTCAGACGTAAAGTTTAAAATGTGTGTAAAATATATGTAGGCTTGAAAGAGACAAAAAAGGTGATATATACAGTATAGAAACAAATACATAGTTTTAAAAAATAAAGTCTTTAAAGAGACAGTAAAATTAATATAAAAAATAAGCCACGTGAAGATGAATATTACACAGAGAATCTGGATTGTGTTGTCTTTGGGATTCTTAACTACAGAGAGATATTTGATTGTAAAGGAAGCTGAGTTAAACCAATATGCATATTTTAAAGGTACCTTGACTTCAAAATTTGGATATAAGGATATGTTACTTTGGAAAGGAGACTCTGCTTTTGTTTCCACAGAAAGCCAGAGGCTATGGATTTGTTCCAGATTAAGACACATCAGGTTTGACCAGCCAAGACCCCCTGAAAGGTCTCCGATGACACCAAGGCCCAGATGATCCAACATCCAGAACGGTTTGAAGGCATCTGGCTCAGACGATACAACCTCATGGACTACTCCATAATCCTAAAATGTTCTTTGTGTCCCCATAAGATACAGCGCCCCCCTCCAGCAGGAAGTAGTAAGAGAAGCTACGCCCAAATTCCCAAATATACCAAGCTGACTTTGGAGATGTGTAAAGGTTAAAACCTTCCTTTTTAAGAAAAGAAAATGGGAAGTGCTGTGGGATGGTCTGTATGTCAAATGTGTTGCTGATTGGTCAATAAGTAAATCACTGATTGGCCAGTGGCCAGGCAGGAAGTATAGGCAGGACTAACAGAGAGGAGAATTGAGAGAACAGGAAGGCGGAAGAGAGACACTGCCAGCTGCCACGATGAGAAACAGCATGTGAAGATGCCGGTAAGCCACAAGCCACGTGGCAAGGTATAGATTTATGGAAATGGATTAATTTAAGCTGTAAGAACAGTTAGTAAGAAGCCTGCCACGACCATACAGTTTGTAAGCAATATAAGTCTCTGTGTTTACTTGGTCGGGTCTGAGTGGCTGTGGGACTGGCAGGTGAGAGAGATTTGTCCTGACTGTGGGCCAGGCAGGAAAACTCTAGCTACACACCACCACATCCAGCAGTGGAGCTGCTTGTTTTCCTTTTCATTTTGTTGCACAGAGAACTAATCCTTGGGTTGTGTGCATGCTATTCAAGTGTGCTAACACAGAGATATATATCCATCCCTTAGCTCTTATCTAATCACCCTTCCCAGGTGAGGCTCTGTCACATTGTATATGCAGCCACTTTGTGTTCAAAACCCAGAACTGCCATAGGGCATCTCTCAGGCTACTTTCTGTTTCATGTTTCTAAAATGAGAATAGAAATCTACAGGATGACACCTGCATCGAAAGGCTTTTCAGCCGATGAAGAAGCAATACAAAGCACTACCCTTCAGAGGAGAAATCCAGGTTGCCAGAGCTTAGTTAGCCAGGGAAAGAGCTGTTAGGATGAGAATAATCTACTCACATTTCATCTGTGCTGTGAAGAAACAGGGAGGAATGAAAGCCAAAGCCTCTCCTGTCAGCTACAGTCTTACTTTAATGTCCACAATGATTCCCTTACCTGTCCGTAAAGAATTAAGATGATGTCACTGGGGGGTTTCTGTCTTCTCTGAGTATAAGAGAACCACCATGGATCTATGGATAGTGCTCTTTTTTTCCCAGACAGTGTTTCCCTATGTATTCCAGTGTGGTGGTCTGAATGAGAAATGCCCCCCATAACCTTAGGCATTTGTACACTTGGTCTCTAGTGAGTGGCATTGCTTAGTGAGGTACATGTGATGCAGCCTTGCTGGAAGAAGTCTGGGAGGAGATTTTGAGGTTAAAAAGCCTCTCCTTCTTCATTTGTTCTCTCTGCTTTGTGCTTGTGGTTCAGTACGTGAACATTCCACCCCTACCACCATGCCTGATGCTTGCTGCCATGCCTCCCCTCCATGGTGAGTTCTCTGTAACTTGTAAGACAAAATACACTCTCCCTTCTGTAAGTTGTGTTGGTTATGATGTCTAATCACAGCAACAGGAAAGTAACTAATATACCCAGGCTGGCCTTTATGGTGATATTTTATTTGTACTGAAATGTGATTTTATTTGTATGTTAATAAATAAAGTTGCCTGGGGGTCAGAGCTAATAGCAAGCCATAGCAGAAGCTGGGTGGTGGTGGTGCATGCCTTTAATCCCAGCACTTGGGAGGCAGAGCTAGGCAGATCTCTGTGTGTTCAAGGACACAGCCAGCATGGAGACACATGCCTTTAATCTCAATACCAACCATAGAAGACCTGGAGGTCTGTATAGATGGGCAGTGACGAGGAGGTCATGTGGTTGGGTTTACAACCAATGAGAAGGCAGAATAGAAAGTCAATAATAAGGACAAACACACAGGATGTAGGTCTCTTGGCTGAAGAGGACAGCAGCAGCAGTGAAGGGTAAGGTTTTTAGCTCTGATCTCTTGGACTTTCATCTGCATTGGCTCTATGTTTCTTATTTAACAAGACGGTTACATCTACAGGCCTTGAACTCAAAATCTTCCTACCTTGGCCTCTTGAGTAGTGGGATTGCAGGCATACACCATCATGCCTGGTAGACTCCTACTCATATCCCTGCTTCTATTTGCTACTGTTTATAAATGATGATGGCTGATACCAAAATGAATCCAAAAGTAATTGAGGAAACTATATTAAAGCACTATGAAAAGATCCTTTTGCCCTCAAAAGAGAGCATATGGTTCATGAATATTGAAATGAGAGGTAGGAGCAGGAATGTTCTATCTTGGGGGAGGAGGTTCCTCACCTGTGATCTGTTCTGAAATCCCCCAAAGCACTCACTTATGCCAGAAACATTTGTCTACTGTGGACCAAGCCCTGTGCCAGAGATACAAGCATAAATAATGCATGATCTCCACTCTCACAAGACTTGCATTTTAATTAGAGAAGCTAACAGAAGTAAATACAGAATAACTACAGGGTGCTGTGATAATTGCTGCAAGTATACCATGGAGGAAGCAAAGGTTAGAAGGCAAGAGACTCAGTCAGACAAAAACAAAAACAAGGCAAGAATATGTAGAAACACCACATGTGGTGGTCGGCCTGACCTAGCCCACTTAGTGTCTTAGAGTTTCATATGTCCACAGTGCAGCAGGCCTGTTACAGAGGACAAGGGAGTAGGCAATCCAAGAAGGAAAGCTATGAAGACTTCCAACTGGTTACCCCCACTTCCTCTCTTGTCTATCATTCCTTTCTGCACTCTCTTCTCTCCTCATCTACTCAGCGATAGTTGAGTACCCACCACTACCCACAAATACTCTCCATTCTCTCCCCTTCTCTTCATATACCACATCTCATGGAGAAACACAAACTTGATTAGCATCACTCTTATTGTGCACAGATGCCACTTTCCCTGGGAAGATGTGACTAAATATCCATTCACCTCAGAGACGACACAGGTAACTAGGGTACAGCCAAAAGAATTGTTGCATCCCAGTCTAGATTGGTGAACCAACTAGTGTATTGGGCTTGTTTACAAGAACACAGGAGAGGGGTTACTTGCAGAAGCATACAGAACTCAAAAACAGCTGCATAATTAGAAAGCCCACTTCAACATGGGAGAAAACTCAAGAAAGCAGTATCCTGGTGTTCTCTGTGCAATGTGAGGCAACTCCACCTGACAAAACTCTCCTCACTCTGCTAAAGATGTGCTATGAGATCATCTTTTTGTACAATGTAAAGATATGTCTCTGCCAATGCACCTTCTCATTGGCTTAATAAAGAGCTGAATGACCAATAGGACAAGATAGGCAGGCCTTCTGGGGAGAGAGAGGAACTGGGGGGGGGGGGGCGTAGAATCTGAGAGATGGGGATTCACCAGCAAGATGTGGAGGAAATCAGATGTACACTGGACTGAGAAACGGTACCAAGCCACATGGCAGAACATAGATTAATATAAATGTGTTAATTTAAAATTATAAGAGCTAGTTGGGAACAAGCCTAAGCTAAGGCCAAGCTTTCATGCTTAATAAGTCTTTGAGTCATTATTCAGGAGCTGGTGGTCCAAAGAAAGACCTGTTTTAAATATGCTCTTAGTCTCTCCCAATAAATGTAAGTGTATGGAAGGTAGAGTTGGGGTTGACCTTGAAAGACATCACATTCTAGGAATGCAGTGATTAAAAACTAAAGGAGTTGAAGACAAGACACCATTGGAATATAGGGTGCATTACATTTATAATGTACAACTCTCAGAAGCAAATTGAGCATGGCCTAAAAATTGATTTACTAATACATTATTGTGTTTTGTGTATAAAACTTTTACTTATGGCCATGAATGTCATCAACAAAGCACAGGACCCTAACTTCTTCCATTAAGCATTACCTCTTAAAGACCTCATTGCCTCCCAACAGCACCATAAGTTACAATCAAGCCTTTAGCACATGAGGCTTTCTGTGGAACTCTGATACAAACTACAATAGTAATGAACAAGTAATTATCCAAAGAAAGTGCATTTGACAATAAAGAACACAAGGAAATGAGGGCTCCTGGACAGTGAAGGATCTATGCATGCATGTATTAGACAATAAAGAAATAGTGACTTCTCTACTCATTGTCCTATACTTCAGAGATAAGTTACCATACTTTAATAGAGACTTGTGGTTTTAAGTTTAATCAAATTGTTTATGCTGCCCAGAGACCTGGGTTCCTAGAACTGGTCCTGTTACTGTTCAGCTGCCTATGGTTTTGATCTCTCTCCTCTGTTCCTTATAATCTATATATGATATATCTAGGGCAGTCTGTCTCTCCAGGACCTAAAAGAACGACAGGGAAACTTCACCCATGATCTGCAACAGTATGATTACCTAAACAAGGTCCCAACACCACCACCAACAGACATGTTGTTATAGAGCAAGGAAATCTCACGGAATTCCACCCCTAGACAACTACAAGTAGCTAAGGACCTCTTAGGGAGGGAGAATCAGCCTCTCCCAGGAATAGTGCCCCTAATTGGTTATCCAATAACAAGTAGTTAACCCTGAAATCATATACATACAAATAGCATTAAATGGATTTAGCATGTTATATTTATATATCTATGAATATATATAACAATAATAACCAAAGAAAAAGAATCTATGAATTTGAGAGGGAGTGGGGGTGGGTCATGAGAAAAGTTGGAAAGAGAGGGCATGGAAGGAGTTGGAGGAGAAAAGGAAAGAGGGAAATGATGTAATTATATTTTAGTTAATTTTTAAAATGTTTTATTAAAGTGTTTCATTTTACATCTTCAAAAAAAGATCCTACTTTGGATTATAAAACCATGGATTTTTCAAATTTTTCTTCATATAGTTACCTTTCTTGCTGTGATGAAGTACCTGGCTTAGCAACTTAAGAGAGGAAAGATTTATCTTGACTCACAGTTCAAGAGGCTTCAATCTGTCGGGCTGGGGAAGATACACCAACAGAAGCCAGTTTGACTGCAGTGGTAGACAACCATTTTAGCAGACCAGAAAGCAGATACAGGGAAGGAAGTGGGACCAAACCATCAACTACAATACCTGCTCCAGTGGCCCGGTCCCTTCAACATGATCTACCTCTTAAGGTTTCTGTGCTTCTCAAATTGCACCAGCAGCTGAAAACCAAGTGTTCAAACACATGAGCCTGTGGGGAATATTTCACATTAATCATCTTTGGAATCCTCCACTAAGAAACAAAAATTTGTATGAAGAAACACTGTAGCTGGAGTTTTCCTGCCTGGCCCACAGTCAGGACAAATCTCTCTCACCTGCCAGTCCCACAGCCACTCAAACCCGACCAAATAAACACAGAGACTTATATTGCTTACAAACTGTATGGCCGTGGCAGGCTTCTTGCTAACTGTTCTTACAACTTAAATTAATCCATTTCCATTAATCTATACCTTGCCACATGGCTCGTGGCTTACCGGCATCTTCACATGCTGTTTCTCATCATGGCGGCTGGCAGTGTCTCTCTGACTCAGCCTTCCACTTTCCAGCTTTATCCTCCTCCTTGTCCCGCCTACAAAACACAGACTCTAGTCTCCAAAATACTGGAAGAGAGATTTTCTTAAAGAGTTTATGAGTGACGTGTTCCTTAGCTGAAAAGAAAATTGAGCAGCAACAGCATACACTACAGTTGTGTCACACTACACAGAACATAGACAAGAGCCTAGAATGTCTGTCCTGTTGCTTCCCATGCCCCCTTCCTTTCTCTTAACTCTTAGTGGTATAAGCCACACACCACCTCCTCAAAGGCACTTTCTCTGACTGCTTTCATCTAAACTGTTCCCACTCAACTCTTACGTTTCTCCACTATTTAACTTTACCATGTATCCTATATAGTAATTCTGTTTTATTCTAGTCTGTCTTTCCCATTGGAATGTAAGCTCAACAAAGTCATGCCTTCAGCTTTTTCACTGTTAACACCTGCAGTACCTCAAAGAATTCCTGAAACATAGTAGGCATTCAATAAATACTTATTGTATATCATAAAGTAACTTTCACAGTGTGCCCTGAAATAGTATGGTCATAGACCTATGGAAACACAGGTGAGATTTCATTGCTTCTGTTGGCCACTCGAATACAACCTGCACATTGCACATGAGCTTCCTGACCTACATTAAGACCTGACCTACAATCCTTCTTTGGCATGCTAAATCCAATCTAACATTTAGAGTCTTAGCTTCTTCATGTTTATTATAGGATGCATTTCAGACTTGTACACATAGCACTCAAAGTCATTCACTCCAGTTGTAAGTTTCTATATCTGATTTTTTAGATGACTTACAAAATGTGAGTACCACTCTCACATTATTGTCTTCCATTCCCTGCCTTCACCCACAAACTTCTTTCTGCACATGCAACTCAATTTTATCCTTCAGGAGATGCTCCTATGTTCTACTTCTCCATTTCATAATCTCAAACATCTAGGGAGTGTCTCTGGATTTCTCCCAAATTCTCAGTAACATCAGTGGCATCCATCAGTCCTTAGCAATCTCTTTAGTGGATTGTCAGTTTATGTTCCATGATATTTATACTCAACAAAATATGGAATCTTTGGGGGAGACAAATGTTTTTGTATTAGTCATAAAGTTAGGGCTATAGAGACTGGGAAGAGGGCTCAGCTGGTACAGTGCTTGCCACACAAGTGTTTAAACCCCAGTGCCCACGGGGAAAAAAAACCTAGCCAGAGCTATGGAATGAGACACATTCCTGAGGCTTGCTGGTCGACCATCCACGCCAAATCAAAAATCTCTAGATTTGATGAGAGACCTGCCACAAAAAAAGAAGATGGGGAGTGATTGAGGAAGAGAGCCAATAGCGAGTTACTGGCCTCGTGTGTGTGTGTGTGTGTGTGTGTGTGTGTGTGTGTGTGTGTGTATAAAATACCACAGAATTGGAGCTATAGTAGGTGTCTGATAAATTATTATTGATCAATTAATGTGAGGACACAAATACTATTCATAAATAGTGCTGTCTCTGACTCAGATATTATACCAAGGTGTAAGGTCAGCAACTGAGGGCTATTCTGAGTCAAAACTGTTTATAGCTTGATTACTGTAGGGAGAATGTGATTCAATTGAAAATTTACATTCCTTAAAATTGCATGACAAAGACTCAAAGGGCAATTTTTCTATGAAAATAAATATGTAGTAGTCAGAACAAAAGCTAGAGAAAATAAAGATGAACATTCTTTTTCAGGTCTCTTTTTCCCCAAACTCAGGAACAGAAGTATAAAGTTCTCTGAGAAGTTGTTCGGTATGAAAATTTGCTCATTAATTCTCTTTCTTCCTGCCTTTACTTCTCAGAGTGAGTTCAGAACATCAAGACACATTGATCCTCAGCCAATGGAAAACCCTTCATTCCTCAACCCCGCATGCTTATTAAGCACTGATGAAGGCACAGAATAGTGCTTTGAACCTGCAGGTTGTGTTTCCATACCCAGCACCCGCAATGTCTCTGGAGTCCTGAGAGGGACTGCCCCAGAAGGACAACAGATGTCACCCTCATGTTTCCTTAATGCTCCTTCTCTTCAACTTGATTTTGTTTGCTTTTAACTCTTTTCAAAAAGAAAACAGTATTCTTGGCTCAAAAATGTGGCTTTGCTTTATTTTTGCATAACTTTGCATAATGAAGCAATAACTAAAAATATGGGTGAATAAATTCATTAGTCAACCTACAGTCATTGTATTCAAGTTCAACTACACATTAAAAATACTGATAATTTTTAAGCTAATCACAACCTGGACCAAGAGGTAAGACTATTCTAGAAGGGCACAGCCTACCAACCCTGTGAGGACCCAGAGTTATTCTACTTTCACTGAATAGCTCTATGCAATGTGGTGTGGGGCTCTCTTTTTCCACCAGTGCTACCAAAAGCAAGAATATTCAGATGTGACCCCTCCAGGGAGAGCATTTACTAATTTCTTTGTCTTTTGACCCTGGCATTTCTTCTGCACACAGTTAGATAATCCTTCTTTCATGTGAAACCATTCTGTTTTTCTTCACTATTCTCTTAGCTGGCCCTCTTCTGAACATGTGATTTAGCATTGCTCTTAACTAGAATCACCTGAGGAGTCCATCCCAGTGTTTTAGAACACAATCTACAACTCTTAAATTTCAGCAAGTCTCTTAGATCTTTCCCACTGACATGAAGTTTTAATCCATTCCTGTATCCATACACACACACACACACACACACACACACACACACACACACACACACACACACACACACACCGTATAACAAGCTCATTTCTCCTTCTGAGAAAAAAGCTACACTGAGCAAATGTTGGAACATAGAATTTTTCTTTTACATCAGTTGCTAAAAGGAATGATGATTGACCTGGGGGATGGTGGCCGATCACTGGGAAATGATGGAAAATCATCACACCTTTCTGAAAATCTGCTTTTCATTTTCATTCACTGGCAAATACATCTGATTAAGAGTCAGGACCCGCCACAGTCTCTGTAATTCTCCTACATTCCCATCTGGAAATGAAACATATTTAAGCCACATGATTCCTTATGACTTCAAGAGGCCAACCATTTGATGATTGAAAGTACACAGAGAAGAAACATCTACAATGTCAAATATCTTAAGGTTTTAGGAATTAATAAAGTGCTAGAGATCACAGTTAAACCAAATAAGTACATTAAGTACATGAAAGGCTTAGACATTTTCCAATTCTCTTTCTGTTGTGAAGAAATTTCTCAAATCCAGTTGTCTTTGTAACTGAGTCTTGTTATTTTATTGTTTTGGTTTTAGAATTTTATACATGAGTACATACCTCTCTCCCATGATGCTCCCCGAGCTTTCAGTGTAGGAGTTGTGTTGTAGATATCCACTTTTGAGATGA
This sequence comes from Peromyscus californicus insignis, assembly GCF_007827085.1. Taxonomy (NCBI): domain Eukaryota; kingdom Metazoa; phylum Chordata; class Mammalia; order Rodentia; family Cricetidae; genus Peromyscus; species Peromyscus californicus. Next base: position 153,225,319 of record NW_026294584.1, on the reverse strand, counting down.
GAAATCTACAGTCACTAAATCTCTGCACATTGGCCAGTCATGGTTTTCTGCAATGGCTACTGCAAAAAGAAACTCCTATAGTATTGGGTGAGGGCTGAAATAATTAAGAAAGCCTGTGTTAATTGGTTTAATAGTCTTTCTCTCTAGTGCTCAACTAGTTCTATGAATCTGGCCTATCTCAAACAAGCCCTCCTGGTGAGGTCACATGTAGAGGCATTTTGTTAGATTTCTAGCCAGTCACTAAAGTATCTGGGACCACAAGAAGACTAATCAGAAACTTTTCCTCAAGTATCAACTAATTAAGTGATTATAGCTCTAGCTAATCCCCTGTCAAGTGGATGAACACACACAGCCTTCTTTGTAAAGTACCCCCAAGCGTTTCTAATAAGGCAAAGACATTTGCTGAGAGAAGTGCTGTTCATGACAAAATGAAGACTGCTCTAACAAGTGTCTGTGGAATTAGAAATGAAAATAAGTACATTGAAAGAAGCATAGCATCTTTCTAAAGACTCTAAGACATCTAAAGACTCGAAGTCAGAATGGAAAGCACCAGGATAGTCAAACACCATTTTCTCATAGAAAGAGAAAAAAAGTAGTCATGATTGCTGCTCCTCTCTTGGTTTTCCAGGAACTGAAATCAGTCCATACCGATTTCATCCATACTCTGACTCCACCTGTATTCCTACACTACTGAGGCAAAACGTTATAGGCCACAGCTAAGATGGTAGAGCAGTGGTTCTCAACCTTCCTAATGCTGTGACCCTTTAATACAGTTTGTAGCATGAATCTTAAAAGTTCTTATTAATAAAATCAAACCCAAGGCCAGTTATTGGGGTCAATGCTGGAAGATCAGAGAGACAGAACAAGCCACAGCCACCTCACCTCGCCAGTTCCTCAGCTGGTCCTGTTTCCTCAGACTGGAGGCCTCTGAGTCCTCATCCAGAATGGGTCTCAGCTGAATTGCTGCTCAAAAGCCTGAATGCTTAACCAGCCAAATGCTTCTAGTTTCTGGTCTCCACGCCTTATATACCTTTCTGCTTTCTACTACCATTCCCTGGGATTAAAGGCTCGCTTTCTGGGATTAAAGGCGTGAGTCACCATGCCTGTCTGTATCCTTGAACACATGGATTTCTGCCTCTAGAATGCTAGGATTAAAGGCATGTGCTACCACTGCCTATCCTTTATGTTTAATATTGTGGCTGCTCTGTCTCTGACCCCAGACAAACTTATTAGCATGCACAATATTTGGGGGAATACAATACCTCAACAGTTCCTCATGTTGTGGTGACCCCCATCTATAAAATTATTCTGTTGCTACTTCATAACTGTAATTTTGCTACTGTTATGAATTGCAATGTAAATATTTGATATTCAGGATATATGATATGCAACCTGCAAAGGAATTGTGACCCATAGGTTGAGAACCACTGTGGTGGAATGATGTTTGAGGGCAAAGCAATGAATGTTCGCATTGTATATCACCATCGCTACTGTCAGACATTAAATAATAACAGTTGGAAACAAAGTTTTGATAAATACAGTTTATTATTGATAATCACACTAACAGTAATGACTACTATTTACCCAATGCTGAGAAATATTCTAAAGATTTTCAAAAGTTATTCATTTTCATTTAATATACACAGTGTATAATAGTTAACATCATCTATCAACTTGATATACTTGGAAAGAGAGACGCTCAGTTGAAAAACTGCCTCTAGGAAATGGCCTATAGGCACATTCTTGAATGGCAATTAATGAGGGAGGGCCCAGCCCACTGTAGGTGGAACCATCCCTAGGCAGAAGGACCTGGGCTACATAAGAAAGTTAGCTAAGTATGAGTCTGAGAACAAGCCAGTGACCAGTGGTCCTCTGTGGCCTCTGCTTCAGTTCCTGGTTGTATTCTTGCCAGATGTGGTGGCACAAGCCTGTTAACTCAGAACTTGGGATCAAGATCAGGTGTTCAAGGTCATCCTTGACTACATAGCTAGTTTGGGGCCAGCTTAGACTACATGAAATCCTGTCTCAAACCAACACAAACAAATCTCTTCTTTTCCTCAGGCTCCTCACTCATGTCTTAGAAAAACCACTCTTTCTGGGGGCTTATGTCACAATTTTCCTGGGGTTCTTCTCTAAGATGAGAGAAATCCCACATGTCATTGTTTACAGAGGTTAAAGTTGTTCTGTAAAATGAAAACTGAACTTACACACAACCTGATATGTGGAAGTGTATCCACGTCGCAGGATGGTTAGATCCAGCAAACACATGAACAGGTGACGTCCATTCTCAATATTTTTACAAAGGCAATGTACCATAGCTACTATCATCACCACATTGCACAACAGATGTTCTGGACTCCTTCCCTCTGATGGGAATTTTATCTTTTGACCAATACCTTTCTATCCACAACACCACCACCCACCATCCTTTCTATTTTAAGAATTGAATTCTTTTAGATTTCACTATAGGAGTGTCAGAGCACATGGTAATGACATTACATGCCTGGTTTATCACAATTAACGTAATGTTGTCAGGACTCATCCATGTTATTGCAAGTAACAGGACCCTCCTTTTGAAGGGTTAAGTGTTATTCTATTTATTCCATTATCCCATGTACATTTTAGTTATCATTTATCCATTGGGGGACACTTAGATTGATTCCATATTTTAGTTAATAAACTGCAAGAAACAGAGGGTATGCATAACTGTCTGGCATTAATTTTATGTCTTTTGGTTATGTAGCCAGTGGCAGAAATGCTGGACCATACAGTCATTCTGTTTTTAATTTTCTGAGGTGCCTCCAGAACGTTTTTCATAAATGCTATACTAATTTATATTTTCACTAGCAATATGCAGAGTCCCCCTTTCTCCATAACCTCACTTGGATTGTGTTTTGTTGTTTCATTTTGTTTTTCTGATTATCAGCTAGTCTAACAGGAGCGCAATGGTATCTCCTGGTTTTGACTTGCACTCTTCTTGAAAACATTTTTTACATGCTCATTGACCATCTGTATCTCTTCTCTGGAAAAACACCCTTTCAGGATTATTACCTGTTTTTCAGTTGGGCTGTTTCTCTCCATTCTGTTATGCTACTTATGTGTTTTTTATATAACTTGCTTGTCAGATGTGTTGTTTGAAAACACTTTCTCCCATTCCTTAGATTGTCTCTTCACGCTGTTGACTTCTTAGTCAGGAATAGACTTATTTGCGACTCCTTTTGTCTGTTCTAGCTTTTGTCTAAGCTCCTTCTAAAATCAAAACATCATTGTTCAAACCAGTATGGGGGATGTTTCCTCTAAGTTGAAGCAGTTACTGCACTTTGGGGTCTTGTCTTTAAGTGTTTTATCCATTTGGAGTTGATTTTGTCTATAGAGTGAGAGTGGAGTTCACTCCCATCCTTCTGTGTACAATACCTGGTTTTCCTAACACCATTAATTTGCTGAAGAGGTGGTCCTTTCTCCATGGTGTGTGTTAGGCATGTTTGTCAAAATCCAGTGTGTTGTAAATGCCTAGATTTACTTCAGGTTGGGTTGTTCTCTGTGCCATTTTTTCATGTCTGTTTATATTTCAGGGCCATGCTGTTTTGATTCCTTGGGATTTCATATTATGCCGATACTTTCCAGCATATGTTTATGTTACACTCAGCTCAGCACACTATCAGTTGGAAATGCACTCAATACAGCTAAGTTACCAGACAGCACAGCTTAGCAACGCAGCACTCTGTGGATTATGGGTTGTTTACCCCCACAAGCACATGGCTCACTGAGAGCTCCTGCTCACTGCTGTTGCCCAGTACCATGAAGGAGCATCATGGTACACATTGCTAGCCTGGGAAAAGGTCAAAATTCAAAACCTGCTGGCCAGTCTCCACTGGCTGTACATCACTTTCACATCATCATCGAGTCAAAAACCATCTTAAGCTGGGGACCATCCGTATTTTAAAGTGACATATCCCTGTTAATTATTGACTATCTGTGTCACCAACTGGGAAAAGAGTGTGAAAACTGTATTGTGATTAATGGGAAAGGGGCAAAGGCCAATAATGAACAAGTGGTTTCAAAGGACTCTGGGTTGCTGTGCTCCAAACCCTAGCAGTTGGGTTCTAACAACAGCAGACACAAATAAGAGATTAGAAACGTGTTTTCCAACATATGCTGGAATGCAAATATGTGGTGAACAGCACTTGTGTTGGGCAAATGGTGACTATTGCATTGAGAACAGTATGTTTCTCTCTGCTGCCCTCTTGGCAGAGAGGCAGACAGCAGCAGCCTATGCTGAGAATTCAGAGACCACAGAACCTCAGACATTTGCACAACCAACATCAAACCTGAGCAGGTTCTGCAAAGTCATCGACTATAATAAAATAAAACAAAAAGAAAAGAAAACCAAGATAGGTAGTTTTAACAGAAACGTTTGTTTCTTGGTTCACTGTGAAGGCTGCATTTCCCAGGGCGCCATGCCCTCTGGCTTCTCTTGCATCATTATCACCCAACCCAACAATTGTTATGGCAGCTGCAGCTGAGAGTGCCAGGCATAAAATGAACACTGGAGTGCAGCACATGAGCCGTCCCTAGAACAACAAGAAAACAAAGTCCATGTGAAAGATGGTACACCTAGGGGAAGACAGTGGGGTAAGGAAACTGTGCAGGGCCAGGCAGTCAGGGTCAGAGTCCTGGAAGGAAAATGCACACACCTCAGGAAAAGCACTCATTACTCCCGCAATTCAGAAAGACATTAAGAAAATATGCATTTAGATAAGTCTGAGTATGTTGGTGCAGACCTGCTATCTCAGAACCCATGAGTCTGAGGCAGGAATATAGGGAGTTGGAGGCCAGCCTGTATTACATAACAAACCCATTCTTATTTTCAAATGTAAGTTAGAAGTTGTAGTTACAGTTTGCATCATTCTTTTTTCAATTCTATATTTCCTGTATATTTTACAGTGAACAACACACAGTAATGAGGAACTATATACTAATACACACAAAGGCCAATACACACAGCTTACAATGGGAAAATTTTGTAAGTTTTTGTGAAAATTAATTTTAAAAATAAAAATGTTTGGACACTATTGACTTGGAACTTACTTAGAACTCTTAACTCTTTTGCATGTCAATAATTTCATAGGGCCATACAACAAATAATTCTGTTTCAAAACATCTGTAACAAAATTAATTCTCAAATCCATGAGTATTGGCCTTATAAAAAAAAAAGGGGGGAGGGAGTAAACTTTTAAGTTTGCAAACAATGCTTTAGTCCATACAAAGCTGATTTGGCCCTTCTTGTTTAAGAGGGAAATAAAAAAATCAATGTGAATTAACAAGCCCACAAAGTCTAAGGATGATAGAGAAACTGTAAGAACATGATTTTAAACATGTGAAGACAGCAAGAATAGAAAGCATTCAGAAATCTATACATCAAATGAAGGCTTTGGGGCATATATTATTCTTGCCCAAGTATCAACGACTTTAAAAATCAATATCAAATATGTAGGAGGTCCTAAGCTAGGGACACTTCCAAGGAGATTATCAGATTGTGATCACATGGATCGTTGGAACCTATAATGGCACATGCTTATAATCTCAGGACTGGGAAAGGATGAGGCAGAGGCATCATAAGCCTGAGGCTAGCCTATGTTGCACAGAGAGACCTTGTTTCAGAAAGTAAAAAATAACAAGGAAACCAATTCCCTACCATCTTGCTACTTTGCTGATGTGTTAGACAGAGCTTTAACATGCAGTCTCTATGTGCTTATGAGAGTACCATGGCTTAACATGGGTAAGTCATACTTCCTACAGCACTGTGGCTTTCTACACGCTAGAGAAGGTTCCATGGAGCACTGGGATTAACCAGTATCAGAGAAAGCAGACTATCTCTTCTTCTTGGGGGCACAAGTTTTAATGTGTGTAGAAGCCTCATGGTGACAATGGCAACTGTACAGAGTAGCAGAAAGACAGGGAGGACAAATGAACCCAGTCAGTCATGGGACTCTTCATCTTACATAATGCAATATGAATTCTAGATAGACTGCAGATGCTGATCATTATAATGAGTCACTGGAAATAAATAATGCAGAGGTGTAACTAAAAAGCTGCAGGATAGCTTTATTTTTAAAGAATATTTAAATGATCCAGAAGGGTAGGGAAGGAGCAAGCGGACTTTAACACAGAGAGAGTAGAAACATTGAAAACTACATGGTAGATACAGATTTAATCATATCAATAACTCTGTTGTAGAATATTAGTTGAAGATGTGTTACACTCATTTATGCTGTGGAATATTTGTTTAATGATTCAAAGATGTGTTACATTCTTTTACATTGCATTGGTTTAACTCTGTGAAACTGTGTTAAACTGTGCCTGTTTAAAACACCTGATGATCTAATAAAGAGCTGAATGGCCAATATCTAGGCAGGAGAAAGGATAGGCAGGGTTGCCAGGCAGAGAGAATAAATAGGAGGAGAAGAGAAGAAGAGAGAGATGTGAGAAAAGGAGAGGAAGAGGATAATGCCAGGGGCCAGCCACCTAGTTACACAGCCAGCCACAGAGTAAGAAGGAAAGAAAGTTATATGGAATAAAGAAAGGTAAAAAACCCAGAGGCAAAAGTTGGACAGGATAATTTAAGAAAAGTTGGCTAGAAATGAGCCAAGCTAAGCCCGGGCATTATAAGGAGTAATAAATCTCTGTGTATTTATTTGGGAGCTGGGTGGTGGACCCCCAAAGAGCAAAGAGAAAAAAATAGCCAACTACATAACTCTATTAGATGTTCAGTAAGCAACTCATATAAAAAAAATGACTATTATCAGAATGGATAAAAGAGCAAAATTAACACGTCGAGTTTGGTAGCACACAACTATAATTCCAGCACTCACTAAGCTGAGACAGGAAGATTGCAGCTGCAAGGCCAGCCTGAACTACATAGCTACATGGCCAGCCTGAGCTACATAGCAAGATCCATCCCAGTCTCGACCACATAATGGTTCACCCCCCAAACCAATTAACACCTACAAATAAAAAGTGAGAACAAAAACATACTGCTTAAGAGAGATGAGTTTTATGTATAAAGTAGATTAAGTTGACAGTAAATAGGGAGAAAAATACACAGTATGCAAAAAAAATCCAGAGTTATGAAGGCTAGAGTATTTCACGTCTATCTTACAAGACTTAAATGCAATGTGGATCATCAGCTATCATAAAATCATATTAAATTAATCATGGGTCAGGGATGGGCTCCCTCTCCCAGCAAAGCTATAGATGATTAAAGGTTGCTGGGAGAGGGGGTCATATTCTTCAATGGAGTAGACACTGGAACGTTGTCTCTAGTCAAGAAAATAACCTCCTAATGACAAACTCAGGAAAGTGAAGAGGTGGCGGGGTGGGGAGAGGACTTGGGAAGAAAGGATTTTCTGGGACAGGAAATAGGAAAGAAAGAATAATGGGGAGGAAAACATTGGTAAAGGAGTATTATGTGTGCATAAAATTGTAAAAGTAATTAACTTTTAGAGAGAAAAATAAATGAGACCTTATGCTGAGCAGTATAACTCTTTACACATAAAGGTATTTTAGTTGCAAAAAATTTCTTTGAAAATTTTCCAAAAAGATATGACATGTATGAATCTATGTATATAATACTGAGTTTGAAATATGTGTAGAAAAATGGCATAAAGATATATATGTATACATATACGTGTGTGTGTGTGTGTGTGTGTGTGTGTGTGTGTGTGTGTGTATTCAACATTCCCTCAGCAATGGATAAAGAGCCAAGCACAATATCTTAGAAACAGATCATCTGGAAAACACCATAAGCCACAGGGACATAATGAGTCCAAGCAGAATCAGACACTGTGAGTACACATCATTTTATGGTATGCATGCACATATGTCCACCAAGACAGAACACAGGACCTTAAAGCAAGTTTCCATGAATTTGAAAAGATGGAAATGCAGAGTACATCTTCTACTATATAACAGAACTAAGTCAGAAGTCAAAATGGAAACATATGTGTGATTTCAATACATGTGAGACTTTGCAGGTTTCTGAGAACATCAGGGGTAGGAAGTATTTAAAATTGATTAATCCTGCCTCATTAAGTATAAGCCAAAATAAATCAAGTTAAAATTGCTTTCTCTTTGAGAGTCACATTGAGAAGATGTAAAGAGAATCACCCCAAAACAAAGATACGCATCCAAACACATGCTCAGTGACAAAGGCCAAGCAAACTTACTGTGTGAACTCATAGAAAATTCTAGAAAATGCCAACCAACACAATAGCAACAGAAAGCAGATCAGCAGATGCCTTGGGCAGATGAAGGGTCGATTACAAAGAGGCAGAGAGAAACTTGGGATTCTAAATTGATTCTGTGTTCGGATTTAGTCAGGGTACCTGGCTGTGTCACTTACACTGTCTCTCCATGTAAAGTGCATGGAACAGAAAAAGGGGTGTAAAAGCCAAAAGCAATGGTCAGTTTATTATGGAAGGCTCAGCTGCACCTGAAGCCCCACATCAGAGCTCTAAGTACATTGAGTTTAAAACCCCAGCAGTTATTTTTCCTACTTAACACCAAATACAAATTTTATTTTAAGGAAGCTAGGCTAGTTTTTTAACATTAATTTTTATTAGCCCAGATATTTTTTAATATAGAAGAGAGCAAGATAGCCAAAGTTACCCTGTGGCACAGTTAGTTTGCCTGCCATCCTGAATCATCATGGGTGGCCCTTCACAAAGGTCAGTGCCCTAGTAAACATGCTCTAAGGCACCATGCTAAAACACGTGATCAACCACATCAGCCACAAAGTAGGTTGGGATGTGGTGACAAGGACTGAGAGATAGGCAGAGGTTGGATTTGCTCATCCCTGTGTACAGGGCCATCATGTAGTCCAGACCAGAGCCAACCTGAGTACAGCCTGGGACAGGCTACAGTTTCAGGGATGCTAGACTTCGTGCACTAAGAAGATCAGAAGGGGCTGCAGCAGCCCAGCTGGTAGCATGCTTACTGCACAAGCATGAGGACCTGAACGAGCTCTAACTCAGGCTGCAGCAGCACACACCTGCCACCCCAGCTCCCAGGGTCAGGCAGACACATTTGTTGGCTGACTAGGCCGGCCAATCCACAAGCTCCAATTTCAAGGAGGGACTCTGTCTCAAAAGATAAGGTGAAAGACTAGAGAGAGAACTCAGAAGGTAAGGATGCTTGCGGCCAGGCCCAACAACCTGAGTGTGATCCTTAAAAACAACATAGTAGAAGGAGAGAACTGACTTCTGCAAGTTGTCCTCTGCCTCCATGGGTACAGCACACTACACATGTGTACACACACACACACACACACACAATAAATAAATAAATAAATAAATAAATAAATAAATAAATAAATAAGCATATGTGTGCATTCGAGTGGAGACTCCCAGGGCTGACCTCTGGCCTCCACATGCATGCACACACAGATACACAGCTATCAGAAGACAACCACCAAAACAGATGCTCTGGATTACAGGGGGAGGAAAGACTATGGGCTGGCGTTGGCACACAGCTGTTTCCTTTTAATGGGAACATCCCACCCTTAGCAGGAGGGGAAAGGCCCATAAGGAAGCTTAGGAAACTTACAAGGCTCTGAAAGTTCAGAGAATGACAAGATTCGCAGGCCTCTTCTCAAGGTCACATAAGCAGTAATAATTTCTGGGGAGAAGGGACTCTCTTAAGTGGAGCTGCCTGCAAATTGGGCAGGGAGCAGGAAGGATGCACCTGTACATTGCCACCCATGCTGGGGTGGGCTTTTCAGTGCTGCAGCGGTCTTTGAATCGCCTCTGCTCCTGTACCTCCTTGCGGGCATTCCTGTGAACAACCCCAGTAAACTCACTGGCTCACAGAGCTAGACTTGAATGGAGTCTTTTCTTTGGTCTGTGGTCAGTGCACTATTTGGGGTGAATTGATGTTTGCTCATATCTCCTAGGGAAAAGTCACGCACCATGAATATCCTAAAATTTTGAATGATGAAATAAATACAAGATTTTTTTTTAAGAAATAAATGCATAAATTTTTTTAAAAGCATTTGAGGACTGGGAGAGTATGGGTCTGTCATTAGACACTAATTCTAATTCCTACACTAGTACAAATTGCGTACATATGTAAATAAGTTGTAAAATGAAGATGGAGTAGAGAGGACAGTCGGGACCTTGGACCGCAGGCTTGAAGATGACTTCTAATGCACACTGACAACAGGACAGCAGTGCCCTGAGGTTTGGCAAGGCCTAGCTCCCAGCTCAGGACATCTATCAGTGAGCATCCCTCCCAGGCGCCTGTGATGGAAAGTCCTGCAGACTTTTCGTTGCTGGGGCTTAAGCAATCCAAATGCCCCCTAGACACCAGCATTAAGTCCCTCATTATTCTCACAGATCTTCCAAACTAAAAAGGACCCAAAGAAAGTAAAGTCAAAGGGAATGTAGATGAATTGTGCGTTTGGCTGTGGAGGGGAAAATAATGAGTGTTCAAGGTCTGGAACCCAAAGGTGTCGCCTGGGTGTTGTGTGGAAGGCACAGAACCAGCCGTGGGAAAGCCAGGGAGCCGTCTGTGCTATGAGGTCTTCTAGGCAAGCAAACCGCTTCACCACCACACCCACCCCAGCTATAAAATGAGAGGATTAACTCAAAAGAAGGGGTGCTGCTGCTGTCTCCTCCCAGCTGCAAGATTTTAAAGTCTAGGCATGATGAGTGTAAGAACTAGATGGAATACGTTGGAATAAGGGCAAGGAATTCGATTTTCCGTGACTAAATCGGCAACAGACACTGATCCCATGCCCTTATCAACCTGTAGGTACTTTCTCCACAGAAGCCACACTTCAGGAAGGAGGTGACCATATTAGCATTCTGACAGAGACAAAAACAATGGCAGGCAGCTCTGACCCTGATTTTGTTAATAAGGTGCTGCCCCCTGCAGTTGGAGAACAGCAAAGCACTTGAGTTTAAGGCTTAATGGCAAAACCAAAAGGTTTTAAACAAGGAATCACAGAGGAAAACACGCTTCCCCCTTGTGAAGTCAGTGTGAGGGGACTCAGCTGTCTTTGCCTCCTCCGTAGAGCCTGGCTTTCTTCTCTTTGTCTATCTGGTTTGCAGCTGAAGGCGGAACAATCCTCTCCTTTCTGTATTAGTCAGCCTTGAAGGGTCTGTAAGAAAACAGTGATACCAAACGTGGCAGCCACGGAGAAAGCATAATAGCACAAAAACTAACAGGGTATGTGCTAGCCTAAATATGTCTAGGGTGATTGATTATTATTGCTACAGTTCAATAAGTTTCTGTCTTTGATGCGGGGGTTGCAATTAGGAAGTGTGGAGTGAATTAAAACGTGTGAACTCTGGTCTCAGGGGTTACCTAAGTTTGAAAGGCAGCTCTGATTTCCACTAGCTACAATAACTGACATCATAACACCTCTTTGTGCCTCACTTTCATCAGCTGTGAAATAAGAATAAATAAAGTCAGGGAGGGAGATGGGAGTGATCTAGCTCCCCACTGCCCCATGTATCTCCCCTTTCATCTCTGAACCCATGATTCTTTTCTACATCTTTTTCTTCCATGACAAGCATCATCCTGGAGAAACGAGAATCAGAGAATCACAGAGCAAGTGTCTATAGTGATGTTCAGTCCTACCAGACACAAAAAGACGAAACTAAGACCTAGGGAGACGAGCCCGGAGTCCCAGTGGTGGGATGTGCCCAGCATCAAGCAGATAATAAATGTCTTTGTATCAGACATGGCAACATCCCGCACCCTCCAACACACATGTCTCATACAGAACTCTAAGTTCTTCTATGCCTCCTCTTAACACTTCTTCTCCTTCCTTTCTGAATGCCCTCTCTCTCTTTCCTACTTTCTCCCCCTTACACTCAAGTACACTTCACTCGAATACAGGGCTGCCGACTATTATCTTGCTCAATTGTGCTCTTAACGACCTTTCTAATTTGGTGGCTCTAATCCCCCTTGTGTTGAAATAAATAGCATGGATGTTTCAATGTAGGGCAACATAAGAACTGTGTGCTTATAAAAAGTAGCACATGAACTTGTATACATGGAGAAAGGAAAACACAAATTTTAAGTCACTCATGATTTTTCTTTTAGAGATTGAATTTATCAAGAATGTAACAATGAACAAGCCAGGCATGGTAGGGCCTGCCTGTCATCTCAGAATATAGGAGATGAAAACAGTAGAACTAGAAAGTCAAAACCACCCTCAGCTACATAGTGAGTTCAAGGCCAGCCTGGGCTACATGAGAATATATGTGTGTGTGTGTGTGTGTGTGTGTGTGTGTGTGTGTGTGTGTGTGTGCAATTGGTAGTTTAGTGCATCTGTTCCATATGTGCAGGAATACATCGTAAACTAAGAGGGCATGTATAGTCAAGTCTCTTGAATCTTTTGTTTTCCTGGGTTGGGTTTTGTCAACCATCTAGCCACCAGATATTTGGCCATGAAGGCACATTCAACTGCACATTAAATATGTTGTCAATTATTGAGTAACTGTTTCTGTAATAAATTTAGTACTACATTAGATAAGACAAAAATACCCACTATTAAAGTTTACAATTTAGTGAGGAAAACATAATGATAAATATACAAATGATTTAGTTCATTAAACAATAAAATGGAGATAACCCTCCTGTCCCTCCTGCCCTCAGCCAAGAAGGAAATGTACACAAGAAGGTGTGTAATCCCATCCTAGTTGGAGACATAAATAATTAACACTAAAAACTGCACGCCGTTACCAGTAGAGATTGCTGCTGTAGGAAGAGGGCAGAATGTCATCCTGTGGATAAGGAAAAGAACTCTGTCATCTGGGGTGCCTAGGAAGTTTTCACCATGGGAACCTGAGCAATGAGTGGATCCTAAAAAAGCTCTGGGTAAAACAGCTTGGGGAAGTGCTAACTCGCTGCCAAGCTCGGGTCCTGTGAGCTTTGTTCTGAACACAGGCCAGACTGACCAGCAGACTAAAGTGAAGAAATGGGACAAGATTAAACAGGAGAATGTCAGTGGAAGAAACTGATGTTTCAGTTAGTGCAGGAGAACTATTGTGCAGCTCCAAGAACCACCTCCTCTGCTCTTTCAAAAGACCTGGGTTTGAATCCCAGCATCTATGTGGAGGCTCACACCATTGGTAACCCAAGTTCTAGGAGATTTGACATCTTCTTCTTACCTCCAGTAACATACATGTGAGCAAACACACACACACACACACACACACACACACACACACACACACACACACACACACATATAAAACTAGCCTACTCAGGAATTTGGCTGTCATGGATTTGTCCCCTAATTTCGTAGACAATCAGATAAACAACTCCATCTTGTCTTGGTGGTGGGGATGCCAGCATGTGTGCCTCCATTATCATCTGTTCTGTTTTGACAGGTGCAGGTCAGTGCTGTGGGATGTTCTGTATGGCAAATGTGTTGCCGATTGGTCAATAAATAAAACAGTGATTGGCCATTGGCTAGGCAGGAAGTGTAGGCGGGACAAGGAGGAAAATAAAGCTGGGAAGTGGAAGGCTGAGTCAGAGAGACACTGCCAGCCGCCATGATGAGAAACAGCATGTGAAGATGCCGGTAAGCCACGAGCCACATGGCAAGGTATAGATTAATGGAAATGGATTAATTTAAGTTGTAAGAACAGTTAGCAAGAAGCCTGCCACGGCCATACAGTTTGTAAGCAATATAAGTCTCTGTGTTTACTTGGTCAGGTCTGAGCGGCTGTGGGACTGGCAGGTGAGAGAGATTTGTCCTGACTGTGGGCCAGGCAGGAAAACTCCAGCTACAAATGGCGTCCAACGTGGTGGCAAGAGTTTCCACCTAAAAACTGAGAAAAAAAGATTCTAAAACAGAGCTAAAAACAGCTTTCTAATTGTCTCTCTCAAACGAGTGGCAGCTGCTGGTTTGAGCTACTGGCGGGTTCCTGGCGTGCACACTTGACCTGCCTTATGGCGGGAATGAGGCCTCTGCAAGTGGTACATTAAACTGCGTGGTGGATTTAGCCTTTGCTAGTACAAAACAAAAAAAGAGGTTTCTGGGCTAAACGCTGCTTGGATAAAAGCATAGACCCACAATAGCTCCCAGAGCTGGCGGTAAACCACCGCCATGTTGGGAAGCTGAGGTGGGTGGAGCCAGCAGCCACAGCTGCTGCAGCTTAAAGCAATAGATTCACAATAAGACAGATTCAGATGTAATAGTTTGCAATGTGTGTAAAATATACGTAGGCTTAAAAGAGACAAAAAAGGTGATATATACAGTTATATAAACAAATACATAGTTTTAAAAAATAAAGTCTTTAAAGAGACAGTAAAATTAATATAGAAAATAAGCCACGTAAAGATGAATATTACACAGAGAATCTGGATTGTGTTGTCTTTGGGATTCTTAACTGCAGAGAGATATTTGATTGTAAAGGAAACTGACTTAAACCAATATGCATATTTTAAAGATATCTTGACTTCAAAATTTGGATGTAAGGATATGTTGCTTTGGAAAGGAGACTCTACTTTTGTTCCCGCAGAAAGCCAGAGGCTATGGATTTGTTCCAGATTAAGATACATCAGGTTTGACCAGCCAAGACCCCCTGAAAGGTCTCTGATGACATCATGGCCCAGATGATCCAACATCCAGAATGGTTTGAAGGCAACTGGCTCAGGCGATACAGCCTCATGGACTACTCCATAATCCTAAAATTTTCTTTGTGTCCCCATAAGATACAGCGCCCCCCTCCAGCAGGAAGTAGTAAGAGAAGCTACGCCCAAATTCCCAAATTATATGTAATTTTACTTTGTTAAGGTTAAAAGCTTCCTTTTTGAAAAAAAAAAATGGGGGAAGTGCTGTGGGATGTTCTGTATGGCAAATGTGTTGCTGATTGGTCAATAAATAAAACACTGATTGGCCATTGGCTAGGCAGGAAATGTAGGTGGGACAAGGAGGAGAATAAAGCTGGGAAGTGGAAGGCTGAGTCAGAGAGACACTGCCAGCCGTCATGATGAGAAACAGCATGTGAAGATGCTGGTAAGCCACGAGCCACGTGGCAAGGTATAGATTAATGGAAATGGATTAATTTAAGCTGAAAGAACAGTTAGCAAGAAGCCTGCCACAGCCATACAGTTTGAAACCAATTTAAGTCTCTGTGTTTACTTGGTCGGGTCTGAGTGATTGTGGGCCAGGCAGGAAAACTCCAGCTACAGGTCAGCCCACACCAATGGCCTTACACAAATTTTATTTAACAAGTAAAGTCAGTCACTGAAAGACAAAAGCCACATGATCTCATATATGTGTATATTTTAATAACAGTTAAACTCACTTTGGGGGAAAAAAGTGGGGGTGACTGGAGGCTGGGAAAAGTGGGGTAGAAACTGGGCAGAAGTGAGGCAAGGTTGTCATATTTCACTTAGAAAACATCTAAGAGTTCAGTTGTCCAGCTTGCTAACTATAGTTGATAACAGTGTATAGGGTGTGAAGATTCCTGGGAGATTTCAAGTGTTCTCAACTCAGATTAGGTATATGGGGTCTTGCCTGTATAAATTAGCTTGATTTAGACATCTCACAATGTAAACATTTTCTCAAAATATCATGTTGTTCACCATAAATGTATATTATCACAATAGATTAGTCATAGGGTTTAGGGATTCTGAGTGGAGGAGAATGCATGCCAGCCCCACAGTGCATCTTCATTATGATTTGAAGGTTTGGGGGAGAGCTTTGTGTGCCAAGAGAATTTCTGGTTCTGCCGTAAACTTCATCAATAGGATCTTCCTTTGGCTTTGGACAGGTACAGCTCTCAGGGATTTCTAAATGAAATGCAAATATGTGGAGCAAGGTTTACACCATCTGCCCTTCATTCACCTTGGAAGGCTTTAGAAGATAGAATAGCCAAATGAATGGAAACACATGAACTATGAACCAATAGCTGAGGAGCCCCCAACTGGATCAGGCCCTCTGGATAAGTGAGACAGTTGATTAGCTTGATCTGTTTGGGAGGCATCTAGGCAGTGGGACCAGGTCCTGTGCTCAGTGCATGTGCTGGCTGTTTAGAACCTGGGGCTTATGCAGGGACACTTGGCTCAGCCTGGAAGGAAGGGACTGGATCTGCCTGGACTGAATCTACCAAGTTGAACTCAATCCTCAGGGGAGTCTTTGCCCTGGAGGAGATGGGAATGGGAGGTGGGCTGGGGGGAAGGTGGGGGGGAGCGGGGAGGACAAGGGAATCCGTGGCTGATATGTAAAATTAAATTAAATTATAAAATAAAATTTAAAAAAATAGAAGATAGTTGGGCAGAAGTTTGGGGAAGTTTAAACCTAGAGTAAACCGGACGAAGCCGAAGGTGTCTACCTGCAGCAGTGTCTTCAGAGTCTGCTTCAGAGTCTCCGACAGCTTCTAGCTGCCACGTCTGAGCTCTGTGTTGTCTTCTTGGCATTCAAACACACAGCTTCACATGCGTAACTCGTTGAACCAGATGGACAAAGTGCAGCTAGAGTCACCTAGAATATAATAAAAACTGAGAGCAAGCCAGGCTGTTCTTTCAAAGAAGAATAAAGCAGTTTCCTAAGATGCTTATCCCCATACATTGAAAGAAGATCAAAAGGGAAACTAATTATGCCAGAAAAGCATATCCACCAGAAATATGGAAAAGACAAATGCTTGGGGTGATTAAAATTAAACCCTTTGGGATGAGAAAATATTTGGAAATTGAGTAAGAACTCACTGAAGACAGAAAGACCCAAGAAAAGTCAGTATGTGGTTCAGGATAAATGTAGAGGCTTCCAGTCATAATAATTATACTTACATGTAAAATTCCAGTTATTTTTTTTATTTGTGTATAATTCAAAACCCTGAGATTGAAATCTTGCTAGGCAGACATCCAAGTCAGCCTCTGCTGCTCAGTGATGACTCTGTTAGCAGCTAGAAGCTGTCAGAGGGGCCAAAAAGATGACTCAGCACATAAAAGCACTTGCCATGCAAGCCTGATGCCCTGAGTTCGATCCCCAGAATCCACACAAAGGTGGAAGGACAGAACCTGCTCCACAAACTTGTCCTCTGACTCAACACACACACACACACACACACACACACACACACACACACACACACACACGCCCACACACACACACACACACACACACACACACACACACACACACACACAAGTAAAAGAAATTTAAGAAAAAGAACCTACCACAGGAAATTACAGAATTGTAGCAGGGTTGCCAATGGTTCAATTTATGATTTATGCAGGTGATTCTGCACTCACTGTTAAAATAAAACAAGGAACAAGAATGGGTGCAGAAGGGAATTTAGGAGGACAGTAAGAGTTCAGACAGTTGATCAAACCTAAACTGAGGGAGGAAGTTGATGATGATGATGAAAATGATGATGATGATGATGATGATGATGATGATGACAGTGGTGGTAAAAAAAACTTCAATATACTGTGGAACTTTGTTTTAGCACTTTTTAAAGCATTTAGCATGTCTTCATTTAATTAATGCTTACAAAAATTCTATAAGGTAAGATCTATCACTAAACAAAAGCTGGATCATTTGTCTGAAAGAACAGAGCAAGTGGGACAGGAAAGCTGGAAGTGAGTATGGAAGAACAGAGGCCCGGAGGCTCATGTGTTTGAATGTTTGGTTCCTGCTTGACTAGGAGGTGTGGCCTTGTTGGAAGAGGTGAGTCACGGGGGGTAGGCTTTGAGGCTTCAAAAGCTTATGCCACACCCAGTCCCCCTCCCTCTCTCCCTCTCCAGCTCTGCCTCCCCCTCCCCTCTCTCTACCTCCTGCCTACAGATCAGGATGCAGCTCTCAGCTACTGCTCCAGCACCCTGCCTGCTTACTGGCACCCTTCCCACCATGGTAATCATGGACTAAACCTCTGAAACTGTAAGCAAGCTCCCAGTTAAATGCTTTCTTTTATAAGCTGCCTTGGTCATGGTGTCTCTTCACAGCAACAGAACAAACTAAGACAGGAAGGTATTCAGAAAGAAATTAGGGAGTGGTGTTTCAAGAAGTATTTAAGGAAAAACTTGGTAAAATTTTGTAGTGAACTATGGTTTTTTAATCACAGCTTCTGGCAGAAGCAGAGTTGTCTCAGCACTTAGGAGCCTGCACTGCTTTACAGAGAGCCAGGTTCCCAGCACAGGTGTGGCAGCTCAAAGCTGCCCGTAATCCCAGCTCCAGGAAAACCAGTGCCTTCCTCTGCTCTTCTTGGGCACTGCACTCATGTGCACATACAATTATCACATAAATACATAAATAAAAATATATAGATAGGGTGGCAGGAGAGATGGGTTACTGGTTATGAGCATTTTCACTCTTGCCAAGGCCTCAAGTTCCACAGGGTGGCTCAAAACAGTCTGTAACTCCAGTCCCAGGTGATTCAATACCTTCTTCTGCCCTCTGTGGGCATCAAGCACACACATGGTGTACAGACATGCATGCAGGCAACACACCCATACACATAAAATAAAAATAAATAAATCCTTAAAGATAATAACAGTAACTGAGCATTTACATGCTTTTAATAAATTTAATCTTTAAAGACAAGTATTAAAATAAAGAGACTGGCTTTTTTTTAAAAAAATGATTAAACATTCATTCCCAAAAGTTATATAATTCCAAGTCAACACCCCTGAATAAATGAAAAATTTCTAAGTACTAGCAGAGAAGTTTTATGGCTAAAAAGCACACACAGCCAAGGCCACCAAGCACTGGTGGGTAAGTCAGGGAGAAGACACAACTCACGTTAGGAAGACAGGGAACATCCTGTGGATGTTATAGGGACAAAGAGAATGCTATGAACAGCTAATGACAATTCATGTAAATAGGACAAGTGGACAAATTCCCAGAAAAAATATGACTCAATGAGAAAGGAAGCATGAACAGTCTTACAGTCATGAAAGGAACTGAGTCAACAGTGAGAACTCTTCCCATAACCCAATTCCAGGCACCATGATTCCATTGGCTAGTGAGCCACACATAATTCATGCTTATTTGAAGAGCTGGCATACTTCTGATACCAAAACACAATGGAACAGTTAGTATGAAAAAAAATCACATGCCAATCTTACTATACATCAAGAGAGAAATTTTCTCAACAAAATAGCAGCAAGCTAAATCTAACAATATCTAAAACTGATACTGCATTTTAACAAATGAGAGTTTATATGAAGAATATAAGCTCAGTTTAACACGAGAAAAGCAGTGTGACACTCTACATTGTTGTATTACCTGAATATCGAACAGGCAAGAAAATCCTCCCATAGCTAATGTTTATGATAAAAGGTATTAATAAAAACAGACTAGAAGAGGCTCTATGGCTAAAAGCATGTGCTACTCTTGCAGAGAGCAAGTGCTCAGTTTCAGTGTCAGGAAGCTCACAACCTCCTGTAAGTCCAATTTATGGTATCTGATATCCTCTTCTGGACTCTGGGAGCACTGAATGTGCATGGTGCACATACAGACAAGCAGGCACACCTACATACAAATAAATGAAAATAATTTTTTAATTTAAGTAGACTAAAAAGGAATAGTTTAATCTAGTTAAGCAGGAGTTGGGAAGCTGTTCTTCCATGTGATCTCTATTATAGTACAATAAGACAACCACTCTGTTGCTAATGAAAGCAGCCACAGAGAGTGTCTATGTATGAATGAATGTGTCTGTGTTCTGATGATACTTTCATTGCAAACCTATTACAGCTTTGATTTGGCCCATGGTCCATGTATACACTGTCAATCCTGGGTTCAAGAATATCTATAAAATGTAACAGATTGGAATATTGGTGGTGAAATCCTGTCCTATGAACCAGGCACAGGGGAAGAGACCTTATCATTATAACCATGACTCCTGCTGTATTTTATTATCAGTCAGAGCATCATACAAAATAATGAAGAATAAAGAGCCTGGGAATCAAACCCAGAGACTTGAACATAATTGGCAAGCACTCGACCACTGAACTACAACCCTAGCCCTTTTAAATAAGTTCCTAATAAGTAGGATTTTATGTGGGCCATAGACATAGGAATCAATATAAAAACTCCTACAAAGTAATAAAATAATAAAATTAAAGAGGTTGGAGAGATGGCTCGGGAGTTAAGAGCACTGGCTGTTCTTCCAGAAGACCCAGGTTTGATTCCCAGCACCCACATGGCAGTTTACAACCTAATAACTCCAGTTCCAAGGGAGTCAATGCCGCCTTCTAGCCTCTGTGAGCACTGCTCATATATGGTACACTTACATGTCTACAGGCAAAACACCCACCTACATGTGGTGGTATTGTGTTCCCCAAAATATTGTGTACCCTAATAAACTTATCTGGGGTCAGAGAACAGAAAAACCACTAGATACTTAGGCTAGAAAATGTTGGCACACACACCTTTAATCCTAGCATTCCAGAGACAGAAATCCATCTGGGATCTCTGAGTTCAAGGCCACATTGGAAACAGCCAGGCATGGTGACACATGCCTTTAATCCCAGGGAGTGAGCCTTTAATCCCAGGGAGTGATGGTAGAAGGCAGAAAGATATATAAGGCGTGAGGACCAGAAACTAGAAGCTTTTGGCTGGTTAAGCTTTTAGGCTTTGAGCAGCACAGTTCAGCTGAGATTCATTTGGATGAGGACTGAGAAGCTTCCAGTCTGAGGAAACAAGATCAGCTCAGAAGTTGGCCAGGTGAGGTTAGCTGTAGTTTGTTCTGTCTCTCTGATCTTCCAGTATTCACTACAATAACTGGCCTCAGGTTTGATTTTATTAATAAGAACATTTTAAGATTCGTGCTACACCCACATAAAATAAAAATAAATCAATTAAAAACAATGCATTTGCAATAATATAAATATGTAAAGTGCCTATGAAGAAATACACACAAAAATGTGTATTATCTAAAACTAATCCAAACATTTAAAATGACCTAACACATAGAAATAGAAAATATGCTCATTGGTTTCTATGTCTGTATTTTAAGGTTATTAGTTCTCCCATGATGAGTATGTTCTACATAACTGAACAAAATTTCAATGTACCTATATTTTGAAGAGTATGGCAAGCTGGCTCTGAAATAGATCAAAAAACTCAAAAAGTCACAATTAGCCAAAATACTTTAGAAGAACAAAGCAGAGTAGCTTTCTCCAAAAGATATCCAGATTGTAACTCAAGTAAATAAATAAAAAAAAATGATGTTAGTCTACTGATAGAGAGCTTGGGCTCAGGCCACAAAGGAATAAGCAGCTACACAAGGCACGATCCACAAAGTCACAGAAACTGTCTCATTAAATGATTCTAGGAAAACCGTACATCCATGTGAGATTCAATTAAAATCAGACTTATTCATACAGTTTATTAACATGAATTTATCTTCAGATAATAACCTTTTTAAAACAAAAACTTTAGGGTAGGGTACGAGTTCTTGTAAAACCACAAACAAGAAGGGAATGATGGACAGATCCAATGCATCTCCTTGAAGAACTGTCAAGAAACCACAGAAACCACTGGAAAAGATATCCACAGTACATAAACACAAAGGAAACCGTAGCCTCAAATCTTAAAACTTCTTCCATAAACCATTTTTTAAAGAATATATAGAGGCTGAAGAGATGACTCAGCACCCAGGTTTGGTTCCTAGCACCCATGTTGGGTAGTTCACAACTGCTTATAACTCCAGCTCTAGGGGATCTGGTGCCCTCTTCTGGCCTCCACAGGCATCTGAACACATGTACATGCGGAAGCGCGCAAGCGCGCGCACGCGCGCACACACACACACACACACATAAATAAATAAATAATAAAATGAATATTTTTAAAACAATATACTATAAAGGGCTGAAGTGTCACCCAGTAGTGGACTTCTTGTTTAGAATGCACAGGTCTCTGGGTTCAGTCTCCATCTATACACATGCAGAGAGAGAGAAGAAAAATGAATAAACATTTTTCACTGGCAGAGTATAAAAGAAAATGTTGCCTAAATGGAAAATAAGCATATGCTTATGCTGAACTCATTAGTAACAGAGGGCATGCAAATTTCCATAGCTGTTTACATATTCATCAGACTAAGACATTTAAAAGTTCAATGTACTTCATGTTAGTCAGGAAGCTGCAATAGGAATTCCCAAGCAGTGCTGAAGAATCTCTTGAACTTATGTAGAAAACTGAAGATTTATATTTTGTCCCACTCAATAATCCCACATCTAGAGAAACTAACGCAAACTTACACTGGAATACAAATATGGCTATGCCTGGCAACAAGCCCAACATCTTCCAACATAGGACATAAAAAAATGTGGTGTATCCATAGAACACACACTATATAGCAATGAAAATGAATGTATCAAATGTGGCTACAGCATATACAACGCAAATACGCCTCACACATGTTTGAGATTTAAAGTAGTGATAATGAAGTGAGGGTGACAATCAAATGAAATCGGACTTTTAATGGTGAGGCTGAAACATGACCTAGAAGTATACTCATAGGTGTCGGTTTCTCTTTATATTTCATGTCAAGCAATGGAATGGACTTTAAGAGATAGGCTGTGATTAGGTTGAGAACTGGCAGGGAGCTGGCTTTGCTCTATTTCTTGACCTTACTTGTAGCTACTCAGTGTTCCACAACAAAGAAAGCAAAGCAACACAAACACTAGGGCAGTGTTTTCTGCAAACATTAGATTCGTGGTCACTGAAATGAGTTTTTATTCGGCTTTACCAACCAGCTTTTTTTTTACGTACTTTTACATTTTCTCCCACTCAAATACATTTCCTCATATTACTGAGATTCATTCTCAGAAAAATATGAGACCTCTCTTGCTTATCTGTATTTAGGAAATATAGGTGCAATAACATATCCGATATTCCCCAAGGTCTACTCTTCGAACATGTAAATTCCCATCAGCAACATTTCAAGGGATGAAGTGGCCATATAGAAGTTTCTCAGACATGTGTTGTCATCAGATCACCAAATGCACAATGTGGGAAATTATTTGTGCTAAGGAGCTTTCTGTCACTGTAACAAAATACCTGAATAAATCCACTTAAAGATGGGGGTGGGTATTAGAGCTCATAATTTCTGATGTTTTAGTCCAATGATTATTTGATTCTCTTACTCTGGGCCTGTGGTTGTTCGTCAAGGCAGGAGCAACTTGCTTACTCACTTCCTAATAGGCCACAGGCAGCAACGAGGGAATGGAAGAATTAGAGCTCCACTATCTACAAGGCATGCCTCTAAAGACCCAACTTCCTCCCCTTAGGCCCCACCTCCTGAAGGTTCCACCGCCTTCCTCTGAATATAGTCAGAAGACCAAGCTTTTAAGCCACCGTCGTACATGGAAAGTCTCTGATCCTGACTATAATCTCATCTATCCTTCGAATTCACGGGTGGAAAATCTAGCCCTGAATATGTCTATATTCAGAGACAGTGTTTTCTTAACTCCTGAAGTTAAATGAGACCATAAATTGGAAGCCTCACTCAACGGGACTGACATTTTCACAACAAAAGGCAGAGACAACAGAGACACTGGCTTCACAGAGAGGACACAGGTGAGCAGGGAGAGAAGGAGCAGTCAGCTAGTCAAAGTGAGAATCCTCAATAAGAAGAATCTGTTCACACTTGGATTTTGGACTTCAAGATCTCAGAGCTGAGAAGAAAACTAAATTTCCATTGTTCAAATAACTGCAACAAAAACAAGAAGATGGGAATCTGACCAGATACAGAACACACAAAAGTAATATGAACGTGCTGAGATGGGGTTATCTCTATGTCTGACACACTGGCAGCGTCTAAAAAGGACAGCATCACAAAAGATGCTGTGGATACCAGGCAGGGCTTAGAGCAAACTCAGTAGTCAAACTAGCTGATCCTGGTCTGGCCATGGCTCAGTGGGTAAAAGCACTTGCCTCCATGACCTGAGCTGGATTCCTGGACCCACATGGTAAAGGAAAGACTCCGGTGAGACTCCTCTGATCTCTACACATGGGCCATGGCATACACACACAAACACACACACACACAAATAAAAGCATTAAAATTTATATATATATACATGATCCTAGATCAACTAAGACAAAGAATGTTTGAAATGTACCAAGAAACCCATGAATTGTATGCTAATTTAAAATAAAATAACACAGAAGAAATGTTTAAATCAAAAGAAAATAGAAATGTGTTCTTTTTCAGGGGTTTCCAAAATTCTACCAAAAATGCTGTTGTACATACAGAGGATATGAAAAAGCTTAGTTTCAGGTAACTATTCCAAAGGCTGGATTTTTAGCCATTTCTGAAGTATCAGTCTCACATATCCTATAGAAGTCATCTTAGCACCATTCATTTAAAACTGAGAATGTAAAATGGCACTAATAGACACCACTGAAGCCACTAAAGTGGTAACAATTCCTGCATCCAGTTTTCATTTAGTGAGGCCTAGAATCTGTCTTCCCAGTTCTATTTTGAGACTTTGTTTCATGTTTCTGATTGTGTTGCCAATAAAGCCACCGGATGCCATTAATCTCACTTCTTTGAATGAATAAATCATTCAGCAGAGTAATTAAACAATAAACACATCAAAGTAAAACTAATTCAAGCTAAGTCTAGACACCCACTGGGTAGTTATAAGACAAGCTTGTTATAACCGTCTCCACTTGAACTTGAAGCTGCTTTGGTGAGTCTTTACACAGAAGTAAGACTTCAGATTGTTAATGGAAGTGCCCAGCCCTGTGGCGCAGACATCAAAACTCCCTAGGGATGCCAGCCTCATGTCTGCAAAGTTTCCCTGGGCCATTAACATGCTAGCCCAGGGTTGGTGTCAAACTCTGTTTGTCAGTATTCCACCACACACAGCACACCCCAGGCTTGTCACTGGGCCACCTCTCTCCCCCATTCCCATGCTTTTAAAATGTTGCTTTTCAAGGCAAAGAAACTGCAGAGCTGGACATGATTGTTTTCCCCCAGAAGGGAAGCATGATTTTGACAGAAGACAGACTACAAAGTGGTGTAATAACTTGGGCCTCTGTCTAGAACCAAAATGGTCTCGGGTCTTCCTGCGTTCAGCCATCAAACTTTATAAATAAGGTAGTTACAATTCTGTTTAAGACTCCGTATTACTACATAATAGACTGAGTAGCTTTTACAGGAACTGAAGATAATTCCTTAAACTATTATGTGAGATGTTTTTGGTGCTGTTGCCCAGTTACAGATTAGACCATATCAAGAAAAATTTAGAAAAAAAAAAAACTCTCATAATTCCCATCTAAGGGAACAGAAGTAAATGCAATCCTTTTTCAAACTATTGGCAGAAAATAGCAAATCCATTTCTTTTATGCACTGATAGAAGCACAGCCTTTCTCATTAAGGTGGTGGAGTTCTAAATATAGACAGAACTCAATTCTGTTGACCAAAAATAGATATTAGGGAAGATAATAGGTATAATAAAAGTAGATATAATATGAGACAGGGCTTAGAGCAAACTCAATAGTCAAAATATCTGATCCCAAAAATAGATACAATATGAGATTGTAAATCTTCATTGTCAAGTTGAGGGGATTTGATATCACCTAGGAAACAGGCTAATTTTTTTTTTTAGATTTCTTTAATTTCTTGATTTATGTTTGTGAGTGTTTGCTTGCCTGTATGTCTGTGTACCACATGCATGCCTGATGCCAGAGGAGTTCAGAAGAGGATGTTGGATCCCCTGGAACTGGAGTTATAGATGGTTGTAAGCCACTGTGTAGGTTCTGGGAATTTAATCCAGCCAGGTCCTCTGCAAGAACAAGTGTTCTGCTGGGCGGTGGTGGTGCACGCCTTTAATCCCAGCACTCGGGAGGCAGAGCCAGGCAGATCTCTGTGAGTTCAAGGCCAGCTTGGGCTACAGAGTGAATTCCAGGAAAGGCACAGAGCTACACAGAGAAACCCTGTCTTGAAAAACAAACAAACAAACAAAAAAGAACAAGTGTTCTTTAATAACGAGCCATCGTCTCTCTAGCCCCAAGAAACACTTTCGAGTGTGTCTTTGGGGTGCTTCCAAAGAGAAGTAGCTAAGAAGAGAAACCCACCCTGAATGTGGGCAGCACCACCCCAACTGCTGGAGTCCTGAACTGAATGAAAATGAGAAAGCAAGCTGAGCACCAGCCTTCATCTCTCCCTGCTTCCTGACGGCAGGTGTGATGGAGCCACAGCCTCTCACTCCTCTCACCACGCCTTCCCTACCACAAAGGACAGTTTCCCTGAACTGTGAGTCAAAACCAGCCATCCCTCCCTCAAGCTGCTTATGTCAAGTGTTTGCCACAACCATGAGAAAGTAACGAATACACAGAAAAACAGGGACTTTGGTAGAATAAACAGAATATAAAATATTGTGCTTTGATCGACTGCCATCAGTGCGATGTTTTATATAAATGTGATTAGTAGGGGGAGTTTTGCCGAAAATCTACCCTCATGTTTGATAACAATCAAGTGAATGACAGGACAGGTCACATCCCAGCTACAGAAGAGACACTTCACTCTGCTCAGAGACGAGACAAAATGCCAAACAGGTGCCTCATGCAGTCAGTCTTAGTTACTCAAAAAATACACTAACTGATGGTTACATAACAACCAAAGAAATTAGTGAGTCACAGATGTCTTAATCTTTGAATGAACACCAGAAGGTTGAAAAACAACTAAAATTCTATGCAAAATACCATAAACACACACACACACACACACACACACACACACACTTTCAATCCGTGAGAGAGAAAAAATCCATAGCATTTTAATGGATACCATCCTAAAGAATGCATGGTATGTTGAGTTCTATATCTCATTTAGTTCCAAAACCCCTCAGAACTACTTGTTTCCATACAGTAAGAAGAAAGTATTTTATTAGGACCATGTAAATAAGTATCATAAGACCATTTTTATTATAAAAATCCAGTTTGAGTGAAGTGTTTTCAATCAAATCCTACCAAGCTCAACAAACATTACACTTCAAAAAATACTAAGGAAACAATGTCTTCTTAAGTTGTATTTTCTGCAAATGCAAAGAAATCGCTCCTGTTTCCATCACCGCTGGCAGGCCACAGGAGTTGGAACATAGAGATAAGAGTGTGGTCCTGTGAAAATGGCTGAGCCAGACTCCAGAGCTGTTGCAAACCTGCTGGTGCTCATCGGGTCTTGCTACGACATCTTTACTGAGAGCAGCATGGAAGGGATTGATTGACGACGGGGAAATCTGTGCTCACATGCATATTTAACTCAGAGCAGGGGAGGTTGACAAGTATGTATTTCCTGTGAATTAAAGGAGACAGACAAATGGTTCCTACAGAGGGGGATCTGATAAGAGAAAAAATAATATGTGTGTGACATGAGTACAAAAGTAACTCAGTCTAATATAGAAAAGTAGAGGCCTCTGCATAAACAAATTTTAAAAGGAATGATGTTGACTAAAATACTTCAGCCTTCAACTGGTAGCCACCACAAACTGAACATATATCCTGACACCATATAACAGTATTCTACTGTCCCTGTGGAAATGAAAGGTAGAGTGCAAAACTATCCTGAGTTCTGGAATTTTGCAGCAACACAGTGTCACAAATGTACCAAAGTCTAACTTATATTTTAAAAGAATACTACACTCATGACAGAAATGTATTCATGCACTCAAAGCATCTGATTACTTACACAAAATCTATGTATGATCAAGCCAGTCTATGTTTCATCATGAATCCAGTCCCCACCCCTAGCTGGGGAGCTGTTTATAGTTGATGGCTTCTAGGGCAGAAAGAATTACTTTTCTTTAGAGATGTAGCTCCTAGCAAATCAACCACATTTCAATGGATGTCTCCTATCCATTAGTATATACATCGGTAGTGCAAATTGGACTCAGTGGGTGATAGAAAAATAATAGATGGATAGAGATAGATAGATAGATAGATAGATAGATAGATAGATAGATAGATAGATAGATAAAGAAAGAAAGAAAGAAAGAAAGAAAGAAAGAAAGAAAGAAAGAAAGAAAGAAAGAAAGAAAGAGGAAGGAAATGTGAAGGTCATAAAGTTGGAAGCAGATGGGGGCAGGCCTGCATCTAGGAGGAATTAGAGAGAGTAGTGAGGGGTGAATATGATCAAAATACATTCTATGTATGTATGAAGTTTTCAAAAGTATTCTATTTTTTAAAAACAGTCTGCCTTCAAACATCACCATCAGAAGTAAGCAAGTTAATAAAAACTGATCTTTGACACCCTTCATGGGTAAAAAAAGAGCATGAAGCAGGCTGGGTGTGAATAACTTGGAGATTATATGTTTCCATCATTTTTGAGAGGATATTTACTACATTCAGCAAATAACGCACATCAAGCCTTATCTTAAATCATGAATAGATGTCTAGGACTGCTTTATTTTATTACTTATTCTTATTCACTCTTTCCGGAATTCTAGCATGTGACAGCAGGCCTTGCTTTTTGCAGCGGAAAAGACTTGCATTCTAGCTCTCTACCAATGAACTGGCCCTAAAGCTGTTTTGCAATGATGTAAGGAAGCTGACTTACCAACAGCTAGGTGATATCACTTAACTCACACTTGCATTCTCCAGCCTTCCCATGCCAAATGTAAGTTCAAGTTCATTCATAAAATACTTAAAATAGTGACTGATACATAATGACCCATAGTTTACAGCTGATGAGTAATTTAAAAATGATCATGCATGGGAGCTGAAGAAATGGCTCAGAAAGTAAGAGGACATGCTCCTCTTGCTGAGGACCTAAATTTGGTTCCCACTACCTGCATCAGGTGCCTCATAACCACCTGTAACTCCAGCTCCAAGAGATCCAATATCCTTTTGAGCAACTGCACCTCAGAAGTACACACACACACACACACACACACACACACACACACACACACACACACACACAACTTCCAGCATAAATTTAAAAAAAATAGAATAGCCATGCTAGCTTGGACCTCCACATAGCATCTTAACTTTCATGCTTCATCTTTGAAAACTATGTTTAAAATATATCTGTGGTATTGAAAACTGAAATGGCTTTACTGGATTGCATAAATGGATTCTTCTTGATGCAGAGTAAAACTCCATGTTAATTCTCATGTTTTATTTACTGGTGAGTGTTACAATGCCAATGGAAGATCTGACTCAGTGTCTCTTACTTGCAAATTACCTTCACCAACATGGAAGTAATTTACAACCAACGATTCTGCATATTAAAATTTCCCAATAGCCTGTCATCAGAAAGACCACTTCCTTTGTATTGTCTTCTGTTTTTTATTTGAGAACGAACAACCTCATCTTCAAACACATAAAGATAAAGCTCTTAAAGAATTTGTTCTTAGGCAGATAATATTGTGAAGGGGTTAAATGTGGGGAAGATTATTTTCTTAATTGTTTTTTTTCTTAATTGTTTTTCTCAGTGTTTTAATTGGTTTGACTAAACAGCAAGTATTGAAGTTTCAACCCTGCCTGTGCCAAAATTCCTTCATTATTCATGTAGTGATTACAGTAACATCCTGTTGAGCCGTGCAAACAAACTGTTGGCAAACTCCTAAATAAGTGCACACCCCAATGACAGCCTGAGGCTAAAAGACAAATAAAAACAGGGCCTGAGAAACGGATGTCATCTATTAACATCTAAAGTGTCCAGAGTTAACTTGGTTTTCTAATTCCTAGAGACCTGGAAATCATGTGTACGTTAGCCTGTGCTGTAGGATGTTCTGTATGCTATGAATATGTGTTGCTCTGATTGGTTGATAAATAAAATGCTGATTGGCCAGTAGCCAGGCAGGAAGTATAGGTGAGGCAAACAGACAAGGAGAATTCTGGGAAGAGAAAGGCTGAGTCAGGAGTTGCCACCCAGACACAGAGGAAGCAAGATGACAAGGCAGAACTGAGAAAAGATACCAAGCCACGTGGCTAAACATAAATAAGAATTATGGGTTAATTTAAGTATAAGAGCTAGTAAGTAATAAGCCTGAGCTAATGGCCAAGCAGTTATTAACATAACCCTCTGTATGTTTACTTGGGGGATGTGAATGAGAGAGATTTGACACAGGAAAATTTCCAGTCCAGGCTACAAGCCTGGACTCTAGGATTGCAGGCAGAAATTCAAGCTCACAAGTTCAAGAACAAGAGAAAACTGTAGGTGGGGGTCACCATTGTATCAAGGGTATGTCATGGACTGAGGCTTGGACTCTTTCCCCTTGATTTTTATCTTTTTAAGATTCAATTTTTTATTCCTATTGATGAGTGTCCATGTGTATCTGTGTGGGTGCCCTCAGAGACCAGAAGAAGGCATCAAATTCTCTAGAACTGGAGTTCTATGCATTTCTGAGCTGCCTGATATGGATGTTTGGAAATGAACTCAAGTTTTCCACAAGAGCAGCAAATGTTCTTAACCTGTGTGTGCCTGTGTGTGTGTATGTGTGTGTGTGTGTACGTGTGCACATGTGCCTGTGTGTGTGTCTGAAGTGTGACTGTCCAAGGTCCATGTCTGGTATTCATATGGAGATCAGAGGACAATTTGTAGGAGTCAGCTCTCTCCTGTCACCATGTATTCTGAGGACTGAACTCAGGTCATAGGGCTTGATGGTAAGTGGCTCTACTTGATGAGCCATCTTGCCAACCTACGACACATATTTATTTTTAATTCATGTAAAATCAAGTTGCAGTCACTGTGACATTTTCTCCCTAAGTCTTTCAGCTTGTCCCTCTGAGAGACAAAGCACACACTTCTACATAAGTACTACCATGTCTTACAGATGTTGCCCAAATGTTCTTTCTAGCTTCTTCCCTACTCACTAGGATATGAGTAATTCAGTACATTGTATTCATTCTACTATTTTATAATGTTTATGTATGCCTGAAATTTTTCAAACTAAAATTCAGGAAGGGAAGTGACCTCATTTGCATAATAAATTATAACCTCATCAATGATTACGTTATAAAAACAACCGTCTTGGGTTGGTTTTCTATCCTTGAATAATTACTAGTATTGCCTAGCAGAGAAACAAAGTCCTACAGAGAAGAAAGAGAAAAGAGGGAAAGGGAGAGAAGGGAAGGGGAAGGGAGAGAGGGGGAGGGATGGAGAAGGGGGAGGGAAAAGGGGAGAGGACAATTAGTCCCATTCATGAGCTTTTAAAACACAGAGAAGATGAACAAATTCAAAAGGGATTTAGTCCCAGGCTGTAGGCAGTGTGCATGGCAGTCACGAGTTTGTGTAGTGTAACATGCAAATCACTTGAGGCCCACATTTTTCATTTCATGAAAACAAATGAGGCAAGCTGTAGTGGGTAGCCATTCCAACTTTGATCTGGAAGTTCCAACCCCCATTGAGAGACTTCGGCAACTGTCACACCTACAAGGCGGGGCCAAGGGAGGCGCCTGGAGACCCGAGATCTGGATGGGCCAGCACTCTCTCTGTGCCGGGACCCTGGACAGTGGAGGTGGACCAAGCAGAGCTCCAGAGAACACCGCTGGACTGCGATACACCTTCCCCAGACCCCGCGACCTACCTATCCCTTAATTTGTAAGTTACACCATTAAATAAGTCTCCTTTTAACTACGTGGAGTGGCCTTAATAATTTCACCAATAGCAAGCCTTTATGCTTTAGCAAAGGAAATGCCTCTTTTTCAATTGCTTCCCGGAAAGTGACGTTGTCCTCTGCACGTACCTGGTAGTCAGGAAATCTTCCCTGAGGAATACTTACAGACTCTTTTCCGTTTATGGTATTAAAGGCTGAGTTCCATCCAACCTGCAGACTACTGTAGGGTTTGTTGACTGCAGACACTTGTGCAGAGCTTCCCCTGCCCAACCAGAGCCTCTGGAAACCTGTCCTGAAGCCTGTGTTTTTAACACTCAAGAAGTTTAACAAATGCCCATCACTCTGTATTTCATAATTTTATAAAATGTTCAAATCTCAAATCAACAGCTTCTAAAATATCACTGTGAGTAACTCAGACTAATATTGAGCCTCAGTTTCATAGCAAGACTGATGAAACCTGTCTGTCAGGGTGACTATAAGTAACAGAAACAAATAAGGAAAAGCATTCCCTGGCTGATATGTAAGCAGGGCCAATGTTGTATGTCCTGGCTGACCTCTAAAGGAGGGAGCTTCCTGTGTACTCATCCATGCTGCCACCCATCCAACTACTAGCATCTTATCCTGAACAGTTCTTTTATACAGACAAATGTGACATAAAAACCCAGGTCACCTGATGTCTGAGCTAGCCCCATTTTACAACATCCATCTTGTTTTAATTTGCATCTTGTTTTTAGCTAAACATTATCCTAATCTATATTCATTCATGAGACTTCATTGAGTACGGGGTCTAGAGCAGCTTGGAGATAGAGCTCAGCCTTAGCATGCAGGAGACCCTAGCTCTAATACCCAGCATAACTAATAAAAATAAAATAAAATGACAAAATAAAGTTCTTAAAAGGCATTTTTAGATAAAGCAGTAATTTCCCTGCACATACACACAAATAATTATTTGGTTAAATTAACCTAGTTTTTTTCCCCATCATTAAATATATCAACACGAAAGAACTTATTACAGAGTAACATATGACCAGCAAATCACTGAACACCAGCTGGTGAGTTATCTGGTGAAAATCCATTTTTTCCAGATCATGGAATCTTGGTTAGAAGAAAACATGTAATCAATGGAAAGAATGTGGTTAATCTGTCTAGTATTAGACTTGCAGTCACAGAATAAGGACAAAATTATTTTGGTTGGGAAATTTAAAAAGCAAGGCCTCAATGTCAATTCAGGAAACAATATTGGATCCTGAACTTCATCATATTTATTCTGAATTGAATATGAAAATGTCAAGCACAGAATGGAAACTAACCATGGTGGAAGGACACTGTATTCATCTTCTTGCCATACATATCCAGTATGAGCAAAACAGACTGGATTTAGAGTAGGTGGACTTCCTTACCTCATAGCTCAGGGATTTGGTGACATGGCAGAAGCTGCCAGAATTGTGTAGGCATCATTCCAGAATACGTATACCTCCAGTTCTCCTTTTCCTGGTCACAACAGTAAGATATAAAGTCAGCCAAGACTAAAGGAAGGTGGAAGGAGAGGCACACATGTGTGCAGGTAAGGGGAGAAACTGACAGAGGCCATCTTTATATGTAATCAATTTATGACTTCATTTCCATAAATGTTAGACGATGCTCATTATGCCACTATCTTGGGTGATTACACAGATGCAGTGTATATAAGTACCCAAGAGTTCTATTGCAAAAATATTATTCATGGGGCTGGAGAGACAGCTCAGTGATTAAGAATGTATACTACTTTCCCAGGGGTCCCAGGTATGGTTCCCAGCACCTATGTGAGGTGGTTCACAAATAACTATAAATCTAACTCCAGGAGATCCAATGCCCTCTTCTGGCCTTTGAGGTCAACTCATTCACATATGAACATGCATACACACACACACAGAGAGAGAGACAGAGACAGAGACAGAGACAGAGACAGAGACAGAGACAGAGACAGAGAGACAGAGAGAGAGTTAAAAATAAACTAAATCTTAAAAAAAATCACCCAATTCTTTGAACAGGTCCTAGATTATAAAAATCTCAAAGATTATTTTCAACTACTATTTAATAATTCAATTAGACACATCTTAACTTCGTTGAAGGTGAGGTCTAAAATGTGATCTTATCAATAAGATTATTATTATATTTAAGCTGTTCTACTTTTAAACACCAAGTGTTGTATAGCCTGGACCAATAAAGAAAAATCATGTTGAAGGACATAGCCCTTTCTCTCATCAGGTGAAAAAGGTGACTACATGTGAAGTCAGACCTAGGAAAGCAGCTTGAAAATGAGACTCTGAAAACAGATGTCCACAAATGCTCTGTGCCTGAGAAGCTCTTGGAAAGTCTTTGTGAGCCTCCTGAGGCCTGTATAACCCAGGAAGAGGGGGTAACAATGAGGACAAGTGACATTCACTGAGCAGAAAACGACTACAGCTAAAATTGCACTTAAAAATATCAATCCATGGCCGGGCTGTGGTGGCGCACGCCTTTAATCCCAGCACTTGGGAGGCAGAGGCAGGCGGATCTCTGTGAGTTCGAGGCCAGCCTGGTCTACAGCGCGAGATCCAGGAAAGGCGCAAAGCTACACAGAGAAACCCTGTCTCGAAAAACCAAAAAAAAAAAAAAAAAATATCAATCCACAAGCAGTATTTAGTATCTGAAGAGAAAACTGAGAGACAGATGGAGTCCTTGTTAAGGTAAACCAAGAAGTATTAACAAGGATCTGGAGCTCAATGCAACTCAATGGTAGAGTTCTCCCCAAGCATGTACAAGGTCCTGGATTGCATCTCCATCAAGAAAGATGTAGCTGGAGAATTTCTCTCCAGCTCCAACCAAGCCCTGGCAGTCCCACAGCCCACTTATAAAATAAACACACAGACTCTTATATTATTTAAACTGTTTGGCCTAATGGCTCGGGCTTCTAGCTATCTAGTTCTTACATCTTAAATTAATCCATTTCTATACATCTATACCTTGCCACATGGCTCGTGGCTTACCAGTATCTTACATGTTGGTACTCATGGCGGCAGCTGGCAGCATCTCCTGACTCAGCCTTCCTGTTCCCAGAATTCTCTTCTCTGCTTGTCCTTCCTATACTTCCTGCCTGGCTATTGGCCAATCAGTATTTTATTTATTCAGAGCAATATCCACAGTACATGAGCTCAAATATCAACTTGGAAGCAGAAAAGAGTAAAAGACATTACACAATAAGAATAAAAATGGTTTAATCATTAAAAGTCAATGTGGAAAAAAAACTTGTGAGCTCTTTTTCTAGTTTATTCATTCACTGAAATGACCATTTGAAAGCCTTTGACCTACAGTGACTGTGGAATCAAACATATAAAGATGATAGACAAAGAGAGTCAGTAGAATTATTCTAGTGTTGAAAAACACTGGAGTAGTCTTTAGGCTGTCTGTCAAAG
This sequence comes from Peromyscus californicus insignis, assembly GCF_007827085.1. Lineage (NCBI taxonomy): Eukaryota > Metazoa > Chordata > Mammalia > Rodentia > Cricetidae > Peromyscus > Peromyscus californicus. The sequence continues at coordinate 153,190,349 of NW_026294584.1, read as the reverse complement.
TCTTTAAAATCCCTAATTCATATTAACAAATTCTGAAGTTTTAATTAAATCCATATTGGGGTGGTCCTCTATCTTCAAGGCTATGAAGGATACTTTGAAGTTATTTTTGTGGGAGAAAGTATATATGTTAAGAAATGGCTTTTACTAAGGTGGTAAATTTGATCAAGTGCCACCCATCAGTGACAGGGTCTTTCAAAACAATGGAGGGGTCTCTGCAACCATGATGGCCAGCAGAGTAATGCTCTGTGGGAGGTGAGAAGGTTGTTTGGTTCAATGCAACTAAGTAGCTGGTGTTGGTTTGGTTCAAACTTCCCGAGTCTGACCCTGAGTAGTTTCTTTTAGGCCTATTTAAGCACAGCACAATCTGATGAAAACTTTCTGTGTGATAATTAACTCAATTCTGTGTGCACAATAAAGCACAAAGTCAGTCAAATAAAGATCAGACATGACTACATTGAAACTCTTTGTAAAGTACATGTGATACCTTCCATAAAGATGGATTCTAGCCTGATGCAAGGGAAACGCCCACGAGTCTACAAGACTTAGCCCTAGCTAAGACTCCTGGCAGCATTGGATGCATAGCCTGAACTTGCCATCCCCTGTGACTGAATTGGTGACTATTCTGGTTGTCATCAGAGAGCCTTCATCCAGTGACTAATGGAGGCAGACTCAGAGACCCACGTTTGGGCCTCGCTTGAAGAGAGGGAGGTGGGATTGTAGTAGCCAGGGGGTTCAGGGACATGACAGGAAAACCCACAGAACTGACTAGCCTGGCTCTTGGGAACTCACAGAGTCTCAACCAGCAACCAGGGAGCTTGCATGGGCCCTCTGCATATATGTGACAGTTGTGTAACTTGGTCTATTTGTGAGACTCCTGGCAATGGGAGCAGGGGCCATCCCTAGTACTTTGGCTGACTCTTTGGAACCTATTCCTCATGTTGAATTGCCTTGCCCAGCCTGAATACAGGGGGAGGTGCTTGGTCTTATGGCAGCTTGATATACCATGCTTTGCTGATGCCCCACAAGAGGCCTCTGCCCCTTTCTGAATGAATATGAGAAGGGGTGGATGGAGAACCTGGGGGAGGGAAGGGAGGGAGTGGGAGGAGAGGAGGAAGGAGAGGCTTTGGTCAGAATGTAAAATAAATAAATTAATTTTATATAAAAAACATGAAAAAATAAGATGGATTCTATAGATTGACCACATGTGACACCTCAATAAAGATTAGTCCTATAGATTGACTGAGAAAAACAAGTTTACAATAAGGGTCTGGGGACAGATCCAGTGTGATCTCTGGCCACACAGATAGTATGAAAGTCACCAGGTTATTAACTACATCTGCCCCCAGCCTTCTGGGAAGATAACAGATTATGCATCTCTTCCTTTAAAAAGAACAAGGCTATATGGTTAGCATTCCAAGTTCCCTAGTGCTTATCTGTGAGCATAAGGAAGTCTGTGCCTCCTGTGCAATGAAAGTGTAGAACCCAGGAGTCAGAAGGACAGAAACAAAGCTTTTCCAGTCGACTGAGCCAGATTTCATGTGTACTGGATAAGTATTGCTGAGATATGGCCCCAACCCTATGACAAACATCCAAAGGATGATGTCTCAGTCTCCAACACTCTCATTGAGGAACTCGGCAGCAGATATCAAGAACAGCTCATGCATTTCCTAGTTTAGTCCATTCTGTTAGGGTTCTACTCTGATTGTTACAAACTTCTTAAAGTGAGCTTTAAAAACATCTGCCACCCTTTAAGTTCACACACCTATTCTGGTAGTCCTCTTTAGGGCCATAAATAGTTGGTATGGTTACCATACCCACTTCTATCTAAATACTTCAACTCTACAACTTCCCTGTGTATTTTCTCTTTGATCCACTAACTCTTTCCACTGGACTTCAGATGCCATGAGTATAATTTTCTCATTGCCTTTGTTTTCTTCTTGTCTTTGACTGGTGTTCTAGTTTGATTGATGTTGCTATGATAAATGCCATGCCCAAAAACAGCTTGGAGAGGAAAGGGTTTATTGGGCTTATACTTCCCAACCACAAGCCACCATTGAAGGAACTCAAGCAGGAGCAGAGCCAGGAATGGTGGAGGAACCCAGCTTGCTGGCTTGCTCCCAGACACATGTTCAGCTACCTTTCTTGCACAGTCCTGACCCATATGCCCAAGGTGGCACTGCCCATAATAGGCTGGACCCTCCTACATCAGTTAGCAATCAAGAAAATGCCCCTACAGACATGTCACAGGCCAGTCTGATGGAGGTAATCCCTCAGCTGAGACTCCCTCTTTCCAGGTATATCTCGGCTTGTGCCAAGTTGACAACTAAAGCTAACTATGACAGCTTCAAGTATGACTCCCCAGATAAGACACAACTACATGCTACACCTACCAGCTGGAAGCTTGCCTTTCCACTCTGGATGTCAGAGCTCAATTACACTGTGACATTTCAAGCAAAGGTCAAATTGTATAAATATCCCATTGCCAAAAATAACCTAAGAAGGTAACAATAGACTCCACCTCCCCTCCTTTTTTATATAGATTTAACTCTCTGGAGTTTCCTGGTAACAAAAGAGAGTAGAATTTTTCAAATACAAGTATGAAATTGCCTATAACACTAGAATTAACAATATATAACCCATATCCATCTCTCCCAAAAGTCAAAATCTTAAAGTATCCTGTAAGAAATCACATTGCCTAAGAAAAGTCAGCTCAGTTGTATCATAGAACTGCCCCAGAGTAAGAACACTGGCTTAGTTGTATGGTGCATCCAGTGACTTCAACTCCTAAATACTAATGAACAGAATATGACATCTAACTTTTCCCTCTGCTGGGGTGATGGCAATCAAAGGAAAGAATATCTCAAAAACACTGCATCAAACCCAGGCAAACGTTTATACCTTGATGTGCTCCTGTGCCGTGCTTCAAAGAGATGTTAGGCAACGACCAAGAGGTTAATTTTCATTTTTCCCTTTTTAATTATAAGGAGGCTGTCAAACTGAAGTCCTGTGTGCTAGCCTTCTGAAAGAGACAGTTGTTGTGCCATGAGATAGTAGAGACTCTAACACAGGACTTAAATGCAGTTCATTCAAGCCATAATTTTAGTTTCTCTTGTTGCTGAATGAAATGGTCAAGATTTTGAAAGTCAAGGAGAACCATCTGGCAAAAGGCCCAGAGACTCAAGTACAGAGTGCAAGAATAAACTTCAGGTTTCTACCATTTCAGATGTTCTTGTTCCTCAGGAGCACAAGCATCTCAGATGGTGTCTGTGGTGACCCAGAGAAGCTTCCTAGTGAGACCTTATCAGGGTCAGAGAAGCTGAGCTTGCTTTACCCAGCAGGGCTGCATAAGGAGATGATTTGACCATGGGCATGTTTACCAGGGGTTTGGAAGGGTCTACACTTGGCTGTATGGTGTACTTTGATCTTGTAAGGGGGAGGTGTAGCATGAATCTTAGAGAGAGTCTTATTAATAAAATCAAACCCGGGACAGGTATTGGGGTGAACTGGAAGATCAGAGAACCAGAACAAGCCACAGCTAACCTCACCTGGCCAACTTCTCAGCTGGTCTTGTTTCCTCAGACTGGAAGCCTCTGTGTCCTCATATCCGAATGGCTCTCAGCTGAACTGTGCTGCTAGAAACCTGAAAGCTTAACCAGCCAAATGCCTAACCAGACTAAATGCTTCTAGTTTCTGGTCCTCACGCCTTATATACCTTTCTGCCTTCTACCATTACTCCCTGGGATTAAAGGCTCGCTTTCTGGGATTAAAGACATGTGTCACCATGCCTGGCCGTTTCCAATGTGGCCTTGAACTCACAGAGATCCAGAGGGATTTCTACCTCTGGAGTGCTAGGATTAAAGGTGTGAGTGCCACCATTTTCTAGCCTTTGCATCTAGTCTCTGACCCCAGATAAGTTTATTAGGGTGCACAATATTTTGGGGAACACAATACCACAACAGGGAGGTCTTTTGCCTCTCCCCTTGGCAAATTATAAAAGGTCCTTTTGAATAAAGGACTGCATGGCTGGGTATGGACCCAGAGCCCTCCTAAAGCTATCCTGTGTCTCTGTCTTTCTCCTCGTTGTCTAGGTCTGTCTTTCTACCTAATATTTCCTCATTCCTCTCTCCTCCACCAAAGAGCCCTTTGAAAGGTGGGAAAAGGTTGGAGCTGGATGCCCACAGACTATCACAGGTGTCCACTGGACTTTCTTTATGATTGTTAAGTGAATACCATGATTCTCTTCACCTAAGCTCATAGGGCTACCAGAGACACTGGCAACAGATTCCATACCGAGGCTTGGAGACCACTGAGTCAGAAAAAAACAGAAACCAGGATATTGTCATTGTCCTTACACTTAGTGCATATTAAAAACAACTCCTTTCAAGGAATTTGTGAGTTGTCAAAGTAAAATACTTGCCAGTTAGTAAAATATTTTTTAAAGGAATTGGCTACCCATTTTTTTTATTGGTGGCCAAGTTTAATCATTTATAAAAGCTCAGAGCTAAATGTTTCGCCTTCAGATTAAATGATATCTCCTCTCATCTTAATAATTATTGACAGAGATTGTACATCTTTAAGTTTAGGAGAAAAGGGACTGAAGAGATGGCTCAGGGGTTAAGAGCTCTTTTGCTCTTGCAGGGCACCTGGTTTGGGTTCCTGACATCCACATTGTGGTCCACAAACATCTTTAATTCCACTTCCAAGGGATCCGAGGGCACTGTACACATGTACACACATACATACATACACAAACACACACGGGGTGGGGAGAGAGAGAAAGAGAGAAAGATACATACATGCGTACCAAGATCAGGGCCGATGGCCGAGCACCTACTTACTGGTTTACCAAAGGGCTGTGAGATGTTCACAAGTCTTTCCACAGCAAGCTGACTGGAGGGCTGGAACAATTCCACATCCTAAGGGGGCTCCATGCAGGAGTTGATATGTAACATGTGTCACACTGCACACTTTAACTGTACACTCTCTGCTCTGCACAAGCCATCCCTCCATAAGGGAAGGAAAATCTCCCAGTAATTGATCTTATCTCCACGTCCATAAATTTTCTTGTTTGTTTCCCTGAGGGCGTTAAGAACTTCGGTTATCACCATAGCTCACACTGCACATGAGTCCTTCATGGCTTTTATATACTAAAACTATTAAAATTCTAAAATGTTCTTTGGCCGAGATACGTCCCCCCCCCACCACCACCAACCTAATCTTATCTCCGAAAAGCAGGATCTACACTTGACTTCCAAGTGACAGGGTCACTTTGGCTGTACCCTGTTTTATGCTAACTATGCACCCAGAAGTCCTTTTCCTCAACCTAACAGGAACTCAGAAGTTTCCATTATCAGTCAAACTTTTGGGGAAATGGGTTGAAATATGAGGCTAAGATGCAGAGTGTGGATGGTCATGGAGGCCCACCCCAATGCCTCCTAGGACAACATTTGCCAGTAGACATGGATAGTGTGTAGGATGGGAGAACGGAAAAGTAAAGCACCTGTCAATCACATGGAAGGGTTATTCAAGCATTACCAATAGCACCACCCATCCCTCACTACCAACATGTGTGCTGGCATTTTACACAAGGAAACACGGCAAAGGGCAGGGGAAAGAGAACAAACAGTTTCCAAAAATTGTTCTGCCTTTTCAGCCTCAATACAGAAGAAATAGGGCTGCGAGGATGAGCCAGGAAAGTTGGCTTCCTTCCTAAACCTGTCACTACCTAACTCCACACACCACTTAATTTCTCCCATTTGCCATTTCTTCATCTATAAAAGGAAGAGGAGGAGGCAATGATATACATAAGCCCAGGGACTCCAATTGCTCCCGGTCTGGCTGAGTTATGGCATCTCCTACTGTGTCCTGTTGGGGTCTATAATTTCTCAGTCAGAGGAGAAATGTTTCCTCTTGCAGGTCCTTGTTGTTTATTTTCATGTCTACCGTAGCAACATTTAAACATACTGGGTTTGCAGCACTTCCTGGCTCTCTCCCCAGCGTCCTCCTGCTGCTATGCTTTCTCAAGGAGCAGACTTGAAATAACAAAGCACAAGGGCATGGGAATTCTTCTAGGCTTCCTAAGACGATCATCAGCAGAAGGATTCAGAACCAGCCTGTGTTTGTATGGTACCAACTTCCTTAGTGGTTTTTGCATTGGAATTCAATTGGATTATCTTTGGGCATATTTGTTAGATTATCAACTGAAACTTTACTCTCAAAATTATAAACATTCCTGAAGGTAAATCTGCCAATAAACTAAAACTGCACCATTAATGAAACTCCAGGAGCTAGAGATGGCTCGGTAGTTAAGAGCACTAACTAGTCTTACAGAGGACCTGGGTTCAATTTCCAGCACCCATATGGTAGTTCACAACCATCTGTATTCCCATTCCAGAGGATCTGACACGTAAAATAATAAAATAATAATAATAATTGTTTAAATCCCCAAGATTTTAGTTGTGAGATCTTTTGTTGTTGTATATTTTAAAGTAATAGCTCAAGCGAAGTGACTTTTCCTTGGTTATATTGAAGCCTGCAGCACTGCTATTGCAGCAAGGGGGTTGGGAGGTAAATCAGTGACAATAACATCCAGGGACAGAGGATGCCACACTGAAGACTTCTGGTCATGAAATTCCTACCGTACTCTCTCGAGTCCTGTGCTATCAAAACAGTGCAGTCACTCAACAAATACATGCGACAGTAAAAAGTCTGCACAGCTCCATTCCAAAACAAGAAAACTTTCAGAGAGGGGATCTGGATTCCAGATCCATGCAATTACAGACAGTAGAAGCAGCATCGTTTGTGCAGTTCGTCACTGTTCACCTACCACTGCCCTCACCAGTACCTGGGGGAATCAAGACAGATTGAGGGGAGAAGTAAAAAGGGGAGTGGCTTAAAACACAGCACTGAGCACCCAGGAGACAGCTGGGCTGGTCGAGTGCGTGTTATGCGAACATGAGGACCTGAGTTCAAACCCAGAATCCATGTTAGAGAGCAAACAGCCAGGCCTGATGGTGCGCTCATGCTTGTATTTCTAACAGGGAGAGGTGGGGGACAGCAGCGATCCCTACAGCTTACTAGTCAGCAGCCTAACCGTGTGGCCTCCTATCAATGAGAACCCTGGCCTAAAAACAAGGCCAAAGGCTCCTGGAAAGTAGCACTCAAGATTTATCTCTTGCCTACACACACATACACTCAGTCATGTGTGCATGCATACAAGCAAACATGTACACACATACATACAACAACAACAACAATAACAATAATAATAATAATAATAAAATTTCAATCCAGCATAGTGGTGCACACCTGTAATCCCAGTGCTTGAGAGGGTAAGACAGGAGAATTAGAGTTGGAGGCCACCCTGAGCTACAGAGTGAGACCGTGTCTGAAAATGCATAAACAATTGTAGGGTATGGATGTGAGATGAGTCGAAAGAACGCTCTGTTATCTTTACCTTATTCTGCTGTAATGAATATGTCCTACAAATTCTACCAAAGTTAGGCTAGTAATAAATTCACCACCAATAAGCTTAATAAATTTAAATTAAGTTAACTAGATAAGAAATTTTAGAAATAACATTTTTAAAGTGGTAATAGAGTCTGCTAAATACTGTGTTTACCGTCCTCATTTGTGATTTCATAATGAAAATCCAAAGCTAAACTCTTCATCCCACCACACTTGCTAAAAATAAAGGCACAGTTCAATAATAAGCTCACTTTCTATGATATATTGCCTTCATATCTATAAACTCAGTCCTAAACAACCCCGATTTTAAATTAAAAGTTCACTCTCCTTTTATGTAATTTCTAAAAATAGTTTGCTTAGCTAAATATGTAGGTCCTGCAGAATTGGCTAGATTTATGAAACATTCTTTAATAAACTAAACAATCACTATATAAAAAGCAGATGCAATACCTTTGTAATTCAATTTTATAGTTTAAAAATATTCTACGTGGAAGCGCCAGATTCTGCCCTGCAGAGACACAGGGCTCCCGCTGACGTCAATAAGAGCCGAGCACTCACAAAGGAGGGCAGAACTATGCCCTGAGCACTTAAATTTAGTAAGCCACTAGATGCAGGGAGGAAGAAAAAAGGCTTGGCTCAAATGCCATCTCATCAGCCTTCCAATCTGCTGGTATTAAGCGTGGCTCAGGGTGGCTAAGTTCATATTCTTCTAGATGGAGAAGAAATGGGAGCAGGACACTGTCACAGTGTGCACAAGCATTTAGTGGAAATTTACGTACATTTCCACTCCCAGGGAGACTATGCCTTTGTTCCTTTTGAGACTTCATTTTTTTAACTCTCTTAAGATGGCTGAACTGTCTGATTTCCTGCAATAAAAGGTAGAATTTGTGGTTGTAAACTCAAAACACTCCTCTTCCTTTCAATGAATATAAAAACAAGATTTACACATGAACTAATGACTTCTCCTCATGTAAGCTCGCGCTCCGAATTCACTTGACTAGAACACACACAAAGTGACAGCCACAGGGGAAGAAAAGGAGTAGGAGCTGCCAGGTCCGAAAGACGCTTGCAAGAAAGCTGCAGACTTCTGAGTAACTGTGCTTGCTCACTGTGGAGTTTGGCCAACTGACAGAGGTTTACCTCAACTCTCTGCTTTAAACAAAGGTGCAGCCCTACTAAGTGTGAAAGTACTTCAGAGAATTAACTGTGTCACAGGAAGGCAAAGTTGCAGAGACAAAACATCTGGAGATGGCCTTCATATTCAACTAATCTATCATTAAAATTTCTTTGTCGCTCTCTGACATTACCAGAACTTTCCACAGGAGAGTTTTAATTCTCTGCCTCCTCGGTGAATTTTGCAAATCTTTGAGATATGGCCCATGAGTTTAAACTTGACAAAAGTTGGGCAATCTTCTCTGCTGTCTTCCTTCTCTTCCAGTCTCTTCTTTGCCTTAGCGTCACTTCTAAATAATCTTACCCCATTCATGTCCCATTTCTAATAAACTAAAGAACAAATGCAAATGAATTGCCCAGGCAAGGCATGCTCTCTAGCAGTTAAACCTCTCTCTCTCTCTCTCTCTTTCTCTCTCTCTCTCTCTCTCTCTCTCTCTCTCTCTCTCTCTCTCTCTCTCTCTCTCTCTCTCTCAGCAGTTCTAAAGCACTTACTGGTACCAGTAGAATGACACAGGTTTGCCATGTAGGTGCACCTGCTCATGACTACATCTCCAGACCCCACCCCACCCCACCCCCAAAAAACAGTATTTCAAAATTAAATCTGCAGAGCTGTGGAGACAACTCAGTCAGGAAATTTCTTGTCATTCAAGATTGAGGACCTGAGTTAAGGACCCCACACTGAAGCAGCAGAGACAGGAGGGTCCCTGGAGCTTGTTAGCCAGCCAGCCTAGCTGAAACCAGTGAATTCCAGGTTCAGTAAGGGACACTGTCAAATGAATGAATGAATGAATGAATGAATGAATGAATGAATGAATGAATGAATGAAGAGAGATTGAGAAAGACATCTGACTTCAACATGTGCATGGGTGTTTGAGTGTGTGTGTATGTGTGTGTGTGTGTGTGTGTGTGTGTGTGTACATGCACAGAGAGAGAGAGAGAGAGAGAGAGAGAGAGAGAGAGAGAGAGAGAGAGAGAGAGTGCTGTGGGATGTTCTGTATGGCAAATGTGTTGCTGATTAGTCGATAAATAAAACACTGATTGGCCATTGGCTAGGCAGGAAGTATAGGCGGGACAAGGAGGAGAATAAAGCTGGGAAGTGGAAGGCTGAGTGAGAGAGACACTGCCAGCCGCCACAATGACAAACAGCATGTGAAGATGCCGGTAAGCCACGAGCCATGTGGCAAGGTATAAATTTATAGAAATGGATTAATTTAAGCTGTAAGAACAGTTAGCAAGATGCCTGCCACGACCATACAGTTTGTAACCAATATAAGTCTCTGTGTTTATTTGGTCGGATCTGAGCAACTGTGGGACTGGCAGGTGAGAGAGATTTGTCCTGACTGTGGGCCAGGCAGGAAAACTCTAGCTACAAGAGAGAGAGAGAGAGATCAGAAAATCACCTTCAGCTGAGCTTGTCCCAGCAGTAAATGACCTTCCTGACAATTAATGATCTTCTTAATTCACTTTTAGCTACCAATGTGAGGTATGTTTCACTTATAGCCTAAAAGTACCTTTTGGGAAAGTTGCATATATAATCCATGTGTTCATAATGTACATTCCCAGGCAACTAAAGGCATTAGGATACTGTTATCCTTGCTGATGGAGCAAGGATCATTGTAACCAAGATCAAAAGAGAGTGAAGTAACGGCTCTCCCTTGAGTGGTTGTCCAGACAAGGAGGACTTTCAAAGGTTCTGGCTCAGGTGGCTTCTTGTCTAGCCACTCCACCCAGTTAAAAATGTTCTTCATGGGCTCCTGTCTCCAACTGTGAAGGTGTGACGTGTCTCACTCTTACCAGAGAAAGGACAGAGAGAGATGTCTTTCATAAGTCCTTGCCAGATCACCACCTAATCCTCACACCGTATCAGAATGGATGCTGACGTAGGACACATCATGGGTTTATTCAAGACAGACTCACAACCATGCACTTGAAGACATCTTCTGTTCTTTTTCCCTACCACAGACAGATCTGCTGTGGGATATTCTGTATGGCAAATGTGTTGCTGATTGGTCAATAAATAAAACACTGATTGGCCATTGGCTAGGCAGGAAGTATAGGCGGGACAAGGAGGAAAATAAAGCTGGGAAGTGGAAGGCTGAGTCAGAGAGACACTGCCAGCCGCCATGATGACAAACAGCATGTGAAGATGCTGGTAAGCCACGAGCCATGTGGCAAGGTATAGATTAATGGAAATGGATTAATTTAAGCTGTAAGAACAGTTAGCAAGAAGCCTGCCACGGCCATACAGTTTGTAACCAATATAAGTCTCTGTGTTTATTTGGTCAGGTCTGAGTGGCTGTGGGACTGGCAGGTGAGAGAGATTTGTCCTGACTGTGGGCCAGGCAGGAAAACTCTAGCTACACAGATCTGTCATGAAGGACCCCATCTCTTTTTCCCTGTGTAACTGAGGAGCAGAGTTGCTAAGTTGGAAGAGCAACATGTTATAGAAGCACAATTTATGATGTCTTGGCTCCAGGTTGCAAACGGAGCGGATAGACTACTCAGGTGAAACCAGTTCAGTGAGTACCACTGGGCAACACTAAACTATCCCTACCTGTATGGACTGTGGCTGCCTGAATCACATGCTGTTCTCAGGAACATGGGAATGCAGAAACCTGCCTCAGGTTTTCAGACTTAGGGATCATGGATTGGATCAGACATTTATATGTTTTAAGATTTATTTATTTTTAATTAGTATGTATATGTATGAATATGTGCACCATGTGTGCAGTGCCCACAGAGGCCAGAATGGTGTCAGATAGCCTAAAACTAGAATTACAGATGATCGTGAGCCACCATGGATGCTGGACACAAAAAAGGTCTTCTGGAAGAGCAACAACTGCTCTTAACCACTGAGCATCTCTCCAGCCTCACACATTTGTATTTGTATTTTTATAAAGAAACCAGAAGATTCTGCATTGGAATAAAGATTCAAATTCAGTTAGTCCATATCTCTCTCTGTCTCTCTCTGCCTCTCTCTCTGTCTCTCTCTCTCTGTCTCTGTCTCTCTGTCTCTCTCTCTGTCTCTTTCTCTGTCTCTGTCTGTCTCTCTCTCTGTGTATGTGTGTCTGTGTGTGTCTGTGTATAAACATGCGTGTGGCACGCATATGAGCATATGTTTTCTGACCAAATGTTGACATAAGGTAACTTCCTCTATTACTCTCCAGCTTACTTTTGAAACAGAATCTCTCACGGGATCTGAAGCTTACCAAGTGGGCTAGACTGGCCAGTCAGAGAGTCCCATGGGATTATTCACACATCGTGTCTGGCTTTTATGTAGATGCTGGGGATCAAACTCAGGTTCTCATGTCTGCCCAGCAAACACCTTACCAGCCAAGCCACCCCCCCACCCCAATATCTTTATTTTTAAGGCATTGCCTTAAGAATGCAATGCAAGGTATGGGCATTCTTCAGGCCCCCTGGGATGTCCATGCCTTCCACGGTCACTTAATGTGTTCCCTTCTGCTCCATTTTCCAGGGATGTATAAATAAAAAGATAGGCCCTTCCCCGAGAAAAATCATATTTTTCTTTCTCCCTCCCTGTCTGATTATTACTTTGAGTATTTGAAGCAACAACTGGGTCTTGTAATTTTGCTCTTGCTGTCAGAATAAGAATTCACCCTGAATTACACATTTGAATCTGATTCAACCTCTCTGAAATCCCCAGGCTTCCAAAGACTTGGCTAGAAGTAGCTTCTCTCATGAGGAACTGAGAGCTCCCTGCTGCATGTTTTCTGTCTGTCCCATTACCTACCGATGAAGCGAGGGAAGATAGGGCAGTAAAAACTATTCATAATTCAGAAACCTCAGAGCAGCTTCCTGTGGGTTGATTTCTCAGCAAAGTGCTGCTTTGGCTCATTTTTTCAATGAATGGGATAAGAATTTTTTCAAAGCTCTAGTTAGATTTTCCGAGTGGACAATATTTCCCTCCCAACTAGCATCGGCTGGGCTTCATACAATTGGTTTTAATGTTTACTTAGAAAATTCTCCATTTAGCTACAGTAGAGACTGGAGGGATCAGACATTCAAAATAAGCAAAATGTAATAATTATGGGAACAGAAAGAGAAAATAACCTTGCATCAGTAAAAATAACCAAATTTCCCCTCCTTCAATCTTAAGTAAAGTCATCAGGATATCAGAGGACAAAGAGAAGCATGGACCAATGAGAAACAAGCACGGCTTAAAGAACAGAGGAAAGTTTGCCCAAGAATCAACAAAGCAAGTGAGCTTCATGACTCTGAGCCCTTCCCAGCAGCAGGCTCAAGGCTCAGCCTTGCAGTGCAGTGGCACTGGAAACCACTGGACAGCGGTTAACTGCAAGCCAGACACCTTTACAACGGAAGCCCATCAAATCAGGACCAAGGTTCTGACACATCAAATGTCCTCCTTCATTCTTCTCAGGGACACGAAGCGCCCCTACACCAAAAGGACAAAACTAGCAAAATGTCACAGTTGGCAGCGGGAAGCTCACAGGTCATAAGTGGGAAAACAGACAAGAAAGGGGATGATCTTCAAAGAGTTTGCCCCAAGTGAACATGACTGAGGAGGCAGGCCATGGAAACAGATAGATAGCACACACACACACACACACACACACACACACACACACACACACACACACACATATACACATACACACACATACACACACACACACACACACACACACACATATAACATGCAGACCAAAAATGGTTACAGTATCGATGATTACACAATAGTTACATTATGATGCTTCAGTGAGATCTAGTTCTGGGATTACTCATGCCTGCTGAGCCCATGTCTATGTGTGACTGTGTGGACATGTTAATTTGCTGCAGTGTTGTTTATCAGTACTTCTTTGCTCAGGTACAAAGCTGAACATTTCCACTAAAATATATAATATCTAGAAGGGGAATTTTCCCTCTTGGAGGAAACAGCACCTCACTGTGTAGCCAAGGCTGGCCTCCAGCTCACCATATACCCAAAACTGTCCTGAACTTATGACATTCCTCCTGCCTCAGCCACCATACCAGGCTGAATTTTCTAAAACACAGATGTCTTTGTGCCATTTCTCTGTCCCTAATACTTAGAGGCCAGAATCCAACACTCTGCTCTGAATATACTCATCATTCCTCTGCCTAGTTCACACCAATCTGAAGGAAATACAACCACTATCTCCCATGTGGAATTCATTATATCAGCCTCAGGGAGCCAGACCCTTCACTAGGCCACTCCAACGTGTCTTTGATCATCATGTTTATCCATCTCCCATGGTGACTGGCAGGACAATGAAGGAATACTAAGCACAAGTTGATGCCCAGACATTTAATAAACTAGATGAAATGTGCTCATTCTCTTCATGACAGCCTGCCAAAACACACACAAGAAGAGGTAAATAATCTAGATAGGTTAAGAGGGGAAGAAATTGAATCAATAATTAATAATATTACAGGCTAGAACCCTACAGGGCCTAGTTGGGCTCACTGGTTAGGTCTGTGAAATGTTTAAGAAAGAAATCGTTCCAATCCTCTGCAATCTCTTTAAGGGCTGGGGTAATGGGGATGCTTCCTAATTCATTCTATGATGTTGGTATTTCCTTCACAGAGGAGAGAAAAAACATTGTAAGAAAACATGGAGGGCTGGAGAAAAGGCTCAGCAGTTAAGAGCACTTGCTTTACAATCACAAAGACTGGAACTTAGAGTCTAGCACTCAAGTAACAAACTAGTTTTCAGTAGTTGTTATCTTTCTCAGTGGCTTTTTGGTTTAACTGCAGGCTACAAGATTCACCTGACTCATTCACTGTGATTGGCTCGCTGGGTGCACAGCACAGCAGGACCACAGCCAAAGCAGCTCCACTCTCACAACTGAAGGAAAAATCAGTGTAATGCATGATTAAACTTCCTTAGACCAGAATGTGTTCTTCTAGTTCTGATTAGATTGTGTTTAAGAGTAGATGAACTGCTTTGTCTTATATCCAATGACAGTGAGGAATCTGAAGAATCCATTTGAGAGGTGACAGATGATGTGACTAAAAAGGAAGTTCTCAACTGGCAATTGCTAGAGAGTTTACCATTCACTACCTCCTACAGATGCAAAGCCATCACATTGGGTGGTGCTACCTCAGGGTAGATGGTCCATAGTTTATAGGAAAGTAGACTGAACAAGCCATGAGGAGCAAGTCAATAAGAAGTGTTCCTTCATGGCCTCTACTTCAGTTCCTGCCTCCAGGTTCCTGCTTGATGCTAACCTCCATTCATGATGGACTATGACCAGAGTGTATGATCCAAATAAACCTTTTCCTTCCCATGTTGCTTTTGGTCATGGTATTTTATGATAGCAAAGGAAAGCAAACTAATATATCCAACAAACTAATGTAAGTGTGCATTTTGAAATTATATAATGAAAGAAGACCCAAAAAAAGGAAAGAAAAAGAAAACTTCCCTTACAAAGTAAATAGTGACCTAAAATATTTTTTGTAAATTGTTGCCATGACTAAATATCCATCCATTGAATTATCATACGGAGTGTAGGCATAAAATGAAAGGAATAAAAAGTTAGTTTTTGTTTGCATAGATAGTGAAGAATTTGTTCCACAGAAAAGCAATCCAAATTTTCTCCCCAGCTCTCCCAACACCATTTCCCAGAAACTGGCGTGTTCTTGGTGAGTATTAACTTGTAATATCATCATATTGAGAGAGTAAGAAACCCATTCTAGGGCATTCAGGGGACACAGTCCCTCTTTTGACAATAAATGAAAAATTTATGTTCTCTTTGGAGCTACTTGCAGCCAGAATCACAAACCGTTTGTCTTCTGAGTCTGAAGCCCATGGATGATGACTCAATGTTTGTCCCACTCCCAACCCCCACTCCTATCCCATCAGTGCAGGGAGGCTTAAATGATTGGCATTATTTAACCCAAAAAGACCAACTCTGTGAATGGTAATTTTTTCCACTGCTTTCACCAAAACCGACCACCTAGATAAAACCATTTATAAAAATCATTATAATAAAAACAAGGAAAATGAGTAAGAATTCCTGCAGGCTGAAGGTTTGAAAGGAAGCTGCAGACTATCCCCACAAGTATGTATTTATGTGTGAAATCTCAAGCAGACCAGCAGTTCAAGGCTTTGCCATCTTTGACTCACTTTACTGTTTGAGAGTGCAGTGTCTTTCCTTCCTCACCACGCAGTACCTCTGTGACACTCTCCCGAGTCTTCTAAGATGACTACCCTAATCCTCAACACTAAGGATGTTATTGCAACCCTTGAATCTTGTCCTATGAGTGCCTTGATTTTCACCATCATTTTTCACCTAATATTGCACAATCAATACATTATATTGGCTTGAATTAATTCTGTGATATCAAGCAAGCCCTGCTCTGCAGGAGACAACCAGCTGCAGCGCCCAAGACAGTCACACTTTACTTAACCCAATGGCTTGGGAACCTCTCATCCAAAAACTGAGAGTCACATGTTGCTTCAGGGATGATTCTAAAGAAATCTACTTGGGAAATATAAAAACTGGCTTCTGTTCTGAAATTTGGCAATGGTTATGAAAGACTTCAAAATTCCCAGGAGATGAGGGGAGTCTATTGAATCTATTTGTTCTTGTTCTTTGTCTCTGTCTCAGTGTGTGTCTCTCCCTGTCTCTGTCTGTGTGTGTGTGTGTGTGTGTGTGTGTGTGTGTGTGTGTGTGTGTGTTTGTGTGTGTGTGTGTGTGTGTTTGCAAGCTCGGTTAAGTCAAAAACCCCTTTGAATGATGAAATACATAGTGTGATCACCTAAAGCACCCTTAAAATATAAAATATGTACAAACACAGGGGATGTAACTCAGTTGGTAACACAGGGACCTGGGTTCAACCCCCAACACTGACAGCTGTGGTGGCACATGCCTATCATCCCAGCACTCAGGAGGTGGAGGCAGAAAGACCACAAATTTAAGGTCATCCTCGGTTATATAGCAAGTCAGTGATAGCCTGGGCTACACAAGACCCTGTCTCAGTGTCTTCATTATAAATGACTGAAGAAGTTAACATTATTCAGCATCCAATGGTTTGATGGCTTCTGGAAAAAAAAAACAGTGAAATGGAGCCATTCTTTAACTGTGTCTTATAATGTACATCAGAGATTTTCAAGACAAAGAAGTTACTTGACAGAACATAAATATAATTTGGTGATTTTTTTCTTTTTACGGGCATTTATTTATTTATTTATTTAGTGTGTGTGTGTGTGTGTGTGTGTGTGTGTGTGTGTGTGTGTGTGTAGGTCAGAGCACACCTTGCAGAAGTCAGTTCTCTGCTTCTACCATGGGGTCCCAGGGATAGATCTCAGGACACCAAGCTCGGCAGAAAAGCATCTTTGCCCACTGAGCCATCTCTCCAGCTCAGTGTGTTGAATTCCAGTTATCATTGTCACAACTGTTTTCCTCCAGTATGTGAGCGGATTCACAGCTAGTGTCTGTCACTTCTAAATTCATATACCTGGCACACACTCTAACAAGAAACACACAGCAAGCAACTCCAAGAAAAGGATTCCAGTCCCAGATTTAAAAAATAACAACCATCGCTGCTTGTGCTCAACTACATTGTTTTTCTTTCTAAAAGCTGTAAGCCATGAAATATAAATTTAGCTTTCCTCAATTCCTAACAAAAGAATGAATCAACGCTGAGGCACGTTGACAGAAGCATGGTACTGTCACGATCATTTCTCTTCTCTGTAATGCTGGGTTACCCAGAACCACAAGAAGAAACATTGACTGTTGGCGCAAACTCAGCTCTTTCTTCCGATGTTAAGACCATGCCGCTCTCTCCTTCCTGGCTGTTTGATCAGAGGTTAAATGACTGGGTGTGGTGCCATGATATAGAAGGTGCACACTCAGTGCCTGAATGAATGAATGAACCAGACACAATTTATTAAATACATTGAAAAATTACACACTATTTAATTTTTCACAGAAGCAATCCAAGTAACTCATTTCTCATCAGAATGTTTCTACTTCCTCCCTCACAGTCAATGTTCAGTTAGGAAAACATATGGATTTTTCCCTCTCAGAATTGGGGGGCAGGTAAAATTTTCTTTTTAATTTACATAGAAGTATATATGAACATATTCCACCTCTGTTTTTTAACTTTTATTTATTATTATTGTGTGTGAAAGCACACACATGTGAAGGCCATAAGACAACGTTTGTGAAGCCGGTTCTCTCCTTCATTTTTTTTGTGGTAACTTCAGGGAATCGAACGTAGTCGTCGGGCTTTCCCATCAAGCGCCCTTGTGCGCTGAGCCACCCTGAAGTCCCATCTCTCCCTTTTAATCAGGATTATTTGCACACCTGTGTTGAACTAGTATCTGCAGGCATATCAAGCAGTCCATTTTCTGTTCTGTATGTGGCATCTCTATCATTTTTACTGGTCTTTTATCTTAATGGCGGAGTCAAAAATAGAAGGGGGGAAAAGACTCAATGTTTTCACTGCCTTTAATATCACTGCTTCCAAATGAGCTTCGATATTCCAATTCTCTGAAAGCTGTAGCCCACACAGACTCCAGAATTGGAAAGCTCAGCCGAGACAGAAAGTAACTGCATCGGATGGCACTCTTAACACCGGATGCCTTGGCAGGGAAAGCTTTCAGTTGTGCATGTATTATTAAGGGTCTGTTTTTAACTTCAGATGTAATTAAACATTATCTAAAACTCCTACTATTTACTTTTATCTTTTCTGTCACAAGCAAATATCACATGGAGAGCCAGTTGTTACAACCATAGAAAGGTGGGAACAGACTTCAAAAGTCTGAATCTTTGTGCACACCCAATGGGTGTAACCTGTACTCTCCTAGCCTTACATCTTTCTTGTAGAGTGTCACAGACCAGATACCTCAATACATGTGCATTCTGGCACATAGCCCCCAATTTAAGGGGTAAATGATCACGGTGTCAAATGCCATTCATTTTAGTTCTAACTAGAATATGCTATTTCCAAGATCTAGAGTGAAGGTCAGTCCTGATTGCAGCCAAAAGTGATGCAGTCTTACAGCATATAAACACCATTTTGCCAGGTCTGAAAGCTGATGTGGTCAGGGGAAATTGTGGAGGAATGGGAGTGGAATGGTTTGTGTACCTCAGAAAAATATACATGAACAAAATGCCCCGGGATCCTATAAAATCCCTGAAAATGATGCTGTCATGATCAACATCTGCTTGTTAGGGACTTATTAAGTTCTGTCACTGGGGTTCCCTGTGAGGTTGTACATTTTACCAAATGAGTCACTCTGAAACATAGATGGCCCTGAGAGTCTAAGAACTGACAGCCCTCTTCAGTGTGGCATCTCTGCTTTGACTGTGTGGGGAGGGCTCTATGATGGTCAAGAGCCTGCCACTTCTTCCTACATCCATTGTATGGCAAATATGTAATTCCAACTTATAAATGTCACAGCATCAATGTGAAAAACACTTCTGAAATACAAGTTTTGTGGAAGATACAATAAAGAAAAATTGATCAAATGACATCAAAAGTTAGGGTAGGGGCTAGAGAGATGTCTCAGAGGTTAAGAGCACTGGCTGCTCTTCTAGAGGTCCTGAGTTCAATTCCAAGCAAGCACATGGTGGCTTGCAACCATCTATAATGAGATCTGGTGCTGTCTTCCGGCACACATACAGGCAGAACACTGTATACATAATTTTAAAAAAAAAAGTTGGAGAAAGGGAGTAAAATGTAGAAAAACTGGCTTACATTGTTCCTGAATGTCTTCAAGAACTCACTTTAAAAGCGAAAAATGAAAACAATAGAGTACTGCGCTGGTTAATGTCAAATGTCAAGTGGACGGAAGCTAGCATCACTTAGGAGACAACCCTCCAAGCACACATTGTTTAGATTAGGGTATCCAGTGACCATGTCCATGAGTGGTTATCTTGATTGAGTTAATAGAGGTGGGAAGATCCAACCTAAAAGTGGAGACACCATTCCTTGGGCTGGGATCCTGGGCTGTACTAAAAAGGGGGAAATGAGTTGAACACAACCATTCATCACTCTGCTTCTTGGCTGTGGATACAAGGTGACCAGCTTGAAGCTCTTGCTGTTGGGACTTCCCCATGATGATGAGCTATAACCCTGAACTGTAAGCCAAAACAAACTCTTTCTTAAGTCTGAGTATTTTCTCACAGCAACGGGAAGAGTAATTAACATAACTATAAATAATGACTTTCTCAAAACTCTATAAACTCTAATCAACACATGCATATTGATAGAAAACAATTTGTAATAGAATAAAACATAGTTCAATGAACAAGCATTCACATGCACACCTGTGGACATGTGTGGAGAGTAATATAAAATAAGTTCCATGATCCCTTTGGGTATATCTAGTGTTCTTAAAAATTAATACTTATTTTGGGACTTTCTTGTTTCAGAAGGCTGTGCTTGACCTAAAACACATTTTTAAATTATGTAACATACTTTGAATTTAGTAGCCAAGCATGTCCAATTCCTTATAGGAAATACTTAAGAGCTAAGATAAGATGCACTCTGGCCAGGTGTGGTGATGCATTCCTCTGACCCCAGCACTTGAGAAGGTAAGTCAGGAGACTTGTAACTCTAGGAAAGCCTGAGAAACAGCAAAAAGGCAAACACTGAGCATAGTGATGCATACCTTTACTTTCAGCACTTGGGAAGTGGAAGCAGAATAATCAGAAGTTCAAGATCATTATCTGCCCCATAGAGTTCAAAGCCTGTCTGGACTACCTGAGACCCTGTCTCAAAGAAAGGAAGAAAGAAAGAAAGAAAGAAAGAAAGAAAGAAAGAAAGAGAGAGAGAGAGAGAGGGAGGGAGGGGGAGGGAGGGAGGGAGGGAGGGAGGGAGGGAGGGAGGGAGGAAGCCAACAATAAAAAGTAAAAATATATTCTCCTAAAATTCCAACTTAGATGGATCAAATTCACAACCATCTTCTAGCCATTGTCTAAGGAGTGGAGACACCACTGCATTAGGTATTTGCAGTTGCGACAGCAGACATCTCAGATGCCCTTCCTTCTAGAAGTCTAGGGAACTAAGAGAAACCTCAGCTCTCAATCACCATTGAGCTAATCCTTTTTTCCTTTCTTGGCAAAATGAGACAATACCACACAGACAATAGAAACATTAGAACATAAAATTCTCTCAGTATCAAAGGCTGGTTGGAATTCCCACACATAAAAGTACAAATTTAGATTGGTACACTACTGTGTAAAACTAGTTGATAGTATTTCATCTGGACACACACACATCCACAATTCACTTCCCACAAAAAACTATGTAGTCTGTTCACCAAAAATTTGTCTAAGAATGTTCATAGTAGCACTATCTGTCATAACCCAAAACAGGAAATAATCTATAAATAGAACAAGGAATAAGTAAATTGTATATTCATACAAAGAAATACCACAGGGCAGGCGCTGGAAAAGCCGGGGGAGGGGGGGGGGGGCAGATGAAGAAATGTTCCAGGCTTTGCAGGCCAAATATGGTTTCTATTGAGTACTCTTCTATGATTTTTATAGTCCTTGAAAAATGTCAATCATTCTCAGTTTGTAGGCTGTACTAATCCACCTGTACTGGACCTGGAGGAAGCTTTGCTGGCTGAGAGTCACAGAGCAAATTATGTGGTTATGTTGACGGAGGTCATAGACGTAATGCTGAGCAAAAGACAAGCCTCAAAGAAATAGCATCAGCTGGCTTCTGTGATGCATGCCCACCTTTCAAAACTCAGGAGGAGGTAGAGGCAAGAGGATTGCCACGAGTTCAAAACCAGGCTGAGTTGTACAGATAGACCAGATTTCAAAAATTCCAATCAATACATCATAGGTAAAATACTACTTCCATGAAGTTTGAGAACAAAGCTCATCTACAGTGATAGAAGTCTGACAGCATGGTGATGGGGGTGGGGGAGGGAACTGTTAAAGAGTTGTAACATCCCTAATTTGGGTTATACTCCCTCATTGTGTTCATGGTGTAAAACTCCATAGACCTGCAAACTGAAGATCAGTATACTCCAGGACAACTATGCCGGCTTCAATAAAAAAAAAAAAAAAAAAAAATCAGTCAAAAACCATAACAATTTATTTACAATAGGATTTCCCAAGTCATTTAACACACTAGGGGACTTTGTGAGGTTTCTAGAGAATTTCAAAATGCACTTCCCACACATTTAATCACAAAATTTCCTTCTTCCCACAGCAGCTTTCAAAACTGTCATGACTTCTCAAGGTAGAAAGCTTTGAGGAAGCTTTCTTTGAGGAAGCACACAGGTATATGAGAGTACAGCAGGAAGAAGGAATATGGAAAGGGTAGTTATGAATTGTAGGAGACCTTAAATGCTGTACTGATCTCAGCTTCCATCTTGGGGCAGCCTTTAAAAGACTTGAAGTGGAAGTGGGCCAAAATCAGGTTTATGGATTGAGAAGGCAAGACTGGCAGTCACACAGAGAGCTGGGATGGCAGTCATACGGAGAGCAGAGAGTGGCAACAGTGGGAACAAAGGACAGAATAAGCTGAGCATCAGCGATGGCTGCAGCTGCTCCAGGAGCCTGTGGAAGCAGCCACAGGAGAGGAGACAAAAACACAGGGTGACCTGGGAGCAGGCTCGGTCTGGGAGGTGCTGCTTGTCACACAAGCATGAGGATGTGTGTTTGGGTCCCCAGCACCCATGCAAATCCTGGGCTGGCCATCCTGCTGCATCTGTAGCCACAGCACTTGAAGGATGGAGACAGGTGGATCCCTGGGGCTCACATAATGGCCAGTCTAGCTGAAGCGATGGGAGACATTCTCAATGAGAGACATCATGTCCAAAACAAGGTGGAGAGTGACTGAGGAAGACACCGTGTCAACCTCCAGCCTGTATACACACACAAAGATGGAAGCCATCTAACTTCCCTTTAGAAATAAATTTCAGCTCAATCTAAAATATCCCTATTAAAATAAATATAAATAAATTCACTGGTTGACCAACATATCACTAATGGTAAAAAACACAAGTCATATTTCTAAGAAATGTATCCTTGCTCTGCAGTATCTATAACTACCCACTTTGAATACATAGTTCTCATGGTCAGTAAATAGGTGAAGACAGCAAAGCATGGAAGGTCTATAGATTGGAGGGGATGCTGTACTGTCCAAGAAATGATCTACACAGCTGTACTTTCAGCTGTGAATAAATGAGCTTCTTAAGCACACAGCAAGTAAAAGATGAAAAAAAAAAAAAGAAATAGGAAATGGTGGGCAGACAGATAAGAAAACTTCATAAAATGGGCTGCTCAAATCATCAGCAGAAACTGACTAGGGAAGCTGAGGATGGAATTCCCGACAGATCATCTCCATGACTGAACTCCAGGGTTCCCTCTCCCACTGCAGGCATCTTTTTATCACAGGATGAACAGTAGCGATCTCAGTTGGAAATGGTTGACCCTTCCAGCTGTCCTCAAGGACACAATGTCTTTACTCTTAGGCAGTTTTGCTGTTCTCTTCTCTCCCTGTCACAGAGTTAGGGGGCATGCCAATTTACCAATATGATGCACTTTACAAGAAGGTGACAAGTTGGAAAGGATCTTTAAGGGGCTCACCCTTCCCTTAAGTGAATGTTTATCTAGGATGCATTGAGCTACATTAGCCATTCAAGAAGTGTGTTTCTACATGGAATATGAGCCTTTTTAGGGATGGAGGTGATGATTGGCAGAAAAGCCTTGACATTTAAATTAATTGTAGTGTTGTAATGACAAAACTTTTGTAAAATCAACTATTTGAATTTTGTTACCACCGGAGTACTAGACACAGTAGTAGGCACACACACACACACACACACACACACACACACACACACACACACACACAGAGAGAGAGAGAGAGACAGACAGACAGACAGAGACAGAGAAAGAAAGAGAGAGAGAGAGGGAAGGAGGGAGGGAGGGGGAGAATAAATTATGAAATAATATGACACACTGTGATTGAATCTCATTTATATTTGTAATTTCTACTTGAGATGTTATCTTGGGGTCTCTGGAAAATTGAATAACTCTTCCACAAAAACGTATCAACCTCTGGTCCTAGGTACGGTGGGTGGTATGTCAACAGGGACTTTGAAGATGTGATCTAACAAGTATTGTTGTTATTGATGTTGTGGTTTTTGAGGCAGGGTATCTCTGGGTAAACCTGACTGTTCTGGACCTAGCTATGTAGACAAGACTGACCTCTAACTCAGGGATCCACCTGCCTCTGCCTCCTAAATGCTGGGATTAAAGGCCTGCACCACACCCAGCTAAATGAGGATTTTATAAGATTGCCCTAGATTATCTGGGGTCTCGTGCACCCCAGTGGACCTTGTAAGATATAGCTGGGAAAATCCGAGGAAGTGATGTGACTGTACAAGTAGACAGGACTGACACTTGAAGGTGGGAAAGTGGGTCACAGTCAAGGAATACGAACAGCCACTAAGCGGGGGGGGGGGGGGGGGGGGGGGGGGGGGGATATTCGGAAATAGCTCAGTGGGTAAAAGCACCTGCCACCAAGCCTGACGACCTGTGTTCAATCCCTGAACCCCATATGGTGCAAGGGAAGAACTGAGTCCTCCACAGTGTCCTCTGAACTCCACCCTCAAGCTTGTTTGTTGTTACTTAACAATTGTGAAGTAAAGGCTACAAGTTGGTGTGACAATATCAAGAGTTAAAGTAAAACAGGGAGCCAAGAGTGAGATTGGGGAGCCCTGGAGTCAGGTTATTAAGTCAAAGGGAAGCACAAAATAGTGTGCCTATCCAACCTGTGTTGAGGCCCAGGCCTCACACATGCACACATGTACGCACGTGCACACACAAATGAATAAACAAATGTAACTTTTTAATTAAGCTGAAGGACACACACACACACACACACACACACACACACGCAGGCATACACTCATATACTGAGGTACTCTCTCACACATCAGGGGTTACCATAAGCCTGACTGGGTAGTGTGCCTGGGCCTTACTCCCTATAGAGGCTCCAGTGTGGAGAACTCTTTCTCTCCCCCAGAGTCTGGGGGCTGTCTACATTTCTTGACTGGTAGCCATATCATGCTTCTTTCTGCCCACATGGTCACTTGCCTCCTCTCCTCTCCTCTCTGTGTCAGATCTACCTCTTTCTTATAAAGAACGTATGACTTGACTTAGAGCAGTTACTTTGAATCGAAATGTTCCCCACAGGCCTGTGTGTTTGAGCACTGGGTTCCCAGCTGAAGCAAGTTCAAGAGGTTGTGGAATCTTTGGGCCATGGTGTCTGATTAGCGGGTGTAGAGTTGGGGATGGGGCAGAACTAGAGAGTTACAGACCACCTAATTCTTGCCAAAGTCTCTGTTCTTGGTCTGCTGTAGATATATGTACAAGCCATCTCATACCCCTGCCACCAAAGACAAGAGCCATGCCCAAAGCCATGAATGTGCAGAGCCCTCTCCACCTTGGAGTTGTAAGCTAAAATTAATTCTTCTCTTTATTGGTTTTTGTCAGCAATGGAAATAGTAACTACTGCAGACACATGCAAGTAATCCAGAATGAACTCCCACTGCAAGCTCCCAGATGATAACACACTTTTAATGAGAGCAGGACTTTGCAGACCCCAGGAGTTAACACTTCATATCTCAGTGTGGTCCTTATTCTGTCCAGTATAGAATCTGAGCATCCTTTGAAGGTATCGAGGCATGAGGACAGTAGAGCTGAAACAAATTTTCCAAAAATCCAAGGCTGAAATATTTTTATGCTCATATCCCCTTTAACTCTTGACAAATTGTAAGTATTCTTTTAAGAGGGGCCAGAAATTCATTCTAATACTGTCTAATATCCATATACAATGGGACTCAATACATTTCCTCATGACTTTTATCCTATCCACAAATGTACAGTTTTAGAGCCCATTCCCTAAAAAAAATTATGATAAATAACTAAAAATCATAACTCCATCATCCAGGGGCAGAACGCCCTTATTCATCATTACTCCATCTTCTCTTTTTCTAGACACTTCTGCACAATGTCCTTTCAATCCAGGACCCCTTCCAGAAAGGCCGGGAAGGTGGCTTCCAAAGAAAAATCAGACTTCTAAAGGATATTATTTGGAGGTTTAAAAGCAAATGGAACATACAGAAGTGGCAATTTACCTGCCCACAAAACTTACCAGCAGGACCTAATTTCCCCTGGGTTAGCATAATAGAGAAGGCTGATTACAAGAAGGTTATTCTTAGGGGGACGAAAAGGACTTGGCTCTGCGCTGTGTGACACAGAGAACCTCATTCTGACCATCTGCTAAGCGGGCGTAACAAGAGCGGGGCAATTTAATCTTGTTCCGCTTTGCTGAGAATAAACATGTCTTCCAAAAGAAATTTAACTCATCTGCCAGACAGCAACTCTACACAAAACGCCACTGACAAGAGCAACTTCTATCCATGCTCTTGATCTGGCGCCTCTTAGGCAAGATGCTGGGGGTGGAGGAGCAGCATCGTAACTGGGACGGAGAACATATTTCGCCTTCACACAAAGTAAAACTCCTACGTTTGAGCTGTCTTGGTGAAGTGTTTGGCAGCAGGATGCTCTTGGCCAATTGACATGGCGTTTGGTTTTGAAGTTATATGCCATTTGGGGAAGATTACTATAATTAGAAAAATGGCCTAATTACTTTTCTGGCAACAGCGAAGAAAGAGAACAGACTTTTCAGCTTATGGAGACAAGTCCTTGAGAAACCTCAAAAGGTTTCGGGATCCTATTTGACAGGAAAGAACATCTCATATGAACTTCTTGGATCTGCTGGAAAATCGAGTTCCAAAGCCAAACCACGAGAAGGGGGAAGGGCGAGGAAATATTCTCTCCTGTCGGGTTCTGAAACAGGGATGGCAGGAATGGTCCTCCCTGCCACATGGCATCATCAGCTGCCCTGGTCCTCATAGGGAGCAACAAACAGAAAACAACAGAACTGGAAGGGGAGAGCGGAATTTTGCAGCCGCGAGACTCGGAGCGTGGTTAATGGCTCTGTCTGTTTCAACTGTAAATAATATGACAGTGTTGTAACCTCAGACACCGAAGGCGCAGCTCCTGTTAGTTTAGGTCTCGGGTTCACATTTCCGACAGAAAATCATCCTGAGTTCCTCTCTTCCTGTGTAGAGGGAGGGAATCACTGCTGGTTTTAATCAAACCCCATTCTTCAGGCCTGGGAGTCACAGAACACTACCTTTTACCCAGAAGGGAAGAGGGATCAGCCAGAGCTCTGCTAGGGGGAAAAAAATGACCCACAGCTTTCTCTATTTAGGTTCCATTTCCTGAATATAGCAATGGGAACACCTGCACTGGATCAAACATATCCTCCCCAAACACCATTTTAAACTGTCGTGAATGCTTCAAGGACACAGGGGTAAACGCAGGATAACAGAGCAACTTTGAAATGTGTGTGGAGGGGGAAAGGGTGAGAGGTAGCTGGGAGACACAGAAAGTTAGGAAAGGATTGTTGATTTCAAGTTTCGGACTGGTTAATGAAAATGTTCCCTTTGTGAATGTGACTCCCTATGATGCTTCCCATCGTTAGACTTCCAGAAGCAGTGTCCCCTCCACTTCCTAGGCACATTATCTAGCACAGGTTTGATTTCTATCTGTCACCAATCTTCATACAAAAGATCCTTTGATCTAGAATTTCCAGGTTTGTTTTTCATTCGACAGCAGAAATGGAAAATGTAAACACATATAAAAATACTGGCCTCCCCAAAAAAGGACTAGTGTGGGCATCTTTTTCCAGTTTAAATCTAGCCTTTATCGGGAGCTGGAAAGGTAGCTCAGTGGAAAACTCCACCTAGCATTTGCAAAGCCTTCGGTTTATTTCCCAGTTTAAAAAAAAAAAAAGTTAATTTTAAATCTTCTTTCCAAGTATCTCTATTTTATCTCAACCAACTCCTACCAGTCTTTTTTTCTTCCAAGACAGAGTTTCTCTGTGTAGCCCTGGCTGCCCTGGAACTCACTCTGTAGATCAGGCTGGCCTCAGACTCAGAGAAATTCACCTGCCTCTCTGCCTCCCAAGTGCTGGGATTAAAGGTGTGCACCACCACCGCCCAACTTCGTACCATAGTCTTAAAGGGTGACCTCTGTCCCAGCCAGATTCTCATCAACTTTATTTCTTTCCCAAGAAAAGGGACTCAGGACACTGTAGCAAAGGGATCCTTTACACTATTCTGAACACTGGGGTAGCTCTAAATAAAGCTGGTGTTTTTTCCTTGAACAATTAGTAATTTCTCTGAAATAAATAGGAAACCCCCTCAATTAATCTTTTGTTTGTAGTGTAAGTTTTCACTCACTGAAATGTAATGATCTGATGCATTTTGAAAACATTCACCATGATGCCTGAACTGTTTTTTTAAATGAAGGTTAATTATTGTCCATGGCAGGAATACAACTTTTTAAATGAGCCATGAACACATTAACCAAAGATGGCTTAACATCTTTTGAAGCAAACAGCTATGGAATAAATTGTGCCCCGCCCCAAAAAAAAAAATCATGTGCTGAGGGCTTATCCCAGATTCTCCTAGAATGTGACTACATTTGAAGAGAAAATCAGGTAATTAAGTAAAAATGTGTCTGGTTTTTTTGTGGAGCCTGATACAATCTGACTGGTGTCTTTATAAGAAAGAGAAAGTCAGATGCACAAAGGGACATCAGTGATGCTCACACATAGGAAAGGCCATATGTGGACACCATTAGCAAGCAGTCATCTAGATGCCAATGTTCAAGACCCTGAACTTAGCTTTCCCACATTCAGACCTATGAGAAGATTAATTCCTGCTGTATAACTTACCTAGCATTTTGTGGTGGTAACCCCAGCTGGGAGAAGCACAATTGTTAAGTAAGCACAATTGTTAAGTAAAGGCTACAACTGGGAGCAAGAATTGAGTACCAGTTGGTCTGACAATATCAAGAGTTAAAGTAAAACAGGGAGCCAAGAGTGAGATTGGGGAGCCCTGGAGTCAGGTTATTGAGTCAAAGGGAAGCACAAAATAGTGTACCTATTCAACCTGTGTTGAGGCCCAGGCCTGGTCTAAGGGATAGAAGCTCACAGCTATAGAATCATGAGTACGAAGGAGTTGGATGTCTACAATGAATTTAATTTCTCAATGCTGTCTGTCTTGATGTAGAAGTCTAGAGCCTTTGAAGTAAGAGCCATCAAATGTATGTGTTGGAGCCTACCCAGGTTAGTAGTTCACATGCCATGTTAGCTAACTGTCTTTCTTCTTTTCTCTATGGGTCACTTCTGTCAGCCTCCATCCTTGTGGGGACCGTGGGTATGTCTCTTATCTCCCCATACATTGAACTTCTGCCACTTTTCTCTGATGCCATGCAGTGCTCTTGTCTCAGCAGCACCAGAGAAAACACAGGCCTGCTCATTTTCTCACTGCCCTTCACAGAACAACAACACTGATATTCTTCAACGTTGGACTCTGCTACCTTGCCTGGC
The DNA here is from genome assembly GCF_007827085.1 of Peromyscus californicus insignis. Taxonomy (NCBI): domain Eukaryota; kingdom Metazoa; phylum Chordata; class Mammalia; order Rodentia; family Cricetidae; genus Peromyscus; species Peromyscus californicus. The sequence goes on along the minus strand of NW_026294584.1, from coordinate 153,161,258 downwards.
AGAGGCAGTCATCACCGGTCCCCCCACTGCCCCTGCAAGGTCTAGAAGTCAAGCTCAGTATTTTGTGCACTCCTTGGATTGCTAGCACATGTATTTGGGAAGTAAACTAAGGCTGTCTTCGTGTAGACATAGAGCTATGTGACTAGCTTTAACAGAACTGAGGCCCTTTAAGCTCACCTTTAAAGAGTTCCTCCAGTTATCACTTTTATTCCTTTTTCTCTCTTTCCCAAGGAAAGAATTGCCCTTTCCTACAATCCTGGTAGACTTCCTCAGGGGCTGCATATTCCCTTTCAGTCTATGAGACCACTCCCTTCACACAGTTGAGACTTTGTAATGACTATAATTATTCCTCAATCATGATGCTTCACCCAGGCTGAAAAATCTCCTTTCAAGGGAACAATTTTATGCCTCAGGTGACACAATTTCCCATTACTCAAAGGATTAGATATTATTCTACAAAGTATATAAGAAATAAGGAAAGGTATTTTCACAAAGAAGAAAATAGGAAACACTTATTCTTCCCCTACATTTGGCCCTGAGTGACTAATGACACCAGCTGGGTTATTTGGCATCCATGATTCTCTGGTGGGTGAAAAATTATTCCCAAGCAATTAAACAGGCAAATCCTCTGAGCAAAACCCCACACTAGGTAGGGCTGGAGAGATAGCTAGACTGCTCTTCCAGAGGACCTTTTTCAATTCCCAGCACCCCCATGGAGGTTCACAACCATCTGTAACTCCAGGCCCAGGGGATTCAATGCCCTCTTCTGGCATCCAAAGACACTAGGCACACAATTGGCACACAGTCATACATATAGGCAAAACACCTATTCACGTAAATAATTTTAAACCCCACACTAGGGAGGGTGGGTTATAAGCAAGTTATGATACCAGACACACAGATAAAAATACCAATACCATTGGTGCCAACTTGATGAGGACACACAACCAAGCTCAGTATGGGAGGCCATCGCTTGATCCTAAATGGGAATGAAGGCACAGCTTTCCTAAGGAAACTGAAGTCGAGATTGAGGACGAGGCTTGATAGGACACAACTCAGCTCCCCAGGGGAACACCCATTGCCTTCTGTAGCCTGAGATGCCTCAAGACTAAAAGCCTTTGGCGGCAGAGGAAAGCCATGAATGTCATCCTAACTTATCTTGGTGGCTAATTCTTCTGAAACTAAAACCGGACATATCCAGGTTTATTGAAAATGAAGCCTGGCTGACTCATGGGCAGCTTCATTCTGCTTCTTTCGGAAAGTTGATTTTAATGGAAATATTACAAGATAAATATTAAGATATTGCTGCCAGGCAGCCCACCCCAGAAATCTGAACTTGCCACTCTCCATCAGTCAGCTGTTGCCCATGGTTATTTCAAAGCAGACATTGGTCCAGGTTAAGTACTATGCTGTCAAGATTCATTGAGCAGCACAGGCACACACACACACACACACACACACACACACACACACACACACACACACACAGAGAGAGACAGACAGACAGACGGACAGACAGAGACAGAGACAGAGAGAGACAGAGAGAGAGAGAACATTTGAATCTGAATGTCCGACAACAAACTTTAAATCATAACCATAAGAAAAAGGTAAAATGGGTAACAGAACAGCCATTCTCTAGCCTTAGAAATGTAGCTTTCTATGGCTATTAAATTACATGGGGACCGAGAAGCAGCGGACCCTGAAACTAAATACATATTTGGAATTGTTTTTTAACAGTTTCCATGGCTACTCCTGGGACTGCCTTGTCTTCTCAGAACTATGTTTTCACACATGAAGGAGAGCAACCACACCACCCACAGACTTCGACATTTACGTTGGCTCCCCGTTCTGGGATGGGCCCTTTCCTAAGTCACCTTCCTTACTATTTTCAATTTTCTCCTTGCGCTCCCTTCATTTCCCTGCAATGCCTCCACCTCTGCCAGCTCCTTCCTCATGCTGTGCCTTCAACATCAACTATTAGCCTCTGGAAAGGATCACTTTCCTAGTCCTGTCTGTTGAGATTGGTGACACAGAGACAATTGTCCTTGCTGCCACATTTCTCAGGGCACTTCCCTGAACATTTTCTTTCCATTCATAGAGCTCTACATGACATCTTTGCCTCAAATCCTTTACAAGATCAATTCCAGATTCCTCAGTTTATAATGGACAGCATGCCCCCCACCCTTCAGCTCACCCGAAATCTTGCATATGACCCTCTTCTACCACAGTGACTCTTGAGCCTTGATTTTCTGCTTTTGTCCTAACTCTGAATTCTCCCAGCTCTGTCTCTTCCCCTTGTTCTTCCCCTTAATTGCAGTCAGTGACTTCCATTCTCATCACTCACCATGAGTACAATGAGTTCTAGTTATCTGTAGCCATTATAGTCTATAAAAGTCATCTTAAACAGTGAATCAATGACCTCTGAACCAAGGCAGCCAGATGAAACAGTGTTAGATCCTCTGAGCCTCCAGTCATAATGTGTGTGTTTCTATTTGTATATGCCTTACTTAATTTACACTGTTGGATTTCATGTTGAGGGCCAATGGTCACAACTCATGCCTAATCAAAGTTTATCTACCATGTGTGTTTTCTCCATAGGACACACAGAGCAGCCTTCTCCTTAGGAGTACCAGTCAGGATCTCAGTATGTGCTGAGGGGTGTTTTAAAACAGCAAAATCACCCACCTGGTGGGGGAATGACTTTTTGTACGCCGTGAATATGGGTTGCTCTGATTGGTTGACAAATAAAGCCATTTGGCCTATGGCAAGGCAGCTTAAAGACAGGAGGGAAATTCAAAGAGAGCCAGGAAGGAGAGAAGAGATGCCAGCAAGCCACCCAAGGAGCAACATGTAATGGGATGCAGGTAAAACCATGGAACATGTGGATACATAGATTAATAGTTGTGGGCTAATTTAAGATATAAGAGCTAGCTAGCAAAAAGCTTGAGCCATGGCCATGCAGTTATAATTAATAAGCCTCCGTTACTTGGGGGACTCAAGTGGGAGAGATTTGTCCCGACCGCCAGCAGGCCAGGACACAGGAAATCTTCCGACTACACCCACCAAATGAACAAAAAGCTATAAATACAGTAAGCAGACCTGAAGCACCCTTTCTTATAATATGGGAAAATCCAAGGCAGGGTGTCACCTTGCTTGACTTTAGGGTAAGCAACACGTCCCTCTGCTCTACATGTGCCCACATATGACCATAAATAGGATGTGAGCAGTGATTTCAATGTAGTGGATACCTTTTAGCTACTAAGTGAATTCTCAAATAATTACTGAATTATTCACAACTCTCAAATGAGAAAAAATAGCTATACTGGCCCCTCAAGCCTTTGAGTGGAAGTCTGGGGGTGAGGCCTCTTTCTCACCAGTTTGAAAGTTAGCCAGGATTTCTTCTCCCAGAGCCCCTCTGCCCTGCTTTTCCTGGCAATAATAACATGATACTCAAGCTATAGACAGGTGCACAAAATTCACTGTTGAACTTAAGCTCTGTCTGAAAAGAAGATCGTATGTGTGTCACTATCCTCATCACTGTGACAAATACCTGACAAGAGCTGTCTGTCACAGGGGGGGAGGGCACAAAGGCAAAAGCCTGGGGCAGCTGACCACAGTGAATCTGCAGTCAGGAAGCCCAGAGATGAGTGGTGGTGCTCAGCTCTCCTTCTCCATGTTATGTAGTCCAGGACTCCAGCCCATGGGACAGTTTGAATGATAATGCCCCCCTAGGCTCATAGGTATGATCACTTGGTTCCCAGTTGGTAGAACTGTTTGGGAAGGATTGGGAGGTGTGGCTTTGTTGGAGGAGGTGTGTCACAGTGGGTGGGCTTTGGGGTTTCAAAAGCTCTCACAAGGCCCAGTTAGCTTTCTCTTATGAATGAAGACATAGGTCTTAGCTACTGCTCTAGCACCATGCCTGCCTACCTGCTGCCATGCTGCCCACCATAATGGTCATAGACTCTAACCCTCTGAAACTGCAAGCTCCAAATAAACTCTTTCTTCTGTAAGTTACTGCTGTGGATTAATCCTTTTGTACACTGTGAAGATGTGTTGCTCTCATTGTTAATAAAGAACTGACTGGCCAATAACTAAACAGGAAGAGGTTAAGCAGGAGAGCCAAACTGAAAGACTGCTAGGAAGAAGGAGGGTGGAATCACCAGCCAGAAGCAGAGGAAGCAGGAGATGGATATCACATGCTGAAAAAAAGGTACCACCATGCCAGGCAGTGTTGGGAGGCAGAGCCAGGCAGATCTGTGTGAGTTCAAGGCTGGCCTGGTCTATAGAGCAAGATCCAGGACAGGCACTAATACTACACAGAGAAGCCCTGTCTCAAAACAAACAAATAAACAAAAAAAGCTACCACCACATGGTAGAGAGTAGATATGAAATAAGGGTTAATTTAAGTTGTAAGAGCTAGTTAGTAACAAGCCTAAGCTATGGGCCAATCATTTACAATTAGTAATAAGTCTCTGTGGGGTTATTTGGGAGTGGGCTGGTGGGACAGAAAAGTCCACCTACAAGTTACCTTGGCCATAGTATGTTATCCCAGCAATAGAAAAGTTACAAAGACATCCTCATTTTTGTACTTCTTGGATTCACATAATTATTTGAACTTCAGTTTATCAGTTGGATGAAAAGCTTTGTTATATTTTTATTCATATATGTATACATGTGCCTGTGTGAGTTTATGTGCATGCAGGTGCCTGCGGAGGCCAGAGGACATCAGAACCACTGGAATTGGAGTTATATTCAGGTAGTTATTAACTGTCTCATGATGGTGCAGGGAACCAAAGCCTGATCTTCTGTAAGAACAGTAAGTGCTGCTGACTGCTGAGCCATCTCTCCAGTCCTGATGAGATGCTTCTTGAGGACACACAACTGCTTCTAGAATTCTATCTTTCTTACAGTTGCCTGGAGCTATTCTATGCGTAAACAAAGCCATGAGTAAAGCGCTCACATAAGTCCTTTATAGCTGCTGTCAGGGCCCCGCTGCAGGGTACATACTTCCCACATGGATAGTATCCTTCACAACAAGTTGGGTTTCCTTTGCAGCATGCAGACTAGCCAACTTCTGAGAACTCTTTACAACAGAGCTTATCTTTACTTGTAGATAAATGACCCAGCAGAATTCCAAACCCACATAATCATGAATTAAGAAGGTTCTGTCTGTTTTGAGTTTCTGTGCTTCCAGTTTTTTATTAAAACCATCCCTAGGCATGCTGACCTCGGAAAAGCCAATGTCACAGGGCACATTATCTGGCCTCATGAAAGTATGTAGCTGTGGTTTTCAGACATTCAATGTTCATTAAGCTACCTCAGGTTTAAACTAAGGTGTGGGTGTTGACTAGAATCTACCACCCAGGCACTCTGATATTTTTGTTCTCTCCTGATCACCTGTATCCTCTTCCAGTTCCCATTCATTGTAGCCTACTGTTTCATGTACTCCCATGATAGGAACAAGGGAAGAATTAAGGAGAGTGTGCCATTCAAAGGAAAGCTATGTGTCTAGTGTTAAAAGACAGAATAAAATCTCATGGATAACTCATGACGTACTCTTGGCTGTTGGTCTATCCTTATACTTTCTTGGTGATTTATTCAAGGGACCCTGCTTTGTTTCACTTGCAGACTATTTTAACATTGTAGTGGGTAAACAGAGTGTCATAGAGTTCCCGTCTTTCCTGGGTCATTTTTCCTGGTTATATAAATGTTTGTCTTAATCTTGCTTCTTCCTGTGCATTTCTCAAAAGAAAAAATATGCCTCCAGTCTACACTGGGCTGATGTGCTAATTATCAAATGAGATGGAGAGGAAAGAGTCTCCATACTCAGAGGTCAAATACACATTTTTTTAAGAAATACAGATATCTTTATAATATCTGTAGTTATCCCTCCACACCTCTCTCTCTCTCTCTCTCTCTCTCTCTCTCTCTCTCTCTCTCTCTCTCTCTCTCTCTTTCTCTCTCTCTCTCTCAAAGTGCTGTTTCAGATATTAACTAATGACTCCAAATGTGATCACGGAAGAAAACTTCATGTGAGATGTGCAGTGTTGACTGCTTCTGCTTCTGTGGTCAGATATGTCCATTTATCCACGCATTGGCCTCAGCTCTGAGCTCGGATTTAGGGGGAGAAGTCTAGTGTCACATGGAATGTTCCATACTTTTCCCACCAGCCAAACTATGTTGAACTTGGCCAATGGTTTTCTGGAGGAACCACATATTAAACTCTGGCCATCATAGTCTGTGATAAGCTTAGCTAAATTCAAGATGTCTGCCAACTGTTTTCACACCCTGACAATTTCTCACACACCCAGAGAAGGAAAGGAAAAAAAGAAAAGAAAACCAACACAAAGCCAAGTATTTCTGCAGCAATTTGACTACAAACCAGAAGAATTAATCCTGCTACTGTTCTGAAGCAATTGTGAAATTATAAACAATCCCCTGATCATATCCAGAAAGAAACATTTAACCAAAAATGTTAGTGATTAGAGCAAGCTTTAAAAAGATGCCTGTGGTGATATTGTGTTCCCCAATAAATCGTGCACCCTAATAAATTTATCTGGAGTCAGAGAACAGAACAGCCACTAGACAGACATAGAGGCCAGAAAATGGTGGCACTCACACCTTTAATCCTAGCATTCCAGAGGCAGAGATCTGCCTGGATCTCTGTGAGTTCAAGGCCACACTGGAAACAGTCAGGCATGGTAACAAGAGCCTTTAATCCCAGAGAGTGATGGCAGAAAGCAAAAAGGTATATAAGGCTTGAAGACCAGAAACTGGAAGCTTTTGGCTAGTTAAGCTTTTAGGCTTTTGAGCAGCAGTTCAGCTGAGACCCATTCTGGATGAGGACTCAGAGGCATCCAGTCTGAGGAAACAAGACCAGCTGAGAAATTGGCGAGGTGAGGTGGCTGTGGCTTGTTCTGCTTCTCTTATCTTCCAGCATTCACCCCAATATCTGGCTCTGAGTTTGTTTTTATTAATATGACCATTTATGATTCGTGATACAGATACCATTAAGTTTTTTTTCAATATCCTGTTCAACCCCAAACTGAACACAGAAACCAACCATTGCTTTCGCTATAAACCGACATCACAGCCTCTGCTTCGTGTTGCAAATCCCTTATGGTTGATAGAGCTTTGCCGAGAGAATATTTCTATTTAAAGTGTTTCATGGCAGGGACTAAAGCTTCTAGAACCTACAATCCAGAAGCTTCCTCCACTGGGTCCAGCATACTTTTCACTAAGGGCAAGAACTCCAGCCATAAGGAAATGGTTTATTCGGGAACACCAGCCTGCACTTCCCACTTATCCATGGTGAGGTTGTAAAGCCTGCCTTATGGTTAAAAGAGGAAAAAAAATCAAAACCTAAGAATACTTTTCAGGGCCAGAGCAAGGATATTTTAATGGCTGTAAATTATCTTGGAGGTGGAGCCACACATGCATTAAGTGGCAGGGTCCAGCCTACATAATCACATGGTTCTTTCTTCAGTTAGCACTATAGCTGCCCACTTATTACATCGACTCTCCTGGATGCAGCTTCTTACGCAGACGAGGGCATCAGGAAGGTCTCTGCTGGTTCTCCAGTGCCCAAACTGCATCTCCTGAGTGATACTGGGAGGGGTTGGGTAAAGTAGGCATAAAGGCAATGCCTTTGAGAATCTGATCAAAATATGAAGTTGTTCCCTAGTAAAGATTGTGCACACAATTTAATGCTGTGCAGGGTGCTTTTGAGTGCTATGGGACTCATATGCACAACTGTCGTGGTTCATGGACCTCAGAGTAAGAAGCCAGGATAAATGTGTCTCCGCAGTAAAGAGCAGACGTCACTGAATCTTCCGTGTGTTGAGTTCTCATTCACTCAGAAAATCTCCTTTTTGTTGTTATTTATTAGTAGTTTGTGTTTTGCTTTGGTTTTTGTCTTGTTTGGGTGGGTGAATCAGCGGGTTGGTTGGTTGGTTGGCTGGTTGGGTGAAAGTCAGGGTCTCACTATACAGCTCTGGCTGATTTAGAACTCAGTATGTGAACAAGACTGGTCTAGAACTCACTATGTAGATCAGGCTGGCATCAAACTTGCAGAGTTCTTGTCTTGGCCTCCCACATGCTGAGCTGACAGCCATGCATCAGCAGGACTTTCAGTAAATTTATTAAGCACCTACCCTCACACAAAGCACTGTGTAACATGCTACCTATTACCCACAATGGTCACAGCTAGCACAGTAACGAAATTTCAGACCAGGTTTGAGGCCAAGGTATCATTTTACAGCAATTATATTCTTAGAACCAAAGGATCTGTTTTTTGTTTGGTTGGTTGGTTTGGTTTTTTGCTTTTGTTTTTGTTTTTGTTTTTTTGCTAGTCTATTCAATGTCATGGCTTTGGAGAGGAAAACAATATTTTATGTGCTTTGTGTTATTTCATTTTATTTTGATAAAGGGTCTTAGTCTGTAACTCAGGCTGGATTCACACTCATGGCAATCCTCCTGTCTCAGCTTCCCAAATGCTGGGATCACAGGTATGAGACACCAAGTCTAGATGAAAGAACAATTTCTATAAACCCAGAAAACACTAACTTTTAATTTTGCAATTTGGAGCATTTTCAAAACCCCCCTTGACTCAGTAGTGAGATCTTTGTTATCTGTTACCCACTTGGGTTCATCAGGGCTCTCCAAAAACACAGCGCTGAGTGGGTAGATAGGTACACAGAGAAAGGGACATGTTTTCAGGCATTGGCTCATGAGATTGTAGAGGTTTCAAGGCCCATGATCTGCAGTGGTGGCTGGCTAAGCTGTGATGCAGCTCCCCTTCGAATCTGAAGGACAGAGAAAAAGGGAGGCACACGGTCTAAGTCCAAAGGTCCCGGAGCCAGGAGTGCCAACATCCAAGGAGGAAGAGGAGTAAGTCTCTGCTTCAGCAGACAGGAAATGGCCTTCCCTCTGCCTTCCTCTTTTACCAAAGGATTTAGTGGGTTCCAGACAGAGGCAATCTTCTAACAAATGCAACTCTTTTCACCACCAGATGAGTACATAGGAGCTGACTCAGATGAAGAAAAACTTGCTCAACATCATGTAGCTAACACCCTAGGGAGCCTGAGCTCAAGTACTAGCTCCTCTCCTCGATGCTGTGACGGAATGTCTGACGGAAGCAGCTTATGGGAAGCAGAGTTTATTCTGGCCCATGGTTTTAGAGGAAACAGGTCATCAAGTGGGGAAGGAATGGCGGCAGGAGCATAAGGCTGCTTGTCCACATGGGGAAACACACACACACACACACACACACACACACACACACACACACACACACACACATTTTTCATAGCTCTGGCATTATAGAATCCAATGTCTCTACTTAAAAAATAAGTTGGCTCAAGGTTACTCATATTGTCAAGATTTGCTCACTAGTTTACTCTCTAAGTCTTGCAGCAGTAACTCAGTTCTCAAGTCCTATATGATCATTACTCATCTCTATCATCACCTTTAGCCACACTTTCTAATACGTGATAGGGTCTCATTGTTGTGTAGGCTGCTCAGAGCTAGATACTAGGCTTCTTTACTGCTCTGCAACTAGTAACAGCTTTGCAACATAATAGGACTTCAAATTATCCTTCATTGAATTAACTACTTTGAGGCTCCTAAGGAACAACATAAACCAACATCCAGAAATGTTTTCAGGACAAAGGAGATAACCCACATAAAACTACAGTAGATGCTGTCAAACTGCAAGCCACTACTCTCCCTTCTTGTACGGAGAACTGCTACAGAGCTTTCTTTAAATGGAACTTAGTGGCCTGGAAAACAGATGTGTCTGCCTAAGTGCCTGGACCCCAGAGAGCCACTTATGTAACCAGAAACGTTTGGGTTATTTCACTTCACGAACTCATCTTGGTTCTTAAAGCACTACACACAGACTTTCTTATCTGACTAACTCATTATTTTAGACCTTAGAAAAATGATTTAGAAAAAAATGAACATCAAGAAAACTAGAAAGAGTAAAAAAGTAAAAAGTGTGAATGAAAAACTACATTAAGAGGTGGAGTGAGAATAAGAAACCACCCAAATCAAGCCTTGTAAGAGAGCCGCAAGCAAAGTTTTAAGCTATCAGAATGTGTGAGAATGTACTGTTCAAGGCAAGTTCACCTAACTAGGCAGATACTGGATTTCATAAATATGGCTTTGATTCAAAGATAAGACTAGTCATCACAAGAGACTATGAACAAGGAGGAATGTCACACAGACACAAAAGTCAATATCACTGCATGTGATTTTTTTTTTAACTGAAGGAAGTTGCCTGATTTAGGATGGCATTGAAGGATCCTATGTCCTTTAGCAAATTCATTTCCTGAATAGTCAAACTGACTGGAAACTATAAATCACCTGTTGTTCTACAGATATTTGTCCTTAAAATCCTTTGCAACTATGTTACACAAAAATACTGAGCAAATTTCTTTGTACTGTAGAATGGCTTAAATGTAAAACCTTCTTCAAGCCGGGCGGTGGTGGCGCACGCCTTTAATCCCAGCACTCGGGAGGCAGAGCCAGGCGGATCTCTGTGAGTTCGAGGCCAGCCTGGTCTACGGCGCGAGATCCAGGAAAGGCGCAAAGCTACACAGAGAAACCCTGTCTCGAAAAACCAAAAAAAAAAAAAAAACCTTCTTCAAGAACCGAAGGCGGTCACCATCTTTACAACTTAATAAGGATTTGAGTGTCCATCTGCAATACTACCATTACCTCCCAATATTAATCCAAAACACACATATTTTCATGGGCTATTGAGATGACTGAGCAGGTAAAGTCACTTGCTGCCAAGCCAGAGGACCTGAGTTCAATCCCAAGGCACACATGGTAAAAGGAAAGAACTGGCCGGGTGGTGGTGGCACACGCCTTTAATCCCAGCACTCGGGAGGCAGAGCCAGGCGGATCTCTGTGAGTTCGAGGCCAGCCTGGACTACCAAGTGAGTTCCAGGACAGGCGCAAAGCTACACAGAGAAACCCTGTCTCGAAAAACCAAAAAAAAAAAAAAGGAAAGAACTGACTCCCAAAAGTTGTCTTCTGACCTACACATGCACTAGGGCACACACACACACACACACACACACACACACACACACACACACACGATAAAATGTAATAATAAGTATACACCTTCAATCTATCAACAGACTCATATACAAACACATTAGCTTCTTCTTCCAAATTGTATATCTTATAAATTGTTAGCTCTTCTTCTAAATTTTATATTTTATAAATTCCAAAATGCACATATTGAGAGGAGTTTGTCCTTATATATTATTAATTCTTTACTAAAAAGAGAGCCAAGTGAAGGAGGAAGGTAAGAAGCAAACAGCTTGTTTATGACATGGAATCAAGACACCCAACAAACAGTTTCTTGTGGAGGGGGACTGAGTAATGTTCTGAAGTTCAACATCAGACAGACAGAGTCTAGGAGAAACCTGAAGAACCTGATTGTCAGGACAGAGGAAGAATGCCTCCATGCTGCGCTTACTCAGCTCGGCAGTGGCACAAAGAGAAGAGTTGATAGGAAGGGAAAGATGTCATAGGCTTTTGGGGGAGGGGATGGGGGGAGTGGGAGGAGGGAGGAGAGGGAGATCTGTGATTGGTATGTAAAATGAATTAAAAAATTCTTAATTATAAAAAAAAGATGTCATGGTCTGTGGTGGTATTGTGTTCCCTGAAATATTGTGCATGCTAATAAACTTATCTGGGGTCAGAGACAGAGCAGCCACAATATTAAACATAGAGGATAGGCAGTGGTAGCACATGCCTTTAATCCTAGCATTCCAGAGGCAGAAATCCATGTTTCAAGGATACAGCCAAGCATGGTGACTCATGCCTGTAGCTAGAGTTTTCCTGCCTGGCCCACAGTCAGGACAAATCTCTCTCACCTGCCAGTCCCACAGCCACTCAGACCCGACCAAGTAAACACAGAGACTTATATTGGTTACAAACTGTATGGCTATGGCAGGCTTCTTGCTAACTGTTCTTACAGCTTAAATTAATCCATTTCTATTCATCTATACCTTGCCACGTGGCTCGTGGCTTACTGGCATCTTCACATGCTGTTTATCATCGTGGCGGCTGGCAGTGTCTCTCTGATTCAGCCTTCCACTTCCCAGCTTTATTCTCCTCCTTGTCCTGCCTATACTTCCTGCCTGGCCACGGGACAATCAGTGATTTATTTACCAACCAATCAGAGCAACACATTTGCCATACAGAACATCCCACAGCACATGCCTTTAATCCCAGGGAGTGATGGCTGAAAGCAGAAAAGTATATAAGGCGTGAGGACAAGAAACTAGAAGCATTTGGCTGGTTAAGCTTTCAGACTTTCGAGCAGCAGTTCAGCTGAGATTCATTCTGGATGAGTACTCAGAGGCTTCCAGTCTGAGGAAACAGGATCAGCTGAGGAACTGGCGAGTTGAGGTAGCTGTGACTTGTTCTGTCTCTCTGATCTTCCAGCATTGACCCCAATAACTGGCCTCAGGTTTGATTTTATTAATAAGAACTTTTAAGATTCATGCTACAATGGTCAACAATCTGCACAGCAGATGAGTTCTCCATGTAAAATGTGCTGCTGTGATGAAGAAATTTGCCTTGAGAAGGTCCTGCCGATAGCTTGCTGCATTGGGAACCATAAGTCCCTACAAATACATTATCCCAATCAGCATTTACTAGTGTAGCCCCAACTGAGTGCCACTAAAACAAGCTTGTCAAAAAGAATATGCAGTGGGGTTGTGTTGGAGATGGAAGAGAGTGGAGATCACCTTGTCTTTAAGACCAGCAGCTTGTGGAGACACTTAACAGGCTCTGCTACATTCTTTCCTTCCCATCTGTTACCTGCCATGGTGGAACCACCCACTGCTAGAAGGCAGGTATTTGAAAAATCTCTTTTGGGAGAGATCATCATACGCAAGGCTGAACCCTCATATACATCAAGAAGGAATTTTTTGATTGACAAAAATCACCCTGGAAGACGATATATTGTCGACCTACAATATTTGAAAGGAGTTCATCTTTCATCTAGAAATTAAGTGCTGATGTAGCCTATAGGGCTACCAATAATAAGCATTGGAGAATGAAAGTTTTGTTGGCTGTTCTAAAAATAAGTAAAATGGATGACAATGGTAGAATTAGTCACCTTCATCAAAAGTGCCCATCTACTGTGTGCAGTGTTACAGATTTTATGACTAGGTATTACTGTGCTAACTATTGTTTAATGTACTGCCTCAAAAACTGGTAACTGTGTACGAGTTAATGAAACATGAACTATTTGACCTAAAAGAATGACTGAATGACCTTTTAGAGATGTATGTACAGTACCAACTAAAGGCCAATAGCCTGGAGAGCTGAGGCAGCTCTCCCAGGTTTCCCACAATGCTGTACTTATGCTTAGTCAGCATTAGATACATGGTGCTGTTTCTCCTCTAGCCAGTATTCATGGATCCAAGAGTCAAGGGGTTAAAAAAAAAAAGAAGAAGAAGATGAGACCACTCATTCATCATCACCCCTAGTGACTCACTGTCAAGGTCTTTGCTTCCTGTTCCCATGATCTTCTTCTTTACTAGCCTAGACTGATTCCAGATGAGGTATGCTTCTGCCAGGAAGCACAACAAACATTCCATGAACTAGAAGCTAAGATGTCCCAATGGCCACTTCAGGCTCCTAATGCCATTGAGTCAATGGGATAAATGGAGGGTAACAGTTTTATAATGGATGATTGATCCATATTGCAGGGGAAAAATGGACTGCCCCTCAACAAGAGAGGTAAGAATTATAGCTGGGGTACAGGAGATCCTTTAGGGCAGTGGTTCTCAATCTTCTTAATGCTATGACCCTTTAATATAGTGTCTCATGTTGTGGTGACCCCCAACCATAAAATTATTGTTGTTGCTACTTCATAACTGTAATTTTGCTGCTGTTATGAATTCATAATGTAAATATCTGATATGTCCAATGGTTTGAGGCAACCCCTGTGAAAGAGTCATTCAACTCTACCCCCTGCAAGAAGTTGTGACACACAGTTTGAGAACCACTGCTTTAGGGTGTTATTTAATGATAGCATGCCTTGTGATTAAAGTCAGTGGGAAACTACAATTCAACTGGAGCAAGATGGTGACCAGCTCAGATGCTTCAATAATGAAAGTGTGGACTACCTACAGGCAAAGAGCCAGGACCTGCTGAGGTGCTCGTTAGAGGTAAAGGAAATACAGAATAGATAATACAGAAAGGCAGTTATTAACATCTTTTATGGCCATATAACCATACTAAACAGATATTTGTGTTTTCTTTCCTCTATTTCTGTACCACATAATATAAGATCAATTGGGATAACATCAGTAAATGTTAATAAATCATTATTATTGCACTTAAGTCATATACTATTAAAAGACTAAACATTCCTCAAGGGACTTTGCCATCTATTCTGAGGGAAGAAGACACATGTTTTGGTTATCCATAGATTTGTTATATCATCTTAGGCACAATTATGGCCTTGTTTATTTTTCCTTCAATTGTAAATTAAGCATTGCATAGGAGAGGTAGTTGGGTGTCAAGTTGACCAGGGGTGGATTTGTGATGGTTAATCTTGATTGACAACCAGATAGATCTAGATTCAAACAAGAGATGTTTCTCTGGGCGTATTTGTAAAGGTATTTCCAGGGAGAATTAACTGAGGGAAGACTATTCCCTAAGAGTGGGTAGCACTTTCCAATGCCGTCACAGATATAGAGAACTGAAGGGAAGCAGCATTTGCTTACTTGCCAGTTTTCACTTCTTGCTGTTGAGTGTACCTATTCTGGTGCTGCTGCTGCTGCTGCTGCTGCTGCTGCTGCTGCTGCTGACTCCACCCTTTGCCGATATCAGAACCCAAGTTCTTGTTCAATATGGACTGCAGACCAGAGGCTCTCCAAGAATCCTCCAGACTCTTAGTCTTAGATTGGGACTGCTGAAGCAGACAGTAGCCACTGTGTTCTCAGCCTCTCTAACATGCAAATGGTCATTATTAGACTACTTATCCCATCATATAAGCCAATCTAGTCAATCCTTGTGTGTGTGTGTGTGTGTGTGTGTGTGTGTGTGTGTGTGTGTGTGTATTCATTATTCATTCTGCTGGTTCTGACTCTAATACAAGGTCATCCTGGTTTTCTCTTAAGCAATCACTATCTAGTATACCTAGTCCCCCTATGCACTCAAGGTCTGTATTCCCCACGATAATCCCCCTGCTGGCAGGGATTTCATTGGTGCTTAAAGTGTCAGCATCTGCAGTGTTGTCCAGACTCAGCAGGTGCACACCGGATGCTTGGTGGATGGAGGAGACTGTGCTGCACTCCTCCCGTGCTCCCCTCTGCAATGCTGATACATCCCAGAATTAGCCAAATGAGCTTGGTCCTCCCGTTTAGCATTAAAGACTAATTTTAATCCTTTGATTTCTATGTATTTTTAGAGGAATCCTAATTGCTGGCATGCAAAATTCCCTTTAATAAATGCATTTGCATAAAAGGTTAAAAAAATGATATGAACTATTAACAACAACAAAGTTGGTTGCTCCAGTGACCAACCAGCTAAGGAGTATAGAAAGACTCAGCAGGATCAGGGGCCGAAAACCACAGTCATGCATGGTGTGAAGCACAGGACTCACCCTGCCCCATCTAGCCAGGAGTATGCTTCGTTGACCTGCATTCTGTGTCGGCTTCATGGGTTACTAAGGACTCTGTGCCAGTCCAACCCTCACAGTCCATCAGTTGACTCTGTCCAGGGTGGACTCCAGTAGTCAGGAACTTTGACTCAATTCTATCTTGTACGAGGGAACAGAAAAACAAAGCTGTTTGAGCAGCTCCAATCCTAAACCACTTCTACAGATCAAGTTATGTAAAAAAAAAAAAAAAGACAGAAGGGATGAATAGTTCCACCACCTTTGCTTTCTCTAAAAAGTACAAAGTCCAAGGAGGTGCAGAGAGAAGTACAGAGTGAGAAGGATAGGAAGTATCTACTCTTATCTACACAACTACACAGCCACCCCAGTGAAAATAAAAAAATTATACATATATATTATATATACTGTTTTTCTATTTTCCTTCCTCAATTAAGGTTTTCCTTTTTCTCTTCCTCCTAATAGTCAAATTCTTTTTATCCCTTTTACATTTCCTCCCTCTCTCCCTTTCCTCCCCCATCTTCACTTTTCATCTTCTTCTCTTTTCCATATATAAAATTTCTAATTTTCTGTGCTTTCCCCTTCCCATTTTCTTCTCTCTAAATTGTTTTTTCCTTTTCTTATTATCTTTTAAAACTTCTCTACATTGTGTAATTTCTGCCCCCACTGATTTTATTGTTGTTAGATGTCATCCCGTTGGTATTTGGCTTTTATTTCATTTCTGTACCTGGATTGTTGCTATTTGCTGCTGTTACTATGGCCTTCCCCTTTCTATACAGCACTGGTGATTGAGAGCAACATGTCAAGCCTAATGTGTAAGACCTCTGCATCTGAACAAAACTCCCAATCCAGCTAAGAGTAGCTCTACATACAACCAATCTCTGCTCAAACATCAATAAAATAAATAAATCCGAAGAATAGGAGTGATTGAAACTCTAAGCAATGACCAAGACGCAAATGAGCATAGATAAAGGGGTCTTAAAGACATGTTGTAAGATACCACACTCTACCATAGCAACAGAGAAACAGAATGACTGTGGACACCAACACTTTGAGGCACATCCATATAAGTATGACCACAACCTTTTAGACTATACAGTGTTGACAAGAGTAGAGGAGTAATTGAAGATATATTCCACTATCTATAATACATCTACAAAATCTGATAGAAGTAATCCATTCTTGGGAAACCTACGGGGAAGCAGGATCCCCACGCTCTAACACAGTAGACACTAGACCAAAATACAACAATCATCAGCGAAGAAGTAACAGGGAAAGTATACCACAAATACAATGGTAAATGTATTCAGTGTTTCACAGGGATTGGATATCCCAGGATACATCATTAAGAGAAAGTAGTTCCCTGAAAGGTCTCTCACGTAGATGTGGAAGAGAAATACCAATAGACATAGACTAATTTAATAACTATGAAAAAAACAAGGTAACATGACTCCTCCAAAATTGCATAATTCCCTAGTATCCAAAGATACTGAAGTGTATGAAGTACCAGATAAAGAAACCAAACCACGTATTCTTCAAAAGATCA
Organism: Peromyscus californicus insignis; assembly: GCF_007827085.1. Classification (NCBI taxonomy): domain Eukaryota; kingdom Metazoa; phylum Chordata; class Mammalia; order Rodentia; family Cricetidae; genus Peromyscus; species Peromyscus californicus. Next base: position 153,144,054 of record NW_026294584.1, on the reverse strand, counting down.
ATGAATTCCAAGAAAAACAGTGGGAAAATTAAGGAAGACAACACAGGATAAGGAGACATTCAAGGAATTAGAGCAATGGCTTAGTGGTTGAGAGCACTTGCTGCTCTTCCAGAGGACCCGGTTGGGTTCCCAGCACAATATGGAGGCTCACAACTACCTGTGAGTCTTACTCCAGAGGATAAAGTGCTCTTAACTTACACTGAACCTTGTGAAATGAAGCACACACTAACAAATGATATATATTAAGAACAACCAAATGGATTTGATAAATTTCAAGTCACATTCAAAGAAAATACTAATGACAAGATGAGCAATGCTTTATATTTGTTATTCTGTTATCTAAAGAGTCTTCTGAAGAATCTTTGATATCAGCAACACAAATCTATTTTGATTTAAGTTTGCACAACTACTTTTTATTTTGTTTTTTTTTAATTTACTTTTTTGAGAATTTCATACAGGAATATTGTATTTGCATCATTTATACCCCTAGTTCTCCTCATTCCAACATTTCCTGTGTCCTCCCAACTCCCTCTCAAATGCATAATCTCTCCTTCAACTATCATTGTTTTACACACACACACACACACACACACACACACACACACACACACAAAACCTTCTGTGTTCATATAACGTTGGTCATATATACGTTTTTAGGACTGACCATTTGGGATTGGATAGCCTATCAGGGGTCTAGTACCTAGAGAAAATTGATTCTTTCTCAGCAACCATTGATTGCCTATAGCTCTCAATCTAGGATTGTGGCCTTGTGAAACTCCCCCATCCACACTGGCATATCAACTAATGCTGTCATTATGCAGGTTTAGGAAACCATATTCCTACACAAATCTTAAAATCACTTTTCTAAGAGTAAGGAGAGAGTTGAGTGGATAAAATTAGTTGCTATGTAAGCATAAGTTCAAATCCTCAAAATCCACTTGAAAAGCTGACCGTGCTCATGTATGTACCTGTAACTCTAGAGCTGTGGGTGGGGTGGAGACAGGAGGATTGCTGGGGACTGCTGATTGACAATCTAGCTCTAGACTGAGTGAGAGAACCAGTCTCAAGTGGAGGGTGACAAGAAAGATACTGGATACCCTCCTTAGGTCCTCCACATACACATGCACATGTACCCCTGCACACATGCATGCACACACACCACACAGAGAGAGGAAATGGAGAGGAAGAGGGGTAAGGAGGAAGAATCTCTTTTCTAGAAATCCCATTAAAGGATTTATCTAAAAGAACATATAACTTTAAAGTCAATGTCTGAGGGAACCTCTTGGATGAGATCTACATGAGCGGACTAGGTGTGGGGGAGGGGCAGAGGGCAAGGAGTGGGACATGAGAACATAGGGAAATGGGAGGGTCGAGCTGGAACAGGGACAGAGTGGGAGGGCAAGGAGGAAGATACCATGATGGATGAGGACATCATGGGAACAGGAAGAGGCAGAGTGCCAGGGAGGCTCTCAGGAATCCACAAGGATGACCCCACCTTGGTCTGCTGGCAGTGGTCTAGAGGGTGCCGGAACTAGTCTACTCTGGTGACCGGTCTAGCAAATAACCTAGGTGTTATCATAGAGCCTTTGTCCAATGACTGATGGAGGCAGATGCAGAGATCCACAACCAGGCACCAGGCTGAGCTCCAGGAATCCAATCGATGAGAGAGAGGAGGGATTCTGCAGGCGGGGGACGTTGAGATCATGATAGGAGGATGTGCAGAGATGACCAGCCACACTAGTGGAAGTCCATGAACTGTGGACTGGTGGCTGTGGAGCCCCCATAGGACTGGACTAGGCCCTCTGGATACAGAAGATGGTTGTTTGGCTGGAACTGTTTGAGGGGCACCCAGGCAGGGGGATCAGGATCTGTCCCTGGTGCATGGGCAGGCTTTTGGGAATCTGGTACCTGTGGTGTGATGCCTTGCACAGCCTTGGTGCAGTGGGAAGGGGCTTGGACCTGCCTAGGCTCAGTGTGCAGGGCTCTGCTGACTCCCCATGGGAGACCTTGATTTGGGGGATGTGGGGATGTAGGGTGGCTTGGGAGAGAGGGCTGGAGGGTGGGAGAAGGGAGGAGGTGGGATCTGTGGGTGGTATATGGAGTGAGTAGAAAATTTCTTAATAAAGAAAAATGAAAAAAAAAGAAATTAAAGCATGCAAAGAAATTATAATCAGAGATGTTAATAAAGTCTGAATCTGCCTTCAAAAAAATATATAGCATTCATACCCCTGGAGCATTTGACACCAACACCACCAGATGCTGGGTGCCAGCTGCTTCTCACTTTGTCTGCTTGCTGCTTACTATCTTTTTCACAATGAATTTTAACCATTTAGGAAGACAGGAAAGAACCATAGCCTGTCATTCTACAAGGTACGTAAATAGTTCATTTATCCATATATTCGTTAAGCAAGTATAGCATCAGTATGTATGGGCAGAGAAGGGCTTCGGAGGGTGTCCGACATAGGAGAGAAGAAAGAGCATTCCTGGGAGGAAGTGTGGTGGTGTGAATAGGAATGGGCTCCATAGGCTCCTAGATTTGAACATTTAGTCATAAGGGAGTGGCACTGATAGGAGATGTGACCTTGTTGAAGGAAGTGTGCCACTGGGGGTGGGCTTTGAAGTTTCAAGGGCCCAAGCCAGGCCCAGTGCCTCTTTCTCTTCCTGCTGTCTGCTAAACTAAATGTAGAATTCTCAGCTACCTCTCGGCACCATGTCTGCCTGTGTGCCACCATGCTTCCCACCATGATGATAACAGACTCTGAACTGTAATGCAGCCACAATTAAATATTTTCCTTTATAAGAGCTACTATGGCCATGGTGTCTCTTCACAGCACTGACTAAGACAGAAAGAAAAGTACTAGAGCCTTTACCTTGGAAGAAGAAGGACATGTGAGAGGAAAAGGAATATACAGTGAGGGACCATACAGGAACCACAGCAGATGCTTATGTGAAAAGTGTCAGGATCCACCATGCCCAGCCTCCTCATTGACAGTCTTAACCAGATAGCCAAGGTCCAAAAGAGGCAGGAAGACTGGAAGATTCTTCCAGGATAAGGACATAGCTCAGTAGATAAAGGTGTTTCCCAATAGGTAATGGTGCCCAAGGACCCATACAGTGGAAAGAGAGAATTGACTGCTGAAAGTTGTTCCCTGACCATATGTGCACCATGGCATGCATGTGCATACTTGCATGCATGCACATGCATACACACACACACACACACACACACACACACACACACACACACACACAAATTAATTTTTAAAAAGAAATAGTTAAAAAATAATAACAACAGGTCAGGCATGGTGGCACACGCCATTAATCCCAGCACATGGAAAAAGCAGGCTCTGTGAGTTCCAGGCTTTCTTGGTCTACCTAGCAAATTCCAGAACAGGCAGGGCTACACAGAAACTTTATCTCAAAACAACATCAAAATTAAATAAATAAAATAGTGATAAAAGTAAGTAACAGAGAGTCTTCCCTCTATGCAGTCCAGACATGTAAGCCAGTGGAAAGCTTCTATCTTGAAATACCCATGAATTACATGTAACTTTTCTTGCTATCTACTGACACCCAAGATCTACAGAGTGCTTTTAAATTATTGAAAATACATTTATAAAACATCACTTTGAACACTAAGTATTCTCTCTGAACTATACTTACAATATACACTTGTGGCTACCACCTCTAGTGAACCTGGAGAAGAGTAGAAAGATCACAGAAGCTTTCTAGTTTAACAAAACACATTTCAGCCAAACATTAAAGGTTGTGCATAAAACACAAAGTCAGGACATAAAAACAAAGCTCAGTACTATCCACACTCAACAACAGATTCATTTTGCCAAAATTTCCAAAAGCACACTGTAGTTTAATATAAAATAAAGAATATTATATCTTTCTATTTATTGGTGTTTATTAGGAACAAAAAGGTGCTATCTACAGAGATAATCATCTATTGTAAAAGACATGTCAAATCCTGGAGGAGTCACAGACTTCAGAGTTGGTGGGGCTATGTGAGAGATAGGAAAGACACTGATGCCTCTGCATACAAGTTTATGAGCAGAGTCGGAGCCATACATGGTCAGAAGGAACTCGGTGCACCAACCATGTGCTTGGGCGATCGTGAACTCAGGGACAGATCTTAGACAAAAACAGAGGGCCGGATTCCTAAGCTGTCTCCCTTACTGTGATTTTTGGCCTTTGATCTTTTGTTTCCTCCATCTTATGAATCCAAGAGCCAGAACACTATGTCTGACTAGAAGGAATGATTGCTGTTAATCCTCTCTGCTGACTTGGATGCGGAGGCTATTTCAGTGTGAGACAGAACCCAAACTGCACACTATACACTGACATTCACAATCAGGAAGCTGGGAACGTGGGGGAGGGTCAGCGTCTCTTCAGAATACTGCCTCCCTCCTGCTTGAGGTACTACATTTGTCTGACTTCCATCTTCTGAGGGCGAAGATCAAGGAGCCACCACAGAAAGCCCTGGGCTAGGTCAGACTCAAAAATTGTGGGAAACTAATGCTGGCAGCTTAAAAATCAGTAAAACCTAAAATATGTCACATGAGCAAATTGTAAAAGTGGAGAGAAAACAATTATAAAATGCAAAGTGCAGTTGGGACGGAGCAGGGAAGACTCATTTGAGAGACAACACCAGCCCTAGCTTTCAGGGAGCCGCTACTTAATGAAGCAGAGAAATGAGTTACTGTTTTACTGTGGAGGAAGCTCAATAGCAGCTCTTCGTATCTGTTCCTGGTGTGAGGAGCCACCGTTGTCCAAGATGCCTGGGCCATGTAAGTGTCATTAGATGAGGGTCATCTGATCAAGGGTCACACTGCACCAAGTCCACAGGGCCCTCCAGCCAGAGCAAATCAAGCCACACACAGAAAGTCCCAGTGCTCAGCTTCCGAGCAGTTGAAAACGTCGCAGATTTCCTTCATTTTCAGATCTACTTGCTTTTAACAATATCTCTAAGGAGGACAATGCAAGAAGGAAAACTAATGGATGTGTTTTCTGTAGTGTTAAAAGTATGGAAGGTATTTTTAAATGGTGTAGATATTCTAAATTAGTCACTTAGGAAGATTCAGAAAGAGAAACTATATCAAAGTTCAGATCAGTGGGCTATAAGAAATATGCACATGCATACACATGTTGTGGGATATTTGTGCACTGTGTGAAGGTGGATTGCTGTGATTAGTGTAATAAAAATCTGAATGTCCAATAGCTAGGCAGGAGGTATAGGTGGGACTTCTGGGCAGAGAGAGGAAGAGGAGGAGATAACCAAGGTACAGGAGAGATGCCAACGATACATGGAGGGAGTAGAACATACAGAATGAAAGAAAGGTAAGAAAGGTAAGAAGCCACGTGGTAAAATGTAGATTAAAAAAGGTTAAGTTATAAGAGCTAGTGAGACAAGCCTAAGCTAAGGCCGAGCTTTCATAATTAATAATAAGTCTTTGTGTCATTATTTGTGAGCTGGTGGCCCAAAGAAAAATCTGACTACATACACACACACACACACACACACACACACACACACACACACACACACACACACGAGCATATACATACCTATAGATACACATGGACATATACACTCATGCACAAGCATACATACATATATATATGCATACATGCATGCACACACATATGCACATTCATAAGGAATGTGGAGGGAGGGTCAATGACTCACTACTCACACAAAATCTGAAGCTAACAAGCTCTACAACATTGCAGGGATCAAAATCAATATGCATCAGGGCACTGTAGTGTAGAAGGCACAGTCAGTCAGATTTCTGTGAGTTCAAGGCCAGTCTGGTCTATATAGCAAGTTCCAGGACATCCGGGGCTACATAGAGGCAACTTGTCTTGAACAAAAAAAAAATCAATATGCAAAACTCTGGTGTTTCTACACAAGCCATGGTAATATGAATGTGAACTGTCCCTCAGAGGCTCGCCTGACACCCCCTCCCCCGCTAGTGGCACTGTTTGGAAGAATGTGAACTCTCTAGGAGGTGGAGCCTGAAGTACATGGGGTAGAGGGTGACAGAGAGGCTCTGTGAGGTTTTATAGGTTGTCTCTTCTACTTCCTGTTGTCTCTCTCTCTTTCTCTCTCTCTCTCTCTCCCTTGATTGCTGGGCAACCTCACAGTTCTGCTTCCGTGTCTCCCTGCCGTGACTTACTCTGTCACTTAGGAATGGTGAGCTAACAGAAACCCTTCCTCTTGGAGTTGATTTCGCCAGGGTATTCTCTCACAGTCACAGAAGGGGGGGCAGGGAGAATACCAGGATAGCAGTGTGAGTGATCCCAAAAGGAAATTAAGAACACAACACATGGACAAATGAAGATGATTAAAAGTTCCAAAGCCAGAGGCTTGAGTTCAGGCCATCTGCCATATCTAACCATGAGATAAAAATTACCCAAGCTCACTTTGCCTCATTGCCTTATCTACAAAAATGAGAACAAGCCACCATCTACTTCATAGGACTATAGTGAGAGTAAGTCACTTAATGCCTGTCAATGGCTTAATAGTCACACAACATGCAAGCACTCACTCCTTGTGCGCTATCAGTGGAAGTGTAAACAATGTGTACTAGAGAAGTGAGAGGCCTCCAAGCGTACATCCCTCCAGCTTTTCAGGCAGCTTTAGGGACTTGAGACAGCTTTGTTCTTGCTCAGATGTACTGCTTCAGGCTTTGCTGCACCCTCTGCAAAGTGCAAGAAGCTTTCCCTAAACCTTCGTTTGCCTCAGTCACTTCCACATCAAATCATCCATGAAGTCCTGAGAATCCACCTTCTAAGGAGCTCTCCCGCCTCTCGTCTCTACTCGCCCTCCACTCGAACCCCTAAGAGAGCAGTTCTCTCCTTCCACCATATAAGTCTCCTGGGGCTCAAACTCAGGACATTAGGCTTGGAAGCAAGCTCCTTACCCACTGAGCCATCTCACTGGCCTTTGAATTGTATCTTATCAGATTTTTATTCTACCATTAAACTCTTTCACTCACTAAATACCATAGCTTTATAATGTCAAATGTTAGGCATAAAAAATAACCTGTCCTTATTACTTCCCATCATGGCTACTGTAACCAAGAAAAACTACTCCATTCCTTCTCATATGATGAACCTACCTGGCAAGCTACTGAAAGTATTTGACTGGATGGTTATTATTCAGTTTAATCATCTGTACTTACGTATGTATGTATGTATGTATATGTCAGCACTCATGAGATAGGCTTGCACAACTCTTTAAATTATAGGATGTCATGAAGATACAATATCATAAATCTGACAGTAGACACCTAATGCAACAGATGAAAATAAAAGGTCTAAAAAGAAGCCCAAGTAGCATAGCACCAGATATTGGTGATTAAAATGTAAGTCCTTAAAACACATGGTGCAGAGACAGTGAGTCACTAGATGGGAGGAGGTAAGCTTTGATTCAAGGGAGTCTCAAAGTTCCTGAATCCACAGTGACCAGAAGAGAACAGAGTTGAACTCCTCTACAGCTCCCGGTGAGGCCTTGCCATGCAGCCACCAAAATGAAAAGTCCTCAAAGGAAAGTTGACAAATTCATCACATAGGAAGGCTTCATTCTACCAGATACTTTAAGAGAAGACAAAAAATAGATAGGAAAACAAAAAGCCTAAGGCATCACAGACCTAATGACTTTAATATATAAATAGCTACAGAAATTCACAAGAAGAAAAAAAATATCCTAAAGGTGATGCAGAAGTCCTTGACATAAAAAAAAAAAGTTGAAAATTGAAACCATGCTGATATAGCATGTGTATGAGGCAGCTCACCTGGCATTTGAACATGCCCTGTTGTTGATGCTGAAGGAACAGAATAACTTCTGCTCTGGTGACTTGTGTGCATCATGCCCTATGTGGAGCCAGTTGAACACAGTTGTCAAACTTCCAAATTTTCTTCCTATCTGGAAATCTCAGTTCTATGAATTTATCATACAGATAACGTCCACATGGACTAGATGGTACAAGTAGGACACTTTTCACTTTAGCATGGTCAGCAGAAGGAAAAGGAGAAAGGCCAGTGTGTATCCCCAGGACATATCCACTTCACCCTTAGAGAGTGATATGGGAAGATATATGACATGCTGTTTAAAAATTACATAATAAATAAATAAATAAACAAACAAAACAAGCTCTGGGATATACTGCATACTACCAACCTACAAACTTAACTTTTAACTTAAAAAGTTAGAATCCTAAAGTGTCAGTGGTCAAGAAAAGGAATTTGTTAGTAGAAACACTGACAAAAGTACATGAGAACTGAGAACTCCTAAAGGTGTGACCGAAGAGCCTTCTGCACAAGGACGAGTGCAGAGGCTGGCTCTTTTCTTGGCTATTGAGTACAATGTTGCAACAGACATGGGAGTGCAGGTGTCTTCATGATGTACAGATTTCATTGCTTTGTTGTTACTTGTTGGTTGGTGATGTGTTTTTGTTTTTCTCTGTAGTTCTAGAACTCTACAGAACATTCTCCTATCTCTGATTATAGGCATGCTCCACTGTGGCTAGCTCCTATTTTTAATTTTTTGGGGGAGAAACCTCCATACTGTTTCCCATTATGATGGAGCTAATTTACATTTCCACCAACTGTGTTTGGGGCTCCGTTTTCTCTACATCTGCATCAATATTTGTTACTGTTAGCCTTTCTCATTACAGCCATTCTTACCAGAGTGAAGTGACATCCTCTTGTGGCTTTGATTTGGATTTCTTGATGTTTGACGATGTTGAATATTCCACGCTTGCATGGCTTCTTCTAGGACATCTGTAGATACATTGTCCACTTTCAATGAGGTTATTTAAGGTTCATTACTACAGTGTTTAGGGAATTCCGTAACAGACTCTGGGTAATGACCCCTTGTGACACATTCTCCTGCAAATACTTTCTCCCATTGTGATGTTTTCTTTTTGTTCTTGTTTCTTTTGCTGTGCAAAGGTGTTTAGATTGATATAATCTCATTTGTTTATATTTACTTTTACTTCTTGTGGTCTTGGGTGTGTCTAAACATTCCTTACTCATTCCAGTGTCCTGATGTGCTCCTACCAGAGTCCCAGTGTCCCCTTCTAGAAGCCTCATTGTTTTGATCCTTGCATTTAAGTTTTAGCCATGTTGAGTTGATCCTGTCTAGTGAGACATGCTGGTCTAGTTTCAATCTTCTACATGGAGATCTCCGGTTTCCCAGCTCCATACTGGAAGGATCACCCTTTCTCCAGTTCAGCACGTTCGCTGAGTCAGTCGGCACAGAAGTGCAGGTTCACTTCTGGATGCTCTTTCCCACTGCTTTCAGTCTTTATACTAAATCCAAGCTATCACAATTACTAATTTTATGGTGTTAAGTCAGATAATGACCCTGCCTTGTTTTTTATTTGTTTGTTTGGTTAGTTGGTTGGTTTTTGGTTTTTGTTTTTTAATTTCTTGTTTGGTTGGGTCTTGTTTTGGTTTATTTGTCTGGCTGGATTTTTCTCAAGTCAAGATTTCTTTAGTTGGCTGCTTAGGATTTCTTTATACTTCAATATAGATTTTTAAATGGTGTTTTCCATTTCTGTGAAAAAATGGCACTGATATTCTTGTAGAGATTGCTTTGAATCTATCAGCATATGGTGTGTTCCTTTTAAAGGTATACATAATTATCTACATCTCATTACTTCTATAACAATATGCCTTATGCAAGTAAAAAATTTTTTTAAAAGAAAAGGAACCAAAAGCAGTCAGGGGAATGGAGTGAATTGTGACTGCTCCAAAACTTGATGCCTACAATCAATTTCAACAATATTAATGTGTCAAAAATGGTAAATGAAGTCATCCTGATTTTCCCACAAAGCAGGAAGAGAGATGTGGAGGCCATCTCCTCTGGGGAAGACTTTCCCATCAAACCATCCTAAGTGATGGCAACAGATCCACCAAATCTCAGAAATGAGAGACAAATATTACAGACACTCTAAGACAGTTAAGCATCTGGGAAAAAGAAGACAGATTAAATGAGTTGGTTCTAACCAAAGTTAAATATTGAAGTAAACCAATTTGTGGATGAAATGACAGAGGAAAAACATCACATACCAGGAAGGTTACATTCAGGACACCTTAGGATATAGAATATTTCCCAACACTCTTTTCCACATGACAAAGGAATGATGTCATGATTATTAAGATTTAAAAAGTCAAGCACAGTGACTCACATTTATAATCTCAACACATGAGAAGCTGAAGCAGGAGGACTGTCCTCAGTTCTAGGCCAGCCAGGGCTATAGTGTGAAACTCTACTCCTGTCTAGAAAAAGGAGGGAGGAAGAGGAAAATAACCTACCCATCAGCCATCTCCCACCTTGTACAAAGCCACAACTCAATCTTGGCATTGATCTCATGCCTATCTTAGAGACTAACAAGCATGAAGGCTGAGGAGTTAAGGCTGTACAGATAAAATGCCTAAAAATGAATCCCCAGCACTTCTGCTTTGGGCTGAGTGAGCCACCTAGAACAATTACTAAACCATTCTGAGCTGACGCCTCCATTATATCATTTGTACCATGATAATGAAACCTGGACTGTTCTGCAGTGTTTTCACACAAATTAAATGAATTAATAAAAACTATGCCCTTGAGAATGTTCCCACACATGATATGACATACACTCACAAATATAAATATCACAATATCATCACAACAATGATGATGATGAGGAGGAGGAGGAGGAGGATGGTGATGATGATGATGATGGCTATCACTAACATTCATGCTGTAGGTTATCTTCCAGCACTGTGAAATAATGAAAGACTCCTAAGATTTCTCTGAATCAATAGGAGAGGTTTATCTCCAATAAGCTCTACAGAAAATAAAACAGTATGTTGTAGAAATTTTCCTATGAAAAACATTTCCATGCTGAATGGAGTCTGCATATTAAGGCAAAAGTCATTATAAGGAACAATGAAGTTAGATAACTGAGCTCCCATTGTCGATGAGAACATTATTTGACTCACTTTATTAAGGGCCATGTACTAACATTTTATTACATTTTTCTTTGTGTTTTTTTACTGCCCTCAAAATTTGCAATTAATGTTTCTTCCTGAGAAGTTGCATACAGCAACCCAACAGTGTGGAACATGAGATTCTTTCAAAGCTTATTTTTGCTATTTAAAAAGTCTTTCCATATTAATCTGAAAAGTAAAATACCATAGTAACAAGATTTCATCCATATTGAATTTAGATGTGAAAAAAGAAATGACTGCTGTCCCAATCTAGATATTTTATTTCCAAAGCACAATGCACTGCTTTGTGAACATTCAAAACAAAACAATGAATACTTATGTTGGGGATGACAATCTTTTTAAAGAAAGAGCCTATCATACTCTTATGTAATCATTCAGCCTGTAGATGTTGTCTGAAGCTAGAAGTATGTTGGAAATAAGAGGTCACTGAGTTCCAGATTGCCCCACTGGCCAGCACAGCCCTTCCTTGATGTTTATGCAGATTGATGCTTTTAATTAACTGCCCACCTGACTTCAGTAGCACTTACATATTTTTCCACATAAAGATATTTTATTTCTTATTCAGTATGTGTTAAACATGTTTTCTGCACCCTGAAAAAATAGCACACAAGTTTTTAGTTGATCTTCTCTTTGTTGTGATCAATTACCTGACAAGGAGCAACTTAAGGGAGAAAGGTTCAGAGTTTGAGGGCTGTGGTCCATCATGGAGGGGAAGGAATGGTGGCAGGCAGCTGGAAGGTGTCAGGAGCATGAAGCTACTGTTCATGAAGTGTCCACAGTCAGGAAGCAGGAGAATAAGGACAGGAAATGGGACTAGGCTATGACCTCAAAGCCCACCTCCAGTGGCCCACTTCCTCTAGCAAGACTCCACCTCCTGGAGGTTCTACAACCTTCCAGAATAGCATCACCAGCTGAAGACCAAGTGTTCAAACACATGAGCCTCTTGTGATACTTCACGTTCAAACCACAAGGTCACAGAAAAAATGGCAGTTGGGTATCAATCCTACTGTCACTGAATGAGAAAGAAATGTGAACTTTCGATAGAGACATTCCCACAGAACAAAACATTATGATGTTTTTTGTTTGTTCATTCTAAATGAAGTAATTTTTAAGAAATTATTTTAAGACTGAAGAGATTGCTTGGTGGTTAAGAGCACTGGTTTTTTTTTTCCAGAGGACCAGGGCTCTATTCCCAAGCCCAACATGGCAGCTCACAATCATCTGTAACTCTAGTTCCAGAGAATCTGATGCTCTCTTCTGGCCTCCAGGGGCACTGCACACAAATGACACAGACACACATCAGAGCAAAGCACTCATGTGCATAAAATGAAAATAAGAAAATCTTTTTTTAAAAAAAAGAAATTAGTTTAATTATAACATATTAACTTTTTCTGGTGTTGTCTTTTAATAAGATTTCATTCTTTATTTTAGGTATATAGGTGCTTTGCCTGTATGTATGTCTGTGTAGATCCCCTGGAACTGGAACTACATACCATTGTGAGCTGTTATGTGGGTCTGGGAATCAAATCTGGGTCCTCTGGAAGAGCAGTCAGTGATGTTAACCACTGAGTCATCTCTCCAGCCCCTCTGGCAATGTCATGGTAAGCTTATAATGTGGCGAATCAATACTTAGAGAGGCATGAGTGGGAAAGGGTAGGCTTAACACTTACCTTATATTATATGTTGGTTTCTCACCCACTCTGTGTCTTCTGCCAACACCTTTCATTTTGATGAGAGGACAGAACCCAAATGGATAAAACAAACATGTCATGCAGTACAAGGCAATGCCTTGCAAGCTTTCCTCCTCCAACTGATAATGCACGGCACTGGGGAAAAGGTTCTGGTATAAGATTATGGAAATGTGATTACAATAGAGCCTGAAATTTTCATAACATGGTGAAGGAATGAAAGTCTGCATTGAATGATAGGAAAAGAGATTTGTGCAAAATTCAGCACCTATATGATGGCTTCTGTGTGCCTTGCTCTGTAACACATAAGATATATGTGGTTTAGGGGCATGTCCTTTACACCTAAGCTATATAGTATTCTTACTAGAAATGAGGAAAGCTGGATGTTGAGTCTCATTTGTAACACTGCCTGCATTACTCAAAACAAGCTACTGAACAGCTTCAGGCCTCAGACTCTTCATGCTTAAAACAAGAGGCTGAAAAGAAAGAAAACAGTTGGGCATGTTGTCCTTCAACTACAAACATGGCACTTGGAAGTAGAGACAGAAGACTCAAGAGGTCAAGGTTATCCTTAGCTATATATTGAGGCCAGTCTGAGCTATATGAGACCTGTCTCAAAAAGAATAAAACAAAACAAAAATAATAATAAAATAAAGGATACAGTATTAGGTGAAAAGAGGATTGGAAGTTTGGACCATGAGTTTCAAATTCTTGTAACTAAGCTCAAATAAATCGTTATTAATCACAATAATAGGAACTATTATAATCAACACATTTTTGCCAACAAGAAACAAATTTCTTTATACCAGTAGCATAAAAATCCATAAGTCCTTGCCTTGAAGGGATTCAATACATTTGAAAAGCATTTTCTTCAAAATCTGCACCTTGCTTATTTTGAAAACCTTTTCCCTGAAAAGAGCTGGGGTGCCTAAGGAAGCAGCAGAGATCAGATGAATATGGCAGTTAAGGCAAACTCTGTAGCCCCATTCATTCAACTTTTGAGATATTGGTTGATATTGCCAAGGAGACCAATGCCAGCTGCGGCGCTGTAGGTTTCCTGTATCTCATTGATGTGTGGAGCACACTTCACAGACGTAATGATTTCACTGGCACTCAGATAGCTGTAGTGTGAATCAGACTGACTGCTCATCACCAAACAGTGATGGTGACAGTTCCTTCGTTCCTTTGTTTGTTTATTTTGTTCGAGTTTGGCTTTTGGGAGCTGCAATGGAGTTTCTTCTCAATCCTACTACTGAACTGGTGGTTACTGGTTGTAAACTATCCACTTTTGCCACATATCACGATCTGGTGGTCAAATGTTCGCCCACTTGTTGAACTTCTTCACCTTTCCATTTTGCTGGGAACAGCCATGTTGAGTTTTTTAGAGACTTCTTAGGAAGCTGGAAAATGCAAGTTTAGGTGATTGTTATCAGCTGGTCATTGTCAGCTTCTGGTGGCAGGTGGCTCTTCTCCACATTCTCAACTCTCTTATTTCCTTTACAAAACTCCTTGACCCTCCACCGCACCGCACGTTTGACAGCAGCTCCTGAGCCAAAGGGGTTGTGGATGTGTCTTCCTCGTTGTTTTACGGCCCATTTTGGACACACATAAGAAAAGGAAATTGCTCAATCTTGCTTTTGCTTTATTATTATTTCCATAGTATAAGATGAATATAAAATAAACAGTAAATAATAAGTCAAAAAATGCACATTCAAATGAGATGTAACTTAACCACATCTAAGAATATATTCCATTATCAAATGGCAAATTTCAACAATGCAAAAACCACAGCTGCTTTTCACCAGCCTCATTGATCCATGCACACACAGAAAAGTTCCATGACAGATCGCTAACAACAAAAATAAGTTGTGGAAAGTTGGCGTGACACAAGCCCATCCAACCTGTAGTGCAGAAAAGCATCACTGTGCTTTAGGCCAAGAGCACTAAAGGTGCGTCTCTTCCATTTCTCATTTGCAGGTGGCCCTGGACCTGCCATTGATCTTGTTTGCCTCACATCCCTAATCTGTAGAATGCTATTTCTACAGGGACTAATGAGCTGAGGTACACAGAACTGTGCCACGATTTGATCTTGCAGCAACTTGTTTCAAGCGTCTTAATGTGTAGCCATGATCTTCTTTGTGAATAAAATCCTTGATGTGTTTGTGGTGGTTAGTATGAGAACGGTCCCCAGAGGCTTGGGTATTAAGTGCTTGGTCTCCTGTTAGTGGTGCTGTTTGAGGTTGTGGAACCTTCCGGGCATGGAGCCTTGCTGGAGGAAGTATGTCACTGGGAATGGGTTCTGAGAACACCACTTCCAGTTTGCTCTGTTTCCTGTTGCTCATTGAGAATGTGAGCTCTCAGCCACCCGATGCCATGCCCCCCACCGCATTATGGACTCTCCCTCAGGAACTGTAAGCCAAAACAAACTCTTCTGCAGGCTGTTTTATCACATCCAAAGAAAAGTAACTAATACAGTATGTGTAAGTATGCTGAATTCATGGAACAAGGTTAAATACAACACAGAGGAAAGGGTTAAAACCAGTTACCAGAGTATAGGGTTTGATGTCTGTGTGTGTGTGTGTGTGTGTGAGTGAGAGGGGGGGGCATGTGCCCGCATGCAAGTGCACATGCACATGTGTGTGAGAAGGCTACATGACAGTATCATCTTCAGGTATGCCATCCATCTCCTTTGAAACAGAGTATCTTTCACTAGCCGGGTCACCAGTTAAGATGGCCACTGAGGTCCCCAGGAATCCACCTGTCTACACATCCCCAACATTGGCATTGTAAGTATGCACTACTGCACCCAGCTTTGTGCACGGGTATGTGGGGGAGCCTGGGGACAGGAGAGAGCATTCCAGAGATCAAACTCAAATCTTCATGTTTGCAAGGTAAATACTTTATTAAATGAGCCATCCTCTGTAGCAGTACTTTCTCATTGGGACCACCAGCTCACAAATAATGACACCATGAGACTTCTTAATTATGAATCTTGGCCTTAGCTTAGAGTTGCTCCTAACTAGTTCTTATAACAAATTAACCAATATTTTTTTTAATCTGCATTCTGGCACATGGTTCGTTACCTCATTTCTGTACTACCCATCCTGCTTCCTCTGCATCTGGCTAAAGACTCCAACTTCCTTCTTCCCAGAGTCCTCTCTTCTTCCCAGAGTCCTCTCTTCTTCCCAGAGTCCTCTCTGTCCCAGGAAGTCCTGCCTAACTTCTTCCTGCCTAGCTACTGGCATTCAGCTCTTTGTGAAACCAATCAGAAGGTGCCTTGGTAAGGACACACCTTCACAGTGTAAACAAATATCTCACAACAATCTTCCTTAACCCATTATTCTTTTAATGAAAGGAGAAGGACCAGTGAGATGGCTCAGCAAGTACAGGCACTTGTCACCAAGCCTGACATCCTGAGTTGAATCCCTGAAACCCACATAGTGGAAGGAGAGAATCAACTCCTGCAAGTTGTCCTCTGACCTCCACATGCATAGTGTAGCACAGGCACATACATTCCACACACGTGCACACTAAATAAATAAAATGTAATTTTTAAAAGGTTGGACAAGAGAGATGGCTCAGTGGGCAATAGCAGTTGCTGTGCAAACATGCGAACCCTAGTTCAAACCTAGGCACCTACATAAAAAGCTATGCATGGCCCTGCACATCTATAGCCCCAGTCGAGGGAGGAGACAAGAGGCTCATGGCTTTCTGGCTGTCAATCTCATTCCATTAAGAGATCCTGTATCAGGCTGGAGAGATGGCTCAGTGGTTAAGAGCACCGACTGCTCTTCCAGAGGTCCTGAGTTCAATTCCCAGCAACCACATGGTGGCTCACAACCACTTGTAATGAGAGCTGGTGCCCTCTTCTGGCCTGCAGGGATACATGCAAGCAGAATACCGTATACATAATGAATTAAAAAAATTATAAAAAAAAAAAAAAGAGATCCTGTATCAAAAACAAGGTAGAGAGTAGAGCAGGACACCTGACCTCCTCCTCTAGCCTCGGTGAGCCTACACACCAACACAGGCATATACCACAATCATAACACACACACACACACACACACATCCAAAAGCTTCATAGATCTCATGTGTCTTCCACAGTTACAGATAACCAACAGTTAAGTATATCTGAATGCTACCTAAATCCATAGTAGAGTGAGTGAGTCTAGGAGCCTACATATGGATAAGGCTGTTAGTTGCCAGGGCCCTGACCAGTGCTCCTAATTGCCAGCAATACTGGTGTGGGAGACAATGCCCCAGGTGTGCTGAAGGGCATGATCTAAGAGCACACACTTCTCTCTCTTTCCCGGATCTCTGTCCACTAGGGACTCTATTAAACTGGGCCTCACACTGTGGAAAAGTTTCTGATTCAGAATTCTG
Organism: Peromyscus californicus insignis; assembly: GCF_007827085.1. Classification (NCBI taxonomy): domain Eukaryota; kingdom Metazoa; phylum Chordata; class Mammalia; order Rodentia; family Cricetidae; genus Peromyscus; species Peromyscus californicus. The sequence continues at coordinate 153,126,970 of NW_026294584.1, read as the reverse complement.
CTAAGGACTCTGGCCACTTGTCAGTTTCATCTGCCTGTGACAGAGAGTTATTGTCTCATCTTATTCAGGTTATATTTCCTCTTTGGGGAAATATCTCTACTTTGCATCTCAGCTTTGTCTTGGTTTGCTGAGTTATGGTTTCTTTTTTTATGTTTTGTATCCATCCCAATGTCAGATTTCTTGCTTTTACTTTAAACTTCTCTCTCATGCCATGACCTGGTTATTCTCTTTAACTTTTTAATCTTCTTGGGTTAAAATTTTGATCTATTTTATTTTTAAATTCTGTAAAAATTTTTATCTTTCTCTTAGATTTTTCCTTTGAGTTATTCAAATTACCTCAACTTCCATTTGCTTCTGGATTGTTGTGTAGTTTAACTTTTCCTCATCATCTCAAAAGCCCTAATTAGTCTTTATGTCATGTTTTGTATTCACACTACTAGAGGAGGGTGGGCAAAGCAGTGGAGTAGACATGTCAATGGGACAGTCTAAACAACAATCTCCTGGCGATAGCCAAGGACCCTCCAGTTCTACCAACCTCCCCTAGTTATTTACCAAAATACCTCCTTTCAAAATGTTGCATGATCCACAAATACCCTACTCTGGAGTGATTGTGAGAGGTTATATGCTATCCCACTTTCTAGTGGAGACATTCCTATTCTAAGATATGTCTATATGTGCGAGATATGTGAGGCACGTATTATATATGGGCTGTGCACGTGAGTTCGGAGAAGGAAGTCAGCTGCTTCTGTCACTCTCTGTCTTGTTGCTTTAGGAAAGGGCCACTTGCTAAACCAGATACTCACCTGGCCAGTGAGCCCCAGGGATCTGTCTGACTCTTCCTCCCAAAGCTGGGATGACATGCTGTTTGTTCACATGGATGGTAGGGACTGGAACTGGGGTCATTGTGTTTTCACAGCAAGCATTTTACCCACTGAGCCATCTCCATAGCCCCTGGGATCCTTCCTCTAAGATTTAGTCTTCAGTCTACCTTAAGGAGTTGAGCAAGTTGAGCAAGACAAGGTCTCTCTGTCAACATGTCTAGTCCAACACTGGCTAAACTACCCATCTATACTGAACATGGACAGGCATTCTACGCTTTGCCCCTCCCTAGACAGCTGTTTACACAGCATTTTTATTGTCTTCATCATTAGGAGTAATGTGGCCGTGGCCAACCTATAGAAAGAACTTCCAGTGTGCTAGTTTCTTCACTAGGAGTTGAGGGGACTCTCCGGAGAACTCAGCTGACCCTCCGTGGAGTGGGTCATCCTGCTTTGTCTTGAGTCAGTCTTGCTTAACAAGATGACACAGTAAACGAACAGCAAAGTCATCAGCCGTATGGCTTATCTAGCCCATCCAAACCAATGAAAAGATAATGGTCTCTCAACTCAGAAGATTTATAATATCTCTTAAAAGCTCTCGAGATACAAGAATACAGCTGAGTCTGGGTTTTTCCCCTCCTATTTCACTTCCTCAAAGAGAGCAAAAAGCATAGCTAGCTCTGTCGACTTGAGCAACTATTTATGGTCCTAATTTCCTGCAGTTTTTTCCCCATTCTTTTTGGGGGGGATCATCTCCTTCCTGCAGTCCCAGTCTAATGTTAAACAATCCCTATGATTTATTCCCTTATTGGACCTAAGATAATAGCCAAGTATCCTGACCAAAGACCAAATCATCAGACCATCCCTAGTCACTTGTCCATGGCCACCCCTCTACTCAGCTCACAGTGATGAAGGCCCTCAGGCTAGGCATCCTCTAAGACCTGTCTACCCATGTTATTACCTGCTTCTGCTGTGGGATGTCTTTCTGCATGCTGGGAATATGTATTGCTCTGATTGGTTGATGAACAAAGTTGCATCAGTATATGGCAAGGCAGCTTAGAGGCAGATGGGAAAACCAAGCAGATATATGGAGAGAAGAAAGGAGAGGAGTGGGGAGACACCAGTCACCACCAGGAGAAGCAAGATGTGAAAGTACCCATAAGCCACAGTCACATAGCAACTTATAGATATATAGAAATGGGCTAAGTTTTAAAAGCTAGCCAGGTGGTGGTGGCACACACCTTTAATCTCAGCACTCAGGAGGCAGAGCCAGGCAGATCTCTGTGAGTTCAAAGCCAGCCTGGTCTACAGAGGGAGATCCAGGACAGGTACCAAAACTACACTGAGAAACCCTGTCTCGAAAAAACACCAAATAAATAAATAAATAAAAGCTAGTGAGCAAGAAGCCTGTGATAGGCCATACAATTGGTAATTAATATTAAGCCTCTGAATGATTATTTTATAAGTGGCTGTGGGACCTCGGGACTGGATAGAACACAGAAAAATTTACGACTACATGCCTCCTTTGACTTTGGTCTGCTCAAGCTGCAGCTAGAATGCTGGCTGATGGGAAGCTCCATCACGAAGCCCGTGTCTATGTTTCATTACCATCAGGAATGCACCATCCTGCATATCTGAATCCCCAGCAAGTGATCACAAAAGCATCCAATTAGGAAAGGCTCCCCTGAGTTGTGTTCTGCTCTCTTTCGACAGTAGTTATCTGCTCCAAGAGGACTATATTTTAGAAGTCTGTTAGCACATACTCAGTGTTTAGGAGCCTTCCTTGTCTCCTTTCCTCTACTCACAGTCTACAAACACTGCACTGCGGTGGATGCTCTTCCTTGGCTCTTGCAACTACCTACCAAGAGCAGAAAGCCTACATTCCTAGTTTCTAACATCTTCTGTAACGGAAGATATCAAGTGACCAGAGCTAAGGTGGAGAACAAAGAACATGGCTGACATCTCCCCTGATGACTTCCAAGTTGACATCTTATCTTTTTATTTTAAAAAACTTGGGGAATCTGAATGAATGTGAACTACTTGGTTTTCCGCTTACCTGCCTCTCTCTACACCCAGGTTCAAGGTTCCTGTCACATTTTCTCTTTAGAGTCTTGCCACCACCATAGCCAGTCCTGTTTCCATCAATGCTGCACTGAAATTGCTCTTATTTTGCTAAACCCCAAATATCTCCCATTTGCAGAATATTTGGACACCTTGATTTGTATATTTTTGACCTCTCAGACATCTCCACATTAGAACATTTTCTCTTCCTTAAAAATTCTCTTTTCCTTGTGGCTTATATGACACCACACATTCACGGTTCCCTCTGGTTCCAGCCATTTTCTCTCTCTCTCTCTTTGTGTCTATGTGCGTGTGTGAGTGTGATATATGTGTGTGCCTGTTTTAGATTGCATATACCCATGTATGTGCTTGTAGAGTCCAGAGGACCATATCAGGTGTACTGTTCTATCATTCTCCTCCTCATCCTTTTGAGTCAGGGTTTTTCACTGAACCTCAAGCTAAGCTGACAGCCAGCAAGACCCAGCATCACTCTCTACTCCATCCCCCAAAGACACACATGGCGATGCCCACATTTTAGGTGGGTGCTGGATCCCATCTCACGTCTTCACGTTTGCCAGCAACTGCTGTTATCCACCAGGCCACCTTTCTAGACCCTTCATGGCTAAATCCTTACCTTCTACTTAACTCTTAATTTTTTAACTTCTAAGACATACCACCACTGGTTCATTCTCTCACCTTTACTCCATTCTGAAGGAACATCACCCCTCTGCATCCTTTGGCTATCAGCTCTGCCCACAAAACAATTCTGGGGCCCCAGGGCTGCACCTGTGGGAAATTATATTAGATACTTTTTCTCACTTTCTAGTGGCTGTGACCAAATTCCTGATAAGGCAACTTAAGACAGAAACCTTTTCTTCTGACTTGCAGCTTGAAGGGATGCAGTCCACTGTGGCAGGGAAGACACAGAGTGTGATGCTGCTGTCAGGCTGAGACCAGACTCAGGACACAGAGGGTGATGATGATGCTGGCTCTCCATGGGCAGGGCCCTTGTCTGTGGAACGATGCAGCCCACACCCACGGGTGTGCTGCCTAGCTGGTTCTAAATCTTGTCAAGTTGACAATCAAGTCAAGTTCAAGACTCTTCAGAACACATGTTTAGACAAGAAAAAAAACAAATCTGAGAATCTATAACAATCAGATAATATATAAACTAGGGAGTTACTAAGTTCATCTAAGGACCTTACCGAGTAGATGTATGGCAAGGGTAAGAATTCATAGCATTATTTCGGATGGATACATTCCTGCCCTTCTTCTATCCTGGCTTTCGTGGTTGGTCAGTATCCAGTGTCTACTCTTGGCCAACCCCATATCAGATCTGCCTCTGCCCCTTAGGAGTAACCAGTGGAAAACATTGTTCTAAGGAAGTCAGTGGAAAGTTCAGAGGCTTATCCAAATCTTATCCCCACTATTTATAGTCCAAGAAACAGGAATACAGCACTTAAGAGTCACATGGGCTTTTCTAAGTAAACTCCACCTTTTGTAAGTTATTTTTTTTAAATGCATAAAATTTCAGGAGAGAAAAGGGCTTCAGACCCTTCTAGAACAACACAAATGCTACCACCACATTACCACTATATACTATAAACCAAATTTATTCAACAAGAATCCTAAATGAGTAGACATCAGCTCTATTTCCACAGTCTGTTTGAAAGAATAAGAAAAAAAAACACTATTTGAAAAATAACTGAGAAAGAAGCAAGTGTTGCATGAAGGCAGCTTTTCTCCACCTTTAGTGTGCACAAATCAAACTCCCCAAAGGTATTCTGCCATGAGCAAAGGGATATTAGGAACCACACTTCAACTGTAAGGTCATTCAAACATGGCTGGAGTTTACCGAAAGAATATGGAATCTCCCTCGGAAGTTTTTAAGAATGAGTGAGATAGTCATTTGCAGGAATTAGCGTAAGATAACTTGAATGTATTTCTTTTAGCAGCAAGAATTGAACCTCAAGGCTGTTTTTCCACGACACTATTTCCTGGCTGGAAATCGAAGGTGGGAAAAGAAAATTAGAATGAGCTTGAAGTTTGTGGTTTTGTTATTTAAATCATTTCCTCATGTTAAATGAACTACTACCTTCACCATTTATGGTATTTAAATATATTCAGGATCAGGATATTTGGTATGCCCTTGCCAACTGGGATTTGCTTAACTTCTGACTAATTTGTGCTTAGGGTTGCTCTGAAATAGACAGAAGGTCTTGGACTCTGGCTCCAACTTTATTACTTCCAGTCAAGTCAGAGAACCACAAGACTGAGCTACCACAGTAGACTGACGTCTATTGTTCAAGGACATTGTGGCTAGCACAGACACTCTTTGATTCTTGAAAGCAAAATTCAGAGTCCCACAGAGAAGGCGCCTTTATGGCTTCAAAGTTGTTACCTTGTCTAACATAAATATCCATGTGAACCAAGTAGATTAGTGCACGCCTTTAATCCCAGCACTCACAAGGCAAAGGCAAGCAGATCTCTGTGAGTTCAAGGCCAGTCTGGTCTATATAGTGAGTTCCAGGTCAGCCAGGATTACAAAGGTAGACTTTGTCTCGAAAAACAAAAACTTATGCAGGCCACTCTAGATCAAAGGATTAATGAAGAAGAGTAATGTAACAACTGAATTCCAAATCACAGGTAAAAGAAAACTACAAGTAAGCATGATCTGTCCATCCCCAAGACATCACTTCAACATTCTAAATTAATAAAGAAAAACTATACAAATCAGTAAGGGGAAACTAAGTCAAGGTGTATCAAGAATGTAGCCTTTGAGGCGAGGACCATCAAGGGCAAAGTTTTCAGCAATGTACTGGGCGGGGCTCCACAAACATCTTTCTTCTCAAAGGAGAATCCAGAGGGACTGGCAAGATGACCAGTCAGTAAAGTACTTGATCTCAATCTCCATGTTTAAAAAGCTAGGCATAGCGGACATGTGCTTAGAATTCCAGTGCTGGGAAGGCAGTGACAGGTGAGTCCCTGGGGCTCACTCAATGCCAGCCTAGCCTAACTGCTGAGCTCCAGGCCGGTTGATATCTGAGTCTGACTTCTGGCCTCCACACCTACACACTCACACATATGAGCACACATATCAGAAGAAGGGAAAGGAGGAGGAAGAGGAGGGGCAGAAGAAGGAGAAAAAGGAAGAAAGTGGAGGGGGAGGGGTGGAAGTAAGGGACGGACAGAGAGAATAAGAAGAGAAGGGGAGGAGCAGAATGGAGCACAGCTTGTTGGAGAGCACTACAAATAACAGCATTTTCAGAGTCACTGGATGCCTGGGCTGTGATGGAGAGCTCTCAGAATTCCTCTTCTAGAGACAGAGAACTCCTCCTAGGCTCTTCTCAGGAGCTCTGGCCCTGGACAGTAGGAACTGTCAGGAAGGATGCCCTGTGAGAAGAAATGACAAAGCTACTATGTTCACAGCCCACCGACTGTCATAAGGAAAGAGCCATTTTGGCCAAAACATCATGGTCCTTGGTGCTTTCTATGTGCAAAATGTTCTAGAATCAAACAAAAAGTAACTTTGGTAAGTGGGGAGAGATAGTCATTGACAAGTCGTCTTTCACAGAGAAGCATGAGTGTGATCACATGGCTGGCCTCCCTGGGACACAGCAAGCAGTGGGTAAGTTAGCCTTGGCATCTGAGAGTGTGGGGTTAAGTCTGCGAGTGTTCTATCCCTTGTCTGTGTGGCCCAGGGTAAGTCTTCATTTCCTCTAAGACTCAGACTTGATCATTTAAAATGGGAGATGGCTCAGCAGTTACTGCTCTATCAGAGAGGCAGAATTTGGATCCCAGCACCCACATTAGGCAGCATGACTTCTGGTCCAAGGGACCCCATGCCCTCTTCTAGCCTCCATAGGCACTTACTTGTACTAGTTGTGTGCACCTATACTACCATGTGTTTATGTGCAAGTACACACACACACACACACACACAGAGCTGGGCGATTACCTGGCACACATGCCCACACAGGCATGCACACATGCATATGCATACACAATTTGTTTATATTTTACAGGAGAAAGAGAGGAACAATGAAGAAATGTGAGACATCTGCAGGATACTCATGTGGAAGGACCGCTGTGAAGGTTAAAAGACCATGTCAAAGTTCCTTACAACGTACAGAATTTTAATAAAGGAAGAACTTCCGTGTGCATTACTTACTACCCTTTACTTCAGTGATTATCAATCCAATGACCCTTAAGTGTCATTCAAGCCTGTGCCAAAATTTACCCAGAAGTTAGGAGTAGCTTCCTGAAGCAGAATAAATACAATACTGCCAAGACAAAGGAAGCCACAGAGCCACTGTCTAGAGAGAGCCCACATCCACGCTATGTGTACCAGGCACCAGCCCAGCTCTCAATATCACATGTATTATATACATTATCAGATAGTCTGTGATTTTTTCCAACAACTTCTAAGAAAAAGTGAAAACTTTCATAAAAACCAAATATCTACAAGTTATGTAAATAACTTATTTCTTTTTAGAATTTAAAATGTCTTCTCTTGGGATGGGAGTTGCTTTCTTTCCTGTCCTACACTAAAATCATTTCCTCTGAAATCACCAAAAGAAAACAAAAAAGTCTTATCTAACAGATGTTCTATAGTAACAATATGTAGAGATAAATTAATATTTATTGTGAGCCTATCATGGGCTAGGCTTTATCTAGAAGCCTTTTGCAGCATTTGAAGTCCGCTGCTCACTGGGGAACTAGCCATGCTTCCAGCATTCAGTGGACAAATTTCACAGTTTATAACTCACACAATTCTGACAGCAGTCACAAACAGTGCCTATTTTTCAGATAACAGAGGTGGGAGTCACTGTGACAGTTTCGTGGTCAACTCCATACAATCGAGAATTGCCTAGGGAAAAAGTCTCAGTGAGGGATGGTCTAGAATAAGTTAGCACGTGGGCATGTCACTAGAGGACTGCCTTGATTATATTAATATGAGAAGAAACAGAAAGAAAGCAGGTGGCATCATTCCCTTAGTTTGAGTCTTGAATTACGTAAGAGGAAGAAAGCCAGCTGAGAAATAAACATGTGAATAGCTGGTTTTAGTCTTAGTTCCTACACTTCCCTGCTATGGTGGAGTGCAAGCTGGAATTGCAAGCTAACATAAACCCTTCACCCCTCTGCTACCTTCTGCTGGGGCGCATTACAACAGAAGAGAATGGAGGAGAGTAACTGATCGAGACTTCTGGAATTCACACAATGGGATTGAGATTTGGCACTCCAACAATCAAACTTCTCATTCCAATTCTGTCTAAATAATAAATGAATTGATCTTATTCCTCTAAGATTCATGAAATTTATTACCAGAACAAACAACTAACTATAGCACAACCACATCAATAGGTACCAGTTTGCCTCTGTCTCAAGACTTGGATAATGACTAGGGAAATGCAAATGTGGACACAACCCTAAAAGAGCACTGTCGTGCTTGACCCCTGAGGAATCCCCTAGCTGCATTTTCCTCATGTTTGGACTTGGGTGCTGTTCTTTAGTTTTGTTAGAGATGGGTGCCTGCTCTGTCTTGGGTTAGTAATCCTGACAGCAAGGAAAAGAAACCCAATTTGACAAAGTACTTCTTTCCACAACTTTATGGATTAAAAGAATTTTCAAAGTTTGGGGGTCTGCAATACCGCCTTTGGCATCTAGTCAATGGAAGAGCATTTGTCATATAGCCATGTTCTCAGCTGTCAGTAAAAATGTCCAGGATGAACCAGACGCCTTTGTCATTATAATGTGCATCTTTTCTTTGTAGCTGCCCAGTTCCTTACTGCCTTGTGATGTCATAAGCTAAATAATGGTAAGAACACACACACACACACACACACACACACACACACACACACACACACACACAAATGCTAACAAAACATCTGGGGCATGAAGACATTATCTGAAGAGTTTAGCAGATGTTCATACAACCTGCAATAAAAGGCAATTTGGTGTTGGGCACAGGAGTAGCAATGCCTGGTGAATTTTAAACATAAGCAAAAGACCATCTGCCTTTGGTATTAAAAATAACATTGTTGCACATATATTTTTGTCTTATCAAAATGTTTCTTGTGGTTTTTCTGCCTATCCAAGGAGTCAAGCCAAATTCTCCAAACTGATTTTCTTTCACAAGAGCACAGCCAGGTGCCCACCGGCAGTGGGCACCTGTCCCTCCCACCACAGCCACATCTACCTTCACAGAAGTGACATGTGAAGGTCCCTTGACTCCAGAGACCTTCCCCAAACTGCCTTTCAACAAGAAACAATGCCTTCTGCCAGTTGAGAACACCTCACATTCCAAAAATAACTCACCAGCAAACTAGCAAACAGTTCACCGTCCTGAGGTAAAGAAAAAGGAAACAGCACAGGTGAACAGAAAGATGGGGATTGTGAGGAAGCATTTTCAGAGACCTTGTGAGAAATAAACGAAGCTACCAACCCCTCCCCAACTGGTGATTAATACTATTCTAATTATATTTGGAGTTAACTTTTTTAAGGTAGATTTAAAATTAGGTTTATCTGAGTGTGGTGGACCTTGAATCCCAGTACTGGAGAGTCATAGCAGGTGGATCTCCATGAGTTCAAGGTCAACCTGGTCTATATAGTGAGTTCCAGGTCACCCAAGGCTACACAGCTAGACTCTCTCAAAAGAAAAACATGAGGTTTACAATAGCAGCTGCAGATCAACATTCCGTTCCCACAATGCCTTTCTCCACGGCGCCTCTGTCACTTTTTATGTAAGACCGTCTTCTCTGCAGTTTTTTCTCGTAGCGTGGGCAGTTCTTGTCTGCAGCATCTCTAGAGATGCCTTCCATCCTCCAGTGTCCACCCGTCTTTCCCAGATGGGTCTCCATGGTGAGAGCTCAGCCCTCGGCAGCCTTCGCCCATGAGATTTACGTCCCCCACGGGAAATGGCAACGAGCATCAGTTTTCTCTGCGTGGACAGGCTACCACGTGGTCTGTGAAGCGCACATTCGTATGAACTCGAGACAGAAAGATGAATTGCCCTTGTATATGATCTTTGGCCCATGGCTCTAGAAGTTTCCTCAATGTGCTTTGGTAAGACATACTCAACTGGAACTCCCCTTTCTTATGAATTTTCCACTGGCGTCTCTGACTGTCCTAATTGGCAATGGAGTCTTTTCTCTTTGATGAGTGCTGGCAAATCCCACAGAGATGAAACTTTCCTTCTGTAAGTTTTGAAAATGTGTCAAGGAACCATTTCCTCTACTCAAACGTCTCTTTATCTCTGAACAAAACATTAGAATTGCTATGATTTCTGGCTTTAAAAAAAAATCATGAAGCCGGGCGGTGGTGGCGCACGCCTTTAATCCCAGCACTCGGGAGGCAGAGCCAGGCGGATCTCTGTGAGTTCGAGGCCAGCCTGGACTACCAAGTGAGTCCCAGGAAAGGCGCAAAGCTACACAGAGAAACCCTGTCTCGAAAAACCAAAAAAAAAAAAAAAAAAAAAAAGCATGAGTTTATTGCTCATCATGTCATTATTTCCTCTGAAATACACACGAGTAGAATAGTCTTCTATATAGGTGATGTGTCTCATAGCAAGAGTAGAGAAAGAAAAGACAATTACAGTGCTACTGTTTCTGTTAAAGAACAGAAAGCAGGGGCTGGCGAGATGGCTCAGCTGGTGCTTGCTGCCAAGTCTGCTGACCTGAGTTCAATTCCTGGGAGCCACAGAGTAAAAGGAGAGAACTGACTCCTGCAAGCTGACCTCTGACCTACACACACACCACAGCATGTGTGCTCCCTGTGTTTACATTCTCAAATTTTTAAAAAAATGTAATTTTAAAATGGTAAATAAGCCGGGCGGTGGTGGCGCACACCTTTAATCCCAGCACTCGGGAGGCAGAGCCAGGTGGATCTCTGTGAGTTCGAGGCCAGCCTGGTCTCCAAAGCGAGTTCCAGGAAAGGCGCAAAGCTACACAGAGAAACCCTGTCTCGAAAAACCAAAAAAAAAAAAAAAATGGTAAATAATAAATACACAGAATTTAGATTAACCTTGGCATCCAATAGTATGCCTTCCAACTTTGTTGCTTTCTGTATTAATGTTTAAAATCAACTCATTGATTTAGGAACCACACACATAAGAGACCATGAGAATTTGACTGTACAGATTCATGTGAATAGGAGTAGTATATTCACAGTACAGTCTTAAAAGCCATGGACTCTGGAAAGCCTCCTTCCACATGAATCTTTAATTTTTCTCTGAACCATCCCATAGTTTTCAGAGTTGACTTCCTGCATTTCTGTCACTATAAGCAACCCCAGGTTGGGGTAACAGAAGGAATATAGGAAGGGATAGGCTTTCTGCTATATTTTCCTTCAAAGACCCACACCATCCACCCTTAACAAACACACATCCACATTCAGTCTGGACCACAGGACCACAGACCACCACTCCTCCCCAGCTGTCTAGAACTCACCTCTTCAGCTTTCCACCCCAACAATCTACAAGTCTGCTATGATAGCCAACTCCTGTTACTCCCTCTGGGACATACAGTAAAACCAGGGGGAAACCTGAATAAAATCTCCAAATTTAACTCACTGTGCAAGTTTATGGTTTACTTGCTTTTAGTTAACTGTAAGAATCACTAATTTGGGGACACAGGGTAAAGGCTGTGCAAGACTCATGACCCAAATTTAATCCCCAGAACACATACAAAAAGCTAGAAACATAAAAAGTCAGATTGGTGGGGTGTATCTGTATTTCCAGCACTCTACAGAGAGGTGAGAAGTAGAGGCAGGAGAATGGACCAGCTAGCCTGAGGTACACATTGCATCATCAGAAACAAGAGAGACAGCCACAAGAAAGGGAAAGGTGAGCTCTGGGACACACACACACACACACACACACACACACACACACACACACACGGCAGGGAGAGAGAGAGAGAGAGAGAGAGAGAGAGAGAGAGAGTAAAAAAACTTTTTAAAAAATAATTTATATTGGAGTCATGTGGCTGTGTACTATATTTCTGGTCTCATATCAACTATATAGCTGTGAGTAACATTTGCAGTGTATGGGTCATACCTAGGCTAATTTTCAGGGCCTTGAGGGCTACTTTTGCTGAGATCACCTACTCTTCATTTAGGTATGTGGCAGTGTCCAGTGGACAACACTAGAAGGCTGCAAACTCCACCCTCTGATGGTGCTAATGGCACCATTTTTTAACATGTGTCCCATGATGAGCTGCTGCTGGGTCCTAACGGCTCCCTCTTGGAAAGGGGGTGAGAAGGCGCAGCATCAACAGCACAGACACCAGGAGTCAGGCAAAGTACAAACAGCAGACACGTTTATTCAGCAATGAGAACTTTAAATATGTGTGGTCGATCCTCATTGGCTGGACACCATCAGAACCTCTGACAGCACCTGTTGGATCTGGTGACATTGTGTGGTTGCCCCTCATTCACTAGGCACAATCAGGACCTCTTACAACACCGGATGCTAGACCCTCAGGCAGACTCAAGGTTGGCTCATCTCTCAGTCTTGTAGGCCTTATCTTCCTACAATGAGCTACGAGGATTCCTCTTACATGCACACAACACAAGGACTCTACTCCTCATCCCCAAGCAGGTGACTCACAGCATCCTGCTTTTTTCTCACATAGACAGCTTTAAGCCCAGTGCTCTGGGAAGTGAACCTCAAGAATGGCTCTCCTGCCCCCACCCCCTCTTGACTGCCAGGTAAATGAACTCTCCTCTACAAAACTCACTGTTTCAGTGATGGCACAAGATCCAGTGGGCAGAGCTGGCCTTACGTGGTATCAGCAGCATACTCATTTGATTTTCATCTGAGTTTTTTGTTATTTTGGTTTGGTTTGGTTTGGTTTGGTTTGGTTTGGTTTGGTTTGGTTTGGTTTGGTTTGGTTTGGTTTTGTGAGTCAAGATTTTACTCTGTATCCCAGGCTGGTCTTGTACTCACTATGTAGCCCAGGCTGCCCACAAATTCATGGTCCCCTGCCTTTGACTTCCAAATGCTGGTGTTGTGAGCATGTGTCACTATGACCAGGCACTCTGAGGTCTGCATAATACAGTTAGTGGTTTGCTTGATTGCTTGATTTTTCCAGAAAGCTTTCTAAATTGGTGTCTGTTGAATGAAGACTTTGATAGGAAAGCTGGCACATTTTTGTCCATCAAGAGTTCAAGGAAAAACAATGTCAGGAGAAAGAAAAGTAGAAAGTTTTCAATCATTCAAGAATACAACTCATTTTAGACATGCTTAGAAGTATCAACAGAGGCACGCCAGCCCCTGATTACCTGTCCTTTGCGTGGACCTTTGAACACTTGCAAGTCAGGGTATTCTGATTTTATTCCCTCTGAGTTCATCTTTTATTTTTTTACTAAAACCCATCAAGGAAGAACTTTATTAGTGGCATCAAACTTTTCCTTTTTCTCTGTGAATAGTTTTCTTATAGAGCTTATGTTAAAGGTCACAAATTTATATCAGGCAACACTTTCTTCAAAAAGATATTCTATTTGGGGCCCCACTGAATCCTAGCTGAAGAAATTTTTTTGAAGTAGCATTATATATTCTCTCCAATTATGATATAACTCATCACCTACCTCAAAAGGTTGTGCACATTAATGAGATCAAATAATTTGAATTTCTTCCAAATAGGCATGTAAAAATAACCAAAGTTATTTTTGACTGGTCCATTAGCTTTGACTCTTCTTATTTTAAAAAGAAATATAAGGAATTGAAGCCTGGTCCTCTGCAAGAGCCACCGGAGTTCTTAACTCTGAGCCATCTCTATGTCCCTTCCGCCATTTCTTAAGAAACAGCATTAAGGTATAAAAATGTGTTTCCTCGAAGGTGTTTTCCCATGATTCATCCTTTCTCTTCGCCATCTTTCCTCCGGTCGGCTGGCAGTTTTCATCATGAAGGTCGAGCTGTGCAGTTTCAGTGGGTACAAGATCTACCCCGACACGGGGCGGCGCTACACCAGGACCAACGGGAAGGTTTTCCAGATTTTTTGTTTTTTTTTTGGGGGGGGGGGCGGGGGAGCTGAGGATTGAACCCAGGGCCTTGAACTTGCTAGGCAAGCACTCTACCACTGAGCTAAATCCCCAACCCTGGCTTTCCAGTTTCTTAATGCAAAATGCGAGTCTGCATTCCTTTCCAAAAGGAATCCTCAGCAGATAAACTGGACTGTCCTCTACAGAAGAAAACACAAGAAGGGACAGTCGGAAGAAATTCAAAAGAAAAGAACCCGCCGTGCAAATTCCAGCAAGCTATCACTGGTGCATCTCTTGCTGATATAATGGCCAAGAGGAATCAGAAACCAGAAGTTAGGAAAGCTCAGTGAGAACAGGCTATCAGGGCTGCCAAGGAAGCAAAAAAGGCTAAGCAGGCGTCCAAGAAGACAGCAATGGCTGCTGCCAAGGTCCCTACCAAAACAGCACCTGAACAAAAGATTGTGAAGCCTGTGAAGGTCTCTGCTCCCCCAGCTGGTGGAAAATGCTAACTTGAATTTTGAATAAAATTCAAATAATAAAGAGTTTTGAATAAAGATCAATCTCTTAAAAAAAAATGTGTTTCCTCTTTGACCTGGCAATTCTACTAATTAAATACTCACTAATAAATCAAAAAATATTTTTGAGACAGGGTCTGGCCTCAGACTTTCAGTTTGCTTGCCTCAGCTTCCTCAGCACTAAAATTACAGGTCTCGCTACCAAACCTGACTCTAAAAACACCTTGATACTTAAGTGTGTTTACTGCAGCCTTTAGTAGCACAGAAAGAAACTTATGACTCCAATAATGAGGAAATGGTTAAGAAAATTATGATTTAACCACATGGTAAAATATCCTGTAAATATCAGAAATATACAGATACATTTTAAAGAATTTTACAAAATTAAGAGCTTGTGTTGTAAGTGAAGAAGAAGGAATAATGCTGTTTACACACTGTGAGCTAAGAAAATCAAAAATAATGAAAATTAAAAGGCTTAACAATCATTTTCCACAAAGAGTCAACTTTACCTCTTTTAATTTTCCCAATTACTTAGTACATTTTTATTATGTTCTTAGTGATGAAATTAATCAAATAGGTCTGGAAAAGGCTGAATATGGTATTTGATGTTAATATTCTCTAATTGTGAAAAATGGGTGTTCAAACTAAAGTTTCAACTGAGATGATTCCTGAAAAGAGGAGCTGGAACAAGGTGCCACACCAATCAAAGACTCTGGGAAGCCGATCAAAGACTCCATGGAAACAGAGGCTGATTGGAGATTAGAAGGGTGTCCAGGTCTGGTTTCTGTTGCTGTGATAAACATCATGACCAAAAGCAACTTGGGGAAGAACAGGTTTATTTCATCTTAACAGTTACAGTCCATCATGGAAGGAAGTTGAGGCAGGAACTCAAGACAGAATCTTGAAGCAGAAACCGTGGGAAGTGCTGCTTATCGGTTTGCTCCCTGTCTCATGCTCAGCTAGTTTTCTTAGCAGCCCAGACCCGCCCGCCTGCCTAGGGATGGTTCCACCCACCGTGGACCAGGCCTTCTACTTCAATTATCAGTTAAGAAAATGTCCATTGACAGGTCTCATCTGTGTAGTTCTTCAGCTAAGATTCTCTCTTTCCAAGTGACTCTGGATTCTGTCAACTTGATAGCTGAAGCTGACCGTGACAGAGATGAAGATTTGTTGCTTTGTTTTTAGCACTTAGGGAATAAATTGACTGGGTTGTCCCCCTAAATTATAATTACCAGAGTCTATCACACAGAAAAGTTACAAAGTATAATTTGAGGCACAAGAAATTATCTGTAGGCAAATATCCACACAGTACACATTCTAGTCAGGAAAGAGAATGCTGCCAGCACCATAGAAACTCAGAATAGATTTTTTTTTTTTAAAGATTTTCAGGGAATTGCCTGACCCTTCACCTCAACCCAGGAAACCAGCCCTTTAAAAGGAAGCAATGCCCCCTGCTGTTGGGAACACTGGGGCAAGAGGCTGGCCAAGAGGTCTGTTCAAGAAATCATTTTCTGGGAATTTATCAGGGCAAAGAAAATACAACTGTGGAGTGGACTATTTCCCTTGAACCAAATATTTGGAATGATGTGGGAGAAGGAACTGTATGAGAAATTTTGAACACTAAAAATGCCTCTGGGAAAATGAGTAAGTATCAACAGAAAGAAGTGGGAGTTTTTTATTCACTGGGAAAAAGAAGAAAGAGCGTGTGGATTAGAAATGTGCTTGCTCACGTCAGAGGAATTGCAGTAGGGGTCTCACCTGTGAAGAAACTGTAAGTTTGCCTGTACTGATTAATCTACTGTCTATGACTGTAACAAAACACCTGATGCTGGCAACATATAAAGAAAGAAGATTTATCTAGCCCATAGTTAAATGGAGGTTCAAGGACATGGCTGACATCAACTCTGCTCTGGAGAGATGCTCATAAAAGATCACAGAAAGCCTGTGAGAGAGACCTCGTGTTGAATCAGGGAGTCAGAGCTGGGGAAGAGTTAGTCTTGCTTTTCTTGTAACAACTACCATAATCCCTTTCAAAGATCGAATTCCCTCCTTGACCTCATACCAGACTCTGCCTACTTGTTTGTTTGTTTGTTTGTTTGTTTGGTTGGTTGGTTGGTTGGTTGGTTGTTGGTTGGTTGGTTGGTTGGTTGGTGGGTGGGTGGGTGGGTTAGTTGGTTGGTTGGTTGGTTGGTTGGTTGGTTGGTTGGTTGTTTTAGACAGGTTCTCACTATTTGCGTTGGCTTACCTGGAACTCACTCTGTAAATCAGACTGGTCTCATCTCACAGACATCTGCCTGCCTCTGCTTCCTGGATATTTGGATTAAAGATGAACTACCATGCCAGGTTTCAGATTCCACATCCTGTCACGCAAAGGAGAATTAGCTTTAGTGTCTGCCACTTGAGAGGGTATCGATGTCACCTCCACAGGGCCAGCTGATAAAGCACCCTAGTCCCCCCCAACAGGGAGCAGATCGCAGGCAAAGAGAAAAAAGACTGGAGGCTCACTGGGCATAGGGCAGAAAGTCATCACTCAGCAGTAACATGCCAGAGACTAGAGTCTTGAGTCAAGTCTCATCACTTTATGAAAAATTTGGCTCTCATCATGACTTGGCATTTTACTTTAGAAATTTACATGTTTTTAGTTACTTAAAACTGTAGAGCAATTCATTCAGTTGCACATATTATTAGGGACACATGAGTAGGCAGTTTCACTGAAAATACTGAAAGAAGAGTAAGGTTCTTAAAAAGTTATTTTTGACTACTTGTTGACGTCCTGTTGTGGTCAATACTTGGGATGTGGCATTATTCTTACTGTCATGCTGGATGAAGAGCCATGGCAGTGGGGTTTGCACCTCCAGGGCTGCCGCGGGTACAACCTACAGTTTATACAAGAAGCTATGCTTGGTCACTGGCAATTTTTATGATACTGTTTTAAAAGCAGCATTACCCATTTGAACATCGTAAGTCGGGAAAGCGTCCACAGGCTTCCATGTCACTTTCCTGAACACTCAGCAGTGTACACAACCTGTAGTGGTTAACCCTGATTGTCAGCTTCATAGGATCTAGAATCAGCAAAAAGATAAGCAAGCTGCCTGGGAGGGACTGTCTGGATTAGATTTAGGTGGGAAGACTAAATCTAAAAGTGGGGAGTGGCATCCCGTGGGCTGGGATCCTACACTGAATAAGGAAGAGGAGAGAGGTCAGCAGCAACTTTCTCTGCTTCCTGACTGATACAATGTGACCGACTGCCTCATCCTGCTTCCTCACTGATACAACGTGACCGGCTGCCCCATGCTGCCTTCCATGACTTCCCACCTTGATAGATGGTATCCTTTAACTTTGTGCCAAAATAAAGCCTTCCTTTGTAAGTTGTTTTTGTCAGATACATTGTCACAGCAATGAGAAATGTAACTGATAGGCAACATATATAATAATAATAATGAGAAGTAACAGAGTAGGCCAAGTTTCCAAGTCACTGCCTAGTTCCAGAGCCCTGCTCTCTGGGGTGATACCCTACCACACTTCTCTCCGAGCCTCGAGGCAGCACATCACAAAAAAGCCCATCAGAGCGAGCATCCTTCCTGGGCTCTGACACTGCTCACACTGTCATGGTGACTCTTGAGCACTGCACCACATCAAAGAAAGCAGGGTGGTTAACATAAATGAAGGAGCCCTCAAGAATAATCAAAAAGGTAAGTTTCTTCCTTTGTTTACAGCTGGCAGCGGACAATCGGAAACTCGGTGAGTATAAAAGAATGGGAAATATCAAATACCAGACATAGGCTATCCATTAGCACTCCCCCCCCCCCCCCGTGGGCAGAAGAGATTAAAATAGGTTCTGAAATGTCAAGCTGGGGTGTAGCTTGTGGTTACTATAGCATCATATTCACAAAGTGAATAAATGCCAATGGGGGGGACCACTGGCTACTCTGAACCTTTGTAAGCTGAATGATGAATTAAAATGTAATTTCCATAGCTATGAACCAAGCTCTACTTCTACCCTAATATGTGTGCCCATGTTACGGGCACTGAAAATTAATTGAAATGTTATAGATATCAAGAGTCCAGAATCAGAAAGGGCCTTAATCATTTTCTTCCATCTCCCAATTTTCCACACTGGGAAATGACTTGGTCTAAAGTTGCCTAATTAGTTAGCTGTGACAAAAAGTCTAGAAATCTAACCAAGAGGCCTGAGAGATAACAGCAGTTAAGAGTGTGTACTGCCCTTGCAAAGAACCCAAGTTCAGTTCCCAGTACCCATACTGAGTGGCTCACAACCTCCTGAAACTCCAGCTCCAGGTGATATAATGCTCTCTTCTGGCCTCTGTGAGCACTGCAACAAACATGTGCATACCCACACACATACATGTAATTAAAAAGGAGGAGGAAAAAAAATCCATCCAATAGCCTTTGCATGGTAGTAAAGACTTTCCACCTAGGTTCTATATGGCATTTGGGTGCTTCAGAAATAGTTCAAACCCTCCCTGGGGTTAGGAAGATTTTTAGACTTTCCTAAACAATACCAGATTGTGCCATTCCTTCCCCACTTCAAACTA
Source organism: Peromyscus californicus insignis (assembly GCF_007827085.1). NCBI lineage: Eukaryota > Metazoa > Chordata > Mammalia > Rodentia > Cricetidae > Peromyscus > Peromyscus californicus. The sequence continues at coordinate 153,108,037 of NW_026294584.1, read as the reverse complement.
AGCAAGTTTTGGGTGATTGTTCCCAGTGACCCAGGATGCACAGACATAATCGAAAGATTGAAGACAATGACATTTCAGGCTGACTTGTTCTGATTGTTGCCCCTGGGACTAGTAAACCTGAGGCTAGCGTCTCCAGGAATGTGCACATACATGAGCATGCCTTCTGGCTTAAACACTGGGTGTGAAACAACTGATGGTTGTTCACAAAGCAGAGTCCACTGATCTGCCCTCCAGTCAGAGGAGATACAAAGAAACCATTCGGGAGGTAATAATCCACAGTAAGAAAGTTGAATCTTACTGAAAGTGAATCAATGGCACCATTGGTGCAGAAGCCAAGTGCCAACACACCTTGGTTTATGGGCAGTCACTCATAAGATGGAAAGCTAGACCTATCCTGCCTAAAGCTCTGATTGCTTCCTACCTCCAACTTGTTCAGCTGACACAGCTGTGCCAATCAACAGAGTACCCATTCCCTCATACAAACATTTACAATGTCTGCAAAATTTCTGAATATCTCTGCTCAGTATCTAAAAGAAACGTAGGTCTTTAAATTTTTATTAATTTATGTTTGTAGCTATTCTTTTTTGTTTTTTGTTTGTTTGTTTGTTTGTTTGAGACAGGGTTTCTCTGTGTAGCTTTGGAGCCTGTCCTGGAACTCACTCTGTATATCAGGCTGGCCTCAAACTCACAGAGATCTGCCTGCCTCTGCCTCCCGAGTGCTGGGATTAAAGATGTGCACCACCACGCCCAGCCCTGCACTAGTTTTTATAATTTACTATGTCATATATTCTGTGTAGCTCATTTCCAACAATTGAGGTGTAGATTATGTTTGTTTACTTTCTATTACTGTGATAAAGACCGTGACCCAAGCAAGTTGGGGGAGCAAAGGGGTTATTTCACCTCACAGCTTATAGTCCATCATGAAGGGAAGCCAGGGAAAGAACTCAAGTCGGACAGGAACCTGGAGGCAGGAGCTGAAGCAGAGACCCTGGAGAATCACTGGTTATTTTGCTGCTCCCCATGGCTTCTCAGCCTGCTTTCTTAGAGCCCAGGACCACCTGCCTAGGAATGGTACCACCCACAGTGGGCTAGCCCCTCCCACGGCAATCATAAAACAAGAAAATTTCCACAAACTTGCCTACAAGCCAATCTGATGGAAGGATTTTCTCAACCGAGGTTCCCTTTTCCCATATGGTCCTGGCTTGTGTCAAAAAACCAAGCAGCAGGTCAATTGTATCAGCTGTGGCTCCTCTCTGCCGGCTCTGAGAAACATTAACCTACTTCCCGTTTCCACTAGCTGCGTGTTCTAGTTGTTGCACACACAGACATCTTGTCTGTGGTCCTTCATGGCTGGCAGCTTACACTCAGCTTGGTAGTTTCAAGGTTCATCTGTGGGTGTAGCACATATCTGTACTTCTTTCTCTTCATAGGTGGAAGGCTATCTTACTGTGTGGGTAGAAGGCCTTCCTGCTGTGTGGCCACATAACATCCTACCAATCCATTTATCCAATGATGAACATCCGGACTGTTACCCTCTTCAGGCTGTGATCGGAAACGCTGCTATAAACGCCCACGTAGAACGTGTATGTGTGTTTCTTCAGGCACACACCCAGGAACAGAGTTACTGGGGCACGTGGTAGCTCGCAATTCAATGCTGGAGGAACCTCCAGGACGGATTTCGAGTTGGCCTTGCCACTTTGTGTTCCTATCTGGGTTTGGATTTTTCTACATCCTCTCAAGCTCTTGTTATCTGACTTTTGAATCCCAAGTGGTTATTTTTAATGATCACTTTCCCCCTCTTAGAAAGACTGACTCGCTTCACTCAATATTTTCAATACTATTGTCCGGGATTGCCAAATTTCACCTTGTCAGTTACAGAGTTTTGTTCCTGTTTCTAAGAGACAGAACAATAACAGCCTTTGTCAATCTCCTGCAATCGCCCCCATTCTCCAAGCTTGAACAAATGTCACCACTTCTCAAAGATCACTCTGCACTAAGGAAACAAAAGATCCACTTGTGTCTTCTTCCACATTGAAACCAAAGCTGTCATGAAAAAGAGTTCTCAAAATATGGATTCTTTCTTTTTTAAAAAAAAATATAATTTAATTTTGGTTATTTCCAATTAATTCTTTGGTTTTCCTATATTTTTCCTATGTGGGGTTATAAGTGACATGTCACAGAATACGAAGTCAACATTTAACAAGATTATGTAATCCCAAATTCAATAGAATATATTCAGTTAATTCTTTTGAATTTTAAACACAAGGTCTAATCTTCGTGAAATGATTTTCTAGTCTAATAATCTAAACCAAAAGCTTTTCATCAAATTCAGAGTTTAAGTAAGAAGATTATTAATATTTTTTGTCAAAAATTGGTTAATGGAAGCTGGAAAGATGCCTCAGTGGTTAAGAGCACAGGCTACCCTTCCAGATGACCCAGATTTGGTTCCCAGTACCCACATGGCAGCAATTCCAGGGGATCTGATGCCCTCTTCTGGCTTTCTCAGGCACTGCACACACACGGTACACATACATAGATACAAAATGAATAATCATACACACAAAATAAATCTAAAGAAAATGTTATTGTTATTTGATGATTTGATGTGTATGGGTGTTTTGCCTGCATGTGTGTATATGTACCACGTGACCACCTGGTGCCCGCACAGACCAGAAGAGGGCATCAGATTCCCTAGAATTGGAGTTATAGATGGTGGTGAGCTGCCATGTGGGTGTTGGGGGTTGAACTTAAGTTCTCTGCAAAAGCAGCCAGTGCTCTTAACCACTGAAGCACCTCTCCAGATTCAAATAGAGCATAACAACATTTATCTCGTCATTATTCCAGTCTAGTTTACGATTCAGTACAACCTAAAAACTGAGCAACAGACACTTTGAGCCAAAACCTCCTTCCTTTGCAGATAAAATAAGAGCTGAAAATGAAACAAATCTGTGAAGAAAGTAGCTCGGGTCCACTCGGGTCCCATTAGCCTGAAGCAGTCAATCTTGGTCAAGCATAGAGGACATAGGAGTCATGCTTTAAGCTTTATGTGACATCTCAACACCTCCAAGTTCCTTCAGCATCATTTACACGCGTCAGTTGTTGACCTATTCATTCATTCCCAGAGTACCAGAATCTTCCACATTCAGAGTAAAAACACAAATGTATACACTAACAAATATAATCTTAGTCATCTCCCATTTTGATTATCTAATTAAAACCCAAACCAACTCTTACCTCAGCAGGCTTAAAATTGTCCGTCCATGCAACTTCACATAGAGGGTATCCCAGCCTTTCTAGAGGGAGTGACTGAGGACATGTGAGTATTTCAGCCAATGCCTCAATCTAAAACTATTTGAGTTTTGCCAAGTTCAAGTCCAGTCGAGTTCTCTGGAGCTCACGGTCCAGAAAGCTGGGTGAGTATCATATGCTAATTCACTGTAATGACCTCATTCTCTCTCTCTCTCTCTCTCTCTCTCTCTCTCTCTCTCTCTCCCTCCCTCCCTCCCTCCCTCCCTCCACCTACATTATTTCTTTATTTATTGACTTACTTTATTCTAGGATCCCACATGCCAATGAAATAGGGGAAAACTGTCAAGACCCCTACCCTAAACAAGAGCTACAGACAACCAATGGCTCCTAAGAGAGAAAGACGCATCACCAGGAAGAAACCTTTGACAGGTTATCTAATCCCAAGAGGCATCTAATTATTTTAAAGTCCTAAAGGAGACAGAGCATCCACACAGGGACATCTAGTGGTCACCACGACCCACTGTGATTCTTATCTTCTTGTCTGCCTCCAGTCTTGTCACTGCTTGAGGACCAGAGTGAAATCTGGACGATGCTGTGTTTACAACAGAAAATACTCAAATAAAACAAAGCATTTGAACAGAATCTTCCTTTTTCCACAATAACAGGATTCCAGGCTTAGAGCTAAGGCACAGAAGTAAAAGAATAGTTTTACAGAAATTAATCTTTCTAGAACCATTATAGACTACAATAAACTAATTATCCTTTATGTTGTAGAACATTAATTTTAATAGCCCTGCTTTATAAAGTGACATGACCATAATAAGGAAACTAATAGAAAACTAATGATGCACACACGGTTGAGATTTTTAAAATGAAATAACAGTGAATCTTAATTAAACTACTCAATATCCTTAAGGTATTTTATGTGCCTTTTATATAAATTATTTTGCTTCTTTAAATTGCAGTGGAGAGCTGGAGAGAGGGCTCAGTGGTTAAGAGTAACGGCTGCTCTTCCAGAGGCTTGGAGAATGGTTCCCACACCCGGAGGCTCACAACCACTTTTAATCCCAGCAACAAGGGATCTGTGTCCTCGTCTAGCCTCGTGGTGTCAGCACACAGATAGGTATTCATATTCTCCCTCTCAGGGGAGGGAGGAAAGGGAGAGAGATGGGGGAGAATAAAATGCAGTGGAAATTGAGCAAGAAACAGACTCCACTGTAAATTCTAACCTCCTCACTTCCTCTCATGCTGGTGAAGGAAAGCAACTGCTTTTTTTTTAATTATTCAGGGATTCCTGGATAGCTGAAGAACAAACTATGGAAAGGCTGAGCATTTTGATCTTGGCTTCAGAGAGGACTGTTTTTAAGGACACGGGGAGACTAAAACTTAGGAGGATGAAACGTTCCAGTTCATCCCAGGCACCCAGAAAGAATAAGCACATTTTGTAATTTTTGTTTGTTTGTTGTTTTGTTTTGTTGGAGACAGGGTCTCACTATGTAGCTCTAGCTGTCCTGGAACTCACCATATAGATCAGGCTGGCCTTGAACACACAGAGATCTATCTGCTTCTGCCTGCCAAGTGCTAGGATTAAAAGTGTACACCACCACAACTAGCTACATTTTGTATTTTAAATTAATTATTGGCCTTAGTCATTTTAAAAGAGCAGCTGGGACCTTGCTGAAATATAAACTCTTGAATGAATATTTTTTTCATCTGGTCTTCAAACTATAAACACCCTTGGAGACTCCATTGCTGGGGATGTCTTTCTGTATGCTGTGAATGTGTGTTGTTCTGATTTGGTTGATAAATAAAACGCTGACTGGCCAGTAACCAGGCAGGAAGTATAGGTGGGATAAGCAGAGAACACAATTCTGGGAACAAGAAGGCTGAGTCAGGAGTCGCCAGCCAGACACAGAGGAAGCAAGATGTGAAGGCAGAACTGAGAAAAGGTACCAAGCCATGTGGCTAAACATAAATAAGAATTATGGGTTAATTTAAGTGTAAGAGGTAGTCAATAATAAGCCTGAGCTAATGGCAGAGCAGTTTTAATTAATATAAGTTTCTGAGTGATTATTTTATAAGCAGCTGTGGGGTCATTGGTGCCGGGAGAGCACAGGAAAACCTTCAGCTACACTCCATGATGATGCTTCCAGCTCCTTCTAGATGCCTCTTTCCAGTCCCAATGTTTATCATTCTTCCCTAATAATTCACCACATATTCACACTGTGGGCTGACATTAAGGATGACCTGCATGCTTTGAGTCAGTTCACACTCAATGCTCTTCTGTTATTAGACAATCTTCATATTCCTGTTTTCACGCTTCCAACCCTGCCTTCACTCTCAGTGCTCCCCACTGATGAGAAGATCTGGCATTTACTTTTCTTGAGAAAGACTAAAATTGTTAAACAACTCTTTCCACTCACTCCCAGATTACAAGCTTATCCAGTTTTTGTGCAATTTACTTATATATTCTGAATTGTATAGTACACAATAAACAGATTTGCATGCTATGTGTATATAATTGCTGGCTATAACAATCACATTAAGTAGTACTGATGTTTAGGACACTGAATAACTCTCCTAAATAGGCAGAGAAAAAGCAGCTAATGGTTACCTGAATCTGGACAGAAAAGATGGGGGAGATAAATAATATGCTAATACATTTTAATGAGAAGGGCATGATAGCTGTGAAACGCTGCTATTAAAAATTCATTTGAGGGACATCAAGATGGTTAAGCAGACAAGGATGCTTCTGCCAAGTCTGGGACATGAGTTCAATTCCTGGACCCCACATGATAGAAGGAGAGAACCAACTCCTGAGATTTATCTCTGACCTTCCCATGTGTGCTGTGGCGTGTGCACCACACACACAACATAAACATAAGTTGTTTCTAAATCATTTGAGTAAGAAGTCTACATTTCTCAATGTTTTCTCTTACATTTTATCTCAAATTATTTCATCTGCCTATATTTTTTCTAAGATGTCAATAGCCATTACCAATCATCGGTATAAACTTTATTTATAATCAAAGTTTAGACTAGATTTGGATCCATGTAAACTAAAAAAGCCATCACTATGCAAAGAAACCCAGCCTTAAACTCTAACACCCCCCTGCCTTCACCTCCTAGGTACCAGGATTACTGGCATATACCACCAATGCCCAGCTATGAATTCCCTTTATTCAAGAAATCTGACCAATGAAGAACAATACCTATGCCTCATCTGCTGTTATTCTTGTCCCAAATTTGATTTATGCATTACTTTGTACCTCAAAAATACCTTAGAAAGAATTTGAAGCCAATAAAACACAATAAACACATAAAACAAAATGATGAAATATCAGTAATGATACATACCCAGGAAAATTCAAGGCACAAATACAAAAGAGATGAAGAATCCAAAACATGTATGTATTATGTATGTGTGTATACACTCAGGTGTATGTGTGTGCATATACATACATATGTGTGTATGTAAATGTATGTGTACATATGTGTGTTTGTATATATGTGTGTACATATATATGTTTGTGGATATAAGTGAATGTGTGTGTATCTGCATATATGTGTGTGTGTGTCTACGTAGATGTCATGTGTGTGCATATTGATGTGTGTCTTTGTGTATGTGTATGTATTTTTTACCTTTCTTGGGTAGTAAAAGGAAAAGGCAATTAGACTCTGGCCAGCCAAATAGCTTCCCAAGTAAAAGTGCCTGCTGCTACCAGATGACCCAAACTCAATCCCCAGGGCACACATGGTGGGAGTGAAGAATTGACTCCCTGAGTTATCCTCTGACCTCCACGCTTGGGCTGTGACCCACAGTCAATCAATCAATCAACCAATCAATGAAATGTGATTTTTTAAGAGAAAATAAAAAGAAAAAAATCAAACTCAATTTTTGTTGCTGAAAAAAGAAACTCAATGATGTCACAAGCTACTCAGGGAAAGCACACCTTTTTAATCGCTTAGAGCAGTGCTTCTCAACCTGTGGGTCGAGACCACCTTGGGGTCACATGTCAGATACTTACATTAAGATTCACAGCAGTAGCAAAATTAGTTATGAAGTGGCAACGAAATAATTTATGGTTAGGGTCACCACATGAGGAACTATATTAAAGGGTCACAGCATTAGGAAGGTTGGCAACCACTGCCTTGGAGCATGACAGGACTTTCTCATCTGGGACTTCCATAAAGGGCACTGAGCCATGCAGCTGGCCACATCTTTGACACAGTCCTAATAATGTCAGGGAATTACCAAATTTCCTGTAGTAATCCTCCAAGATACATAGAACAGCTCAATGTGGACAACGAAGTCAGGGGGCTTAGGTCATCTGCATCCTTGTTTGTTCAACATTCCAGAAGCTCTAGTGCCCTGCTTAGACAGACCAACAGAGGTCTACAGAATCCAGAGCAGGGGTCCCTGAGCCTCTTGTAATGTGTCAAGTTGTATTTTTAGGTGTATTTTCAAAAATGGTATACACTGAGTGTGTTGTTACAGTTACTTTTGCTTAGTGATTACCTAAAATACCAGCCTAAGGAGGTAACACACACACACACACACACACACACACACACACACACACACACACACACACATCAACTAGAGTAGGAGAGGCAGAGAGGTTAATGTCATGGTGACCAGGAAGCAGAGAAAGGGATGCAGGAAATAGATCAGGGCAAGATACAGCCCCCAACAACGTGCCCCCTATCGTGGTTTAAATGAAAATGTTCTCCACAGGCTCATGTGTTTGAATACTTGTTCCCAGTCTATGGTGCTGTTTGTGGAGGTTTAGGGGGTGTGGCCTTGTTTGAGGAAGTATGTCGCTTGATTAAAGAGTCTCTATATGCCTCTGCTTTGAAAAGCCATCTGCCTTCTGAGAACCTGAAGTACTGCAGTAGTTTCAATGAAAATGCCCCCCTTAGGTTCATAGGGAGTGGCACTATTTAAAAGGATGAGGAGGTGTGGCCTTGTCAGAGGAAGTGTCAATGGGGCAGGACTTCCAGGTTTCAGAAGCCCAAGCTAGGCCCAATGGCTCGAGCTCGAGCTCTCTCTCCCTCTCCCTCTCTCTCTCTCCCTCTCCCCCCCTGCTGCCTGCAGATCTGGATGTTCTCAACTTCTCCAGCACCGTGTCTGCCTGCATGCCACCATGCTCCCTGCCATGACAAAAACCTCTGAAACTGTACACCAGCCCCAGGTAAATGCTTTCTTTTGTAAGAGTTGCCATGGTCATGGTGTCTCTTCACAGCGGTAGAACACTGGCTAAGACACGTGTGTAAAATGTGCAGTGAACGTGCTACAGCACAGAATGCCCACAGCTGAGGGAGGTGCAGCACTGTCGGGAGCCACTGCTCACCCCCCGTCTGACACTGGAAGACTTCAAAGCTGCATCCCTGACGCAGAGGCCATCAGCGCAAGCCGTTCGTCTGACTTCCTACCTAGATGCTGCAAGAATGAACCAGGAAAAAAAAAAGAATGCATTTGTGTCCGAGACTCAGAAAAAAGTATTTACTAGAACAATAAGGAAATCTGAAAACAGAACATGGAACAGCCATGAGTGCTTTTGATTTTAATTAATACACAAATCAAGGTGACTCAAGCGCAAAAGGGGGTGCTGAGAAATGGCTCAGTGGTCAAGAGAGCTTGTTTCACAGCCACAAGGACCTGAGTTCAGATCCCAGCCCAATGTGGGGAATGGGCACTGCAGAGCCAGAGGAGGAGGATCGCTGGGACTTGGTGGCTGCCAACCAAGCTAAAACACATGCTCCAGGTGCAAGGGGAAACCCTACCTCAGAGAATAAAGGAGACTAAAACAAGAGAGCACCCGATGCCTTCTTCTGTCCTCTGTGCATGTGCACACAAGTACATGCACCAAGCCATGCACATGTGCATACCTTCCCATATATGTATACATATAACAAACTCACACTCATACACACACACACACACACACACACACACACATGCACGCACGCACGCACGCACGCACACACACGCACACACTCTTACTCTTTCTTTGACTGTTTCCAGGAAGTGATTTCTCCCGTTCTGCCTGGTGATCACACACACCCAAGGGAGGGGTGGTGCTAAGTCGCTGTCATTTGCAGACTGGTTGACCAGTCTGTGGTAGACCAGCTGTCACCTAATAGGTAGTGCTACAAGAGAAGGATTGCTTAAAGGAAAAGCAATGAAATTCGATGCTTCCCTTCAAAGGACAGAAATAAAGCACTGTGGCTAAAGTATGAATGTGGATCTCCTGGGTCTACCTGAAGGAAGCTAAGTCAGTACTCCATGAGATTCCTGCTCATTGTGATTACTGATGTACTATAACAGCCAAGAAGTAGAACACTGTTTTAAATGATGACAAAGGACAATTTATTTGTTTCTCTGTGCCTTTGTGTCCTAGCCTACAAGATAGGGATAGCAACTGCAAGCCCACCATTGGGTCATTTATTTATTTTCTGTGTGTGTATAGGTGCATGTGTGTAGATGCACATATGTATGTGGGTACATGCATATATGTGTACAGGTATATGTGTATGTGTGTGTGAGTGGAAGCCAGAGGACAACTTCAGAAGCCATCTACCTCTGGTTTTTTTTGGGTTTTTTTTTGTTTGTTTTTTTCAAGACAGGGTTTCTCTGTGTAGCTTTGCACCTTTCCTGGTACTCGCTTTGGAGACCAGGCTGGCCTCGAACTCACAGAGATCCACCTGCCTCTGCCTCCCGAGTGCTGGGATTAAAGGCCCTCTGTTTATTTTTAAGAATTTTTATTTTATGTATATGAGTGTTTGGATACATGTATATATGTACATCACATGCCTGCTTGGTGTCTGCAGAAGCCCTAAAAGCATGTCAGATCCCCTAGAACTGGAGTTACAGATGGTTTTGAACCACCATGTGGGTGTTGGAAACCAATCCTGGGTCCTCTGCAAAAGTAGCTATTGCTCTTAACCAGTGAGCCATCTCTCTGACCCCCACCTTATTTTTTTAGACAAGGCTAGCTGGCCAGTGAGCTACAGAGACCCACTTGTCACCACCTTCCCAGTCTGGGATTACAAATGCACACCACCACTTCTGGGATTACAAATGCACACCACCACTTCTGGGATTACAAATGCACACCACCACTTCTGGGATTACAGATACACACTACCACTTCTGGGATTATAAATTACGGATGCACACCACTACTTCTGGCATTTTTATCTGGGTTCTGGAGAGGGATCTCAGTTTCCTTGAATCATCTATCATGATGTGCCCCAGCCCCACATCATGACATATGAAACAGCATGACTGATGTAACGAGTGTGCACTTGGAACCTCTAAATGCCCATGCAATGACTTCAGTATCTTGCACCACAAAATAGCAGGTGTCCTAAAGTGCAGTCGTACCAGTGACAGCTCAGAACAGCAAAGGGAAACCTTGTGCTGGCATCATCTAAGTTAGACACGTAACTTCAATCCTTCTAATACCAAGGATATGACTTATTCTAAGTAAATTTTCTACAAAAAGGGCTTTCCCTTAAAATATTCAACGCCACATAATAAATGCAGCTGGAATTCATGTCAGCTAAAGAACATTCCATCATACATAAACACAATTTTAAAAAAATTAAAACAATGAGATTCCACATGGAGAAAGAAGACAATGAAACTATGTTCATGGTGCACATTTCATAAACAGTCCTGGGAATGTCTACACAGCTGTGCTGGGTAATTGCTTTACTCTGTGCCCAGAATTATGAACAACACCAGGAGAAGATGGCAAGTTATTCTTTTTGACTTGAAATTTTCAGGAAAAACCTGGTACAGAAGCAGTTCAGTTGACAAATGACAAAATTGTCTTATGTCAAGTTCAAGACCAGGGGAGGGGCTGGGGGATGGGAGCTAGAAGGTTCCAGCTCTCAGAAGACAGGAACTTCTGCACATTCTGGAAGCATCAAGAGTGTGGTGGGCTGAAGCTGTATAGCGATGATCCTCGAATGCCTGGGCCATGGATTTGATTCCCCATGCTGAGACAGAAAAGGTAGTTATTACACCCAGAAAAAGATGTAACTCACACTCGTAAGATCAGACAATAAAGAAACACAAAAATTAAACACAAATGTGTCTCCCACATCTGTAATTGACCCAAGCCTGATTGTTGCAGCATTTTCAGCCATTTAACCCTTAGATGAAAAGCTCCTGAGAACAGGTACATTGTAACCTCTCACAGCAGAACATCCCTTCCTTGAAATCAACAATTTCCAGGGATTTAACTTGCCTTCTAGAAAAGAGAACTGGGAACTGAAGTTCCCCAGGGGCTGGCAGTGGAAGGGGCTGGCAAGTCAGACCCAAGTTAAAGACCCTACAAATCTGCCTGTGGAGAGTGGGAATGTTGCAGACCCAGAAGCAGAGTGTCTTGGGCTAGCTTCCATCCCTTACAGTCATCCATTGCCTGCTTCTGTATTTGACCTAACATCTTTGTGACTGTCAAGCAAAGTCTTTTGGGATGTATTAACTTACAGACTACTAGATTCCACCAACCCAGAAACTCGATGATGTCATCAGATAGCAAAGGAGACCAACAGCAGGGTCTCCCACCAACCTGCAGACTGCACTGAAGCATTTGAAACAGGCCTTGAATTAGGACTTTCATTTGTCCTGTAACTGAAAAAACAAAAGCTTCAGCAAACCCTTTATACATTAGACATTTTATTTGGGGCAACCGGAATCCATAATCCTAGACCATGCTCACCCATCTTTGACTAAAACATAATCCTTCATGTTTGGATTCCCAGAAAAAGAGAGAGAGAAATAGTCTTTTATTCCCAGGGAGATGAAGTCTTGCTCTCCATTAACAGAACAGAAATTCATAATGCCCCATGCAGGTTCGATTGACACATATGCCAAGTCACTGTTGCTCCTGGGATGATGTGACATTTGCCATTCAGTGCAGAGGAAAAGAGGGAACGTTCTAGAAGAGAGCACGCAGAGCTGAAGACGCAGCACAAGTGATAAGGGACTGAGTCCATCCAGCTGGTTTCAGTCCCAGCTCTGTGACCAACTGGGTCACCTTGAACGAATCATAAATCCTCTCTGACCCGTGGTCCCTGAGTAGCACAGGGCAGGGCTGACAGCAAGACCTGCGTAAGGATTTGGCACATGGGGCAAGAGATCATGGCAGCCAAAACTTTGTAAACTCCGAGTTCATTAACATTGCTTGGTAAGCCACTACACTTTTTTCCCCCAGAGTAAAAGCTGAAAGATCAGAGAAGCAAAGGAGCAGCCATAGTCACCTCCTACCTCTCCAACTGCTCAGACCAAAAAGGGCAGAGCTCCTGTCTCTGCCCAGCCATATCACTTCCTGTCTCCTGTCTGTACAGACCTCCAGACTTCCATGGTTAACTAGTGGCTGGCTCCACCCTCTGATCTTCAGGCAAGCTTTATTTGTCAGAACACAAAATATCACATTTATTAGAGTGCACAATATTTTGGGGGACACAATATATCACTACACTTTTTTTAATGGTTTTTCAAGACAGGGTTTCTCTGTGCAGCTCTGGCTGTCCTGGAACTCTCTCTGTAGACCAAGCTGGTCTTGAACTCACAGAGATCTGCCTGCCTCTGCCTCCCTAACTGCTAGGATTAAAGATATTCACCACCACTGCCCAGCAAGTCACTGCATTTTATCTTTCTCAAAGACTGGAACTTTCTTGGTAGCAGAAACTTATTTCTCATTTCTTTCACACCACACAGTTTCATTATTATTATTATTATTATTATTACTATAATTATTATTGCCAGTGTGTATGTGTCTGTCTGTCTGTCTGTGTGTACTTGTATGCAGCTGCCTAAGGATTACCTGGGGTTGGTGTTACAGGAGGTTGTGAGCCATCCAACATAGATGCTGGGAACTCAACTCAAGTCCTCTGGAAGAATAGCAAGCACTTTTAACCACTGAGCCATCTCTCCAACCTCCCACAATTTTATTTCTATTTTATGTGCATGGGTGTCTTGCCTGAATGCATGTCAATGCACTGCTTGCATTCCTGCTGCCTGTGGAGGCCAGAAGATGGCATTGGATGCCCTGGAACTGGAGTTACAAACAATTGTGAGCTACCATGTAGGTGCAGGGAACTGAACCTGGTCCTTCACAAGAGCAGTCAGTGCCCTTAATCCTTGAGCCATCTCTCCAGACCCTACCCTCCCAATTTCTTAAGAAATGTTTTTGGTGCTTGGCTGTGGATCTCTGTATCTGCTTCCATCAGTTACTGGATGAAGGCTCTATGATGACAGTTAGGGTATTCACCAATCTGATTACCAGGGTAAGCCAGTTCAGGCACCCTCTTGACTATTGATAGTAGTCTAGTCTGGGGTCATCCTTGTGGGTTCCTGGGAACTTCCCGAGCACCAGGCTTCTCCCTATCCCTATGGTGTCTCCCTCTATCAAGATATCTCTTTCATTGCTCTCCCACTCCGTCCCTCCCCTAGCTTGACCATCCCATTCCCTCATGTTCTCATTCCCCCATCCCCTACCCTCTATTGCCCCACGTCATCCCCAGTTTACTCATCAGGATCTCCTCTGTTTCCCCTTCCCAAGGTAATCTGTACATCCCTCTTAGGGTCCTTCTTGTTTCCTAGCTTCTCTGAAACTGTGGGTTGTAGTCTGATTATCCTTTGCTCTACCTCTACTATCCACTTATGAGTGAGTACATACTGTGTTTGTCTTTCTGAGTCTGAGTTACCTCACTCAGGATGATATTTTCTAGTTCTATCCATTTATCTGCAAATTTCATGATGTCATTGTTTTTTAAAACTGAGTAGTACTCACTCCATTGTGTATATGTACCACATTTTCTTAATCAGTTCTTCGGTTGAGGGGCATCTAGGTTGTTTCCAGGTTCTGGCTATTACAAATAATGCTGCTATGAACATAGTTGACAAGTGTCCTTGTGGTATGATTGAGCATCCCTTGGGTATATGCCCAAGAGTGATATATCTGGGTCTTAAGGTAGATTGATTCCCAATTTTCTGAGAAACCGTTATACTGATTTCCAAAGTAGTTGTACAAGTTTGTATTCCCACCAACAGTGGAGAAGTGTAGGAGTCCAGTTGAAGAGATGGAAGAGGGATTATATGAGTGGGGGAGGGGGGATGTCAAGATCATGATGGGGAAATCTTCAGAGACAACTGAACAAAGTTTGTGGGAACTCACAAACTCTAGATTGACAGCTGTGGAGCCTGCGTGGGACCAGACTAGGCCCTCTGCATATGGGAGACAGTTGTGTAGCTTGGTCTGGTTGAAGGGCCCCTGGCAGTGTGATCAGGATCTATCCCTGGTGCATGAGCTGGCTTTCTGGAGTCCATTGCCTATGGGTGGACACCTTGCTCACCCTTGATGCAGCAGGGAGGGGTTTGGTCCTGCCTCAACTGAATGTACCAGGCTTAGCTGTCCCCTCAGGGGAGAGCTTACCCTGTTGGCAGAGGGGGAGAAGACTCCCTTAGAAGAAACTAAATTTTAATTTGTAAGTGGCAAAAAAGAAAAAAAGAAGCGTTTTTGGAGTGCAGTGAAAACACTGAACTATAAAGCTTACCTTTTAGCTTCTTCCACGGGTCAATAGCTTCTTTCCTACACGCAGGGGTTTAATTTCACACAGAAGAGGAAGTTCAGGGTGGGAAAAGTCTCAGGGTTCACTGCCTGTGTGGCTCAAAGATGCCGTCAGGTGCTGTGGAATGTTCTGTATGGCAAATGTGTTGCTAATTAGTTAATAAATAAAACACTGATTGGCCAGTGGCTAGGCAGGAAGTGTAGGCGGGAGAAGGAGGAGAATAAAGCGGGGAAGTGAAAGGCTGAGTCAGAGAGACGCTGCCAGCCGCCACGATGAGAAACAGAATGTGAAGATACCGGTAAGCCACGAGCCATGTGGCAAGGTATAGATTAATGGAAATGGATTAATTTAAGCTGTAAGAACAGTTAGCAAGAAGCCTGCCACGGCCATACAGTTTGTAACCAGTATAAGTCTCTGTGTTTACTTGGTCGGGTCTGAGTGGCTGTGGGACTGGCGGGTGACAGAGATTTGTCCTGACTGTGGGCCAGGCAGGAAAACTCCAACTACAGTCAGGGATCACTGATCAACTCCATCCTGAAACTAGCCATGGCCTGACAGCCAACAACTAGTGCCCCATGGCCCCTGCTCCCTTTGCTCTGCAGTGTGAAAGGGCACACTACAGAGAGTAGACAGGTCACAGCCACCGAGGGGCGTGCCTCAGCACAATGACTGGCTGAAGCACTACTGTGTAATTGCCTTAGCAGTACTCTGTGTATATGTACAGGGGTCCATGTGGATGCACAGGGGGGTGTGTTCCACCTTGAGCTTTATTTGTTGTTTATTTGGGGGATGGATTAGCCTGGAGCTCTCCCAAGTATGGTGATATTTTATTTGTACTGAAATGTGATTTTATTTGTATGTTAATAAATAAAGTTGCCTGGGGGTCAGAGCTAATAGCAAGCCATAGCAGAGCTGGGCATTGGTGGCACACACCTTTAATCCCAGCTGTTGGGAGGCAGAGCTAAGCGGATCTCTGTGAGTTCAAAGATACAGCCAGCATTGGAGATACACGCCTTTAATCTCAATACCAACCACAGAAGACCTGGAGGTCTGTACAGATGGGCAGTGATGAGGAGGTCATGTGGTTGGGTTTACAACCAATGAGAAGGCAGAATAGGAAGTCAATAAAAAGCACAAACACACAGGAAGTAGTTCTCTTTCGAAGAGGTAGGACAACAGTGACAGTGAAGGGTAAGGTTTTTAGCTCTTAGCTATTGCTCTGACCTCTTGGCTTTCATCTCTGTATTGGCTCTGTGTGTCTTATTTAATAAGATGGTTACATCTACACCCAAGTAGGGTAGGTTGGCAAGCCTATTGGCCACCAGCGATATGCCTGTCTCCACCTCCTCTTCACTGGGGTTCTGAGGTCCCACCATCCCTAGCTTTTTTTTGTTTTCTGTAAGATAAGTTCTTGGAATCTAAGTCAGGTCCTTATGCTTGACCAACTGAGCTTTCTCCGTAGCCCAGAGTATTTTATTTTTAATATCCATTTATCACAATCCTGAAGAGTCTCAGAATTCAATGAGTCTGGGTGAAGTTGAGGCATATTTATTTTTTCAAGGCTCTCCAAATGGAAAATGCCACCTCAGATAAATTAGGATCTATCCCTACAGCTAGTGGTGAGGATGCTTAGAAAATAGCTACCTGGCTGATGCAGCAATGAATACAAAACCACAGTACAAAAGCTGAATGCTCTACTCGTGTATCTGCACACCAAACATTCAACAGTGAAGAGAGCTGTATTTACTTGGCATGTATAAAGGATAAGAATAAAGGATAGAGGCAACAACAGAGTGAAACACTAACAACACAAGTCCCTTTGGCAGCACAGGAGAGATGGCTCAGCAGTTAAGATCACTTCAGAAGAATTGGGTTCGATTCCTAGCACCTATATGGTGGTTCCAGGGGATCTGATACACTTTTCTGGCCTCCACAGGCACCAGGCACACATGTAGTACACAGGCATATATGCAGGCAAATACTTAGAAATAATGAAGTATTTTTTGCCTCAGATAATGACTCCCATAGAAATTCCTGTGACAGGAGTGGAGATGGATCCATGAGTGAGAGTTCTTATTGCATGTGTATGAGGACCTGAGTTTGTGGTTGCCTGCACAAGACCTACACAAGATCAAGCTAGTCAACATACAACTGATGACTTTCGGGGGGGGCAGAGTCACTTTTCTTTAAGGGTATAGCCTCTGGTGGATCAATCACACTCCAATGGATGGCTCCACACCCATTAACAGGACTCAGTGGGTTATCCTTAAAAGAGAGAGAGAGAGAGAGAGAGAGAGAGAGAGAGAGAGAGAGAGAGAACATACAGTTAAAAAAGGGTGAGAGTGGATCTGGGAGGGGTTAGGGGAAGGATGGGTTGAATGTGACCAAAATACATTGCATGGAATTCTCAAAACATTAATATAAATACTACATGTTTTAAAAAATACTGAGCATTAGTGATTGGGAAACTATCCCATCCAGTAAGTTTATGGGAAATGAAGGTGTAGAGAAATGATGTAGGGCAGAGATTTCTACGGACATCAAGAGCAAGATACCAAAGAAGCAGTAATGTCATCACGATTATCAAGTGCCCTCTGTGAGTCACCAGTGATGTCTGAATGTGGTGACTTGGGAAGTCTCAAGGGTATAACAGTGTCACGTAGAACACAGTTCTGGTAAAGCCACAACCAGGAAGCACTTGAGCAAATGTTATGTGACAATGTCCCTTTGGGAAAAGCATGAGTGCAATCAAAAAGAAGCACACTGGTCCCGTCTAAAGAGGTAGTTATCTCATTTTTGACCACATCTATACACACTCCTTCTAGTTGTCTCAAAATTAACTCATCAACAGATTCTAACTGGCAACCATGAAGACAATCAGGAAGCTCCTCTGCCTACATGAACTTATCTTTTATGAGTATCTGATCTCCTATCTTAGAATTGCATCTGCCACAAGTCTTAAGGCATTAATGCCTCCTTCCATTCTCACTAAGAGCTCAATAGCATATGTGATGGTTAATATAGACTGTCAACTTCAAAGGACCAAGAGTTATCCAGGAGACAAGTTCTCAGGCATGTCTGCAAGTGAGTCTTTGGAGAGGATTAACTGAGATGGGAAGACACTCTCTTTCCAAATGTGAGCAGCATCATTGCCTAGGACTGGATTATAAGGAGAAAGACAATTGGGCCCCAGGTTTCAACTTTCTCTGTTTCCTGACTGTGGATGCAGTTTGACCAGCTGCCTCAAACTCATATCAATATGCCCTTCACTGTGGAATAAGCCCTTCCATTAAGTTGCTTTGGGTCAGGTCTTCTGTCTTAGCAACAAATAACAGTATATATTTTTTGTATTTGCAAAGGGAGAGCTGGAAGACTTTGGAATGATTAAGTATGGCGAATAAAAAATATCTCTGAAAAGAGAGAAAACTGGGTCTGGGAAGACAGCTCAGCGGATAATGCACTTTCCCACAGTCATGACTACCAGAGTTTGCATCCCCAGAACCCATTGAAAAGCTGAGCAGGAATGGCAGCCACCAGTATATGGGTATTGAGGAAGCAGAGGCAGAATCTTCAGGACAGGGTGGTTAGCTATCGGAATCTGGAATTGGAGAGCACTAGGTTTAGTAAGACACTCTGTCTCAATAAATCAAAAAGTAGACAGTCACCAAGGAAGGCACCCACATCAACCTCAGGCCTCCATGCTCACATCCACACATACACAGATGTGTGCCCACACACATCCAAATATGTGTGTGTGTGTGTGTGTGTGTGTGTGTGTGTGTGACATACTTCTACATGTGCCAAAATTAAGGAAAGAAAAAACAAGAACTGAGCATAAAATGACAGTCTTCATCAGGAGTCAACCACCAGCCAGAGGGAACCATGGAGCCAGACACCATGGTCATGAAGGTGTATCTACATGGGACTTGTGAACCAACACTCAAGGTGAGGGAATGAGGCTATCTGAGCTGAAATTACAGTTTCCATAAACTCTGTCCATGGAAGCTCTCTGGATGGGAAAGATGAGCGGAAAGATGAAGGAAGAGATGGGGAGATGAAGGGATAGAAGTGTGGTCTAGGGCTTGTGTTGTAAATCTCAGCTATGACATATGGCATCTGTTCCTTCCAGAATTTTAAATGATTTCCAAGTTCATAAATCTATGTACTTCCACGCTGTCAACATATGCCATGATGTTAAGCCGCAGAACCATATGTCAAAATTCAGCACCAAATGTTTGTTCCAAGATTTCCTTCCTCAGATCTCTGCTGCTATCCACTCACTGCTCATTTAGAACATTTTATGTGATGTCGTGCCTGTCCCATGAGAGTGAAATCACAGACTCAGACCCACTGTGCTCATTCCCTACCTCTGAAACTCACAAGCCATGTGAGCTTATATTCTCTCCAATCCCTTCGAGGCCATGACACAATATTGTCATTTACAAAGTTCATGCTCTAGAACCACACAGGGCTGGAGAGATGGCTCAGTGGGTTAGAAATCACATACTGTTCTTGCCAACGACCTGTGTTCAGTTCCCAACATCCATATCAGACAGGTCCCAGCCATCCATCTGTAACTCCAGCTCCAGGGACCCCAACCCCCTCTTCTAGCATTCTTAGATATCGCACTTAGGCACAAACCCACACAGACCACACATCTACAAATAATTGAAAATAAAAACAAAACTGCTTTTATAAAGAACCTCACAGCTGAATTAGAAAAAAAAAATTGGGCCGGGCGGTGGTGGCGCACGCCTTTAATCCCAGCACTCGGGAGGCAGAGCCAGGTGGATCTCTGTGAGTTCGAGGCCAGCCTGGGCTACCAAGTGAGTTCCAGGAAAGGTGCAAAGCTACACAGAGAAACCCTGTCTCGAAAAACCAAAAAAAAAAAAAAAAAAAAAGAAAAGAAAAAAAAATTGTAGTTGGCTTACACTTCCACATCATAGTCCATCACTGAAGGAAGTCTGGACAGGAACTCAAACAGGACAGGAACCTGGTAGCTGGAGCCGATGCAGAGGCCATGGAGAGGTGTTGCTTACTGACTTGCTCATCATGGCTTCCTCAGCCTGCTTTCTTATAGAACCCAGGACCATCCGCCCAGAGATAGCACCACCTGCCATGGGCTGGACCCTCCCTCATCAATCACTAATTAAGAAAATGCCCTACAGACCCACCTATAGCCCGATCTTAAGGAGGCATTTTCTTAATTGAGGTTCCGTCCTCTCAGATGACTTTAGCTTATACCAATTTGACATAAAACTGCCCAGCACAAGGCAGAAAGGGAGAAAGTGAGCTGAGTCCCAGTACTCATCTCTCTACTTCCTGACCGCAGATTTAACATGACCATGTGTTGCATGCTCCTGCTGCCGTGGCCCCTGCCGTGATGGACTGTACCCTCAAACTGTGAGACAGACTCTTTTTGCCCCTTGTCAGATGTTTTTGTCACCCAAACGAGAAACAGCAACTCTGCAGTGCCCCTAACTAACTACGGTCCCCGGCATCCCCGCCATTTTGCTTAACCTCCTATGTAAAGATCTGTTTCAGGTTTTTGGTTTTTGTTTGTTTGAAGCAATGAAATCTGATATGCTAACAGAACCCCCAATTTAAAATACATATGCTTTTAGAAATCCAGCTTCAAATATAATAGCATTATGCAGAAAACGACTTCTTTGCCTTCTACCGTGGTTCCAGGGAACACAGGACTCCCTGGATGATGACGTGATGTTCCTGAATCAAGGGTGCCTGTGCAAGTGGGACCAATGGCTCGGGGGCAGGTGGGGACCTTGCTTTCAGCAGCACTCTGTAGTCATTAATTCACCATTTCACTTAATCACCTTGCTGCCTGGAGATTTAGCACAGCCTTTTAAATCTGTAATTATGGGGGAGGTGTGGTGGCACACCCCTTAATCCTGTAATTTGGGAAGTGGAAGCAAGAGGATTAACAGTTCAAGGCCAGCCTTGGCTACATATGGAGGCCTAGGCCAACATGGGTTATGTGAGACCCTTGCCTGTAAAGAACAAAATGCCAGAGTGACTTAGATTTTGGGGACCATGTACAGCAGAGCTGGGGGGACAATGAACATGAAAGCAGATTTTCTTAAAACCTGATTATAGGGCTTGAATAGTGATCCTCATTCTTTCTCCGTCACCTCCCAATATTAACTTGGAAGATTCTTTTCCTTACTTCCTTTCTAAGGATTTGTTTTTATTTATGTGTATGAGTGTTTGCCTACATGTATGTCTCTTTATTATACACATGCAGTGCCCTCAGAGACCAGAAAAGTTCACTGGATCCCCTGGAACTAGAATTGCAGACAGCTATGAGCTACCATGTGGGTGCTGGGAACAGAACCCATGCTGTTTTTAACAAAATCTCAATCATTCAATTTTACCAATTAACACTTGGAAGCCCAATGCTGGAGTGAAAACCTTCTAGCTCAGAGAGGCAGAGAAAGCACCCTGATGACCTTCCTCCTCAGTCAACATCCCTGAAAAACCTCTTTTCTCCTATGCTATTCCAAACAGAAACCTCAAACTGAACGTCCCTCCTCCCTGCTTCCCACATGTCTCTCTATTGGTCCTCCTGACTCCCTCTTACTCTCTATCATCTTTTTTAACAATCCTGTCTTCACTTCTGTCAACTGGTTGCTTGCTCTGCCTCTTGACCTGTGGTTGATTTTATTTAGTCCTGTTTGCAATTATTTAAGCAGAAAGCTCTTGGATTAAATGTATGTGCTGGGACTGGGCCACACTACAACTAGAAACAGGATTTTCCAGTAAATAACACACAATCTCGGGGTTCATAGTGTGATCAAATATCCTGCAACAAACCCAGATCGTCTGCAAGAGCAGCCAGTGCTCTTAACCACTGAGCCATTTCTTCAGTCCCCAGTTTTCTTTTGAGAGCAAATGGCTGCGTGCTGTAACACTGTGTTGTCACTGGCAATTAATTTTCATTTGCAAAAGTGATGGTAACGCTGGTTATTAATGTATATTGGAGGTGAGGAAATAAATCTCAATTATGAACCCCCAAAACATTCTCTCTCTCTCTCTCTCTCTCTCTCTCTCTCTCTCTCTCTCTCTCTCTCTCTCTCTCTCTCTCGTGTGCATGTGTCTGTCTGCCTGTCTGTCTTTCTGTTTGTCTCTACACAAAGCTAAAGTAAAACATCCTCCAAATCTTTGAAGTCATTTTTAAAAATAAATTATGCAGTGATCTAGTTTGCATGTGGCTCTTAAGCATTTGCATGCTAGTAAATATGAATGAACCACTAACATTTATGTTCCCTTCCTGAGCCACACTCCCTCCCGCTGTGACCCATCTCAGGCAAGTAGCACGATGCCCCCAGTACAGTGCTGGAAAGAGAGATAGCCAATGGACTCCCATGGCTTGGTGTGAACCCAGCAGGGCTGAAGCAAAAGACAAACACAACTACAAAACTCAGCAGTCTGAGCACCACACTGGGAAGAGAGTCCAAGTGAATCAATCAGGGATGCTGTTTGCCTCTGCCTCCCAGTTGCTTCAAGGGGATGTTTGCTAATTTACATTTATCATTTATCACAAGTCCTACTCCAAGAGAGACATTGAGAAAAGCTCTTCTAGAAGGACATGGGGGACAGTCCATTGTCTGGGCAACATCTTAATAGCCCCCATTAGTATTATTGACTCGAACAAATCACTTAGCATAAATTAATCCAGGGACTCTCTCCAGCATCCCACAGGAGTAAGTAGGCAAAGAGTGGAAATTCTCTTTTATGGAAGCTGAGGGGTTCTGAGAACATGAGAAATCAAGTTTGCAATACAACACTGAGCAGCAATAAGCATTTGACGATGTGGAAGAGGCCCACTCCTACAGGAAAAACACTTGATTCCCACATATGCTCCAATCTTAGTTCCCACTTAAACCCAGCCTATTTTCCCCCCAGAAGGAGCTCAGGGACCCAGTTACCACAAACAGATAGAAGTGGCAGCCTATGGACTGAGTCTTCTGTGGCCTCTTGCAGTACCATCACGCATCTTAAACATATATAACTAAAGGAGGCAGCCTCATAGGACAGACCCTGTTGGGGAAAAGTTAGTATGAGTCTTAATCCTCTTGTCCAAAAGAATAAAAGACTCCCCTCTTCTTTTCTAAGAAATCCTTCGGTGTTCTGAATTCCCTGAGAGAAAAGTAGCAATTTTTCTGGTTTCAGATCTGACAAGTTGAGGCCAACCTGACAGGTAAGATTTTACAAATGTGGCTAGCCTTAGCTTGAGGTGTGCATCAATGGAATTCAATGCCTTATTTAGAAGTCCCCTTATGAGGCTTCTGTCACCCTGGCACAGGTCCACAGGGGCCTTCAAACTGGACATCTCCACATGGAGTCTGCTCTATAGCACCCCCAACAGGAAGGAGCCAGAAGAGTGGAGACGGGTGGATAGAAAGCCCCTGTGCCTCTGTGGAACTTCACCCTCTGCAGCTGGCTCTAAAAAATCCACAAAAATGCAGCTCAAGGATGTGTCAATGTCACATAAAATTCACCTGAAGTCCTTACAGAGGAACACACATTATCTCCGTCCCACTCCCACCACCAATGGTCAGCCTCTGCAGGGCTCTCTCTGAGCTATGGGCTGCAAAAGCAGAGGCAGGGTGGTTCCTCCACACGGGATCCTAAAGAGAGGCAGGCTTCTGAGGTTGGGAGTCAGGAACACTGGGCACAGGAGAATGTTAGGGAGCTAGAGAAGACAGCTGCTTGCTGTTCCGACAGCACCTAAGAAGCAGCAGAGCTTCTGTGACAATGTCTAGGTCCCTGCACAGTCTGGGGAACTGGGTCAGTTCCCTGTGGAGGAAGTGAATGTAAATGGCTGGACATCTTCTCATGCACCTCACACACTTAGGCACCTAGTATCTCGGTCATATCAGCCAAAAGGGAAAGCAGAGGCCCCCATCCAGCTCTGTTCCATTTCCATTCCTCTGTTTCCGCCACTCTGAGAGTGGTAGAAAAGTTAATCTGATAGAAACTACCTGAATTTGGATATTCTGATAACCAGGCAAATGCATGCATCCAATTCATTTGATCTTAACAGTGAAGAAATTAGATGCTTTTATTTTTATTTGTCATACTGAAAACTTGCAATTCTTTGACTGCAACAAGAAGGGTGTCTCATAATCTGGCTTTAGGCTAAGTAGACACACACATCCCATTCTCTTCCATGTTCCCCGACTACAAATATCTCCAGAGCAAAAGAGCTGACTACACAGAAAGCCAGTTTTAGTTAGCCAGCTCAGCACTTTGACATTTTACACTTGCAATGTCTTAGTACACCTGCTTTGATTAAATTAAGTCAAATTAAAGATGTACGCACCCCTCTTCAAATGACCATTTCTAGGAGAAATGTCTTTCATATTACACCTTTTTGCCTGGTTTGGGCACTGTGAGTCATTGCTAGAACTGTTAGCTCCTTTGTATATAAAGCTTATGAAATAAACCATAAACAGACAAAACCTGATGATGGAATTGTCTCTAACAATAAATGATCAAAATTCCCTCCCCTTCCAGCCCATCTGCAAGGAGGTCGTGAGGCTAGGAAAGCTGCATCAGCTTCATGCTGAAGAGGGTGAGGTGTGGTATCTACTTTTCAAACTGACTTTCTCTAAATGCACCTTAAGAAGCCAAGGACGGTAGAGATGGCTCAGTGTGCAAAGTGCTCCTTGTGCAAGCACAATGACCTTTCCAGTGACAACAGGTTACACATCAGATCAGACCAGTTGTTTAATGCCTTCTGGCCTTTCTCGATTTCCTCTTCTGAAACTTCACGGCTTCAACCAGATGATCACTACCGTTCGTGGAGCATCAGATTTTGATTCTGAGATACCATGAAGGCGCAGGGACAAAGGAAGAAACAGACATTGTTCCAGATCTATTGTACACCCAGCTGCGCTTATCAGATTAAGATGCGGAGTTCATAAATGAGGAAGAAAAGACTGATACAATTTAGAATTCACATTTGCTGGAAGAGCAACACATCGTTGAAGAAACTATCTATAGAATAGTTTTGTCCACTCATCCACTTTCTCACAGTAAAAATAACCTTGTTTCTTTGTTATAAAACTCTATCTGGATAGAAATAGGGAAATGCAGTTTCTGAACCAAGCCGTGCCAGCACTCATCACGGGTCCATTCTTTCCTATGAAGGTAAGAGCACCATCTGCTGGCCTTACGCTCTAATAGCATCCTCATAACATCGTGAAATTTTTTTGGAAATTACACACAAAGATGCTGGCATATTGGGGGTGTTTATATGGTAAACAATATCAATTATCAAGTCTCCTTAGTTTAACAGTAGCAACCCGAATGGCCCCTCGACCAACAGTGGTCGGCTGGGGAAGAAAAGAAGGAGATTAGATGAAAAGTCCAACCCCAGATTAAAGCATAATTCTGTGCTCCATGCAGACTCCAGCCAGCAGGGAAAGGCCGGCCTAAAGCACTTACGTGGCTCCCCACCAGGAGAGCAGTGACATCACCATCTTGGCCACCGGGAGCACTTTGGTTCTCCTTGCTTCCTCAAAACCTCCTTCTTACAAAACTCTCTTTTAAGGGCAATCTCCCTGTTTCTGGATTTGCTCAGAAAATGTTTGACATAAAAGCAAAATTCTCCGGTTCCTTAGCCAACTAAATCCGAGGTGATTTCAGCACAACTCACTTCACTGGCAGAAGGTTGGATAACGGTTTAGCATGGCGCTGAGGAAGCATGGGAGACAAAAGGAATGCTTTTATACAGATAGGCATTCCTGTTTCCTTTAATATTTTATTTATTTGCAGTGTGAATTTGCATGTGTGAGTATGCATACGTGCCACAGTGCACATGTGGGAGTCAGAAGACAAGCTTCCAGAGTCAGTCTCTCCCTCCAGCACAGGTTCTGGGCACTGAACTCAGGTTGTGAGACCTACACGGCACGTGCTTTTACCTCCGCACCCCACCCCCCACCCCAGCCATCTCAATGGTTCTTCGTTGTTGCTGCTGTTGTTTCTTGAAAGAGGGTCAAGAAGACTTGCTGAAGACTCACTATATAGCCCACACTGACCTGGAACTCATGGCAGTCCTCCTGCCTCAACTTCTCAAGCATTGGGATTACAGATATGCATGCCACACCCTGATGTGATGATACCGTTGCTATTTGTGCAAAAAGTCACATAAAACTAGGTTTATAGAGAGCGTTCACCTGGAAAAATACATTCGCTCAAGATAGATGAGTTTCAAAACTGCCAAGAAGCCAGGAGACAGACTCACACCATCCTCAGCATGCTTGCTGACTCTCTGCCTAACCTTTGTAAGACAATGAAAATATTATGACAGTTTGCTGATTCTTGGCCTGAAAGGTATTATTTTCTCAGATGATCATTTTGTAATATTAGATGGAAGAGCCAACTAATTGAAATAGTAAATTAGACAACTGGGGTGTCCTAAGTGAATTTAAGCAGCAGCAGCAGAGGCAACATGTATGTAGAAGAAACCAAAGCCCTAGCTGATCTTTCGCTCAAAGATGATGTTGATCCTGTTGTTTCTTATGGACAACTATGAATACAAGCTAAGTTATACTGAAAGTTACTGTCTTTGTGTTAAATTAAAACTCTGCTAATCAAGGCGTTGCTTTGGCTGATATTAGCGGCATATTTATACACCTTCTCTACCACTGGTGCCGGTGTGTTTAGAATGCAATTGCCTGAAGTTCACAGTCTCTGTTTCTCAGAGTTTGTGTGAATCCAGACTTGTCAAAGTGCTAATGATGGGGCTGTGAAACCACACAGCCACAAGAATGCAGGGCACCACCAATTGTGAGTGTGCACCAAGTTGGTGGCAATAGTCAATTTAGAGAGCACTGGGTCCCGTAAAGCATGCCACTCCCCATACTGGAGACACCACAGGTCATCTAAAGTAAAAGCATTCAGACCAAGGGCTAGCTCAGATATGCGTTGTATCTCAGATTTAAATGCTGCTCACATATTACTTCCTTTGTTTTTCAGGGCACTCTGGGATACACAGACCATTTTAAACACTCCTCGGGGTCACTCACTTGGTATTTTACAGATGGGAAATAGCTCCTGGGTTCTCCATTAAAGAACTTTTTATAGTGAGTCTAAAAATGCAAGATAACCTGTTGAGGAGATACCAGCAAATGCTGTGATATAAAAGAAAAAACAGGTCGCATGATGCTGGTGTCAGCTAAAACTACCGCACGACCACAATGAAGTGTGCATGATGCTGGTGTCTGCTAAAACTACCACACAACCACAATGAAGTGATCAGCCACCCGCTTGGCTACTGTAGCCTAGCAGAGCAAGGGACAATGGATGGGTGCTGAATGCAGGCTCTTCTCCCTACCATGGATGGGTGCTGAATGCAGACTTTTCTCCCTACAATGGATGGGTGCTGAATGCAGGCTCTTCTCCCTACAATGGATGGGTGCTGAATGCAGGCTCTTCTCCCTACCATGGATGGGTGCTGAATACAGGCTCTTCTCCCTACCATGGGGGAGGGGGATGCCAGAAAAGAGTTTAAAAAATGGTGTGACATAATAAAACTTGTTTTTTAGGGTTTTTTTGTTTGCTTTGTAGATACATGTGTTCATGTATGCACATTTGTGTGTGGGTGTATTAGTCAGGGTTCTCTAGAATAACAAAACTTACTGAATTGCTCTTTCTCCATATGTATATAAATATATGTGTGTATATATGTGTATATAAGTCATTTTAATAAATCCCATATATGTATATGTGTGTGCATATATGTGGGATTTATTAGAATGACTTATAGGCTGTGGTCCAGCTAATCTAGCAGTTGCTCAGTCCACGAGGCTGGATGTCTCAGCTGATCTTCAGTATACACTGGAATCCCGAAGAAGTAGGCTCTAATGTTAGTGAAAGAAAGGACTTGCTAGCAGGATGAGAGCAAACAGACAAAGAGCAAAAGCTGCCTTCTTCCATGTCTTTATATAGGCTTCCAGTAGAAGGTATGGCCCAGATTAGATCTGGGTTAAAAATCTGGATTAAAGGTGTGTCTTTTTCAAGCTCAAATTATCTGGATTAAAGGTATGTCTTCCTACCTCAAAGATCCAGTTTAGAAGTGGGTCTTTCTATTTCAAATTAAGCAAAAATCCTTCACAGGTGTGCCCTCTATTTTGGGGTTTTATCTCCAGATGTAGTCAAGTTGACAACCAAGAATAGCCATCACAGTGTGTGTGCATGTAAAGGTCAGAGCACAACCTCAGATACTTGCTGCAGAATAATCTTTTTGTATGCTGTGAAGATGTGTTGCTCTCATTGGTTTAATAAACAGCTATATGTCCAAAAGCTAGACAGAAAGAGGTTAGGTGGGACTTAAAGACAGGAAGAAAACGCTAGGATGAAGGAGGACAGAGTCACCAGGAAACTTGGGGAGAAGCAAGATGAGCATGCCATGCTGAGGAAATGTACCAAGCCACATGGTAGGAAGCAGATAAATAATATGGGTTAATTTAAGTTGTAAGAACTAGTTAGTAACAAGCCTAAGCTATTGACTGAGTATTTATAATTAATAATAAGTTTCTGTGTGGTTATTTGGGAGCTGGTTTCAAGACAGAAAATTCAATCTACAGGTACTATTCACATTTTTATATATATACAGAGTCTCTCATTGGCCTGGTGCTCACCAAGTAAACCAGGCTGACCAACAAGCCACACAGATCCACCTGTTTCTACTTCCTTGGTGCTGGGGATTACAATCCACCACATCTGGGTCCTTTATTTTTAGCATGTCTTCTAGTATCAAACTGGCAAGCACTTTATGAATGAACTAGCTCCCCAGCCTCAGACTTGCTTTTTTAATATACCAAACTGGTATCAGTACCAAAATATACCTGAGATGATCTGGATGAAAAGCCCAAGACCCTAAATTGCCTCTTATCATGATTTGATAGTGAGCAGCACAATCAGGACCAGAACTGGGGGCTGGGAAGGCAGCTCAATTGGTAGAGTCCATCCAGGCATACACAAAGCCCCGGGTTCAATTCCCTATACCACATAAACTAGGACAGCGTGTATATCTGTAATCCCAGTACTTAGCAGGTAGAGGTTGGATGGCCAGAAGTTTAAATGCATCCACAGATATACAGAAAGATCAGGGCCAACCTAGGGTGCCTGAGACCCTGAGTGGTGATATGAATGGAAACTACTCCCATAGGCTATTTGGTCCCCACTTGATGGAACTGTTTGGGAAGGACTAGGAGGTGTGGTCTAGTTGGAGGTTTCAAAAACCTCCTGCCATTCCTAGTTCTCTCTCTCTCTCTCTCTCTCTCTCTCTCTCTCTCTCTCTCTCTCTCTCTCTCTTCCTCCCTCCCTCATTCTTCCTACCTCATGGTTATGTCTCATGATGTGAGCTCTCAGGTACTGCTCTAACAACATGCCCACCTGCCTCCATGCTCCATGATGGTCATGAATTCTAATCCTTTGAAACAATAAGCCCCACATGAAATGCTTTCTTTCATAAGCCTTAGTTATAGTGTTTAATCACAGTGTCTTCTTAAGACACATTGTCTGAAGAAGAAAATAGTTCTTCTAACATCAAGTCACAGAAATTATGGTTGCAGACTGGGACCATATGAAAGAATATTGAGTAACTTAACAAAAATGCTAAAACAAATTTCTTTAAGGCTAATAAATTAGTAGTCAAAAATAATTCACTTCATTAGGATAAAAATCCCTACATGTATCATATATTTTTCCTTGCATTTCTCCTGGTTGAATGTTTTCCAGACAGACTACCCATTGTCACAGACTCTACCAAGCTATCTGACCTCCAACTATAAATCTGGCTTTTATGGCTTGCATTTATGCTATACAATCTAAAATCTAATACTTCAACATTTCTACCTGTAAACAGAAAAGCTGCAGCAAGTTGTCAGCTGCAATGAAACGGGACACTCCTGTGAGACAGTGCCACATGCTTATTTCTATACTGAACTCTTAGAATCTACCATGGTTCACAGCACAAGACTGGAATTTACCTTTTATGTACTATGTGAAAGGAGATATAGCTGATTAAACTATAAATAAAATAGAAGCAAAGCCTAAGTTTGGATTCAGGGTCTCCCTATGCAGCTCTGGGTGTCCTGGAACTCCCTATGTAGACCCAGCTGGCCTCAAACTTAGAGATATTGGCCTAGCTTTGCTTCCTGAGTACTGGGGTTAAAGGCATGCTCCACCATGTCAGGCCATTTATGATTTTTTTCATTGTCAACTTGACTGGATGAAGAAATGTCTAGGGTATTAGTGGGACAACCCTAGGGGTGTTCCCAGAAAGAACCAATTGATAGTAAGATCTATCCACAGTGTGGGTAGTTCCACCCTGAGAACTAAGGTCCTAGATACGTACAAAGGGAAGGGGGGGACTCTGGAAAGAACCAGCAGCCAGCACCTCCGTATCTCTGTCTCTCGTTCCCTTATCCTCCCTTCCCTCAGTGTGTGGGTGGGTGGGGAAGGGGTCTGGTCTGCTGGGATATGAGCAAGCATCTACTGTATTATATATATATTCCAGTTGCCATGGAGCAGCCACCAGCATGACAGACTGGGGCCTCTCAAACATCGAGCCCAAATAAGCCCCCCCTCCCTTAAGTGGCTTCTTGTCCGATATTTAGTTACAGCAACAAGCAAGGCAATGAATATGTGATTTACTCCTCTAACAACACTGAGCTATAGCTTCTTCATAATGTCATTTTACAATTGAGACAGAGGGGTAAGTAGCTTCCTCAAAGCCACGTAGTGCAGAATGTTGAAACTGTATCTCAGACTTAGGAATCCAAAGCTCAGAGACTATGATTACTTATGTATGATCGTGTCTGCTTATATTCTTCCCTGATCCTTTGATAGTCTGTACTGTAGACATCTAAGTATGTGATTGAAAGACTGAGGGGGGAAGAAATGATGGAAATGTCTCGCAGATAAATTCTGAAGTTGGAGAGATGGCTACATGGTTAAGAGCACATACTGCCCTTTCCCAGCACCCATGCTGGGCAGCTCACAACCACTGCAATTTCAGTTTTAGGGCAACTGACGCCCTCTGAACTCATATACACATACCCACACACAGGCACAGGCACATACACATGACTAAAACTAAAGCTTTTTTCTAAAGAAATTTTCTTCTCTGTGGCTTAAATGGTGCTTTTATCCTATGTAAAAATGCTGAGCCAATTGTACTCAAATACTGGAAAATACATATCCTGGCAAAGTGCACTTCAGCTGTTGAAGCTAATCTTTTTAGAACTAGCTTTTTCAGAGCACCGTTGATATTTTTAGCTATGATTTTCATTTGCATCATCCACATAGATAAGACAGGAGGCCATGCTTTAATAACCACCCAGCTCTGGATAATTAATCACCTGCTTCAACATAAAACACTTTTCCCCTAGTGTACACACAACTGAGACTTGCTTAGTTGTACTTACAAAGCTCATCAAGCTGTCCCGTGTTGCCTTCATGTCATATGTGAACTTGACCCTCAGGGACCTCACACTCTGAGAATACATATTCTCTGTAGATGGGTTCCTGACCCCTAGAGTGCACAGAGCTGTTAGAGTTGGTCAGAGCGCCCTGGTAAACGGACTTGCTACAGCAAGGAAAACAAGCCATCTTTAGGGGTGGGTTTCCATGTGTTAATTCCGTGCACAGGGACTGTGCTCCTACTTTACAGGCAGTGGCAAAACAGCACAAAGAAATAGACTCTGAAGGCCAGTGAGATGGTTCAGCAGGAAAAGCACTTACCATGCAAGCCTGGTGATCTGAGTTTGAGCCTCAGAACCCACATCAAAGCGGAAGTCAAGAACTGGCTCCACCAAGTTGTCCCCTGACCCCTACATGTGCACTAAAGCACATGCATGTGCACACACATTAATAGTAGTAATACATTTTTAAACAAATAAACTCTATCTCCAAAGAAGTGAGAATAAAACAGGAAATAAAGTCAAATATTATGTGATAGCATGACAAATACTACAGTTAAGAAAACAAAAGACAATACAAGGGTCCAGAGGCAGCATCCAGATGAGGACTGAAGGGTGTGTAAATCTTCCTAAAGGGTTGAATAGGAAAATCTCCGTGGTAAAGAGCACTTGAACCCGATTGTGCAGATTTGGGATGGTTCAGAAAGGTTGGAGGGAATTCCAAGCCTAGAGCACATAATAACATCCCATCAGTATAGTCATATCCAGTCCAAGGGCAGTGAGCCAAGTGCAACTGAGAATAGACATGAATGCAGCCCTATACAAAATTGTAAGATTGCTTAAAACCTTATAAGATTCTAGGGACTGGAAAGTAGTTAAGAACTCACGCTGCTTTTGAAGAAGACCTGAGTTTGGTTCTCAGCATCCACACAGTAGCTCACAACCACCTGTAATTCCAGCTCCAAAGGATCTGACACCTGCTTCTGGCCTCCACCAGTACTTGCAAACACATGGTGCACATACATATGTATACAATAAATAATTCTTTAAATTAGACAATATATGCAGATGCTACTAACAAATGTTTGGAAAACAGTCAAGTGCCTTCCTTTCTATCACATAGACTGTAATATTTGTTACAATAAAAACAAACAAAGGATCAGAAACAGAACAGGGTTGGCCTCCAGGCATTCTTCATAGACATGGATCATCTTGGCACCAAGAGCTTACAACACTTAGCTAGGCATGGTGGCTCATATTCCAATATCCCAGCACTCAGGAGATGGAGAAACACAAAGTTAAGGCCAGCCTGGACTATATAGCAAGAAGAAAAATCATAAGGAACTTTTAATACACAGTTTAGGACTTTTACATAAACACAGCAGAAGGGATAATTGAGTGTGGAACATTCTACCTTAAGAGGACTAGAAACCAACTGAGTTCTCACTGGATAGCTAACTAGGGGGTGCTTTGAGGGAATAAGGAACAGCAAGGATTTAACTAGTTTTCAATTCAGAAATCTGACAGTAATCTCACCATGGTGATTTGGCATCACTTATAGTATTTATTTGATCACTAAGGCGTGATAACACAATATTCTGGGGATCTAGAACTTTCTGTTTTGTCTCCAGCTTTTACAATGCTAGCAAGTCATTAATCAAGTCTGTGGCCTAACTATCTTTAAAATGGTTCTGGCCAATTAAAGAGTTATTTAAGACTGGTAAATGTGAAACATGGAAACAAAAAGGAAATTTTTAAAAATAGTTTTCAGGGCTTTACCTAATTTTGCAGTACATATCCATGTCTCCCATGTGTCTCTGATAAAGATCAAAATAAGATTCATCTTCAAGACAATTTAATGATGACTTGTTGAATATTTTATTGTATTAGTCACCCAAACAATAACTAAGCCATGTTGAAATCATGATTATGACATAGTACCTAATATCACTAAAGGACACATGACAGTACCAAATATACTTGATAAATTGTCATTTTGTGGAACCCATCCCTTTACATAAAGCCAACCATTCAATATACAAACATTTTAAATTGTTTATCCAGTAATAGCTTATAAACATGTACCTTCTTTTAATTAGTCCACTTTGGGAAGGTGAGATACTAAGGCAGAACTTGGTCCAGTCAATACCCTCAGGAGACCATATTAGCAACAGGGCTAAGCTAAGCTTGCGGGACATGGTTGAGACTAAAAAACTGACAATTAATGTGATACAGGCTCTCATTTTGAAAACTGAAAACCAGTCGAATATGTTTTTAACAGTCTCCGATTTTCATTCTTCCTCTCCAGTTCTTTCAATTATCTCATAAAGAAAGAACCTAGTAAACAATCCTGTTAGTTATCTATTTCACCACAGAGTCTATCCATTTGATTTCCCAACTATGATGGCTAATCTCAGTTGTCAACTTGCCTACACCTGGAATCAGCTGTAAATCTAAGCAGCTGGGCACACCTATTATTGGTTTAAATATTAAGGCAACTCCACATAGTTAAAAGGGAGGTTTATTTTGTGGGGTAACTTACAAGTGAAGGGATAGGTTACAGGGTCTGGGAAAGGTGAAGCGCAGTTTGGCAGTGTTCTCTGGAGAACTCTGCTCAGTCTACCTCCAGTATCTAGGATCCAGGAACCAAGAGAGCCGGCCCATCCAGATCTTGGGTCCTCAGGGGTCCTGTCCTGGCTCTGCCTTGTAGGCGTGACAGTTACCGAAGCCTCAATGGGGGTCGGAACTTCCAGGTCAAAGTTGGAATGGCGGCTACCCACTACAACCTGTGAGGGTTTTTCTTGACTAGATCATTTGAGATGGGAAGACTCACTCTAAATCTGGGCCACCCCTTCTGGGGGCAGCCCACATAAAAGGACAAGGAAGAAGGAAGTTTTTGTTTTTGCTTGCCTTTACTCTGGCCAGCAAGTGCATCTGTCCTGCAGCTGAGGCATTCCTTCATTGGCAGTAGAACCCACTTCTTCAGGACTGCAACACAGACTGAAGGTCAAGCCCTCTAGGGATCGTCTAGGACTGCAGCACCAGATTGGGACTACTAAGACATGCAGCCTCTTACACCGAATAACTACCAGATTCTTGGCCTTTGGGTCAGGAGATGGCCCTTGTTGAACTACCTGGACCACAACCTGTAAACCACTCTAATAAATCCCCTTTCAGTATACAGATATTTATTCTGTCAGTTCTGTTCCATTGGAGAACTCTGACTGATACACCAACATTACCTTGACTAAATATTTCTGATGTCCAAGAGCTAGTGTGATGCAAAGTCAAGGAAAATCTACAAGGGAGACAGACCTGGAAACAATTATTCTACAGCCAAGTGTCATGGATGGCAGGACAAAATTGGATAGAGAGAAAGACAGACGGTAAGAACCAGCAAAGACATTATAGACGTGGGACAACTGAGCTGAATAGTAAAGAATCAATGTTTTCAGACGTGATAAAATAAGGTAGCTAAGAAGCAAGAAAACATAGGAAAGATGGGTTAAGGCAATCAAACTAACCTCAAGAACAATGAGTGTTGGATGACGCCATTCCTGAAAAGACAAAAACAAATGTCTACTCAATCCAGACAGGGAACTGACACCAGAACAAACTAAGGATACCATCAAAGTCCAACTTCATGAATCGATGAGGTTGTTTGTGGTTACTTACAGGAGGATGGCCTCCAAAGCAACTTCATTACCCATAGCCTAACCCAGAATGGGTGACAGCTCAAAAGTTGGAATCCTGGAGCTCTCTGTACAACTTGCAAGGAGCTTAACAGGTCAGAAAGTCTCCTCTACTCAGCAGTGGTTCTTATTTCTATAACCTTGAGGAGAGGCGAACCCTATGTATCTGGTAAGTTTCATGAACTTCTTGAGACTTGTGAGCTATTTATCTCCTGAGTCCTAATGTACCTCCCTTTAGAACGTTCCATGCTTACGGAGCTTCCCCCAAGGATGGAGTGTTTCAATTGGGGGACAATTGCTATACAACAGTAAGTAAGCTACCCAGGTGGACAGGCAGAACTAGGAGAGATGATTAGCAGTGGTGACTGGAGTGACATATGAAAGACAAATCATTCATGCATTTGATTAATTTGTGGGCACATGCTCATTAGCACTTCCAATGTGCTAAAAATTACCCTCAGTGCTATGGGCACAGGAGTAAAATGGCAGACAAGATCCCTGCCCTAGATTCTAACATTTTCCAGGCTAAAGGGTTTGGAGCCTGGAAACAGGTAACAGCTCATCAGGCAAACTGAGAAAAGCCAATTTAGAATGGTTACTTTGTGACAGTAAAAAAATGAACTGAACAGGGTGACATAGTGGAGTGGGTTTCCTCTCCCTTGCCTCTAGGGGAATATCTTCTCAGACATGTGCCTTTGTGGGGAATTTATGATGAATTTTCATCTCAAAATGTCATTTGAGTTTATTCTCCAACCTTAACAAACATCTACACCAAGAACACATTTTTGTAGAACCCATGTCACATTGTGCCATCCAGCAACTCATAGTCATCCTGATTCATTTCTCAAAATTATTGGCTTGTTTTACCTACTACTTGAGACAGGACCACACAGACTAAAGCTACTTATGAACCAACACTGAATTCTCAATTTCAAGAGGTCTTTCAAAGAAGGAATAAGCCAAGACTCTTGAGAATCTCAAAGGAAAGATCTGAACTGATTTTAGTTCAACATTCATTCTTAGCAAGATAACTAGAACTTCCTTTCTTCCAAACTCTAGTGTCCATTTCATGTGTTTCCCAGAGTTCCAAGAATTTCCCAAAGCCCTGGAATCATGTGGGGAGAACTGGATAAAAAAGTGATTTTTATAGAACTTCACATTTTTGTGTTATTTCATTTGTTCCCTGCAACAACCAAAAAAAAAAGTCAATTACTGATGCAGCTGGAGCCATTTTAAAACTTTTTAATTTGCCGGGCGGTGGTGGCGCACGCCTTTAATCCCAGCACTCGGGAGGCAGAGCCAGGAGGATCTCTGTGAGTTCGAGGCCAGCCTGGTCTCCAAAGCGAGTTCCAGGAAAGGCGCAAAGCTACACAGAGAAACCCTGTCTCGAAAAACCAAAAAAAAAAAAAAAAAAAAAAAAAAACTTTTTAATTTATTTTTATTTTATGTTTGCTGTGGGATGTTCTGTATGGCAATGTGTTGCTAATTAGTCAATAAATAAAACACTGATTGGCCATTGGCTAGGCAGGAAGTGTAGGCGGGACAAGGAGGAGAATAAAGCTGGGAAGTGGAAGGCTGAGTCAGAGAGACACTGCCAGCTGCCACGATGAGAAACAGCATGTGAAGATGCCGGTAAGCCATGAGCCATGTGGCAAGGTATAGATTTATAGAAATGGATTAATTTAAGCTGTAAGAACAGTTAGCAAGAAGCCTGCCACGGCCATACAGTTTGTATAACCAATATAAGTCTCTGTGTTTACTTGGTCGGGTCTGAGGGGCTGTGGGACTGGCAGGTGAGAGAGTTTGTCCTGACTGTGGGCCAGGCAGGAAAACTCAAGCTACATATGTTTGTGAGTGCTTTGCCTGCATGTATGTGTATACACCATGTGTTTTTGCCTGCTGCCTAAGGAGTCCAGAAGAGGGCATTGAATCCCTTGGAACTGGAGTTCTGAAAGCCTCTATGTGGATAATGGGAGCTGAACCTAGGCCCTTTACAAGAGCAGCCAGTGCTCTTAACCACTGATCCATTTCTCTAACCCAGAGCCATTTTAAAGACAGAAACAGTAAAACCAAAGGAGACCAAGATATTTATGCCTGTAAATAGCCTGGTCAAAGCCTGAGTGCTGGCCATGACCTAAGCTTTATTTCCATCCATCTGTGGTTCTCCTTTCCCTATACAGTCATGGTGGTTGTTTGCATTGTCAACTTGACACACTCTAGAATTACCTGGGAAGAGAGGCTTTAATGAGGGGTTGTCTAGGTCAGGTTGGCCTGTGGGCATGTCTGTGGAGGATTATCTTGATTCAGTTCATTTCGATAGAAAGAACTTCCACTGTGGGTGGCACCATTCCCTGGGCTGGAGGGCATGGTGAGCTGAACACAGTTTAAATTCATCTTCTCACTTAGCTATGAATGTGACTAGCTCCTCCCAGCTCCTGCTGCCTTGGCTTGCCCAAAGCAATAGATTACAACCTAGAATTGTAAGCCAAATAAGTCCTTTCTCCGTAAGTTGCATTTGTCAAGGTATTTTATCACAGCAATGAGAAATGAATCTATGACAAGAGCTTCCTGACAGTTCCCTGCGCTCTTAATGATTAATTAATGACCTCTTCTAGGTCTGCCTCACCCTCCTGAAACAGCTGTCTTGATTTCAGAGCTCAGACAGAGCCATTCATATGAAATGAAAACCTCCCCTTTAATGCTTCTTCCTCCTCAACAACCTCCTTGGAGTTTCTGCAAAGCTGAAGCCTAATCAACCTACACTGACCCTAGTGAGGTTGAGATTATTTTTAGATCAAAACTGACATATTCAGGCAGCAAAGAGAGCCAGCAAGACGCCAAGCTCAGTCTCCACCCTGGAAATGAAAAAAAGAAAAAAACATGGGAGGCAGGCTGACTAGGTCAGTGTCCCTTCAGATTTATAAGAAACTGAGAAAATGAAACTGAGAGAACTTGGTGAATTAGCAATGACTCTTCACCAGGAATGCTTTGCCTCTGCCAATCCTGGAACTTACTGTGTGAAACTTAAGCCATCTCAGGTTTGTCAAAAATATTAATTTCACATGATGTCCACAGAGCTCAGCCACAGCTGCCAAGACTGAGGTCTAAGGAATCCACTGGTGAGTTGATGCTGCTTCAGTCACATGAGACAGCATGTGAGAGGGCACATTCCCTCCTCGGAGTCAGAGCTCCTAGACAGTGTTGACATTTATGAGCCATGTAGCACTGAGAAAGGAGCCAGGAACACATTACCGCCACCACTCTGCCTGGTACAGCACTTGCTGTCACCACCTTCAAAAATCTTCAACCTCAACCTCAGAGAACTATTGACTCGATGTCATGCCCTTCTAGGGCAAACAGCATCCAACAACTGATCTTACAGAAAAGACTGGAAATGCTAGCCCAAAGCAACACCAAGGTCACCTTTGAAGCCTTAGGGCTATGGATAAAGTCACGTGAGGGTGCTGGGCTGGGTCTCCATTATAGCTGGATCCTGCCCCTGCCTGATCCTGCATCCTCCACTTGTCTTCCAAGATTTTACACCAGGAAGCTCTCCCTAATAATAAATCCTAACCCCAGAAGGCCCCAGGTTCTCAGAACACCTCCTTCACCCAACATGAGCCAGAAGAAGTCAAACCAAAAATACATGTGAAACTGGACAGTGAGTAAGCTGGACCACAGCGGGAAGTAAAATGTCACTTTCTCAGTGTTACACCAGGGTGATAAACCAGTAGAAAGAGATACATCAGGTCCTTCAGAATTTAAAGGAAACACAAATTCTAAGGAAAGTAGAACTAGATGGCAACTGATGGAGATGACTAATGTTCTAGAGTGAAAGACACCAAAAGTCTGGGATGCAGCTCCCTGAAGAAACTCACCTAGCACGCAGGAGAAGCTAGAGCAGACTCCGCACTGAAAAGCTGATCATCATAAACCATCTACTAAAAGTGAGTGAGGGGCTGGAGAGATGGCTCAGTGGTTCAGAGCACTGGCTGCTCTTCCAGGGGTCCTGAGTTCGATTCCCAGAAACCACATGGTGGCTCACAACTAGCTATAGTGGGATCTGATGCCCTCTTCTAGCATAAAAGTGTACATTCAGATAAAGCACTCATCTACCCAAAATAAATAAATCTTTTTTAAAAGATTTAAATTTTAAAAAAAGTGAATGAGACATTTCAGTTAATCCCTATAACTATGTTCTGGAATCCTACCATGTTTTACTCTTTAAATTTTTGCTGATAAGAGTTAGCAAACCTAATGTTAAGGGCTCTTATCACAACTTTTTGAGAACATGTCAAGCAGAATAGACGTCAAACAAAATTAGGAGATTACACTTCTCAATTTCAAGTTATTACAAAGACATAAAGTAATCAAGATGGTTTAGTGCTGTGATTAGTATATAGACGGAGGTTATCAGAGTCTAGAAACAAAACACGCCTCAGACTCAATTGTTGTGTTTTCCAGTGGTGCCAAAGTCATACAACGGAGGAAGAATGATCTCTTGAACAGATCATGCTGGGACAACTGGAGATTCACAAGCAGAAAAATAAAGTTGGGCCCTTCCCTCATGCCACACATGAAAATCAACTCAAAAGACAAAAAGTATTCAAACATTTCAATTTAGTAGTCCAAACTATTAAAACTCATGAGGGGAGGGGAAAAGGAAAAGAACGTTAGTGTCTTTGCTCAAATGAGTGGCAAGGTGCTCACCTGGCATTCTGAGGACCTGGGTTCAAACTCTATTATCGGGGGTGCAGGTGGGAAACAGAAACAAATTCTGATGATCTTGGATTTTTCAAACACAAGAGAAAATAAATGTCATAACAATGAAAAGCTTTAGTGCTTCATGTTATAATACCAAAGAGGATTAAAAAAATCACAAAATTGAAGAAAATATTTTCAACCACATAACCGATACAGGCTTAATAACCAAAGAAGACTTGCAACTCAACAATAGAAAACAAACAGGCACTGGGTGGTGGTGGAGCACGTCTTTAATCCCGGCACTTGGGAGGCAGAGGCAGGTGGATCTCTGTTCGAGGCCAGCCAAGGCTACAGAGTGAGTTCCAAGAAAAGCGCCAAAATTACAAAGAGAAACCTTGTCTTGGAAAAAAAAAAAAAAAGGAAACAAGCAAGCCAAATCATGGGAGGAGGAACTGAAGAGACCTTCATCAAAGACAATATGCAAACAGGCAACAAGAACATAGTATTCACCACTAGTTGTTAAGAAAATACAAATCCAGACCACAATATGATCTTCTCAGCACCCACTAGGATGGCCATAGTCAAAATGATAAGCAAGTGTTGGCTGTGATGTGAGAGCTTGGAATATGAAATCAGGCAACTGTTTGGGCAGTTGCTTTAGAGGGGACAGCGGTCTGAGGAGGGAGCTCAGTCTCTACAGCATTTGCCACATGTCCTGATTTCTTTTCCTGCTGCTGAGATAAGAGACTCTGACAAAACAACGTAAGAAAGAATTTATTCCAGGTCACAGTTCAACCGTACAGTGAGGAAGTCAAGCCTGAAGAAGTTTGAGGCAGCTGGTCATGACTTACTCACAATCAGCAAGCAGAGAGTGATGGATGCATGCTCAGTTCATTTTCTCTGGTTTATACAGTCCAGGGTTCCCTGCCATAATTAAAATGTGGCTTCCTGTATCAGTTAACACAATCAAGATCATTCTCCCAAGGCATGCCCTGAGGCCTGTCTCCCAGGTGATTCTAGATTTTGTCAAGTGAAAGATATTGTAAGATAGTTTTCTGTTGGTAATAGAAGGTAGGATAGAGGGACTGGAGAGATGGCTCAGAGGTTAAGGGCACTGGCTGCTTTTCCAGAGGTCCTGAGTTCAATTCCCAGCAACCACATGGTGGCTCACAACCATCTGCAATGAGATTTAGTGCCGTCTTCTGGCCTGCAGGCACACACGCAGACAGAACACTGTAGCTGTATACATAATAAATAAGTAAATCTTTAAAAAAAAAAAGAAGAAGGTAGGATAGAAAGTGAATTAGGTACATTTTGGACTCACCAAAATAGGATAAATAATGGAATAGTTTCTCTGAATTTGTCAAATGCAAATGGACTAGACATTGTTGATGTATTTATTGTTTGTATATATTATATATAGTTATTGTACTTATTGTATATAGTTTTTCTTATATTATAAATTTTTTATTTTTTATTTTTATTAGACAAAAAAGGGGAAATGTGGTGATATTTTATTTGTGCTTTAATAAATAAAGCTTGCCTGGAGATCAGAGAGAATAGCAAGCCATTTTAAGTAAACAAAGAAGTTGGGCAGTGGTAGCACACACCCTTAATCCTATCACTTAGCAGGCAGAGTCTCTGTGTGTTCAAGGCCACACTAGGGAACACAGCCAAGCGTGGTGACACGAGCCTTTAATCCCAATACCAACCATAGAGGCCTGGAGGTCTGTACAGACAGACAGAAAGTGACAGAGCTGTGTAGGAAGAGGAAGTGAGGTAGCTGGGCTAAGAGAGCCAAGAGAGGGTCAAACAGCAAGGCAATAAAGGCTTGGGTAGACAGGAAGTAACTCCCATTTGGAAACTGCCAAGTTGGTGAGGTAAGGTTAGCTGTGGCTTTCCCTATTTCCCTGATCTTTCATCCTTATATTTGGCTCTGTGTTTTTTATTTATTAAGACCATTTAGAAATTTGTCCATAGTTAAGTTGATAATGAATGATAGCCTTGTCAATTTGACCCCAAAATAAGTCACTTTGGAGTCATAACCTCCACTCCTTGTCCTCTAGGCTCATAACCATCTTATAATGTAATTTATATTTAATTTGCATTCAGTACAAAGTCCCCAGAATCATGAACAGTTCCAATACTTTTAAAGTCCAAAGTTTAATACTGAGCTCTTATAAAATCCAAAAACATGTTACCTATTTGTAACATACAATGGCACAGTGTGAGCATCCCCATTCCAAAATGGAAAAACCAGGACAATTAGACTAATCAGCAAAGAACAATGAGATGAAAGCAAAGCCAAAACCCAGCAGGGCAAACACTAAAACCCAAAGCTCCACGTCCAGCATCTGGGGCTCATAATGTAATGTTCTGGGCTCTGAATGGCTCAGGTAGCGTCACATCTCCAGCTCTCCTGCCTGCGGCACTCATGGATTCTCTTAGGTTGGCTCCACTCCATGACTTAAGCTTTACCTAGCAGACATCCCATGGTGCTGATGTCCCCAGTATCCTGAGTCTCCACTGAAACCTGGGCTTCACCTTCACAGCTTCACACAATGTCCACTAAGGGCTCTTAGCAGGATCTCTGACCCTGACACACACTGCCTGGTCTCAGCTGCACTTTACATCCCCCTCTTGCATCATTCAGGCCTTCAAACCCAGCACTACATGGGGCCAACAAAATGGTTCAGCAGCTAGAGGCACTTGTTGTCAAGTTTAATGACCCATGTTCAATCTCCAGGCCCCACATGATGAAAGGAGAGAATCAATTTCTCCAAGTTGTCCTCTGACATTCACACACACACAAAAAAAAATTTTTTTTTAAAGGAAGGAAGGAAGAAAGAAATATGGTGATATTTTATTTGTATTAAAATGTTATTTGTATGTTAATAAATAAAGTTGCACGGGGGTCAGAGCTATTAGCAAGCCATAGGAAAGCAGGGCAGTGGTGGCGTACGCTTGCAATCCCAGCACTTGGTAGGCAGAGCTGGGTAAGTCTCTGTGTGTTCAGGGATACAGCCAGTATTGGATACACATGCCTTTAATCAATACCAATCATAGAAAACCTGGAGGCCTATACAGACAGGCCGTGATGAGGCAGTCATGTGGTTGGGTTTACAACCAATGAGAAGGCAGAACAGGAACTCTATATAAAGACTTTAACACAGGGGTAGCTCTGGTTCGGAGAGGTAGGACCACCGCAGGAGGAAGGGTAAGGTTTTAGCTCCAGCCAGGAGACTCCGCCTGGACCAGGAATCCTGCTCTAGTCTTCACTGCACCTGGTTATGAAAAAAAACCCTTTGTTCTGAGTCAATTGCTCTGGAATGCCATTGGGCCTGTCTGGGTAAGGAAGGTCTGAGCTTCATTTGAACAAGAAACAAAACTATGCATCTACAGTCTACCTGTCTCCTAGGCTCTGTAGGGGTATTACCTAGTTCAGATCAGCAGTAGGTCTGAGAAGCTTATACTGTTTGCTGTTAAGGCCTAGTAGTATATGAGCACACAACAAATTCGTAGCAGAAGACAGCTGATATATTAAAAGCCAAATATCATCAAATATTCCTTAATGTTTGACTTTCCTCTAGAAGAATTCCTTGACCCTTCTAGGTATAGCGTTATTATATACAGCTGAATCTCTATTTCATATAATTGCAGCTTGCAGCATTTCAATTTATTGGTTGATACATAGACACTTGTAATCCTTGTACCAAAGGAATATTGTGCAGAAAAGGTGTCGAAAGATGGCTCAGTGAGTAAAGGTGCATGCTGCCAAGCCAACAAACTGAGTTTAATCCCTGGAGCCCACGTGGCAGAAGCAGAGAACCAATACCTGCAAGTTCTCTGATCTCCACATTCACGCTGTGGCATGCTCTCAATAAAAATAAATAAATCTTTGAAACTGGGGAAAGAGCGGGAGAGGGGGATACAGACAGGGAGAGAGACAGACAGACAGACAGACAGAATATGCATGATCCTGAGTAGAACAGTCAGCACTGACCATCAGGATGAAGAAGAACAGGCAAGAAGCACTATATTACATATCCAAGTGACCCACCCAGGTGTTTTCTAAGCCTACTTTACCCAAATTAGAAAGTAAATTGATGACTACAGCAGCCATAGACTGAAAGGGCTGGGTACTCACACCAAAGTTAAGCCGTTTAGGCCAAGTAGAAGCTGAGGATGAGAGATCACAGAGAACAGAGAACAGAAGTTGGTGATTAGCCACCACTCAAGCAGAGATTACAGCATGGACCCATTTCACCCAACTAGCTTACCTCTCACACACTTCCTCACTAGCAGGCAGTTCAGCACGGCCCCGGAAGCTCTTTTCTAAGTCACAGCTTAAAGCATATTTGAGTAGCACAGGGAGTGGAGTGGTACTAAGCATGGAACCCCATCCCTTCAAGACTGTGGACTTGTCTTCCCACTGCCCAAGTGTCACCAGCTAACAATCCACCAGTAGAACTTCCTAGAAATTGACTTTGGCTAAAGAAAGCCTCCTCACTCAATGTCACCTTCTCTCATCATCTCACCAGAAGTCACCTGCATTAATGACAGATTAAGACAGTATTTTAACAGCCTGACTCCTCACCTCAATGCAGGACAACTCAGCCAAGCTTCCCCTGGCATTTGACAAGACTGTTTAACAACTAGCATGGTTTTTCTGCTCTTCCATGTATCATTGTCTTTCCTTCAGGGTGTTCATCCTGAGCCCGCTCCAGTGAGAACCTTCAGGCTTTCCTAGTTCTACCTCAGAGTTTGGTGTCTGGAAGACCAGACCAGCAG
Organism: Peromyscus californicus insignis; assembly: GCF_007827085.1. Taxonomy (NCBI): domain Eukaryota; kingdom Metazoa; phylum Chordata; class Mammalia; order Rodentia; family Cricetidae; genus Peromyscus; species Peromyscus californicus. Next base: position 153,063,558 of record NW_026294584.1, on the reverse strand, counting down.
TGCTACTAATTGGACCAAAATACAGACGGATTCCAGGAGACCTTGCACTTTAGGTGTCTTTTCCATAAATTGATACGATTTCAGTTTTCTCTTGATTTTTGCTAAATCATCTTCTAATCATTCCTAATTAGCTTATTATCAAATAGCCTCAAAGAATCCTGGAGAATGTTTCCTATGTGTTGTCATCCCAGAGCATGCTGGTGCTATCTTTAGTCTCAATAGATGACCTCACTTCAAAGAAATCAAGGCTAAACATTATTTCCTTTAGACTCCTCCTCACCTCCTTTCTCAGAAAACAAAAGTCTCTTGCCAGAGCAGGGTTAATCCTCAGCCTTGGCTCTCACCCTGTGGCTTCCCGACTTCTCCTGAACAGTATTTTATCAACCTTAATCTCTCTGTCTGAAGGTTTCCTTTCTTTTACTTTATTAAAACCTAAAATATTACTCCACCAAAACCTTAACCTCTCTATATTCAGAGTCTTTCCTTTTAGTCTATAAATATCATCCCAGTTTTTAAAAAGGAAAGGAACGAAAAACAGAACCTTGACCCTTGAAATCTGATTGCTATGTTCTTGACAAGCATGTTTGTCCCTGCTCTTCACTACTCAACAGCGGCCCAGAACAAACAACCACTGGATTTACTTCATTTGGGGTCCAGGCTTTTTTTTTTTAAGTTTTATAATTTTGCATTATTGACCACTCTTGGCCCCCCAACTCCCTACCATGCCTGCCCACCCTTTCCACAAATCTCTCTCGCATATTTGTCCATTCATGTTGTTCTGTGACACTGAGATTAGTGCTCTCTCCTGGGAGCCTGGTGGGCTCAGCAGAGGGTAACAACTAAAGACAATGATTTCCCCTCTCCCAGAATATGTCACTAACCAGCAGTACAGATGTAACTTCCTTGATTGATCATTGATAGGGTCAGTTTTGTTTGCCTTAATTAATTACAATCTGGATTCTATCCACAGTTCTCTACTAACACCCTTCTCTGAAAAAGTTACTGATGACTTCCTGCTGGCCAGGCCCAGTGGCTCTCCTCATCCTTTTCCCTCTTCAGTCACTCATGATATATTTCATCATTTGCTCTGCATTATTAATCATTAATCTTTAGTTCTGACTCTGCTTTGCTTTTTACAGAGTTCTTTAAACCATGTCATAGGGCTAGAGATGTAGTTTAGTTGGCAGAGTTTGAGACTAGCATGCATGATACCCTGGGTTTGATCCCCAGAACTTTATAAAACCAGGCATGGTGGTACATACCTGTAATCCCAGCACTCAGAAGGAGGCAGGAAAATCAGGAGTTCAAAGCCATCCTGAGCCACACAGCTAGTTTGAAGCCAGCCTAGACTGATTAGAGACCTGTTCCCAAAAAAAATATTTTAAATAGATAAATAAACCATTTCATACATGTGCAGCTATGAAGTTTCATTGTATAGACAGAAGAAACTTTATTGGAAGAAAAAACTTATGAAATGGCTTCAAACAATAAAAAGCTCACCAGTACATAAAGGGACTTCCAGGAAAAAAATAAAAAATAAAAATAAAAACAGTGCCCAGAGTGTTCATCAGAAATCTATGAGTCATTACAGCACAGTGAATTAGTCACTTTTCTCACTGCTGTGACAAAACACCCAACAAAAGCCACTTAAGGAAGAAAGGTTTGATCTTGCTCACAGTTGGAGAGCATAATCAACACAACCAGCCAGGAAGGCATAGCAACATCAGCATAGGCAGCTGGACACACTGCACTCACAGTGAAGAAGCAGGGAGAGAGAAATGCTGTGCTCAGCTCCCTTCTCCTTTCTATTCAGTCTGGGACCTCAGCTCATGGATTGGTGATGCTAACAGTTAGGGAAGATCTTCCCTTCATTTAATGCAATCTAGAAGCTCCCCTCACAGAAATGCCAAGAGGTTTGGCTCCTACGTAACTCTAGAGACTCTAAAATTGACAATCAGTATCTACCATCATCAATGAAGTTGACATCGATCAAAAGAAGGAAATGGGTTGGGCAAGACTTGATTCGAGGAGTCGCCAGTTCACTGTAGAATATGTGGAGATGTTCACAGACATCCGGGTGATGTGGTCAAGTAAGCAGTTGGAACACATGAACCATCAATATGGATACAGAGTTGACAGTCACAGCAACACAGCAAGACCACAAAAGGCAAGGAACTGACAGAGAAAAGAAGACAACCTGAATGGAGTTTTGGAGAGAGAATCAGAAGGCAGTACTTCCACCTTCCTACACACAGAGTGACTGGCTGCATTGTATTCCTTTTTTATCAACCCTAAGAAATTCATAAGAAAAAGAATTTTGTCTCTTCGTCAGCCATGGATATATCACAAGTACATAGGACAGTGCCTGGCTTAGGTGACATTCAATAAATGTTGAGAAATCAATGAGAGGTGATTCGGTGATTAAAGAGAATGGTTGACCTTCAAGATGACCAAAATTTGATTCCCAGAAGGCACAAGAGTCACAACCACCTGTGACTCCAGTTCTGGGGGCTCTGATGCTCTCTTCTGGACTCTGAGGGTTCCTGCACTCACACATATACAAACACATGGATACACACATGTACATATAATTAAAAATAAATCTTTTTATTTTTAATTGATAATACATCATTAAAAGATAATACATCTTTCCCAAAATGATTCTTCCCCAAACAGATTTTTTTTAATTCTTGTGTGTATTCACATCACATAAAGATTAGAATTTTTAAAGGTAACTCAGGGAGGCATAATGCTTATCTGCTTTGGGGGAAGAATCTCATAACACTCAATTCAGTAAATGACACAGTTTTCAATATATAAATTCTCACTTAAGATGCCTATGAAGCAATTTACCATTTTGTTTCTATGAAATGAAAACTGTATATCTTTTTTGAAAATTTCATTAAGGGATGCCATTCATAAAAAGATTCAATTAAGTATATGAAACTTTGCCCAGTGGAGCCTGTACTGTTATTCTCTAAGACAATTTTAGCCTATTTTTGTTCTAAGCTCATCTCTGGAGCAAAAAATTGAGAAGATTGAATTTCATTAAGAAAAATAGTCGTGCTCTCACAATTACAGTCTCATGGGGTCCTTTGAGAACTACCCAGGACACAGGCTAACAGAGAGACTGCTCATGGGTACTTGTTCCGTCTTTGTCTCTCTGTGTCTCTGTCTCTGTCTCTCTCTAACACACACACACATACACATACATATTGAGTCTCCTATATTCCCTCCTTTTATTTGAGATGAATCAAAGTGGTTTAGTAATAGTTTTCATTTATCTTTTGAAATATTCATACATTTATATAATGCATTCTGATCATATCTATCCACCACTATCTCATTCCAACTCCCATAGTGCCCCACCATGTCACCCTCCCAACTTACAGAATACCCCAGCAATCATTTTTGTTGTTTTTTTTTTTCAAGACAGTATTTGTGTAACAGCTCTGGCTGTCCTGGAACTCACTCTGTAGACCAGGCTGGCCTCCAACTCACAGAGATCCACCTTCCTCTGCCTCCTGAGTGCTGGGATTAAAGGTGTGTGCCACCACCGCCCAGCTCATTTTTGACAATATATCCAAGAAGGCTCTGCCCTAATCCAAGGCTGATCCACCACAAACTATAGCTACAGTCTCAGGCAATACCTAAGCAATCCCACTGACCTGGCCTTCCCACCCTCTGAAGATAGAAACTCTCCAGCTGTTTTTTGCACCATGGACTCCTCTAAACCTCTTTCTCTGTGCAGAAACCCCCACTCAAGAACAAGAGGCAATCCACACTCCATTGTACAGCCTCAAATGATGGAGATTTCATAAGAACTTCCTGGAGCAGTCTGTGCTTTGTGGGGCAGCCCTTGAAGATAATTTTGTATTGGTCATGGAATCTCATAATGTTTGCCTCTATGTCCCATGAGTTGCTAGAAATATCTGCCCCTGCAAGCGGCAACCATTAACCCTATGAAGGGGGTGATTTCCTGTAGCTAGAGTTTTCCTGCCTGGCCCACAGTCAGGACAAATCTCTGTCACCTGCCAGTCCTGCAACCACTCAGACCCAACCAAGTAAACACAGAGACTTATATTGCTTACAAACTGTATGGCCGTACCAGGCTTCTTGCTAACTGTTCTTACATCTTAAATTAACCCATTTCCATAAATCTATACCTTGCCACGTGGCTCGTGGCTTACCGGCATCTTCACATGCTGCTTGTCATGGCAACGCCTGGCAGTGACTCTCTCTGCCTTCCTGTTCCAATTCTCCTCTCTGTTAGTCCCACCTATACTTCCTGCCTGGCCACTGGCCAATCAGTGTTTTATTTATTGACCAATCAGAGCAATTTAACATACAGACCATCCCACAGCACTTCCCTTTACACATTGCCCTTACACAGCACTTTCTATATGCCCTTGCATCCTGTAGGAACATGTCAAAAATATACACAGTAGAAATTAGGGTAGTCATTTGGGTTTATCTAAAAATTCGTTTTTTCTTAGTAATTATTTGTTATACTGAGTTATAGAGAGGCTTCATCAGAACTGCCAATTCTGTTTTACTGTTGGGTCATACCCTTAGATATCATGATTCAAGAAAGTCTAGAGGGGGCTGGAGAGATGGCTCAGAGGCTAAGAGCACCGACTACCCTTCCAGAGGTCCTGAGTTCAATTCCCAGCACCCACATGGCAGCTCACAACCATCTGTAATGAGATCTGGCGCCCTCTTCTGTATACATAATAAATAAATAAATCTTTAAAAAAAAAAAAAGAAAGAAAGTCTAGAGACATCAGACACAGTGGCTTATGTCTGTAATCTACTCCTTGGGAGGCTGAGGCAGGAGGATTACTGTGAGTTCAAGACCATCATGAGCTATAGAGTGAGTTCAGAAAGTCTAGTGTAAAATGTAGGAAAGCAAATTAGCAAAATGAGAACCTCTCCAGGAGATCCTGACCACATCCTGAATTTAAGAACTAACAGAAATTTGAGCACCACGTATTTTCTCTCATGCATAGAAGCTTTAAAAACAATGACTCAGGGGGGCTGGAGAGATGGTTCAGTGGTTAAGAGCATTGACTGTTCTCCCAGAGGACCAGGGTTCAGTACCCAGCAACCACATGGAAGCTCAAAACTATCTGTAACTCCAGTTCCAGAGGATCCAACACCTTCTTCTGACCTTCACGGACACCAGGCATGCACATGGCGCACAGACAAATATTCAGGCAAAACACCCATACATGTAAAATAAAAAATATTTCAAAAACTTGAATTAAAAACAATAGCTTAACAGTAGAAAGACTGAGTACTAAGGAATAGGAAGGGGCTGTGGAGAAGGTACGTTGTGGAAGAGGATGGCTGCATCCCTAGCCCTCTTTTTACTCTATATTTTGAGATAGGGTCACATTAAATTGTACAGGTTGGCCTTGAACTTGTGATCCTCCTGCCTCAGTTGAGATTACAGGCCTGCACCATCCCCTGGTATTATTATTTTCGACATATAGTAAATAGCAAGAAGGTAGGAATAAATAACATCTGCTTTATATTGAATACCAGCTTTTAATGGCATTTAAAATGGTTCCCAGGTCTGTGGAATCTCTGTGAGTATTCATTCCATGGCTCAGATCATTGTGGTGTCCACTCTAAACCCCTGCAAATGTTCCTCCCAGACTCCCTGCTGGATTCACAGGACTAGTGCATCCTGGAGAGTGTTAAAACTGTGGCACGAAGCCAGGAAGCATGGAAGAGCACACTGTGAGAAACAGCTGAGACACCATCTCAAGAACAACCTCAGGTAACTCAGGTCTCTCTGTGGCCAGAGTCACTCGAAAGAATTGCAGGGTGCCTCTAAGGTGACTCAGTGGGTAAAGGCACTTGTGGCCAAGCCTGTTGAGAGAGAACCAACTCCTACAAGCTGTCCTCTGACCTCTACGTGCATGCTGTAACATGGACACATGTGTTCACACAAAACAATTTTTTAAAGGGTTGCTTAAAGGTAGGAAAAGGGACTCATGTCTTCATTCCATGCCTCAGCTTGCAGTTGGATTTAGGACCGGCACTCATCAAAGGGATTTTCTTCTTAAAAAGGCAACAGAAGAGTAAGTGCCTCAATCCTAGATAGAGTCGTGGGCTCAGATTACCAAGCACACCTCACCCACCTTCAGAAGAGGAAAAGATGGGATGAATTCAACTCCAGAATTTCTCATAGAGAGCCCTCAGTTTTTGACTTGCCAAACAGAGCGCATTATTCCCGCCTGATTCCTCCCATCCCAAGCATTAGATGTTTGCAAAATGATTCACCATCAAAATGAAGTGTGCATTTCCATGTGGAATTATTTCTAGTCCCTTAAATGGCATTTCTTGGAGACTCTATCTGTCTACAGTTTTGATTAATCAAAATAAATTGTCCAAAAACAACTAGCCATTTTTGTGTTTAGATGATTGTAATCAGTGTGTGTATTTCTCCCTTAGCAATGTCTTCTTTGGAAAGACCAAAAACACTTCGTGATTCCATAACACTCACACCCACAGCCCCTCCTTAGAGAGTTATAATAAGCAACCCTTGGGTCAATCCCCTAGGAGCCAGTAAATGTTACCCTTTTCTCTCACTTGCCTGAATTAACAGATCAGTCACACAGAACAGATGAGAGCCAATCTTACCCCGTCCCCAAATCAGCTGGGGACATCATATGCCTAAGATCACATCCAGTGACCAGAGTGGATAGTATAAAGTTGACATGCCCTTGTAGTCAGATCCTTGCCTGATTTCTGCCTCGCCTGCTTTCCACTTCTGACACAGGATTTTTCACTGTGTCTCACAGTCCTACTACCTTGCCTATTAAAATAGGTGTGATATCATCTCCATCCCAAGGAATCATAAAATGACAGATAGATAGATGTGACCCACATACTGGGGGGTCCTTCATAAGCAACACATATACAACTCAAGGCAAACATTTTCTCTTATTTTGTGTGTATATATGTGTGTGCTTGTGTGAGTTTATGCTCACTGTGTGTGTTCAGGTGCCCATGGAGGCCAGAAGAGAACATTGGATTCCCTAAAACTGTAGTCACAGGCAGTTGAGAGCTACCTGATGTGGGTGCTGGGAACTGAACCCAGATCCTCTGGAAGAGCAAGAAGTACTCTTAAATGCTGAGACATCTTTCCAGCCCATAGCATTTCATTAAATCTCATTCAGACACATCACAAAACATGTTTGTGATGATGAAAACACCTTCTCAGATTACATACACTGTGGTAAACGTTGTGATTCTCCCAGCAGCTCGATTGAGTGGGTTAGTTTATTCCTGTTTTACAAAGGAGGGAAATGGGACTGAGGAGTCATCCCAACAAGCACACAGACTCAAGCAGAGCATTTCTCTCTCTCTCTCTCTCTCTCTCTCTCTCTCTCTCTCTCTCTCTCTCTCTCTCTCTCTCCCCCCCCCCCATTCTCTTTTTTGAAACAGCCCAAAAGTCAGCTGTAAAAGAGAAAGAGCATTTGCCTTATAATTTTATGGCCTTTTAATTGCTTTTGTATGCTTGTGGGTTTTTTTCTTGTGACGGAGTCTCATGTATCCCAGGATAGCCATGAGTTCACTATGTAGCCAAGCTGACCATGAACTCCTGATCCTGCTGGTCCTACCTCCCAAGTTCTGGGATCACAGGTGGGCATCATCATGTCTGCCTTCTAGTTGCTATTTTTACTATGCTCTGCCTTCCATTGATAGATTTCGAACTCGTGTGTGTGTTTGAATGCATATGGTACTAAGATTCATCCAAAAGTACTTCAGAAAAGGTAGTCAGTGGTTTCTACTAAAGGTGATTATTATCACACACACCAGCAATTCTATGCCCAAGCACATGCAGTATGCTGCTGTGTTCCTTTGAGGGTATTATGAGAATGTTTGAGGCAGTGTCGTTGGTATTAACTGAGAGAAGAGTGGGGACTTCTCATGCAATACTCCACTGCAGACAACAACGAGGAAGAAAAAAATTGTTTCATGCAACAGGAATATCTCACGAATCTGGTGGTCAGTTAACAGTACTGGGGTACTTAGTGGTAGAGTGCTTGTCTAGCTTGCACGAAGCCCTGGATTCAGTCCCCAGGTCTGTGCAACAAAACGATAATGCTCAGGTAACAGAGAGGACCACTTCTATGGTGGCATTTACAGAAACTGCAGAAACAGGAAAAATCATTCTTTGTTTCCAAGTTAAGATACTAGTTACAGGCTGCGATGACAGAAGGGTGGCCTGGGCACCTAATAAGAGTCTGTCTTGTGTTCTGATTCAAGTGGCTGCAGTTTGTGGAAACTGGTTAAGCTAGGCACTGCGGTCTGCACATGTTAGCACTTCAGCACTTTTTTTTCTAATTTCCCAACTGTTTCACAAAACAAAGTATGACTTTTCTTCCCCCACTACAGCTGGGACCTGCTAACTTGCACAACTAAGCCATTAGCCCTTCACCAGTACATATCCTCAGCTGTGCGCTTCTGTGCAGGCTGCCTTAGTCTGAAGAAGGACACTCTGATAACTACCGTTCCCATGATTCCTGGGTTCCCTGATGTGCCATCCTCCCAAGTCTGTGTTCTGCTCTCTTCCCATACATGGTTCTGACTTCTGGCACTGATGAGACAAGATTTGATTGGATCTCAGAAATTCATTTTCCATTTCTTAATTGCAATGGGAGCTATAACACAATTGCAAGAAGACAGTTTGCCATCCAAGCCTAAAACAAGGGCAGACAGCACACAAATCCTTCTTTCAAACATTCACCATGCTATCCCTTTGATCCTAACATTCTCCATTTTAAATTCACTTTGAAAAAAAATTCACTTTGAACTTCACTGTATAATTTTAGAGCTTTGCTAAGGGTGAATTCTGGGGTAACAAACTGGTACTGATATTTACCCTCCTATTCCTGATAGTTCACTTTCAAGGTCAAAAACAACATGAATTCGATTTCACATTTTATTAAATGATACAGTGATATTCCAAATCCTCTCTAGTCTCAACTGTAACCCTTCTCCCCAGCTTTGATTAGCCTAGCCCATCAGAACCATAGCAACTAGGACTGCCCCCACTGGGGGAGAAATAAGTTAGTTGATGACTTTTCCACAGGCTGGAAATAATCCCTGGAGCAAAATGAGCCATACAAACACAAACCATTGGGAATGTTCTCTTCTTTCGCTGTTGTTTTTTTTTTTGTTTTTTTTTTTTTGCTTCAGGGAGTGTGTGTGTGTGTGTGTGCGTGTTCCTGTATGTGCACATGTGTGAGGATGTATATAGAAACCAGAGATCAATGTTGACTTCCTCAATCATGCTCCACCTTAATTTTTAAGACAGGAGCTCTCACTGAACCTGCAGGTCATTAATGTGGCTAGGTCAGCTGGCCCACAAGCCCCAGGGCTCCTGCCTCTGCCTTCCTCCCCAGTGCTGGCTCTACAGGCACCCATCACCACCCTGTGTTTTTACATGCATACTGGGAATCTGAACTCAGGTCCTCATATTTTTCCAGCAAGCACTTTATGCATCTGAGTCATCTCCCCAGCCCACTGTTTTTAAACTTTATAATCAGCTACAATATAGAGCATTATCAGGTAATTTCAATTTCTAATAGAGAATCTGGCCTTGAGAGTTGGGGAGATACTCAGTGGGTAAGCATACTTGTACAGCAAGCATGAAGACCTGAGTTCAAATCCTCCCTAGCACCCATGTAAAAAACACTGGGCATAGCCACACTCCTACAACCCCAGCACTGGGTGTAGCAGGCAGATAAGTCTCAGGAGCTCAATGGACAGCTTGCTTAGCCAAAATGGTGAGCTTCGAGTTTCACAAAGAGACCCTCCCTCAGTACAATAAAGTAGAGAGCAAAAGTGGGAGATACCAGGGTCTTCCTCTGGCCTTCAGATGACAGCGTGTGGGAGCTCACAAGCATGCACCACACGCGCATGCGCATGCACATACACACACACACACACACACACACACACACACACATACACACAGATTTGTCCTAGACAAATGATAGTACACACCTATAATCCTAGCACTTGGAGGTAGAGGCAGGGGGATCAGAACCTTGAAGTCAGCCTTGACTACGCAGTGAGTATGGGCCTAGCCTATGCTCCATGAAACCCTACCTCAAAATAATGATAATAATAATAATAATTCCTAAATTGCTTTTACTCTATGCTTAATTATTATTACAATCAATACATAAAAGCAAGTTTCAGTCATCTTTAGTGACTGTAATTCTGAGAACAGATATTCTATTCCATCAAGGCAAATTATCTACATCAGGAAAACAAAAATTATCAGATGTGGTGGCACACATCCTTAATCCCAACACTAGGGAGGCAGAGGCAGGAGGATCTCAGTGAATTGAAGGCCAGCCTGGTCTACAGAGTGAGTTCTAGGTCAGCTGGTACTATACAGTGAGACCTTGTCTCAAAAAACTTTTAAAGAAAAAAACAAAAACAAGTAAGCCATACCTTATCTTTTCATAAAGAAAAAAACACTGATTTAAAATTATACAAAACAGTCAAATTTTCTTGTAATCGTTAAAAATCCTTGGCCAATGAAAATGTGCATACTTGCAACTCATCCAGTCTAATAAAAGTATAATATAATCACTGGTAAACTTTTTTAATATTTAGATTCCAAAACTGCTTTTATTACTGACAACTGTGTAGGAGTAAAACCTTGTGAGTCTAGCTGTTCCTTTGGAAATGACGGAGACCCACAGGGGCATGCTCCTTCCTCTGAGTGACAATGATTTCTGTGGCAACTCTCCATCTGCTTCCCACTGTTTTCACAGGCTTTTCAAATTAAGCTTACATCTGTCAGTGTTCCAGGATTATCTCTGTGTTTGCATAAACCATATGGCTCATTGACAGAGCTGATTATGCCAATAACATTAGGGAAATATTTAAATGTCATGTCTGTTGCATAAGAAAAAAATCATGTAAAATGAGAATGAAACTGGCGTGGGAGGCACTCTTGCTATAAATTCATTCATAATTGATATATTCTCTTGTTTTGTTTTATGAGACAAAGTCTCATGCAGCAAAGGCTAACCTCATACTTGCTGTGTAGCTAAGACAGTCCTTGAACTCCTGATCCTCCTGCCTCTACCTGCCAAGTGCTGGGATTACAGATGTGAGTCACTATAGTCAGCTCATAATCAGTCTTTAAGCCAGTAATAAAAGGCTTCTCTTTGAGTTCTAAAGCATAAAGTGATTTAAATTCTATGAATATTCTAAACGGAATAAATATTGAGTTTAGCCAATACACAACGTGCAGAGGTGGCCTGAGGTTCCCAGCAGAACTGTGCATTAGCATCCTTGATAGATTACTGCTGAGAATTACATCCCTTGAAAATGCAAAGCTCACTAACAGCAAGGAAGGACTATAAATCAGGCAAATTTGTAAACTCTCCTCACCACCAAAGCCTCCTTGCATTACTAGAGATGGTCTTCGGAAATATTGGGTCCATGAGAAGTGCCCTGAATTGGTTCTTAAGGTTAAGCCTCAATCATGATTTCTTCTTCGGCCATATCTGGCCTCCACCCATGGGACCTCAGAGAGGAAAAACCAACCCAGCTCTTAACCCTTAACCACTGAAACTTTGATCCTGAGAAAGGCAAATATATCAATGACTACATTTCCTGTTTTAAAACTATTCATTTAAGGAGACTTTCTTGAAGCTGCAGGCACTAATTTTAGATGACATTGCTAAATGGGTTTGTTTCCTTTTGTCGAGTAGACTGGTCTGCCTTGCATCTAGAAAGGAATATGTATATCCCATGACCCGAAGAGCTGCTCTGTTGTAATCCCCTCCACCACTCTAACTCGACCTTGTGCCCCACATCTCCTGTGTTTGTTTCCATCAACTTAGGTCATTGAAATTCCCAGTAGACACATTCACATTCAAGAAAGGCAAGCCAGTACATCTGGGCTCTGTCCACATTCATCTCCCTAGCAAACAGCAGAACTCTGAGAAAGCAGGATAAGTATGTCTTCATTGGGGTTCCATCTTTCAAAAAGCAGATATGGTGAGCAATGTTGGAGGAAATGCTTTACAAGTTGGGCAGGGTGATCGACGGCAGGAGGACATTACCTGAAGCAGGCACAAACGTGGAAGACCAGAAATAAGTTTACATTTTAGTTTGTTCAAGGTGACGTCTGCCCTAATGCAGTAATTCTTAATGCTGTTCATCCCTGACCTCTTTGAGTATACAGCAAAACATTACAGAACCTTCCTCCAATATTCCCGAACGCGTGGCTACATTGCACACAATGGCATGTACCCTGCTCTCCTCTATGCTGGCTGAAAATACCATAGTACAGGCACGTTCTGGTCTTGTTTCTGTTTCTGTAATGAAATACCCTGACAAAGAGCAGCTTAGGGGAGGAAGGGATTACTTGACTTACATTCCCAGTTACAGTTCAGTGCTGGGTAAAAGGGGAAGCAAGAGCTAAGCAGCGAGTGAACCCACATGCACAGTCAGGACCAGAGACAGATGACTGCTCCCACGCTACCTGTTTGCTTGTTGGCAGCTCGGCCAGCCCTGTGGGGTAGCGAGTCACGAGGGAGAGGGCAGCCTGGGCTCATAGAAAGACCCCGTCTCAAAGAGTAAGGAAAAACACTGTGGTTAAAATATTTGCCTTAACTTCGTGGACTTCAAGGCCTCCTGATGCACTAGGTTGAGAATCCCGACGAATCCCTGGAGCACGAAGGTGCTCACTGGGAGAGCACTTGCCCAGCAGGCATGAATTCTTGGGCTTGACCCCAGGACCACAAACAAAACAAGAGAGAGTGAGCCCAGGCAGGTTCTCTTTCCATGCTTGATTTCAATGTGTGACTTAGACTCCACATATTTACACCATGAAAGTAGTAATGTATGCCTCAACAAAGTTATGAAACCAGGAGTAAATGCATAGGGACTGAAGATACATAGCATACCCTCAGCAGCTGTTAGCTCTCATGATGACTAGCACTCTGTCATGAAACAATTTATTCTGAAGTTAGCATTATAACCAGTGTGTAAGTTCTCCTTGCCATGCCCAACACCTAGCAAGAGGTAGCCTAAGGGGGGAAGGCTTATTTTGCTCGGTTTGTGGTTCATCACGATAGGGAAGGCATGTAGGCAAGAGCCTCCAGAGGAGCTGGAGTGCACTTCTGAGACCCCCCTCCTTCACCTCATATATTGGTGGAACAAGAAGCAGAGAACACACAGGAAGTAGAGCCTGGCCAGCAAACCTCAGGACCCACTATCCCTGTAGCTTACCTCTTCCAGCAAGGTTCCAACTCCTCAAAGTTCTACCACACACACACACACACACACACACACACACACACACACACACACACACACACAAAGAAAAAAACAGCCCCCCTTGCTGTGTAGTAAGTATTCACACATGCAGCCTTCTGGGGGACAGTTCACATTCAACGGCCAAGATACTTTGTAAATGAGGAACCGCTTTCGGTTCCGGTGTCTATGAATTGAGCAATCTTAGCTTCATCTGTTTCATAACATGGGTTTTTTTATTTTTATTGATGTGTGTGCATGTTTGTACATATGTCATGTGTGTGGGGGTGCCCACAGAGGCCAGAAGAGCATGTGGGACATTCTGGAGATGAAGTTATAGGTGGTTGCGAGCTGCAAAACATAGGTGCTGGGAACCAAATTGTGTCCTCTGGAAGAGCAGCAAATGCTCTCAACCACTGAGCCATCTCTCCAGCCCCTCATAATACGTTAATAATATCCAGTTTCAGAAAGAAAGAAATCACACTGAGTACAGAATATGGTTTGGTGAGTTGTCCTGGACAATGGCCCAAAACCTGAACTTACAGCTTTCTACAGTCAAACCAATTAATCACTCTTATTATGCAACAAAATGCTCTCAGACTCCCTGTGGAACGTGCTCTACCGTTACCTCCCTCAACAAAGGGGTGATGATGCAAGAAAAGATTTAGTAAGAAAATTGGGGACAGGGTCAAGAAGTTTGGGAGCCAGAAAATGTAAGTTCTGGATAAATTAAAGGGAAAAATATTGAATTCAGAAAAGATGGGAAAGGTGCGTGTTAGTCTCATCGTGTGCCCTAAATAAAAATAAGAAAGAGCAATCTTCAGAGTATTTCAAGGAGCACACGAACCAAGTGAAAAAGTTATTATGTATGAGAAATAAAACTGTTCTAAAAAAAAAAAAGAAGGTGAACGTAGAGAATGAGGAGACACAGAAGAAACAGGTGCCGTGACACAGATGTCACTAAAGGAAAAGCCAGGAGCTGCTAAAGATCGAAATCAAAAAGCTCTTGGGAAACAGTGGCTGAGGCTTTAACAGGACATCTAGAACGTGAAGTAAGCATGAGCGAAATGTGAATTTAGCATGTTGCCGTAGAAGCACTTTGTCCAGCACAAGGAACACACTGCATGGGACTGGTAAGGTGGCATGGGGCTTAGGAGTGCTTGCTGCTCCTGCAAAGGCCTGGAATTGGGTTCCCAGCACCCACATCAGGAAGCCCCAACCACCTATATCTGCAGCTTCAGGGATCCAACACCCTTTTCTGGCCTCCATAGATGCTGTATGTACACATGCATATATACATATACACAGCCACGCACACTGCACATAAATAAAAATAAATCTTAAAGAACAAATTGAAAAAAAAGAGTGGATTGCATTGGATACTGTAACAAACACTCCTACAGACAAGAGAACCGTGGTCTCCACATCAATACTCCCAACTGCTCAAAAGGAACTAACTTTGCATTGAAGAGATGGCTCAGCAGTTAAGAGCACCTGCTGTTCTTATAGAGGATCTGGGTTCAGTTCCCAGCACCCACATGCTGACTCAAAACCATCCATAGGTACATATAAAGTGCACACACATAGATGTGAGCAAAATACTCAGACACACAAAATAAAATGAATAGTTTTTGTAATTTAAAAAGAGGAGCCAACTTTAGGTTTTAGGTTACATTTGACCAGAACTGAAGACTGACGTTACTTTCAAGGAAATGAATTTTTCAGTGTGAAATTTTCTTTTCTTTTTCTTTCTTAACATAGAGTCATAAGTCTATAATGTAGACTTGTCCTGCAAGACATAAAGTGGAAGAGATGTAAGTTAAAATAGTAGCATAATTCACATGCATGGAAAGAAGTAAGGGTTCATGTAGCAGACAGTGGTACCAAGAACAGACAGAGGGCCCACCTAGCACCCTACTGGATGACAACCCGTGGAAGTTGCCACCTCCCCCAACATCCCCAAGTCCGCATGCTTGGCTAATAAACTGAGTATGAGGTAGCTCTTCTCCTTCTAAAGGCTTCAGCACAGCACAAAAGACACTGAAAACATGCTTTGGACCTGCAATAAACAGGGAATTATAAGAAAAGGGTACTTTGTCACACCTTTAATCCCAGCACTGGGAGGCAGAGCGGGAGAAGTCTCTATGAGTTCAAGGCCAGCCTGGTCAACATAGAGAGTTCTACAGCAGCCAAGGCTGCATAGTGAGAGCCTATCTCAAAAAAAAAAAAGTATATATTAAAGAATAATTTGGGATGATTTGGGGGCCGTGAGATGACTCAGATGGGTGAAAAAGACCAGGTGAAGAATGATGATCCAACTTTGATCCCCAGAACCTACACAATGGAAGGAGGAGTGATTCCCACAAATTGTCCTCTGGCCTCCACACAGACTCCCATGGCACATGCACACACACACACACACACACACACACACACACACACACACACACACACTCGAATGTTAAAAAATGTTAAAATTAAATAATTTGGAGGCTGGAGAGGTGGCTCAGCCGTTAAGAGCACTTGCTGCTCTTGCAGAATCCCCTCCCCAAGTTTGGCTCCCAGCACCTACATGGTGATTTACAACCACCCATAACTCTAGTTACAGGGTATCTGACACCTTCCTCTGGCCTCTGTGGGTGCATGTGCATGTGGTGCCCATGCATACATAAACACAGTCAAAACACCCATACAAATAAAAAAAAACACAAAGAAAGAATTTTTTCTAAAACTAATGACTTCTATGTGAATAGAAATTAACTCATCAAAGACTGTACTTAGTTTATTGATTAATGAGGAAATTTAAAAGGTGTTCCACTGATCAAAGGGAGTTCAAACTATATTTACATAAATATATAGACATACCTATGGATGTTACAATATATTTACAAATAGGTATAAAACAGATCTGTCCACAGGGCAGTCAGAGATTGCATCCCACTGGGCACATCTAACTTCAGAGTGCTGTGCCAACCCACTGGGCACATCTAACTTCAGAGTGCTGTGCCAACCACAGTACGAAAAACACAATACACTTCCAAATTTAGTCATCTAGGGACACTGAGTCAGACCAGCTTAAAACAGTCACAAAACACAATCATTCCAAGATGGTGAGTTCCACCTCTTATCTATTAATCTAAAATTAAATTTCCTGTGTAGCTCTGACATAGAGACTATTTATAGTCCTTCAGGAAAAGAAGGAAAAAAAAATAGAAAACCTGAGACATAGCTCCTAAAGCCAAATCGGTGAGAAGAAAGTGACATCTGACCACTGATTCACTTTAGCATCTCTACTTCAACCCTCACCCCATCATACACACACAGACACACACACACACACACACACACACACACACACACACACACACCTCAATAAATGAGGAAAGAGAGGGAGGGTATATGTACACATTAATTCGGCAGAAGTGCACAAATCATATGCATGTGTGTACACGGGCTCAGTGTCCAGTGGATTCCTCAATTGCTCTCTGCTGTGGGATGTTCTGTATGGCAAATGTGTTGCTCTGATTGGTTAGTAAATAAAACACTGATTGGCCAGTAGTCAGGTAGTAGGAAGTATAGGTGGGACAAGGAGGAGAATAAAGCTGGGAAGTGGAAGGCTGAGTCAGAGAGACACTGCCAGCCGCCACGATGACAAACAGCATGTGAAGATGCCGGTAAGCCACGAGCCACGTGGCAAGGTATAGATTTATGGAAATGGATTAATTTAAGCTGTAAGAACAGTTAGCAAGAAGCCTGCCACGGCCATACAGTTTGTAAGCAATATAAGTCTCTGTGTTTACTTGGTTGGGTCTGAGCGGCTGTGGGACTGGCAGGCGAGAGAGATTTGCCCTGACCATGGGCCAGGCAGGAAAACTCTAGCTACAGCTCTCCACCTTATTTCATTTTTTAGATGAATCTGGAGTTCATCAGCTCAGCTAGAGTGGGTGGCAGGTGAGTTTCTGGGATCCTCCGACTCCCCAGCACTGGGTTACAGATGTGCACCACCACATCCAGCTTGGATCCCAGGTGCTCACGCTGCAAAGCAAGCACTTTATCAACTGAGCCAACTTCTCAGACTCAAAAAGAGAGATTTTTAAATGAGCCTTCAAAGAAGCCTCCATAGTCAGGCTAAAAACTTAAAATGTCACCCAGTCCTTTCGCAAATGACCTCAAAACATTCCAATGAACATCCTGCTGGACTGCAGAAACCTTTGACAAGAAGCATGCCAGGACGCAACTCTTGTGGAAAGAATAATAGCAATCATGAGGTGCAGACATGGCCAGTTGATCTGGGTGCCTCATATATCAATTCATTTAAAAGAACTTTTTTGGGGCCCAGGGAGACAACTCAGTGGGTACAGGTGCCTACTGCCAAGCCTGATGACATGAGTTCAAATCCCAGGACTCACACAGTGGAAGGAGAGAAGTGAGTCCTTAAGGCTGTCCTTGGACCTTCACAGTGGACCATGCACACATACACACACACACACACACACACACACACACACACACACACACACAAGTGACTTTTAAGAACTTCACAATCCACAGTGCTTGTGCAAATGGATAAACAATAAATTCTATAAAAACTATTAAGGTTAAGTACAAGTGAATTGATGTTATGAAAGATAAGAACATTAAACTTATTTAATCATGTCTCAGAATAGAACTTGGAGGAAACCTGAGAGGTTGTCGTTGGCTTTCTGCCTCTGGAGTTGATAAGAAGTTTATCCCAGAAGAGGAAACATTTTATACTCTGTGTGTGTGTGTGTGTGTGTGTGTGTGTGTGTGTGTGTGTGTGTCTGTGTGTGCCTGTGTCTGTGTGTGAGTCTGTGTCTGTATGTGTGCGTATGTGTGAGTATAGTATAGTGTATGTAGTATAGTATGTGTGTGCATGTGTGTCTGTGTGTATGCATGTGTGAATGTGTGTATATGTGTGTATAGTGTAGTGTGTGTGAGTCTGTGTGTATGTGTGTGTGTGTGTGTGTGTGTGTGTGTGTGTGTGTACACCTGTGAAGCAGGAAGGCAACGTCAGGTGTCTTCCTCTATCAGTCCCTACTTTATTTTTTGCATTTTTTTTATTTATTTTCTTTTTTGAGATGATAATATCATTACATCCCTTTCCCCTTCCCTTTCCGCCCTGCGAACCTTCCCTTACACCCCCAAAAGACCACAACAAGAGACATGCTAACACAGAGGCAGAGTGGAGCTCATGAGCTCTCACCTACACAAAGAACTAAAAGCAACTAAGGCACACTGAGAACAGGGAAATACCCTTCCCCAGGGGAGAGCACACCAACTGCTTATCTAATACCAAATGGTCAGCACTGAAACACACAGGTAACATCATACGGGCTGGGCAGGTTTCCCCTATATATTTAGGAATGCATATACTTTATTTCTGAGACAGGGTCCTCATTAAACCTGAATCTACCCATGAGTTGGACTGGCCGTGAAGCAAGCCCCGAGGATCCCCGTCTCCACCTCCAGCCCTAAGATTACAGGCATGTGCCACCATCCTGGCTTTTTACTCAGACCCTGGGGATCCAAACTCAGGCCTCAGGTTTGCATGGCAGGCACAGCACCCCCAAGTCGTCTCCACAGACCCTTCCTTGTTCTTATTTCTTTTTCTTTTGAGGTGTGGGGTGTTTTTGTTTTTGTTTTTGTTTTTGTTTTTGTTTTGAGACAGGGTTTCTCTGTGTAACTCTAGCTGTCTCAGAGCTGGCTCTGTAGACCAGGCTGGCTTAGAACTCACAGAGGTCCACCTGCCTCTGCCTCCTGAGTGCTGGGATTAAAGGCGTGCGCCATCACCACCGCTGCCCAACATCCTTAATTCTCTGTACCCTGGTCTTTGCTCTCTTCTTCTCATCAAGAACATTTTTCCAAGCTTCGCTTTATTCCAGTGCTGAATTCTGCTGGTGCTTTCTAAGCTCAATGGGTAAAATACCCAAGTTAACTCTTTTCAAGCATCCTCCCTCCAGTTCCAGAAAGTTACCAGGTGAGTGGTGCCTTCTAGTGTCAGTTTGAGTCAAATATCCAAGCCAATACCAAGTGTGAAAATATGAACCACATAGATGCAGTTATTACTGTAACAATACATATTATGGGCACAGTATAATTTTATTTCCTATGGAATGTATGGTGTGAAATTAGCCTAATTTTAGCATATTCATCTTCTTGAAATTATTTATATGACTCAAGCTGAATTCAGAGTCATGATCTGCCTGCCTCAGCCTTCCGAGACCAGGGATGACAAGCGTGTGTCACGGCACCCAGTTCCTTGAACACTTCACATTTCATTCATTTCATCTTTAACTGATATATAATGACGTTTTTAAAAACTAGATGGGGGGCTGGAGAGATGGCTCAGAGGTTAAGAGCACTGACTGCTCTTCCAGAGGTCCTGAGTTCAATTCCCAGCAACCACATGGTGGCTCACAGCCACCTAATGAGATCTGGCTCCCTCTTCTGGTCATACATGCTGTATACATAATAAATAAATAAATCTTTAAAAAAAAAAAAAAAAAAAAAAAAAAAAAAAAAAAAAAAAAAAAAACTAGATGGGGTGCCAAGCAATATTTTTCCAAGTCTCAATCAGACTAAACATTTGTCCCTTTAAATGTTTGTCACTTACTTATGTGAAAAACAAAATTCCAATGTCCTTTTGTCTACCATTTGGGAATAGTCATACACAAATGTCATCTATAGTCATCTTCTATGCTTCTGAATCCTATTCCACTATAACCTTCAAGGAGGTTTTCTGTTGATAACCATTCTTTTGTAACTAGTGAGTCATTCATTTATTTACCTCTTATGAACTCATAGCACATCCTGATTCATCTTTCTTGCTGTGAAGCCCTCTTGAATGTTGGTGGGGTACAGAATGAACAGTCACTAGTGTTCTGTCTTTGAAGCCTAACTCTGGTATGTGTGAAGCTTTCTCTCCCTTTCTACATCAGAACGAAGCAGACACTCCAAATGACCTGTGTGGAAAAAACCATTTGCTGGGGTTTCCCCAACCAAGAAGCTATAATCAACGAAATTCCTACCTGGCCCAATCTTCTCTCCCTAAGTTCCCATTTATACACATTGTAACCTCTGCCCAAGGCTAGTTCAGGCTGGAGACATGGCTCAGCCACCAGAGCATGTGCTGCTCTTGTAGAGGACCAGAGCTTGACTCTCAGCACCCACACAGGGCAGCTCACAACTGCTTCTCATTCCAGCTTCAGGGGAATCCAATACCTCTGGCCTCGGCAGACATGTGCATTCACACACAGACATACAGAGACAGAGAGACAGAGAGACAGAGAGACAGAGAGAGAGAGAGAGAGAGAGAGAGAGAGAGAGAGAGAGAGAAAGAAAAGAGAATTCTTAAAATAATAAAAGTTCATCTCTAAAAAGTATCTATCAACCAAGTTTTTAATCCCTAGGTCCTTCCAAGTTCCTAGAGGAATTAATGGGTTTGTTTTCCTCTCAGGCTTCTCAGATACAGAACCCAGAAGGACCATGGAAAATTCAATTAATTCACTGCTGCGCAAACAAATCAATGTCTGTATAGTTCATTGGTGACTTCTAGAAACACACCAGTAAGTGCTGTGTTCTATTATTTATTTCAAAGAGAAAAAAGCGTACAATTGGAAACTATGGCCCATTCAGTAAAATATCTAACTGGAAAAACAAGCAAACACTATCGCCAATAAAAGAAAACCCACACACAAACCACACAAGGCCTTTCCTGTGATCCCCACACTCCCTCACAATCCAGGGCCTGGAGTCTGGCTATTTCAGGCCAAAGATCTGGAACTCTCTCAAGGTGTCCTCCCATGGCTTCAGCCAGGTTTGCTCCGGAACAGAAGAAGGTCCAGCACATAGTAGATGCTCAACAAACGCTTCTTAAGGTAATGAGTTTTTTCACTCAGATGTGAACACAACTGAAGTTCACAGGTCGGTGTTTCTGGCCACACTTGGCCTGTGAATACAGAAGTTCCCATGACATGCATGTATATTCAGAGACTGGAGAGAAACAGTACTTAACACTGAGGCTGATCCTTGGGTTGGGGAGTTGGGGATCATGACAATGACCAACATACGTCCCCAAGACACTAGGTAGTTAGGTCAGGGGACTCTTCAACAAAGTGATGACTCTCCTGGTCATTGGACACCTTGACTCTCACACTGAAATCATCTTAACAGAAGCTTCAACTGTGGGCTGCGGCCCCTGGGGTCAGGCAACTGAATGTGAGAGGCAAGAAAATCTGGTAACTGAAAATGAAATCAAAACAAAACATATAATGAATCTAATTTGGGGGTAACAACTGCCTATGTTGCATTGTATGACTTCACTTGGTTCTGAACACACAACCTGTGCACTCTGCATGGTGCACGTTGTCAGCCCACACAACAGCAACAAACACTTCCTGAAATACCTCAACTCCGAGTCAAGTATGTTATGAACTGCAGCATTTTTACCACACTTCCAAGCTGTCTTATAAAAATACAGTGGCTTAATTACAAAACACCAAGTTAGTATGCCTTTGATTGGATTGAGTTAGAATGTTTGATTTTTAAAATTGCTATTTGAGTTGCTGAGTTTCATAAATAAATAAATTTTTTAAAACTGTGAAATGAATTTTGGCTTGGGAATAAGATAGAACTTCCAACAATTTCTGAAATGGCCCCAAACATATTTCTGCCACTTCGTACTACATATTTATGTGCAGCAGGATTCTCAGAACTGATGATTATAAAATCAAAATATTGATCTATTCTGGAAAATGTTGAAACTTAATTCTGTATATAAAATTAAACAATACATCCATCTCATTAGTATGCAAATTTGATTTCATCTTTAGTAAATGGTAAGATTATATCTATAACAAATATTTCTTTTAAATAAAATTAAATGTCTAAGCCACAAACCTTCAATCCCAGCACTTGGGAGGCAGACAGGCAAATCTCCACAAGTTTGAAGCCCTCCATGGGTACAAACTTATCTCAAAATATAAATAAATAATAAAATAAATGTCTTCATGATTTATCATCAGTAAATGTTTGGTTTGTATTCCTATTCATATCTCTGTTGTGATGCTCAGCCTTCATTATCAGCCTCATTGGGTCTAGAACATCATGGAAATAGCCGCTCAGCTCGTTTACAAGAGTGTTTCCAAAGAGATATAACTGAAAGTGTGAAGCGTTCTCCCAGGAGTTAGGGTCCCCAGCTAGACACAAAGGAGAAAACTAGATGATTATGGGCATCATCTCTCTTCTTCTTGATTGCAGATGCATTAAGTGCCCATCACCATGCCTTCCCTGCCTCCCTGCACGTGATGACTGTACCTTCAAACCATGAGCCAAAATAATCCTTCTGCCTACCTGCCTGCCTTCTCCTTCTTTCCTCCCTGCTTCCCTCCCTCCCTCCCTAAGTTTCTCTTTTCAGGTATTTTCTCCTGCTGTGGATGATTGATTGATAAATAATACACTGATTGGCCAGTAGCCAGGCAGGAAGTATAGGCGGGACAAAGAGAGAGGAGAAGTTTGGGAAGTGGAAGGCTGAGGCAGAGAGACACTGCCAGCCACTGCTATGAGGAGCAGGATGTAAAGTACCGGTAAGCCACGAGCCACATGGCAAGATATAGATTAATAGAAATGGGTTAATTTAAGATAGAAGAACTAGATAGCAAGAAGCCTGAGCCATTAGGCCAAACAGTTTAAGTAATATAAGTCTCTGTGTGTTTACTTGGGGGATGCGAGTGGGAGAGATTTGTCCTGACCTTGGCACAGGTAAGACCAGGAAAACTTCAGCAACATTCTCCCAACAGTGACAAAGTAACTAACACGCCTATACACCCAGAGTTGTGTAAAACTTCCTCTGGTGAGAAGGGGTCATGAGTGGGAAAAGTTTAAGCCCTGCAAAGATGACTTCTGAAGCGCTGATGAGACTGTGGCCAGTGAGTTTAGGCTGCAAACAGCAAAGCATTTATGGGCACCAACAGGGCTCATGGGATAGTCAAGGGGGAACTCTATCATACAAAGAAAACTCGGAGTGGGAACACTTACGGGAAAAAAATGAGAAGCCGATTCCCAAGAACTTTCTCTGCCACTAGCACATCACAGAGAAAGCCAGACAGATGAAGAAGGCATGCAGGAAGGGCATTCTATAGATGAGAAAAAAGATGGAAAACATCATAATGGCTGCCACACAAGTAAAGGAGATGCTTTTAAAGTTGTGTAGGGTAGGGGTTGGAGAGATGGCTCAGAGATTAAGAGCACTGGCGGCTCTTCCAGAGGACCCAGGTTCAATTCCCAGCACCCACAAGTCAGCTCACAACCATCTGTAATTCCAGTCTCAGGGGATCTGACGCCCTCTTCTGGCCTTTGTGGGCACTGCATACATGTGATGTGTAAACACACATTCAGGCAAAACATCCATACACATAAAGTAAAAATAAATAAAATCTCAAGAAAAGCCGGGCGGTGGTGGCGCACGCCTTTAATCCCAGCACTCAGGAGGCAGAGCCAGGCGGATCTCTGTGAGTTCGAGGCCAGCCTGGGCTACCAAGTGAGTCCCAGGAAAGGCGCAAAGCTACACAGAGAAACCCTGTCTCGAAAAAAAAAAAAAAAAAAACTCAAGAAAAAAGTTTAAGTGTCCAGGGTAAACCAATAATAATTTTGTTTATTATCACCAGACCTGTTGCAAACCTATCTCTGCTTGTAAAGGTAGAGACAGACATTATGACCCTTGATCCCTAATATTGAAAGAGAACAACCAATGGTTTAGTGACTTAGCCTGGGTATAACAGATTCTTGAAGGAATTTTTCAGGAGAGCATTGACACTAAAGACAGCATGGTGGGCTTAATGTCAAACTTGGTTAGTTCGCCATGGCTAGCCTGTTGAGTTCTATGGACACTGAGAGAAGACATACTATGGGATAGTCCTTCTGTACGCTGTGAATATCTGTTGATCTCATTGGTAGATAATAAAGCTGTTTGGCCAATGGCTAGACAAGATAAGGTTAGGCAGTACAATCAAACAGGGAGCTGAGATGAAGAAGGACAGACACCAGTCAGCCACCCAAAGAGCAAGATGTCAGAGAACCAGTAAGCCATGTTGTAACATGAATCTTAAAAGGTCTTATTAATAAAAAGAAACCCAGGGCCAGATATTGGGGTAAATTCTGAAAGATCAGAGAAGTAGAACAAGCCACAGCTAACCTCACCTCGCCAACTTCTCAGCCCATCCTGCTTCCTCAAACTGGAAGCCTCTGAGTCCTCACCCGAGTGGATCTCAGCTGAGCTGCTGCTAAAAGCCTAAAAGCTTAAAAGCCTCTAGTTCCTGGTCCTCATGCCTTAAATACCTTTCTGCTTCCTGCCATCACTTCCTGGGATTAAAGGTGTGTGTCACCATGCCTGCCTGTTTCCAGTGTGGCCTTGAACTCACAGAGATACAGATGGATCTCTGCCTCTGGAATGCTAGGATTAAAGGTGTATGTGCCACCATTTTCTGGCCTCTATGTCTATCTAGTGGCTGTTCTGTTTTCTGGCCCCAGATAAGTTTATTAGGGTGCACAATATGTTGGGGGACACAAATATCACCACACCATGTAACAATGCATAGATTAATAGAAATGGGTTGATTTAAATGTAAGAGTTAGTTAGTAGTAAGCCTGAGCCATTGGCCAAGCATTTATAATTAATATAAGCCTCTGCATGATTATTTAAAAGTAGCTGTGAGACAGGAGGGGACAGAGAAACTCCATTAACAAAGACATGAGATTTACAAATCACAAAGAACATGTTATTTTTCCTCACAACAGCAGTAGTTAGAATATCCATATTTGACCCAGTTTCTCTAAGACTCAAATTCTACAAGGAGATGCAGAGGGCTAGATGGTATGCATCCAAAGTTACTGTGTTCCTGCAGAAAACCCTGAGCTTGGAGAACTAAAAATTAACTAATCACTAGAGATTGTACACAACTGCCAGAAAAGCACAATGTTGTTACACTGTATGGGAGGCAGGCTCTCCCTTTACTGGTTCAGAGCAACTCCCATCTCCGTCTGCCAGGCATATTCACTTCTCATTGCTGCTGTAACAAAGTATGCTTATCTTCCAGTTCTAAGGGCCAGACACCAGAATGTGAACAGGGGATCCAGAGGAGACCCCATTCCCTTGACTTTTCAAGGAAAAATGTATGTGTGTGTCTGTGTCTGTGTGTAAACACGTGTATGCATGTATTTACACACAGACAACCAGACTGAACCTAGATCAAAAGACTGCCTTAGTCTACATGGGTCAAAATGGGAAAATAATTCCATGTTTCCTCCTAAAAAGAAGCTGTACCAAATTGTTTCTGGTTTGGGGTTTGTTTTTTGTTTAGGTTTTGAGTTGGTTGGGAGGAAAGTGTTGTTTGACTTTTTGAGATGGGCTCTTGGTATGTCCTAAAATACTAGTCCCCCTGCCTCAGCTTCTCTAATAACTGGGACTACAGGTGTGCACTACGACACTCACCTTACAGTGAAACTTTTTCAGCAGAGATCTCCCAGTTGAATAAGGGCCCAAGTATGTGACCAGCTGCCATCTGCTTGCAGGGGTCGGGGACACGACGGGAAACAAAGCAGGCTCATGACCCAGACAAGTTCAGGAAAGAGTCTTCCAGTCATTCATTAGTCTTTATTTTTTACTGCTGTATGTATGGTGTGGGCAGACACACACACACACACACACACACACACACACACACACACACACATACGACACAGCACCCAACTGTGGGTCAGAGTGACTTTTAGGAGTGGATTCTTTCCTCTTCACTGTGGAATCCAGGAGCTCAGGCTTTCAGGTTTGCATAAGCATTTTTAAGTGCTGAGCTGTCCTTCTGGGCTGATTATTTCATAGCTTGAAACTCATCTATTTGGGGAAATTCTTTGTGTTTAACCTTAACACTTGCTATTCGTAGCTTCAATTCATTTCTTCTCAACCTCTGCCAGGTGTCTCCTGCATATCACTTGTATCTTTCAGAAGGAGAAATGAGGCTGTTGTGAAACTTTCCCTAATAAATTGTTTGGAAAGGGAATTTTCTCTGTTGTTCTTACACCAAACCTATTTAAAAAAAAAAAAACAAAACTATTTGGACACGTATAGCTGTGCACACCTGCAATCCCAGCATTCGAAGGCTGGGGCAGGGGGCTCATCACAAGTTCAACCTGGCTATGTATTAGGTCTGCAGACAACCCGGTCTTCTTAGTGGGCACTTGACTCCAAACACAAAACCACAAATATGAAATAAATATTAGCAGCAATTGGTTTTCCAGGGACGATGACGTCTGCCCATGCAGCTGTTCACATGGAAGTAAACATAGAGAAGTGTGTGTATTGTATGTTTGACTTAAAACAGGATGTTAAAATAGAGGGCGCAACAGAGGCACCAAGACAGAAGCCATGATAAGGTGGTGTGATATCACAAGCAGAATCTGCAGGGGAGTCAGCCCAAAACACCTTCACAGACAGCAAGGTTACAAAATACCCGATTATGGGGAGACAGCAATTTGTGGGAAGAATCTGTTTGAAGATTTTTCCCCTAAAGCCACTCATTTGACATCCTGATGGGCCAGACCTGTAATCCTGACTACGTGGAAGGCTGAAGCAGGAGGATTACAAATTCCAGCCCTACTTGAGCTGCAGAGAGAGCTCAAGTCAACCTGGACAAAATCCTGTTTTGAATACAAGGCAGGCTTGTGATGCAGCTCAGTGGCAGAGGCCTGCCGAGGTTCAAGTCTCAGTACTGAAAATAAATAACAAGTCCCACAGGCCTACGAGAGGCCTGACCCGCACCCTTGCCTCCGGCAAGAGAGAGCTTCCAGACAGTCTCAGGGTGCTTCCTCCTGACCAAAGCAGCTGAGGAAGAGTTTGTGGCCAGGGATGTGGCACAACAATAGAGTTGGGTCCCCATCATCACTAGCACATAAATGATAAAGTTTGCTTCTATATTGGCCTCAGCCTTCGTTGTCTAAGTTCAGAAAAACTGTTTCCTGTGGACTGTACTTGGGCCTGTAACCGTAAGCTGTTCACTGCCAGTGTCTAACATGGGGGAAGAGAGAGGGGGGTGACTTACTGATACCATGTAAATCAAGGTTTTCACTTCCTTGCAGATGGTAGCAGGGGGTCTCGTTCTAACAAAACTAGTCTGAGTTACAATCTCCATAAGTAGAAATGAAATATCTATGCATCGGGCACTTCCTTCTAATAAACACAATGAGCCATACATACAGGCAACGGTGCCGTGGGGGTCCTGGGCACGGTAGAGACAGCAAGCCGCACAGGATTGCCTGAAGAGCCTGGGTTGTCTGGAAAGCTAAGGAGACTTCAGCAGACAGAAGCTGGTGAGGACCACCAGACCGCAAGAGTCTGTACACAGAGCCTACAGATCAAGATGGGAAAGACTGAGAAGACGCACCTAGCCTTGAGAAGACACTGCTGTCCTCAGACCCAAGAGAGCATCCAAGGATGGGTGTGGTGGCGCACGCCCTAATCCCAAGGCAGGCGGATCTCTGCGAGTTGGAGGCCAGCCTGGTCTGTACAGAGAGTTCCAGGCCAGCCAGGGTCTTACATAGTAAGACCTTGTCTCAAGAGGAGAAAAATGGGAAGGGCTGCAAGGAGAGAGTTTGTGTTAGATACTGACAAGCTCCCTCTACAAGAGCAGATTTCCAGTGGAGACCAGCATTCCTCCCGCCTCCTCTCCCCACATAGTCTGTTTCAACTGCCAGGACTGGCGGCAAGGATTAACAGAGGAAAGGAGGGACAGATGTTCCCAGCAACTGAGGACTTAGTTCAATGTTGGAACATGGCATTGTGTCTTAGTTAAGGTGACTATTACTGTGGTGAAACACCATGACCACAAGCAAGTAGGAAAGGGTTTTTTCAGCTTGCACATCCACAGCACTGTTCATCATCAAAGGAAGTCAGGGCAGGAACTCAAACAGGACAGGAACCCGGAGGCAGGAACTGATGCAGAGGCCATGGAGGAGTGCTGCTCACTGGCTTGCTCCCCATTGTAGCTAGAGTTTTCCTGCCTGGCCCACAGTCAGGACAAATCTCTATCACCCACCAGTCCCACAGCCGCTCAGACCCGACCAAGTAAACACAGAGACTTATATTGGTTACAAACTGTATGGCCGTGGCAGGCTTCTTGCTAACTGTTCTTACAGCTTAAATTAATCCATTTCCATTAATCTATACCTTGCCACATGGCTCGTGGCTTACCAGCATCTTCATATGCTGTTTGTCATCATGGCGGCTGGCAGTGTCTCTCTGACTCAGCCTTCCACTTCCCAGCTTTATTCTCCTCCTTGTCCCGCCTACACTTCCTGCCTAGCCAATGGCCAATCAGTGTTTTATTTATTGACAAATCAGCAACACATTTGCCATACAGAACATCCCACAGCACCTCACGATGGAGTCAATGAAAACAAGATGGCCACCAGGTGGCGACTGTCACGTTTGCTTAGAGTGACACATCTGTTAGGTCAGAGATAGATTTTACAGAATTAAGTCATGTGACCGTGGGGCCTGGCAAGCCAGCATCGGTTCAGATAACTAGCTGGGAAGTCATTAGATTGGAGCAGCTCCAGTACTGACGTTTCCTATGCAAAGCTCAGAGCGCGCACCGTGTTCCAGGCCAATCAGAAACCACCAGCTAGCCTCTAAGGATTTTCCAACGGGCTGATTTCCTTACCATTCTTCCATGTTCGCCCCATAAACGCTCTATGCTGGGGCTCCATCAGAGAAGCCCCAAGCCTCCTGTAAGCTAGAGGTGGTCAATTCGTTGGGGCCGTACACTCAAATAAATTATAAATACCAGTGTGTCTCGGGTTAACTATCAAACCCCAACAGGCATTAATGCTGGTCTTGAGGAAGAATTTGTTCCTTCGATTTTTGTCTTACAGTGTCCCCTGATTAGATGAGGCACCACCCACTTATTAAGGGTAGTCTCTTTTACTTAAAGTTAACTAATTGTGGGTGCTGTGTGAACCACCTTTTTTTTTTTTTTTTTTTTTTTTTTTTTTTTGGTTTTTTGAGACAGGGTTTCTCTGTGTAGCTTTGCGCCTTTCCTGGAACTCACTTGGTAGCCCAGGCTGGCCTCGAACTCACAGAGATCCGCCTGGCTCTGCCTCCCGAGTGCTGGGATTAAAGGCGTGCGCCACCACCGCCCGGCGTGAACCACCTTTGTAGCAACACAACAGTTCAGTTCGTGTTGACTCTAGTCGACACAAACACAGCCACAGTGAACGACAGAGGTACAAAAGGGTTAAATTTTTAGGCTGAAATTCCAGGGCTAAACATATGATTTCTAGGGGGAAAACAATGATATCTAAAGAGGCTCCTCTAGCCATTGTCTCTCCACGGACACACCAACTTGAACAGGCATTTATTTGGGCTCCAAACTACCTTCTAAATAGCTAAGGAAGCCAGCTGAGGAACTAGCGTGCCTGGCGTCTGAAAGATGAAAAAACTGATAAAGGCAGGCAGGAAGGCGCTGGCTGAGATGCCCCACCTACCACACCAAGTGCCCTGGTGGAAGATGCCTCCCACTGGGTGCAGGGATGGAGTTACAAACCCCATCATGGTGAGATGAGCAGGGTCCCAATGCGGAGATATGACAACGTGTAAGAGAGGAGCCTGCACCTCGTTCCTCCATGGTGATTAAAGCCTGGCCGAATCGCACAGTTCCCGACACACACGACTGTGGGCGAGGCAGTTGGGCCTGCCTTGCAGTTAGGGAAAGACTTAATGCTTCCCCAACTCTGGCTGAGTAACTGCAGATTTAGGACAAATCTGTGCTTGGAGCGCCCTCTAGTGCTCAGACAATGACAACAAACCAAGAGCGTGCAGCAACCCAGGACTTAGGGCTTCCTAAAACGCAGGCGCGGGTACAGGAGAGCTGGTGGAGTGGCTTAGCGGATAAAGGTGCTTGCTGCTAAGCCTGACAACCTGAGTTCGATGCCCAGGATCCACATGGTGTATGGAGAGAGTTGACCTGTAAGGTGTCCTCTGACTTCCACGCGCACATGTGCAAACACACACACAATAAACTAATCTTAAAATGTAATACACATGACTACAGGCTCAGAGAAAATCACTTCTGGGAAAACAAAGATAGATTATGAATCCTGAAAAAAAAATCTAATCTTTCCATATGCAGGTGACGTCACACGGAGCATCAAGAACTGTCAGGGAAACAAGACTTAGCTAAAGGTAGGGCACCAGGAATGGCCTGGGGAGCAACACTCCAGAGAATTCTAAACAGCTGTTCTGAGGACATGCCTTGAGTTTTCAGAGGAGGGAGGACCCGATGTTCTAACACAGAAGCTTAACTGGAAGCTAGGAATGAGGTCTTCAAATCAAGCAGAAATTCCTGAGCTGAAAAACCATGAAGCAAAATTTTAGATGCAACAGAAGGCCTTGATATCAGGAGAAACCAAACCAGAAGGATTCCCCGAGCTCAACAAAAAGCTTTTGAACAAATACAGGGTGTGGCGAGTGGGGAAAATAAAGAGAAACTTGCAGAAACGTCTCAAAAGAACTTTGCTGTGGAGTAATCCTCTTGTACACTGCGAAGATTTGCCACTCTCATTGGCTAATAAAAAGCTGACAGGCTGGTAGCTGGGCAGGAGGTTAAGTGGGAGAGCCAAACTGAGGATGATGGGAAGGAGAAGGGCAGAGTCAGAAGTCGCCAGCCAGAGGCAGAGGAGCAGGAGACTAACGTGCCATGCTAATAAAGGTACCACCACACGGCAGAGTGTAAATACGGAATGTGGGTTAACTTAGAATGTAAGAGCTAGTTAGTAATTCATATAAACCTGTGTGTGTTTATTTGGAACCGGGTGGTCGGGACAGGTAACGCCCAATTACAGAAGTTATCACTGAATCCCAAGAAACTAGAAAAACGGGGGTAGAGACATGGCTATGGTAGAGAGCACCTGCTTCACAAGCCTGAGGGCCGGAGCTGGGAGCCCAAGCATCGATGTAAGCCAGGCATTGCAGCGCACGTCCAAAAGCCCGGCTCTGTGGGGCCAAGAGGCAGATCTAAGGGCTCACTGGCCAGTCATCCAAACAGCGAGCTCCAGGGTCAGACTGTGTCTCATCAAAATGGCATGGGGCTAGAAAGACAGGTAAGGCTAAGAGTGCTTGCTGCTCTTGCAGAGGACCCTGCACACATGGCAGCTCACAACCACCCACATAGGGGAATCTGGCATCCTCTTCTATTCTCCACAGGCACTAGTCACACTAGAGTGCACTTACTCATACACATGAGAAATTCAAAACACTCACACACATAAGAAATTTTTTAAAAGGAATACATACTAAAAAATGATAACAATAAGATGGAAAAACAG
Organism: Peromyscus californicus insignis; assembly: GCF_007827085.1. Taxonomy (NCBI): domain Eukaryota; kingdom Metazoa; phylum Chordata; class Mammalia; order Rodentia; family Cricetidae; genus Peromyscus; species Peromyscus californicus. The sequence goes on along the minus strand of NW_026294584.1, from coordinate 153,031,860 downwards.
GGGGTTGGGGATTTAGCTCAGTGGTAGAGTGCTTGCCTAGCAAGTGCAAGGCCCTGGGTTCGGTCCTCAGCTCCGGAAAAAAAAGAAAAAAGAAAAAAAAAGATGGAAAAACAGCTGGGACAGACATCTCAACATCAATCTCTGGTCTCCATATGCGCCTGCATGGGCAAACACACCTGCCTGCACACATAGATGTGCACACACACACACACACACACACACACACACACCAACTGTGTGTGTGGGATGCATGTATAAAAAATTCAAATTAGAAGGAAAGAAATAATAAAGATCCAAGTAGAAAGAAATCTGCTAAAATGCAATCCAGCGGATTGGTAAAATGAGCAGTTGTTTGAAAAAGATAAAATTGTCAAACTCTTACCCAGGTTCCCTGGGAAACAGAGACAGGGATAGGTAAAGCAGATGCAGGAAGGCCATGACAATGGGCACAATAACACCACAAAGGGTCGCACTTTGAGCCCTCAGCACTCAAGAGGCTGACGCAGGAGGGTAGGGAGTTTGGGGCCAGCCTGGGCTACACCACAAGATCCTGACTCAAAATTTAAAAATCAGAATTGTTTGTTTTTCAGGTCATGTGATTTGTCCAAAGGAGCAGTTTCCGCTGCAGACGCCACTGTTCTCCTGTCCCTGATGGACAGTCACGCTTGGGGGGCAGAGGGGGGATGGCCACACTCACATCCATCTTCCCCTTTGTCAGCTCAAGGGAAACCATAACCCCTGGGGTCCTTCTCACACACTGAGCAAACCAACTTCTATGGACAGAAATCAGAAACCCCCAAACTATTGGACTGTTTTCTGTAATTTTTCCTATTCACCCTAGAAGACAGTTCTAATCATATTGAATCATTTCTCCAAATTTAAACCTTGCATCAACATTTATCAAGTTGAGCCCAAGAAACAGTCCTTTCCAAAGAGGAAAAAACAAAAAACAAACAAACAAAAAAGATCCTCAAAATATTCTGCTAGCCCTTTAACATAATCTGATCAACAATCTCTTTTAATTTGATCTTCAACAGGCATAGTTCTTCTGGAGGAACCTGACCCCTTATCTTACTTAAAATTAAATTATTTTCTTAAATCGTTTAAATAATAAGATACTTGGAAGATACTTGAGAGAAATTGAACAAAGAGGAGAAAAGTGCATTTCATCACCTAAATACAACCATTGTTAATGCATGTTTATAATTTCTCTGAGCAGAAAAAAAGAAAAACATCCAAATCTCTTGCTTATACACACATATGCATATACACAAATATACACATATTCACACATATATGTGCACACATATACACACAAATATGTACATACACATAAATATACACACATGCACACAAATATACACACATAAACACAAATATACACTTACATATACATACACATGGACACACATATACATAACACATTCACACAAACATACACACATATACACTTACTTACACACGCATGTACATATACACACATATACTCACACACACATACACATAGTTGCACCTGCATCACTAAAGACAACGGAGAGAGAGACAGAGATGAGACGCGGTTTCCTGCCTCCGCCTCCCTTGCAGACTGCGCTAACCATCCGCCATCCTGCACTTCCCGAGACCCCCTACGGAGAGCGTTCCCGAGCCTGCCGCCTGCGCTCCCACAGCCCCTCCGCTGCACTTTCCAATCTCTCCGGCCTTTAGCAGAGGAGGTAGGTGTGCTACCCCTTCTGTCCTGTAGGTGGCAGCACGACCTCTAATACCGCCTTTTCCTCCAGGAGTTAGCCATTTCTCAAAAAAAAAAAAAAACCTTTTGAATTAAATTAAATTTGAACAACTAAAAATAAAATTAAGGTTGAATTCTTTCAGTGATCTCTAAGGAGTTGGAGAGATTAGGAATGGAGGAAAGTGTCATGACAAGGGAAGGCATGGAAAATGGAGGCACCATCAATTCACTGCTAAGCGGCAAGATTCTGAATAATAGCACTTGTTTATTAGTTCACTTAATGCACGCTAACAGACTCCCTGCTGTGTATAAAAGCAGCATCGCGCACCTCCAGCAGAGCCATAAGCAGGTCACTGCCACTCATCCCGCCCTCCTGCATCTTGTGTTCTCCTGCAAGAGCTACATGGTTAAAAAGGAAACCACTTAGTGGCTGATGGGAACTGAGAGGCTGATGGGAGTGACTGATTCAGACGGGCTTGTCGAGGAAGGACTCCGGGACTGTTTGTTTTCTTATCATTTAAACTTTAATACATTGTTACTGCCTCTGTGTGAGTGAGAGGGGAAGGGCCACGTGTGCCATGCGGGGGTCAGAGGACAACTCTGTGCAGTTGGTTCTGTCTTTCCACCTTCGTGAGTGTTCTGGGCATCGAACTCAAGCACCTTTACCCACAGAGTCTTTGCGCGGCCTTTCTTTTTTTCTTTTTTTAGACAAGGTCTCGTGTGCCCAGGCTGGCCTCAAACTTGTTATGTAGCTGAAGATGGCCTTGAGCTTCTAATGTTCCTGCCTCCACCCCTGCAGTACTGGGATCGCAGACATGGTCCATGCATTTCATCCGTATTTCCTCTTCTCCTCCCAAGTACAAACCTGTCGGGTAGGCGAGCATCCTCTATCATGTCAGGAGGACCATGAGACCTGCCTGTGTTAGTGAGCATTCTGTCACCCCCGCAAACACTGAGAAATAGCTTCTAGAGGGAAAAGCTTTATCAAGGTTCATTCCTTCAGAAGGTCTGGCCCATGGCTGGTAGCCCTATCTATTCCTTTGCCCAAGGCAATACATCACGGCAGGATTGTACGGCAAAGCAAAACCACTCACCATATGGCAGGGTAAAGAAGGGGGGGGGGGGACTAAAGCTCCCTTATCTTCTTCGAAACCACATTCCCAAAGACCCAGAGCCCTCCGTCAGGTCTCACTTCCTAAAGGTGTGCCACACTATGCAACAAGCCTTTACCACATGGATCTCTGAGGGATATTGGAAATCCAAACGACAGAAATAAGGAATCTCTTCAAAGTTGAAATCTCCGTGGGTTGGTTCAGAACTGATGAACTGCAGGTAAAATGGGTTATGTGACATTCTTATTTTGTGTGTGTGCTCATGTGTGTGAGCACGGGTATTCCTGTGCTACTGTATGTACACAGTGGTCAGAGGGCAACCTCAATATCAGTCCCTCACTTTCCACCTTGTTTAAGACAGGGTCTCCCACTGGGTGCTCCAAGCTAACTGGTCCCAAGTCCCTCCAGGATTCTCCTGTCTCTGCCTCCATGCCACTGTCAGAGCGCTGGGATTGGTGTGCATGTCATCACGCCCCACATTCTGTGGGTGCTGAGGATATGAACTCAAGTCCTCCCATGTGCACAGCAGACACTTCATTTGTTCATCCACCCCCTGCCCCAGGTCACGTGACTTTTAAAGACACAAATCGGGTCTCCTGATTCCTGCCAGTATTCTAGTCAGCCCTGGTTGTGAAATCACTTTTTCTTAAACCTATTTTTTTAATTACTTATAATTATAAGTGAGTTTATCAGAGCATTCAGTCCCCTCCATAACATCCAATCAATATCTCAATACAGTTATTTCAGATTTCTCACTCTGCCTTTGAATCCCCTGCATCTGTTTAGTTTTAAGTTCTTCTTATTTTGGTGGGAAGTTTCTTTCCTGTTTATCTCCCAGAAAGCAAATATTAAATTAAGTCATCGAACATTCCTCAGGCGACTGTGACAAGAACTCGGTAAGGTGGGAAATAGCCCATAACATCGGGCTTCTTTTCATTAGTTTTCAATACCTGGTTGGCCAGTCTTGCGTCAAAGTGGGTTCATCTGAGAGCCCTGAGTTTGAACGCCGAGCATGCCCACGAGTTGCGTCCTTGGGGTGCCAAGGTGTGTCACTCACACTTCAAAAGTCTGAAGAAAACCATGAGCTTTAAACAGCAGGAAAAATGCCGGTGCTCCCAGAATGCTCTGATCTCTGTGGTCCTCCGTGACGGAGCCCTAGGGATAGCAAGGTGATTTCAGGATTTCATTTGCTTGAAGAGAACTCCTAAAAGTCATGTGTCAAGCTTACTATTGGACAGTCACAACAGTATGGTAGCGTTTCCCTATATGTGCATCACAGTAGACATTATATGTCAAGAAAGCATTTCATTAAAAGAGAAAAACAAGCAACTGTTGATAGTAAGCCAAAAGTTACCCAAACTTACACATTGTCTCCCTTTTTAAAAGATAAATTTTTGGGCTGGAGAGATGGCTCAGCGGTTAAGAGCACTGGCTGCTCTTCCAGAGGTCCTGAGTTCAATTCCCAGCAACCACATGGTAGCTCACAACCATCTGTAATGAGATCTGGTGCCTTTTCTGGCCTGCAGGGATACATGCAAGCAGAGCACTGTATATATAATAAATAAATAAATCTTTTTAAAAAAAGATATATTTTCTTTTTAATTATATATGTTGAGGGACAGGGTAAGTGCTAGCAGGGTCCGGAAGAGGACAGTGGACCCCGTAGAGCTGGAATTACAGATGGTTGAGAGCTGGACAATTTGGGTTCTGGGAACCAAACGTGGCTCCTCTGCAAGAGCAGTAGGTGTCCTTAACTACTGAGCCATTTCTCCAGACCTTAACCTATAACCTTCTCAATGTCAGCACAGTAAATACCCCAATGCCCAGTAAATATCCCAATGCCCATGTGATGACGAGGGTCCAAAGGTGAGGATTCCTTCACCGCAGAGAGAACACCTGTCCCCCACCAGTCTCACATGCCTAGGTCCACAGAGCCCCCTCCTGGGAGTTCTTTTAGGGACCCACTCTGTGGCATCAGTGATTGGCCAGGGCAGGAGATGCCTGGGAACTCCCCTCTTTCTCTGTACAGAGCCCTGACAGCTGAGCTCCTAACGTAATAAGCCTCAGTCCTTGAGACCACTTAGTCCTGTCCAGGTACCAGGGGCCCTTGATCGACAGAAACACCCATAGCTCTTCCCTGGAAAGATTCCCTCCCATGGTTACAGCAGACCCCTCCATGCCCTGCAAGTATTCGAAAGTACTCCTGATGGGCTGGAGTAATCACATGCCCAAGGGAGCCTTCCTGCCTCTCATTAAGATGGCTTAATACTTAAAAAAAAAAAAAAAAAAAAAAAAAGATGGCTTAATACCCTTTCTCAGGAAGTGTACTTTTCTACTGACCAAGGAATCTGAGTGGGGTATCTATACTGCACATCCCTGCAGGGAGGAAAATACACTGTCATTGCATGTGATGCTACCAACCAACACGCATTTGGGGTGTTTTTGTGCTTCAGGTTTGCCTTTGTTCCTTTTTGGTTTTTGTTTTGAGACAGTCTCACTCTGTAGCTCAGGCTGTCCTATAACTTTTTATGTAGTCCAGGCTGGCCTCAAACTCTCATGATCTCCCAGCCTCCACCTCCCCAATATTAGGACTATAGCCATGTGTCACCACGCCTAGCTTGGATTGTTATTTTTAAGAAGTTTATGTTGTTGTTGAATCAAAGAAGCGATTTAAGCCAAGTCAGTGGCTTACCTGGTACAGATATGCACCTGTAGTCACCACTGCTCCAGAGCCTACAGCAGGAGGATTGCTTGAGCCCAAAAATTTGAGACCAGCCTGAGTGAGAGAGCATGGCCTCTGTCAGAGAAGAGAAGGAGAAGGGAAGAGGATGATTAAGAGGAGGAGAAAGGGGGAGGGAGGCGGGGAGGGAGGGAGGGAGGGAGGGAGGGAGGAAGGGAGGGAGGGGGGAGGGAGAAGGAAGAAAAGGAAAGGGGATGATGAAGAAGAGGAGGAGGGAGAAGAAGGAAGAGATAGAGGAGGTGATAACTTAAACTAGACTAACTGAAAACCCGGGTGAAACTATGGAACTGCAGAGATAGCTTTCCCCAGAATTACATTTACTAAAACTGGGTAATATATGCCGTTTTCCAAGTCATCCTGTAAACTTCAACTATATATAAAATGAAAGAAAAAAACTTCTCATTAACCACAAAATTCAAAACAATCTAGGTCAGAACTGTTGACCATAACAAGGTAACAAAAGAAATTCATCATTGTGTTACAAAGAAAGCTTGCAAAGTTAAACGCAGTCACCCCAAACGGCATTTACATGGTAATTATGTTTCAAGTTGCAACTTCAGAGAAGTTTCCTGTGCATGTTTTTGAGGTTACGGTCTGTGTTTCTGACGTGCACTTTTCAACGCCAAAATCATGTGCATTTCAAAGAAATACTATCACAGGAAGAAAACAAAATTCCTTTTCTTTCTACCTGATGTGGTATATGAAAGACTAACCGCAAAGTACGACACCCTGGCACACGAGCAAAGCATACGTTTCTTCTCCCCCCGCCCTCACTTTGAGGCCAACCCACCCCCCACCTCCAGTGGAAAGGCTTTTTAAACTGAAACGAAGAGGAATCCCAGCAAACAAGTTTGCCAACTGTTCACCCTGAGGTCATCACCCTGATCCAGTGATATTTCCAAACAATTGTCCATACCTCCTCAAAGCTAAGCACAAAACCGTGCACTTTTCCCTGGGTCTGGGGGTCTGAAGTCTCCTACATCACAAAAACAATCAGCAGATACATTATCTATCCTTGGTCTTTTATCTTGCTGATCTCTCTTTCCTTGTAGGGGGTGTGATGGTTTTTCTTGACAGCTTGACTGCATTTGAAATCTCGTAGGACACATGCCTCTGGTGTGTTCAGGAGGGTTTCCAGGGAGATTTAACAGAGGAGCTAGTGAACATCCACCCTGCATGTGAGCTGCACCCTCCATAGGCTGGTGTCGTGGGTGAACAAAGAGTTAAAAGGAAGGGAGGCCAGCATTCATCTCTATTTTCTGACTGTTGGTACAATGTGACCAACTGCCTCCCCCCCCTGCGGCCCCGCCCCCGGCCCCGCCCCGCCCTCGCCCCCCGGGATCCATAGAACCCTCCAACAGTGAGGCAGAATAAGCCCAACCCTCCTTAAACCGCTTTGTCAGATGTCTGATCGCAGCAGCAAGCTGCAAGGAGTGTCCGCCACAAATCCTGCAGGGGCGAGGAAGACAGTGCCTGCCTGTCCTCTACATACCTGCAGTCCTGCATCAAAAGACAGAGTAACAAGAATACCGCATTGCCAGGGGTCATAGCTTTAATGCCAGAGGCAGAGACAGGCGCATTTCTGAGTTCGAGGTCAGCCTGGTCTACAGAGTTAGTTGCCGGACAGCCAGGGCGGTTACATAGAGAAACCCTGCCTTGAAAAAACACAAAGAATACTGCATGCAGGTGGGCTTGGTAAAACTTTGACAAGTTGTTAGAAACTGAAGGCTCAAGGAGTCAGTGAAATCTGAGCATTTTCACATAAGCTTTGGAGAAGAATGGAGGCCCGGGAAAAGGAAAGGGGAAGGGGAACGGAACGTCTCAAGTCCAGGCAGCACAGACAGGGCTGTGTGTCCCAGTGGACAGCAACAAGGATACTGCCCCTTCAGCTACAAGAAAACCTCTCCCATGGAGGTCTTACCACCTGCTTCTGGAGCAGGACGCAAATGCCTTCCTGTGTTTTATCCTGATGGAGAGATAGTTCAGTCAGGAAAGTGCTGACCTGAGGTCCTGAGTTTGGTCCCCAGAACCTACATAAAAAATGGAAGGCACTGGGAAAGGCAGAGGAGGGGTCATGCCTGGGGCTCAGTGGCCAGCCAGACTAGGCGACTTGGTGAGCTTCAGACCAAAGTCACACAATAAGATAAATATCGACTAAAGACCAAGAGCTGAAGTTGGCTCTGACTTACGCATGCACAAATGTGTGCCTGCGTGCACATACACACACACACACACACACACACACACACACACACACACACACACCGAGATGGAGAGAGGGAGAGAGGCTGGGGTGGGAGGTGAGGCAAGCTGGGACAGAAGGCAGATTACTTCCTAGGTTTTATGACTAGTTCATGGAAAAGGGTGATCTTCCTAGCTTTGCATTTTCTCCAGTTCTTTTAGCTTAAAATATTGGCTCTGCCACGGTGACATATTTCAGCATAACATGCTATGGAGATTAATCTTGTCAATTCTATGCAGTCTGGAAACACCTCAGAGGCAAACCACTGCCATGAACAGGCTCCCAGACTGAAAGAGAAAGAAAGAGACCTGAGCTCCAGCATGCATCTCTCTACTCCTGGCTGCCTGTGGATACAATGTGACCAGCTGCCTCCCTCCTGCTGCCACAGTGAGCCCCACGCCACCGTGATGGACTTCATTCCTGCTGAGAGCCACAAAGGACCCTTCTTTCCCTAAGCTGTTTTGATGGGTATTTTTATCACAGTAACAAGAAAAGTAACCACAACAGGCAACCTGAACCCCACCATCACCTCAGCCGGCCACCAGCCTCTCTATGGGTAGATTAGTTTGATTTCTATTAAAAAAAAAAAAAAAAAAAAAAAAAAAAACTCAAGCAACTGACCCTTTGAAAAGCCAGCAGAGGTTTGGCCACATTTGAGATAAAAATATAAAGTCAGACCCTGTAATATGTCATATTATAAATATATGTAAGTATGTGGAGGGTTTATTTATATTCATTTCATGAGTATGAGTGTTTTGCCTGCATGTATATCTATACACTGCATGCATACAGTACCTGTGGAGGCCAGAAGAGGGCGCTAGATTCCCCTAAAACTGGAGTTACTCATGGTTCTGAGCCACCATGTGGGTGCCGGGAATCAAATCTAGGTCCTCTGGAAGAGCCATCAACCCCAAGTTTATATTTAAAATGTATGCATGTGGGCTGGAGAGATGACTCAGGAGTTAAGAGTACATGCTGCTCTTGCAGAGGACCTGGGTTCAGTTCCCAGTACCCAATGGCAGCCAATAACCCTCTGTAACTCCAGTTCTAAGGGATCTAACTCCCTCATCTGCCCTCGATGGGCACTGCATGAACCTGGTACAGACATACATGCAGGCAAAACACCCATACTCAAAAGTAAAAATAAATAAATCTTAAAAAATAAAATGTGTGCTTAAAAGACAGTGAATCCCCAAATCAAGTGACTTTATATTAACTCACTTTTCCCAAATGATATTTGAAATAAAGAAAATTACAGATTTGCCAATAACTTATTCCAAGATAATTTCCCTGAAGCACACATTTGAAAGTGCAAAGAATCTCTTTAAGCTGTTAATTAAATGTGCCCCCCCCCCCAAAGATGGAGCAAGGGACATGAAGTTATCCTTCTAAATATACCTCTTGTGTACCTAACAACACCCTGGACTATTTTAGGATTGGTAAAAGAAAACCAACTAAAAATGCAGAGGCTCCCCTTTTCCTCATTCTGGACAGGCCTCTGGAATCAAAAAATAAGCCCCTCATATAACCATGACACATCATAAAAAAAAGACAAGAAAACTATATGATTTAAGGGTCAAATAAAATTATTCCACAGTCATGTTAAAATCTGTGTGTTTTCACCAGGCTGAGAAATTGATTTTCTGTGAAGAGAAACACATGCCATCCGTATAAGTCCTTTCATTAAACCCCAAAGTCCTATCTACTTGCTGGTTATAAAAATGCTACATATGGAAAGAATGTTTAAAGCCACTGTACGTGAAATCTGATGATACCCGCACAACCTTGCACACATAATTACCTGCATGTAAAACTCCTCATGGGTCTTGTTGCATTTGCCTTTTTCCAGTGTTAAGTGATACTGAGTTACACAGTAGTCTCCTGCCTGGGTTTATGCTTTAATAGGACCTCTTTTTCTCTGACCACACACAGAGCGAAGAGATTCAATTCAGCCACAAAAGTGCATGAGGTGCTGGTAATTTTGTTTACGTCTCAGATAAACTGCAACTCCGAAAAATGTAATTATGTGCTGATGGTTCTATGGGAAGGCCTTGTGCCTCCTCGTACATGATGTGGAAGCAGAGAAATACCTACAGGAGGTGAGATACAGCCTCACCACACAACAAGGCGCTCTGTGATTATGCTGTGGGGTCTGGCCATAGACCTGAAGCTCCTCCATGCTAAGGGAACAAAGCTTCCTTCCCTGTCTCCCCCAGGAGAAGAAATGAGAAAAAAAAAGGGTACTCAACATTCAGCAAGCCTTGTCTCTCTGTCAGGTGCTGAGAAAGTGATAATGAATGACAGGAACCCTGTCTGTGAACAGCTTCCCAGACTGCACGACAGAGAAATGAATGGGGTCATAATCCACCCTTTGGCCCTGTTTAGCCATATAAATGTATGATCTTATTTTTTAATTACATGTATGTGCAAACATCTGTGTGGTGTGTGAGTGTGTATCACCTGACTTGGGTGCTAGGAACCAATCTTGAGTCCTCTGCAAGAGCAGTATGTACTCTTAGCCACTGAGCCATCTCTCCAACCCCAGCTACCTGGATTTGATCTGCAATCTATGTCATGCCCCGTCCCCAACTTCCTACCCTCATCTGCCAGTTCTCTGCTGAGACAGTCCGTTAGTAGGAAAGGCTTCCTGAACCTCAATGGATTGATTCACTTAAAACTGGTGGATTTATTTTTGTCATCCATCTATATTGCAATGGAACTCATATTGTTTATGTTTATGAATGCAGTTAGATTTTTTAACTCTTTAATTATAGAGGTTTCCCAGCCTATGCAAAAAAAAAAAAAAATGGAGGAATCAGATTCATGACTCCTCTTATAAGCCTGGCGCTTCCCCCCAACACACTGCTCTGTCTCAGCCACAATCCCTATCTCTCATGCTCCGCCTTAATTCTGCTTCCTTGTAAAGCAAATCTTGTCTCTCATCACAATACCACCTCAGGAAAATTCTTTATAGCACATCTGTAAATCTTTCTAAGTGGCAGAGGCTCCCCAAAAGAAAAACAAAATCACCACATTTCTATCAGTACACTGGATCTCTTCAAAATTATAGCACCCACACAAACAAAACCCTTTCTTTACCCATGTGATGGACTGTTTAACTGACTGATTGACACCCAAGTGCTGTCCAGGCTGGTTTGAACTCCTGCCTCAGCCTCCCAAGGAACCAGTATCCCGGTGTGCAGCAGCTGAAGTTCTTTGCAAACCCTGGGAACTGACCTCCACCTCCATTGGAACCCCAGCTGTCCTGGTTTAACCACTTCCATGATTCAGTTTCTCCACTGCTAAAAACAAATTATAACAACACATACCTCAGAGAGATACCAAAAGGGTCAAAGGAGAGAGTCCACTGCAAGTATTTACCACAATACCTGGCTCTTAGCAGCAGTCAATACAGCAGGCGGGGAAAGGATTGGGTGAGAAACACAAAGCTTCTGAGGATATGTATGTACAACCATGTCACTACTTCTTCTGTCTCAAGCCCTGGAGTTATGGAGTGGGTAGCAGGGGGCTTCTACCGCATCACTTGGATGGAGGAGATGTCCTATGAGCCACTGGAACAGTGTCCGCTCTTCATGTCTGGACCATCCAGCAGACTGTGGCAAGAAGACAGAAGCAGCTATGGTGGTCCAGAAGAAGTGGGCACAGGATACATTAGAGGGAAGCTATGTGATCATCTCCCATGGACCACTGAAGACCAAGGGCCAGAGATGGTACATGGGAAGCTACTTGTTTACTAGTCAAGAAGACCATGTGGGAGGGCAGGGCTTCCCAGGGGGTGTCTCTGAGGAATGGGACAAGGCCAGACTTGGTGCGAAAGGATGTGCATCATCCAGAGCCAAGGGAGGCTTCATCCTCCTCAGCTGAATTGTTACATGATAAAGAACCTTGGCTTTCAAAGTTCCCAAAGAAGAGAGGCAGCTTCATCCTTATTCCTTTCTTTTTTTTTTTTTTTTCTTTTTTCTCTTTAGTGTCTCGTGTTACTCCGGCTGGCCTCAAACTCACTTATGTAGCTGAAGATGACTTTGAAATTCTGGTGCTCTTAACCTTCATCTCCTGACTGCTAGGATTACAGGCGCACTCCACCACACCTCGTCAATGAAGGGCTGAGGATCAAACCAGGTCTTTGTGCATGACAAACCAGCACTCTACCAACTGAGTCACATCCTCGGCCCCATTTCCATTATCTTTCCAGCCAATTTTCCATATTTAAAGCTTTACCTTTGATACATGCCAACTATTTCCAAGCATAGCCCCGGGACAGTTGATTGATGGCTGGAATACAATGTCTACCGTAATGAAGGTGCTGTAGGAGACAGGTAGCAAGCAGTGAACAGCGTCAGACCAAAATGCTGAGCTACACATGTCCCATCATTCAGGAGGTTGAGGCAGGAGGTTTGCCCTGAACTCAAGAACAGCCAAGGCTACATAATAGTGAGTTCCAAGTCAGCCTGGACTACAGAGCAAAACCATCTCCAAAATAAAGAGAGACTGTGCTGCCTGTTTCTTTACTCATGACTGTGAGGGACAGAGGTGGTTACTAGAAGGGACAAGCTGAGATTGCTCCTGTAGGAGCAGCACATTCCCACCCAGGGCTTGCCCGGGAAGGTTGCTTTTAAATACAGATGTTTCTCTCTACTGAGGCAGGTCCTCACTCACTTCCTTTTCATCTGTCTTCAGAGCATTCTCATGTTTGGCCTTGAAACCTCCATGAGGAAACTTGACAAGGCTTAACCCACAAAGGCAGGCCCAGAACATTCCAAACCGACTGAGGGGGAGGAAACAGGTGGTGTGCACATTATTTTCAAGGCTGCATATGCCAGATTACTAGCTAGAGAGGGTTAAATATAAAAAGTTCACTCATAAGGTGCTAAGTCCTACAAGACGAACATGAAAATGATGCTCACATGATATTTATACTCTTTTTGTCGTTAAGAGCAAAAGTAATAAGCACTAACACAATTGTGCTGTGGGAAGAAATCATTTATGCAGTAGCCTCAGGAATTTTTATCTCCTGGACATGACACAACATTTCATGTTTCCATCTAGTTCTGTCCATCCCATGTGAGGCGAAGTCTATCTGTTGTTCTTAGTGAAGGGATGACTCATCTCCAGTCCCTCCAGCAGCCTGGACAGGCGGCACCATGGACAGAGAGTTGGTGCTGGTGGGGATACTGAGGTCAGAAGTCAAAGGAAGGGGATTAGTCAGTGAGAGGAATGTGTCCACTGTGTGCCATTGTCCTTGTTACATTTCTGTTGCTGTGATAAAATACCCTGACCAAAAGCAACATCGGACAGGAAAGGGTTTGTTTGGCTCAGAATCCCAAGTTTCAGTCAATATAAGAGTCAAGATAGGAACTCAAGCAGCCAATCACATCACTTCCACAGTCAAGAGCAAAGACAAAATAAAAACCTCCCGTTTGCTTGCTCTCTGCTAGTCCTCTCCTAGCTTGTAATGTTGGGAACCTCCCACGTAGGGAATGGTGCTACCAACAGTGGGCTGGGTCTTTCTACAAAACAATCCCCCACAGACATGCCCATCGGCCAAGCAGATGTAGAAAATTCCTCACTTGAGGCTATCTTCCCCGGTGAATCTAGGTTATGGAAGTTGGCGGGTAAATCAACCATCGCAACCACACAGTGAACACTTCAAAATTATTTCCTGAATCAATATTCTACCTACAAATTTGGTGATATGACAGTGAGTGATGTTCATTTCTCTATGACACCAAAGCCCAGAAGTCCATCACCAAAATACCACATCAATGACTAGAACAAAATGGAATAACCACAAAAATGCCCTGGTCCTCCTCAGAGTATCATCCCTGAGGGACAAGATACCATTCACCCCATACTGATGAAGCTGATTGATTGACGTGATGTTTTCCAGACCTTCCCACCTTAAGAACACTACTTTGCCCTTTGTACTTAGTAACATTTTTTAGCATGTGTATGTGTGTTCACATGTGTGTGGGTGCATGTGTGTGCAATGAGTGTGTGTCTGTGCAGAGGCCCAGAACTCACTGCTTTTGCTAGTCTCAAAATCTCTAGTCTCATCACCTCTACCTCTGGAATGCTGGGATCACAAGCAGCTGCCACACCTGCCTGGCTTTTCACGTGGGTTCTGGGATTCAGACTCCTGTCCCCATTCCTGTACCACATGAGCTGAGCCACCTCCTCAGCCCCGAGTGAACAGTTTTTAAGAATATGCTTTAGCCGGGCACGGTGGTGCACACCTTTAATCCCAGCACTCGGGAGGCAGAGGCAGGCAGATCTCTGAGGCCAGCCTGGTCTACAAAACAAGCACTAAGACAGCCAGGGCTATACAGAGAACCCCTGTTTTGAAAAACCAACCCCCCCACCCAAAAAAAGAAAGGAAGGAAGAAGAAAAGAAAAAATAATATGCTATAATGGGGCTGGAGAAATGGCTCAGTGGTTAAGAATGCTTACTGCTCCTCCAGAGGACCTGAGGTCAGTTCCCAGCAACCATGTCGGTGGTCCACAACCACCTGTAACTCTAGTGCCGGGACCATCACCCTCTTCTGGCCTTTGTGAGCCCACACTCAAGTGGCATACACAGAGATATACATACACATAAATAAAATTTTTAAAAGAATACACTGAGATTCTGTAAGGAGATAGCTATAATCACCTAGAGTGTGCACAGACAATTCTTGCTGGACCAGTTCCTGCCATGATAAATACCATCCATCTTCATCCATCACTTGGCAACGTGTCATAGGAAAAGCGTGTCCCTTCTTCCCCACTCAAGTATTTACATCGGCACACCTCCGTCTTACTGTATTGAATGAGGAGCTTCTGAAATTAACAATCATTAACACTCATTTTGAGTTGCCCGATGTGGATCCTATAATTCATTTCCACCCTTGTTTCTTACTTTCTGGCTCAGGAAGGTATTCTCAGCTCATCTTGCCCTTTCCTGCTCTAACCTCAAAGTAATTCATTTCCTTTTCCCAGGGTCCTGAATTCTATTTAGTGGAAACTCTAGTATTCAGTACCCAGAATCTGGACAAGCTTGTTCCAGACATCAGTGCACTGAATTAAGGAATATGTATATGCAAACACAGGCGACCATCAATATGTACATAGGCTTCTATGAATTTTTTTTTTTTTTTTTTTTTGGTTTTTCGAGACAGGGTTTCTCTGTGTAGCTTTGGGCCTTTCCTGGAACTCGCTTTGGAGACCAGGCTGGCCTCGAACTCACAAAGATCCGCCTGCCTCTGCCTCCCAAGTGCTGGGATTAAAGGCATGCGCCGCCACCGCCCGGCTGAATATTTTTAAAATGACTTAAGCTGGGCAATGGTGGCGCACGCCTTTAATCCCAGCACTCAAGAGGATCTCTGTGAGTTCAAGGCCAGCCTGGTCTACAGAGTGAGATCCAGGATAGGCACCAAAACTACACAGAGAAACCCGGTCTTGAAAAACCAAAAATAAATAAAAATAAAAAAATAAAAATGGGCCGGGCGGTGGTGGCGCACGCCTTTAATCCCAGCACTCGGGAGGCAGAGCCAGGCGGATCTCTGTGAGTTCGAGGCCAGCCTGGGCTACCAAGTGAGTTCCAGGAAAGGCGCAAAGCTACACAGAGAAACCCTGTCTCGAAAAACAAAAAAAAATAAAATAAAAAAAATAAAAAAATAAATAAAATAAAAATAAAAATGACTTAAACCTGATCTCCAATTCCAACCCAACACTGTGGAACCCCAGTCTTATTCTGCTCTGAGTTCCTTTGTGTCCGTGTTCACGTTGGTGCAGGGTCATATGAAAGAGGTTAGCCTCGGGCATCCTTCCTGTCTGCAGATGTGCATGCCAGAGGTTAGCCTCGGGCATCCTTCCTGTCTGTGCAGGGTCATATGCCGGAGGTTAGCCTCGGACATCATTCCTGAGTATGCAGGTGTGTATGCCAGAGGTTAACTTCCGCATTATTCCTTAGCAGCTGTGTCCCTTGTTTTTTGAGACAGAGCATCTCACTAGGACCTGGACCAGGTCACCACTGAGGGGCTAGCCCAGCTCCTGCTGCCCACGAGCTGGGATTAAAAGCATGTGTCACCATACTCAGATCCTTGACATCAGTGCTAGTGACCAACTCAGGTCACTTGTCTGACAGCTACCTCCCCAGCC
This sequence comes from Peromyscus californicus insignis, assembly GCF_007827085.1. NCBI lineage: Eukaryota > Metazoa > Chordata > Mammalia > Rodentia > Cricetidae > Peromyscus > Peromyscus californicus. Next base: position 153,015,883 of record NW_026294584.1, on the reverse strand, counting down.
CTGCAGTCTAGAGCTTTTAAGATTTATTAGTGTGTGTATGTGTGTGTACATGTGTATCACAGCATACATGTGGATGTCAGAGGAAAGCTTTGCAGGACTCAGTTTACCCATCTATTTTTTTAAGGCCAGCACTAGCTGATTCTCCTGACTCTCCTCACCACACAGAGCTGGGTTACAGATGTCACCACCATATCCAGCTCCTTACAGGGTTCTCAGAATGGAGGTCAGCTCACTGGTCCTGGGCAGCAAGCTCTTTATCCACCCAGCCATCTCCCCAGCCCACTTTCTGTACTTCGTAATCCTTTTCTGCAGTGGTAGAAAATTAGTCCCCGTATTTCACTCTTTTTAAGACTTTATTTTTAATTATGTGTCTGTGAGTACAGATGCCATAAAATCCCTAGAAGGGCATTGGGTCCTGGAGTTATAGGCAGTTGTGAAGCACGTGATGTGGGCACTGGGAACCAAACTCAAGTTCTCTGCAGGAAGAGTACGTGCTCGCTTGCTGAGCATCTGGCCAAGCTCTCAGATGCTGGTTAACAGCCCGGAACGCATGTCCAGGAGACGGTGACTTCCATTTTCGCTTCCACCATTGCTGGTTTTCATGTTCTTCCAAGCTTTTCATTTTGTTTTGTTTCACTTAGGTGGAGTTTCTGTTTCCATTAAGATTTAAGAAAAACAAAACAAAAAACTTTAGCCAGGTGGTGGTGGTACCCACCTTTAATCCTAGCACTTAGAGGTAGAGGCAGGTGGATCTCTGTGAGTTCGAGGCCAATCTAGTTAGTCTACAGAGTGAGTTCCAAGACAGTCAGGGCTACATACAGAGAAACCCTGTCTCGAAAAACAAAACAAAACTTTAGTGTGTGTGTGTGTGTGTGTGTGAGAGAGAGAGAGAGAGAGACAGAGAGAGAGAGACAGAGAGAGAGAGACAGAGACAGAGACAGAGACAGAGACAGAGAGAGAAGAGAGGTGGGGGGAGAGGCGAGGGGGATTTGCATGTACTAGCCCCAGCAAGTGTGTGGCCAAAGGACAGCACTGAGGAGTCAGTTTTCTCCCACCAAACTCAGGTCCACAGCTCGCTCAGCAAGCACCTTCATCTGCTGGGCCTTCTCCTCCGGGGTGATTTTTCTCTCTGGTCCAACACCCCCTGTGAAGTGTTTGTAGGCTCTTCCCAGTGTTCAGCTCTACACCAGGCCTTAAAGGATCTTCAGAGAAAGTTCTGTCCAAGCTGTGCGTTCATTTTCAGCTACTTCCTTATCTGAAACAGGAAGCTCTTTCTCAGTAAATGATGTGCACATAACATTTGTATGGATCTGACTTGTTTTGTTTTGTTTTTTTCCTTGCTAGTCTTTATTGGTTTTGGAGATTGTGGAGAAATTTCTATTTGGATGTACAGCATTATGTCAGCTACCTAGAGGTCCCCTCCATGTATGATTTTTTTAATGAGTCAACACATTCAATGACATCATGGCTTTTATCTGGATATGGAAAGTAAATTCCTATGACATGTGACATATATAAGGTTTTACAATATCTGACACAGAATTATAGGAATTGCTACATACTATAAATCTCAAAAATCTGGATTGTTTTATTTAAAAATGATAATTTCCTCAACCATGGAATGCTAGGGTTAAAATGTTAGGCCTTCTTTCCTGGGCCAGTTTCAATTCAAACATTAATAGTTTTCTTTTCAATGTCGTCCTAAACTTGAACCAGTCCTCAGGTTTTTTCTATTGTTGCCAGATTCATGAGGTTTCTAAACAACAACAAAAAATTATCTTCAGAAATTAAGTGGAGAAAAGTTTCAATAGGAATGGTATTGCTTCTCTCTGTTGTATACGAGCTTAATTCCCTGGTGTGTAGGGCAGCAGTTTGTGTTTTAGGACTAAAAAGACAGTCGTATTTGAAAACTTACAGGAGTTTGGCATCCAATCCAGATCTGCAGCAACCCGCAGCCATACTGCAGGCCAGATGGAGGAGCCATCTCTTTTACAGCATTGAGCAGCTGTCTCCTCTCGGTGCTCACATGCCTGGAGTGAAAACCCACAGCCTGCCATGTGCCCGAGTAAGTAAGAGGCATAGAAATCAGATTCTTCCCAGCTTCCTCTGGTTTGACTTATAAACTATTCCTAAGGGCCAGAGAGATGGCTCAGCAGGTAAGGATGCTTGGGATCCACATGAGTGGAAGGGCAGAATTAAGTCTTGTAAGCTGTCCACTGACCTCCACACAGACACCACAGTATATGTACATGATAAATAAAGTTTATAAGTAAAATGTAATTTTTTAAATTTTGTGAATATATTTTGTTGTTGTTGTTGTTTTGAGACAGGACCTCTCTATGTAGCCCTGGTTATCCTGGAACTCTTGATGTAGATCAGGCTGGCCTCAAGCTCACAGAGATCCACCTGCCTCTGACTCTGGAGTGCTGGGATTAAAGGTGTGTGCCACCATGCCCAGATTTAAATGTATTCTAAAGACATGAACTAACTTGAAGGAGTCCCAGCTAGTTGTGGTCTTGTGTCTGTGGAACAGGGAACTTCATTTCACCTTTTCTTCTACTCACAAACGCTTTACCGCTTGGTTTGCACACAGAATGCAAACAATTTTAGATTATTTGATCTAAAACTCAGTAGAAAGGTATCATTTCAAAAACAGCACTGAGAGCTGAGGACCTGCACAGTGAAGAAGAGCACTTCCTGTGCAAGCATAGGATTTGCATCTGAATCCCCAGCACCCCTGGAAGAAGCCAGGATTGGCTACACATGCTTGTGATCCCGGCACTGGGGGACAAAGACAGGCAGATCCAGAGCTTGCTGTCCAGGCAACCTAGCCAAATGGTGAGCTCATGGATTTGTGAGAGACCATGTTTCAAGGCAATAAAGCAAAGAGCAATAGAGAAAGACACCCAACTTCCTGCTCCAGTCTTTGCAAGTGCGCATACACACACACACACACACACACACACACACACACACACACACACACACACGAACACACACCTACACTATACCATACACACAACACAACACACACAGACACATCATTGGTGCTCAGCATGTGGCACATACCTTAACCTCAGCACTCAGAAGGCAAAGGCAGGAAGAACATGGATTTGAGACTAGCCTGGGCTTATAAAACGAGACCCTGTATCAAAAACCAAAAAGACTGGAGAGATGGCTCAGTGCTTAAGAGTATTTCTTACTCTTCCAGAGGACCTATGCCAGGCAGCTCACAAACATTTGTAACTCCAGCTACAGGGAGATCCAGCCCCTCTGGCCTCCAAGGCATGCGTGTGCACACGCACATGTGCAACACACACACACAAATTAAATTAAATTAATTCTACGGGTCCAGAGAGATGGCTCCATGGTTAAGAGTGCCTGACGCTCTTACAGAGGACCTGAGTTCAGTTCACAGCATCCACAGTAGGTGGTTCACAGCCTCCTGTGAACTCCAGCCCCAGGGGATCAGATGCCTTTGGCCTCCACAGGCACCTGCACTCACAAGCACATACTTCCACAGAGACACATAATTAAATATAATAAAAATAAATCTAAAGCTTAATTAATAGATTAAATAAATAGAATAGCAAGTGAGCCTCCCTGGGTTAAACACACACACACACACACACACACACACACACACACACACACACACACCACATGTGGTTCACCTCTTTCTGCTGTGCACTAAATCAGAGCCTAAAGAGGGTAGGTAGGAAGTTTGGACTCAGGGGCTCATCCCAGAAGACAAACGGGAGAACAGATGGTTGGTCGTAAAGCAACCCCAGTTCTCCATCACTCTGGTTCTCCCAGAATTAAACATTTAAACCTCAACGATTCTCACATATATCCATAAAAAGCAGGAAAACAGAAAAGGTATGCAAATTCTCCTGAAAACCACATCGCTCTCATGGAGATGGAATTAATCTGAGCCTCCATAAAATCATGGGGTGTGAAGATCAATCTTTTTGCACAAAATTAACATGTGACCCAGAGCTCCTAGTGCTTCCTGTCCCTCAGATGGAAACTATTTTTGCAAGGGAGATGGTTTTTCAGGCTGGCTGAGCCTCAGCTGGATGGCAATCTTCTGCTCACATCATCTACTGGACCAATTTTTAAAATGCTCATTTTGATAGCAGGAGCCAAGAGCAGCTATAGATTAAACAGACCTACAGAGCCCTTGGACTCGATTGCATGGGGAAATTTCACTGCAGAATGTACTCCGGGATCCATTCACAGAAAGACATTAAGCAGTGTGGCTCCAGTCTCGGCTTAAAGACTCTGCAGGGTGGTGAAAGGGGAGACAGGAGAAAGAAGAACAGACAGAGGTGCAGAGAAAAACAGGGGTGTGCACACCTCTCCATCTTTAGAGTGAATGAGCCTGGCACCACACTCAAGGGAAGAAAAGAAACACTCCGTATGTGTAAAGGGGACCAGCCTGGCACAACACTGCACAAGAGAATCCGTGTGGGGTTAAGTTATTGCTTTCCTTGGGAGAACAAACACATTTGCAAAAGTGCACTGGTTCCAAATGAAACAAAAGATCACTTAACAATTCAGTCTCGATGGACGTGAAAGTCGGACATAGTATCAATGGCAAACTGAAGCCTCCGATCCCAGTACTGTTGCCAGCACAGGCTTTTCTTGCTGTGGCTTCACTCAGTGAACAGCATGCCATTAAGAGACTAAGCTGGACAAGAGTAGTCAGTCCACCTTCCTGACATGATGCCACCCACATGAAGAACAGAGATTGTGAGAAAAATCAGCGCTGAGGAAATCCAACATGGAAATATAGGTTTCATTTCTATCATTTACTTAGGGCCAAGCTAAAATGGGTTAGAAGGACTCAGTGGGTACGAGAGTTCGCTGTGCAAGCATGAGGATCTGAATTTGAATCCCAGAACCCACATAAAAACCTGCACCACCTTTCTGCTGGGTACTGGCTGCTTACTGTCAAAATGGGCAAGTTCATGAAACCCGGGACAGTGGTGCCAGTCCTGGCTGGACGCTACTCCAGACGCAAAGCTGTCATGGTGAAGAACACTGATGGTGGCACTTCAGACCGCCCTTACAGACATGCCCTGGTGACGGGAATTGACCGCTATCCCCGAAAAGTGACAGCGGCCATGGGCATGAAGAAAATCGCCCAGAGATCAAAGATCAAGTCCTTTGTGAAAGTTTATAACTACAATCACCTCCAGCCCACCAGGTACTCTGTGGATAAACCCTTGGACAAAAGTGTTGTTAACAAAGATATCTTCAGAGACCCAGCCCTGAAACACAAGGCCAAACGGAAGGCCAAGGTCAAGTTTGAGGAACAATACAAGACAGGGAAGAACTGACGGGAGCCATAAGCCTAAGCGACCCTTGGCACACATGCCACCATATTTGGGCTTCTCTCCTCTTTTCTTAGATCTAGGCCTTGCTTAAGTCTCCATAGCAACCTCTTCTCACAAATACCAGAACCTCTTCTCAGAAATCAGGTGACTGAGCTGCAGTTAGGCAATTAGGCAGTTAGGCAAGAGTAGATAGATAACCCCCAGAGCAACATTCCCTGCTAGTTGAACAACCCATGACTAAAGTCCACTCCCTGCTTGCATCCCCCTTTGCCCCAGTCTATATAAGCCTAAAGAGGACAATAAGGCCGGGCGGTGGTGGCGCACGCCTTTAATCCCAGCACTCGGGAGGCAGAGCCAGGCGGATCTCTGTGAGTTCGAGGCCAGCCTGGGCTACCAAGTGAGTTCCAGGAGAGGCGCAAAGCTACACAGAGAAACCCTGTCTCGAAAAACAAAAAAAAAAAAAAACAAAAAAAAAAAAAAAAAAAAAAAAGAGGACAATAAATTTTTGGAGCTTGATCAGACATCCTGTCTTGCTCTCATTCTTTATGTCTCTTGTCCCTCTCATTCATCAGCCCTCCCTTCATGTCCCCATTGAAGACCCCGCTGGCCGGGGCAAAGAACAAATAGTTTTTCCAGAAGCTTTGCTTTTAGGTATATTTTTATTTTCGTCATTAATTTTTTTTTTTAAAAAGGAACTGCACATTAACCTATAATCCCAGCACTGTGGGGGCTTTCTGACCCCAGGCTAGCTCCAAGTTCAGTGAGGAAATGGTAGAGAGTTACAGAGTGGGACAGATGTCTTCCTCTGGCTTCCAAGAATGTCCACATGTACACACACACACACACACACACACACAGGTTAATAATAATAAATTATGAAATAGTAAGTTACCTAAGGCCATCAGAAATCATAGATATTTACACTATGATTCATAACAGTAGCAAAATTACAGCTATGAAGTAGCACTGAATATGATTTTACAGTTGGGGGTCACCACAACATGAGGAACTATACTAAAGGGTCGCAGCCTGCGGCCAGATTTGTCGCAGAGAACGGAGCAGGAGCCACAGACACAGCTCCATGGCACTGCCTATCACAGCCTGGAGAATTCCTTCTCTCTCTCTCTCTCTCTCTCTCTCTCTCTCTCTCTCTCTCTCTCTCTTTAAAGAGTTAATTTTATGTAGTTAATTTTATGAGGATGGGTGCTTCATCCTCCTGTGTCTGTGTGTGCAGCATGTGTCTGCAGTGCCTGGGAGGCCGGAAGAGGGCATCAGATCCCCTGGCATTGGAATTACAGATGGTTTCGAGCTCCCATGTGGATTCCGGGATTCAAACTCCAGTCCTCCAGAAGAGCAGCCAGAGCCATTAACCACTGAGCCATCTCTCCAGCCCAAAGACAAAATTCTACACTGGAAAGAATTTCGGGCTGGTGTCTATCAAGAGCATATTTTAACAGGGATTTAAGGACAAGAGTTAAAGTGGGGTGCCCTGGGAAAGGATAAGACATGCCTATGTGTGGGCACAGGCTTCTCAAGAGTGTCTTTACAACAGCCATATGTGATTTGGGTGGCTTCTGGGGTTATAGCTCAAAGGATTACTAAGCCCTCCCCCTTTTGGGGGTAAATGAGGTCATAGTGTAGCTTCTGATGTAGAAAAAGGAAACTCTGGGTCACATGGGTTGCAGAAGAAAGCTAAGACGTATGAACAAAGTCGATGTCGTGTTTGAGTTTCCCAGAAGACTGTAGGAACACATCTGGAAACGGGGGAAGGCCATACTTGGGCCTTAAGCATGGTCTGTTGCTATTCTAACATTCTGAAGCACCCCTACATAAAAAGATTAGCATCTCTATGTAGACAATCTTCACAGAAGGTTTTGTTAATTATGCTAGAATTTTTTAAATTAGCATACAAGGTATCATCTATCGTTGTGGTATTTTTGAACAAAAAGATGTTTTAGCAGATTCTCTTTCTCCTCATCTCTCCCACCCACGTGCTCCCATACCCTCTTACAACTCCTCCCCCTTCAGTCTCCTGCCCACCTTCAGGTCACGTGTGTCCTTTTGCCTCCCCTGCCCCAGCACTTCTTTCTACTCTCACACATGTATACATCATAAGCTAAGATCTACAAAGAACGAGAACATGCAGTTTTCATCTTTCTGAATTCGGGCCACATTGCTTAATATTATACTTTCCAGATCTGTTCATTTTCTTGCATGTTTCATAATTTCATCTTTCTCTTTTTTTAAAAGATTTATTTATTTATTATGTATACAGTGTTCTGCATGTATGTATTCCTGCATGCCAGAAGAGGGCATCAGATCTCATTATAGATGGTTGTGAGCCACCATGTGGATGCTGGGAACTGAACTCAGGATCTCTGAAAGAGCTCTTAACCTCTGAGCCATCTCTCCAGCCCCAATTTCTTCTTTCTTTACAGCTGAATGAAATCCCACTGTGTATACAATTTCATGACCCTTTCATGAGCTGGCAGATATCTAACTGGTTCCATTTTCTAGCCATTGTGACCAGAGCAGCAATGGACATTGATATGCAAGCATCTCTGTAGTCTGGCATGGAGTCCTTTGGGCAAATGCCCAGGAGTGGCTATATATACCCAGAAGTGGGTATATAGGCCCAGGAGTTGGGTATATATGCCTAGGAGTGGTACATATGCTGAGGAGTTGGGTATATGTGCCCAGGAGTGTTATATATGCCCTGGAGTAGTATATATGCCCAGGAGTGGTATCAAAGGTCACAAGGTGGTTCTGGCTTTAATGTTTTAGAAACGTCCTCAATGATTTCCATAATGGCTGCACTGGTTTACATTCCCACCAGCATTGAGTAAGGGATTCTCTTTCCCAGTTTTCTCATCAGAATTCTCTAAGCTGATGAGACTCCAAACTGAGCAGGCCCTTCCCATGTCTTCTTAATTTTCTCTGCCTTTCTATCCTTCCTCAGACTAACATGGGGAAATGGAGGTACCGTAGAGATGGCTGAAAGCTGAGGCAACCACAGATGCAGCTGGGACCAACATGGCCAAGAAAGATGGCTGCTAAGTGTCCTCTGCATAATAATAATGACATCTTCACATCATTAGCCCTACAGAAGTATTCCCATCATGAATCTGATATTATTCCACATCACAAAAACCCCACAGAAGAGAACAAATCCCTATTCTAGAAAATCCTGACCTGTTCTAAGAAAAAGATTTAGACGAATTGCCTGTCTATGTTTTCTAAAACAGTAGTCTGCTTCTAGGAGAATAAAAAGAACTTCTGGACCAGCAAACACAGAAGTAGCAAAGGTCTGAGCAATGATCTGAACCACACAACCAGAAGGGACAGCATGGCTGGGCCAGCTCTTCACTTCTGCTTCCTACTGTATTTGAATGGGAGCTTTGGGGTATATGCAGAGGGGTTTTATCTACAAGATCAGAATGATAGGGCTCTGCTCACTTAACCTAAATCATCAATTACTATAGTATTTTTAAAAATTCCTTAAAACTCTGCATGGGACCCCAAGAGCATTTTGAAAGTGTATGGAAGACTGGATCTTGTCCATTTACCAGAGAGCCTGGCCTTTAATGAAACAGACCTTGGGTTTCTACCTTTTCTATGGAGAGCTAACACAGACAAAGAATCAACAGGCACTAGGGTAATTTTCCTTAAGAAAGATTTCAAAAGAAAAAAGCACTCACCCATAAACATCAAGAAAAAAAATTTTTTTGCTTACTATCAAAAGTGTAAGTTCACCCAAAGGTAAAATCATTTAATTGCCTGTCTTTCTGGGCAATGGAAAGAGTAAGTGCATACATTGCTGGCCTGCTTACAGAACACTGTTTATAAAACATTTAATGCAGTGCTTTCTTGCCAATTAAGAGTGAGGGTAGGATTTACCCTTCAGTTTTAATATCTTCACCTGATTCTCATATACTAGGTGATATGAGCCAAAGGGATTAAGGAAACCATTGGCTACACATCTCTGCAAAACTATCTCCCTGGAAATTATCTTCAGAGTAAAAGGAAATGGTATTGGGGTTTGAATGAGGGATTGGCTAGATTTCCTCTGCATATAATCAGTCCAAGTTGGAACGTGTTTGTATTTGTACTGCCAACATCTGATTATCTGGCCATCGCAGAGGTTCTTTGAGCTACCTAATACCTTACCACAGCACTCTGTCCTGACCAGAGGGGTTAGAGCAGATCTCTAGGTCACAGTACTCTCTATCCTGACCAGAGGGCTTAGGGCAGATCTCTAAGTCACAGTACTCTCTATCCTGACCAGAGGGGTCAGGGCAGACCTTTATGTCACATACTCTCTATCCTGACCAGAGGGGTTCAAGCAGACCACTGGGCCACAGTACTTTCTATCCTAACCAGAGGGGTTCAAGCAGACCACTGGGTCACAGTGCTCTCTATCCTGACCAGAGGGGTTCAAGCAGACCACTGGCCACAGTACTCTCTATCCTAACTAGAGGGGTCAGGGCAGACCACTGGGTCACAGTGCTCTCTATCCTGACCAGAGGGGTTCAAGCAGACCACTGGGCCACAGTGCTCTCTATCCTGACCAGAGGGGTTCAAGCAGACCACTGGGCCACAGTACTCTCTATCCTGACCAGAGGGGTTCAAGCAGACCACTGGGCCACAGTACTCTCTATCCTGACCAGAGGGGTTCAAGCAGACCACTGGCCACAGGGTAACAGATGCTAAAGGGTTTGCAGTCATTAGACCCTCAAAGAAATGGGAAGATTTGGGAGGCGTCCTCTCTCAGTTAGGTCGAAAGCAATGGAGAATCCCTTAGCATTTCATTTTCCAAGGAGCAGGAGTTTCGTGCATGAACGACTTTGGGAACAGGGAACGAAGCATGTACTGTTGGCAAGAACAAAAGGCCTGGGCTCCACACAGGAAAATTTACAGGAAGGAGACACCAAGTTCAATATTTAAAACATCTGGTACAAGACACAGTCACAGAATAAAGCGTTGCTGTGATCAGCCTTTCAAACACCTCTTACATCTTGTGTTTGCTTCACTGGGATCACAGAACACCAGATACTGTGGATCTTGGATTTTCACAGTTGGAATGTGGGCCGGTTTCACAACCTGTCTGTTAAGTGCAGTTGGGACACTGACTGAGCAAGAGTGGAGCCCTGAGACATAGAGTGGACAGTCCATCGGCACTGCAGGGCCACACAGTGGAGAGCCCATCGGCACTGCCGGGCCACACAGCGGAGAGCCCGTCGGCATGGCCGGGCCACACAGCGGAGAGCCCGTCGGCACGGCCGGGCCACACAGCGGAGAGCCCATCGGCACTGCCGGGTCACACAGCGGAGAGCCCGTGGCACTGCCAGGCCCTTTAAACCAATAGGCCCTCATTGCCAGATTCAAGAGCTCCCTCTTTGAGTTCGTGTGTGGTGAGGGATATACACATATGTATATGTTTATTAGGATGTGCACACATATGCCACTTCATGTGGAGGCTAGAGGTCCATGTTAGGTGTTTCCCTTCATTGCTCCTCATCTTAATTTTGAGACAGAGTCGCTCTCTAAGCTGAAGCTTACCAATTCAGCCAGGCTGGCTGGCCAATGAGCTCCAGGGATCCTCCTGCCTCTGCTTTCCCAAAGCAGGACCAAGTCTTCCATGTCCCACTCCTCTTTCTTCTATACCTACAACTAGAGACTTTTGCCACCACGCCATGCAGAGGCAAACTGCAAAGCCAAACCATGAAGTATACAACAGAAAGGAAAGTTACCAGAAGTGGTTAATTCATAACATCAGAAAGCTGGAGAAATGTACAAAAATGGAGTATGGGTAAGCTAGATTAAAATCACATGGTTTCTTCTTTTATTTTTTTTATTGGATTTACTCGTGTGTGTGTGTGTGTGTGTGTGTGTGTGTGTGTGTGTGTGTGTGTGTGTGCATGCCACGTGCATGCCTGGTACCTACAGATGTCAGAAGATGGTGTTGGATCCTCTGGAGTTATGGGTGATTGTGTTTGCCACCATATAGGTGCTGGGAATCAAACCTGGGTCCTCTGCAAAAGCAACAAGTTTTCTTAATCACTGAGCCATGTTGCCAGCCCATTTTCTTTTTTTAAAGGCCTTTTTAAAACATGTATGTACGTGTGCTTTCATAAGATCATGTACACCGCATGAATGGAGGAGCCTGCACAGGCTGGAAGAGGGCACAGATCCCTGGGACTTGGGTTACAGACAATTGTGAACCACCATGTGGAAATGCAATAGAATCTGTACCCTCACTAATACCAGGAAATGAATCTCCATTCAAATTAAGCTTAAGCCTAACCCAACAAAAGAATTTAAGAACAACTTAAAATCAAAAAGTTGAAGGTCATCCTCTGCTGTGTAGTGAATTTAAGGCAAGCCTGGGCTACATAAGACCCTGTCTTAACAACAAAAATGGTGAAGGAACTCCTAAAGGGTGAGATATTACCTTCCATGGACTCACTTAATTCTATAAGAGCAGGAGGAAATGATTTAATTTTTTAAAATGTATTTATTTATTGGGGTTGGGAAGGCACATATGTCGAGGTCAGAGGATAGGTTGTAGCAATCAGTTCTCTTCTTCTACCCTGTAGATGCCAGGGATTGAGTTCAGGTTGTCATGCTTGGTGTGCAAGTGCCTTGACCCACTGAGCCAGCTCACCAGCCTGGGATGTTTGTCATAACCATCATACATTGAATATTTAATACTTAAAATTTTCCCTAGTAATCTGTGAAACTTGGAGTTAGCTGTTCAGAAGCATAGCCTCTCCACTCACTTCTGATAGCTCCTATGGACTGACCTGAAGGGTTTAACAGCCAAGGGATGAGTTAGAAATGTCTGTGCTGGTGGGAAGTCACTTGTTTGGCGAGCGATCCGTCTTAACCAACAGTTAAAAGCTGCATCATCACCAGGTAGTGAAACGCTGTCTCCAATATTCATAAAGGTCGGCTGCAATTTCTGAGGCACTCTCATCCAAAGTCCTGCCACGCTTCCCTTCTAAATCCAAGACCACACGTTACGGCAGACGCTGAGATCTCTTGGTCTCGAGACTGAGGGATAAGTAAGTAAAATAAGCAGAGGCCATCACTTGTCCGAGACTTTCTAAGGACAATCTAGCAGGATCATTCAAATCATTCCAGAAATACAGTGCCTGAAGGAACAGAACTGCTAACAGTCCTAAGAGGAGAGCACACCGGAACAGGGAGACAAGGGTAAAATTTCTCACTAGAGTGACAATGACTGTTCTCCGTGCTTTGTTCTGCCTTAGGATGGGAGGGCTACAGTCCATCATGGTGGGGAGAGCATGGCAGCAGACACCTGTGGCAGCTGCTTACATGACTTCCACAGACAGGAAGTAAAGAGCAGACAGGAAGTAGGACGAGGATGTCAAACACCAAGGCCCACCCCCAATGAACCACTTCCTCTAGCAAGGCTTCACCTCCTAAAGGTTCCACAACCTTCCTAAACAGTGCCACTTTCTAGAGAGCAGTTGTTCAAATACATCAGCCTTTAGGGGGAATATTTCACATTCAAGCAGCACCACTATCTAGCTGATGAACATTCCCAGCTGGAGCAGTATTTCCTGGGAGAAAATCTCTTCAGATGGTCAATGATGGGGAAAACATGTAGCCCAAGCAGTCAGCATACCACACAAGCCTATGTTAATGAACATAGTGATGGAGGAAACCAACAAAATCAGCACCGAATGAAGTGTTCTCCCAAAAACTCCATCATGAGATTTTGTGTCTTCAGAGTCAATGTGATTGACACAAATTCGGCATTTGAAAAAGCTAAATGACTGGGTGGAAAGTGTCTCCTGTCTGAGAAAAGTGGTCCAGACTTGGATTCCCCTGGACACTTAATTTGCAAGTTTGTAGTATGAAGACTAGAGACAGCCATGATGTTCTTGGAGCAGAGCATTAACAATGAGTTGCAAGCCCCCAGCACCGGCAGTAGCTGGGAGAGCCAGCCCCAGACACCAGCTTACACTGTTCTGAGAGACCAATAGCATCGTCACATATGCACCCAAGACTTAAAACATCTCAGTGGTATTAAAATATACCAGATACAAGAAATGAAATATGGAAATGCTCTAAAAAAAACGATTTTCAGAGCTGTGGGCACAGCTCATGTGGCAGAGTCCTTTGTCTAGCATGCATTGAGCCCTGGGTTTGATCCCCATAACAACATAAACCCAGTGTGGGGGTGTGCTTCTGCATTTCCAGCACCCTGGATATGGAAGCAAGAAAGTCATCCTCAGCTACACAGGGAGTTTGAAGCAAGTCAGGGTGCATGAAACCCTGCCTCAAAAACAAAAATACAGCCGGGTGGTGGTAGCACATGCCTTTAATCCCAGCACTCGGGAGGCAGAGGCAGGCGGATCTCTGTGAGTTCGAGGCCAGCCTGGGCTACAGAGTGAGATCCAGGAAAGGCGCAAAGCTACACAGAGAAATCCTGTCTCGAAAAACCAAAAAAAAAAAAAAAAAAAAAAAGCAAAACAAAACAAAAAAACAAAAACAAACAAAACTATTTTCATTTAGTTACTTAAATGAACCTAAAAAATGCAAATCAATAAACTATATGCCTTCTGGGTCTCATTATCAGTAAATGGAGCAGAGAACTACATAATAACCTGTTCTCAATATGTTTTATTATGAGACATACTGAAATCATGACGGGATTTGTGCTCTCTCTTTTTGAAAGCAAGTTTCCAGCCCATCTGCAAAATGTATCATCTGGTCCCATGTGGGCTCCTATGGACTTCCACTGTATCATTTGTTGTTGTTGTTGTGTTTATTGTTTGAGAGATTATGGGAGAGGGGTGTGAGAGAGAGGGTGGGGGGCAGGGCCAGGGAGCAGGGACATGCCACAGTGCATGTATAGAGGTCAAAGAACAGCTTTCAGGAGTCAGGTCACTCCTACTTGGTTTTTAATCCAGGGACTCTTGTCCCTCCCACTCTGGGTGGGTACATCAGGCCAGCAGGCCAGCAGGCTTCTGGGCGTCCGTCTCTGTCTCCCAGCTCATGCGATAGGAATGCTAAGATTGCAGACATGCATCAATGCATCCAGCTTTCCTATGTGGGCTCCATGGGTCACACTGAGGTCACCAGGCCCAAGCAGCAGGTACTGTCACCTACAGAGGACCGGCCCTCGGTTCTTGTACGTGGTAAACCCTTATTGTCTCCTACCATCATGTCTAGCACTAATCACGCAAATCACGCAAAACTACACGAGGAAGGTGGAACTGCAAACCAAGGCGGTCCTAGGGGAGAGAATTCGGGAGCAGTGGGTGAAAGTGCTCACTGGGAAAATAGCAAGGAGAAGTTCTTGTTCAGAAACAAACTCCAGCCCCAAAGAGCAGCAAGGATTCTTAACCACTGCACCACTTCTCCAGACGAGTCTTTTTTTTCTTCAATTTTAAAATTAGTGTGTGTGTGTGTGTGTGTGTGTGTATGTGTGTGTGTACACGTGTGTACGTGTGCTGTAGCACATGTGTGATAGTCACAGGACAGTTGGCAGGAGTCAGTTCTCTTCCTTCCCCAATGTGGGTCCCCGGGATCACACTCGGGGTGTCAGGCTTGGCGGCTTGAGCACTGAGCCATCTCACCAGCCCCCGGCTGGGTTTACATCGGCTACTGAAATCTTTACACTGAGCAGTCCTAGGTGCTCCATCACTAGTCTATCCCCCGCCAGATTCTCCTTACCCCTTCATCCTCCGTTCCAGCCCCATCACATTCTTACCAGTCACGTCTCCCTCTTGAACAGGTGGCTGTCATGGTCATTTCAACATGGTTTCTAAGTATCAATTAATACAGCCTTCAAAACTTACATAGACCAAGCCAGGCACAGTGACCCATGCCAGCACTCAGGAGACTGAGACAGGAGGAGCATGGCAAGTTCAAGGCCAGCCTGGACTACATGGCGAGGCCCTGACTCAAACAGCAGCAACAAAAGTAGACCAACTTAGAGCTGAGACTGAATTAATGATGAAAAATCCTTAAATGACAATTTTTCAAATTATATTGAACTGCAAAACATGTCATCTGGTCCCATGTGGGCTACTACCAACTTTCACTGTCCTAGTTACTTTGTTCTATTTATTATTTGTGTGTGGGAGAGAGGGGGAAGAGAGACAGGCAGAGAACAGACACAAGCACCACATTGTGTGTACAAAGGGCAGAGAACAACTCCAGGACTCAGGTCGATTTTGTTTTTTCATCTTTAGAGTAACTCATGTTCATGTTTTTTGAGTGTTAATGAGAGAATGTGTGTGTGTGTGTGTGTGTGTGTGTGTGTGTACCACACATGTGCTGTGCCATGTACTTGGAGGCCAGAAGATGGCACAGGTCCTCTGAAGGTTACAGGCATCTGTGAGCCACCCCACAAGGGTGGTAGGAGTCAAGCTCAGGTTAATGCTAGGGCATCTCTCCAGCCCTAGACTAATTATCTTAATTTTCACAATGCCGCATCAAGATGGATGCTGTCGTGGTTCCACAGATGGTAGAAGTGAGACAAAGACACGCAGACACGCGCAGCTGCTCGGGTGTGCAAAGCTGGAAACTCAAGGAATGAAGATCTGTTCTGTTTTTATTACATTTACGTATTTATTTAGGGGAGGCACACGTGTGCCATGGTGCACAGGTGGATGTCAGAAGACAACGTGGAGTAATCCGTTTTTCCTTCCACCACCAGGAGGGTCCAGGGATCACACTCAGGTCATCAGGCTTAGGGGCAAGTGCCTTTACCTGCTGAGGCATCTTGTAGGTTTTTGGTTTGGTTTGGTTTGATTTTTTGAGACAGGGTTTCACTGTGTAGTTTTGGTGCCTGTCCTGGAACTCACTCTGTAGCCCAGGCTGGCCTCAAACACAGAGATCTGCCTGCTTCTGCTTCCTGAGTGCTGAGATTAAAGGTGTGCACTACCACCGCCCAGCCAGGTTATTATTTTTTTAAGATTTATTTTGTGTGTTTGCCTGCATGTATGTGTGCGATGTGCATGTCCGGTGCCCACGAAGGTCAGAAGACAGAATCCATTCCCCTGGAACTGGAGTTACTGATATGACTGTGAACCACCATTTGGATGCTGGGAACCAAGTCAGGGTCCTCTGCAAAAGCAACAAATGCACTGTCTGCAGCCCCTCTGGGTTTATTTTTTGAGGTAGGTCAAATGTAGCCAAAGATCACCTTGAACTCCTGATCCTCCTGTCTCCACCTCCCAAGTGCTTGGATTTGAGGTGTGTACCACCACACCCAGTTTCTGTGGTGCCACAGACTGAATCCAGAGCTAGGTAGGCACTCTACCAACTGAGCCACACCTCCAGACCATAATTTGTTGGTCTGACCAACAGGTAGGGTGGAGGCGGGACCGGTCCAGCTGGTCTCTCCCTTGGGGCTGAGCGGGATGATGAGTGTCTATGGCCCAGACCTCCCCATTCCACCAGAGAGAAGCACACTGGGCTGGGAGTCTTGTCGAAGCAGGAACTTGCTTTATTGCATCAGGAGTGGACTTATACAGGTTGGGGGGGGCGGGGGGAAGGGGGTGGGCGGGGTATGGGGTAAGGATAGCAGGCCAATGAGATGATGCCATCTCAGCAGTTACTAGGCAGAGGCGATTCTAGGTCAGGTAGTGCTGAGTCACTCATATATGGAAGTCATGTCCGAGGACAGGTCGCCAAACTCAAGCTAGGCTCAGGAAGTTACACTGGGCCTCATGCCTGGGCCTTATGGGACACAACAATAACTGAGATTTGAGACCAAGCAGTCTTATTCCAGACCTATACTCTTTAAACCTCTGTCCTAGGCTGTGTTCCCAAAATAGGAAAACAAAAATTGAAAGATGATAAGTGATCTCCCCCAACCCCTCTGTGTGCATGTGTGTGTGTGTATGTATGTATGTGTGTGTGTATGTATGTGTGTGTGTGTGTATGTGTGTGTGTGTGTCTTTCACACACACAATTTGTTTTTTGAAACATAATCTATGTCCTCAAACTCGTGATCCCCCTGCCTTGGTCTCCCAATTGCCAGGATGAGCTACACCTACACCCAGCACCGAGTGCTCTCTGTGGAACCCCACTCCTACTTCACTCAGTTATTTGGGGCTGCTTTTCATCTCTTCCAGTTTAGTTTCCCAATTGCTGAAGAAGATATGACAGGAGAAGACCAGAACAAAACCTTTCACACAGAAACAGATGAGAAGAATCTGTCCAAAGAATGCAGGAATGTGGCCCCAGGACTCTTGCTCAGCCATCTGCTCACATTCCTCACTTGAAACCAGCGGGCTCGCTTCCCCTTTGCTGGCTTAGCTCCACACACAGGTTTTCTGCAGGCTTCTATCTTTAGCCCCTGGTAGGAGGCACCTGGAGGTTAACTTGGCACTCACCTTGCTTCCTGAGCCCACTCACAGATCCATCTGGTCTTAAGTCTGAGTGGCCCACACTTTGGGCAAAAATGCTTTGGCTTTTTCTGATTTTGGTGAAGTATTTCAGGCATACAGAACGATGTCAGCATCCACGCAGCCTCAGAAATGAGAGCGACTGCGTCAGTGGGAACCCCATGAACTCTGCACCATCTGCTGTTTGCTCCGTCTCAAATTCCCCACCACCCTGAACTTGGCATACAGAGATGGGAGACTTCCAACGGGTGTCTAAGAACAGCACACATCACTACGTGCCTTTAGACTTCACAGAAATGATGTCACATTGTGCAACTCTATGCTTCCAGCTACTGACACAGGTTGACAAAAGGAGCGTAGCTGTTACCATGACATCCAGGGGCCCTGGTCTTCATCCCACCCCTTTGCCCCAGAGGCAATGATGTCCCCTGACTAGCGTGGCCACTTGCCTCCCTTCTCCACCGTTGCTGGATTCCCAGATCTGGGCTCTCTTAGCTTTACACGCTTTTTGGCATAATAATGTGTGTATACAAGGTCACTTCCCCCATTTAGTGTCTTGAAAATCTTTCTACAATGGTAAATGCAGCAGCATTTGCTCAGTTTCTACTGTGATACAGTACACTGTGTGATGTATGATAACTCTACACTGTGTCAACTTTTCTGCTGGAATGATTTCATTTCATTGCTTATATTCATATTCTCTAGTTCTCCTTTTTTTTCTGAGATAGAATCTTACCATGTAGCCCAGGCTTGCCTTTTTCTCCCATTACAAGTAAGGCTGCTGTAAGTGCATGTGGCCATTGGGCCTATGGTCTCTATGCACAAGAACTACTACCTAATCGTTATCTTGTTGTGTAATTCTGTTACTGAGATAATAACCTTTGTATGTTCTCAATCTAAATTTCAACCCAGCCCCCCCCCCGGGACTTGCTCTCTGCTCCTCCCATCTCCAGATGAGCAATTTGAGGAGGCAGCTTCAGAAGGAATCGCAGGAGTCTTGCATGGAAGGGAGTTCCGGGTCCACTGTCGTGCCCCACCTCGGTGTGCATTCCATCCTGGCTGTGGGTTTGGGACACCTTCCTTGACAGCAGTCTCCCACATCTTACAGCTCCCTCTTAGCCTCTTCCTGTACCTCTGTCGAGGGAAGAAAAGAGTCTTCCAGGCTCCTCCACACCATTCTTGCTGCTGAACCCATTAAAGTGCTGCTTTAGTCTGGCTCTTCCTGAACAAAGGGACTTGTCTGTCTGTCTGTTGAGACAGGGTCTTATTATATAGCCCAGGCTGCACTTAAATTCAGTCTCCTCCCACTTCAGCAGGGGTCAGACCTGCACTATCATGGCCAACCCAAAGGGACCTTTCTGTCTCCTGCAATTTCACCAACAGGAGAGGCAGAGAATAGTCCTGGTTACATAGATCACTGGGGACGTAAACAACACACACAAAGCTGCCACTGCAGTGAAGTTAAATCTGTCCTGATGGTCCGAATTAGACAAATGCCTGGAATTACTAGGGAATCACACGACTGAACAGGTAACCTTAGGGAAATCCTGGCCAATGTGGCAGCCACTAGACATATATGGAGACTTGTGTTTAAAATATAACCACTGCCGGGCGGTGGTGGCGCACGCCTTTAATCCCAGCACTCGGGAGGCAGAGTCAGGCGGATCTCTGTGAGTTCGAGGCCAGCCTGGGCTACCAAGTGAGTTCCAGGAAAGGCGCAAAGCTACACAGAGAAACCCTGTCTCGAAAAACCAAAAAAAAAAAAAAAAATAATAAAATAAAATAAAATAAAATATAACCAGTTAAAATAAGTCATTCAGAACTCTCAGTTCAAGGCCAGCCTGGTCTACAAAGTGGGTTCTAAGACAGCCAGGACTGTTACACAAAAAAACTCTGTCTCAAAAAGGAAGAGGAAAGAGAAGAGGAGAAGGAGGAGGAGGAGGAGGAGGAGGAGGAGGAAAGGAAGAAGAGGAGGAAAAGACGCAGAGGAAGCAGGAGCAGAAGAAGGAGGAGAAAAAGAAGAGGGAGAAGGAGAAGGAGAAGAAATGAAGTTCAGGTTCACACAGCAGGTCCCTTTACACTCTGGTCAGAATAGACAAGAAGGCAGAGAAGCTGCAGCGCTCCCTAACCCCTGGTTTGGCAGTGAAGGAGCTAAAATGAAGCAGACTTTGCATTTGACCATTAAAAACCCAGAAAGGCCGGGTGGTGGTGGCGGCGCACGCCTTTAATCCCAGCACTTGGGAGGCAGAGGCAGAGGGAGGGCAGCCTCTGCCTCTGTGAGTTGGAGACCAGCCTGATCTACAGAGCGAGTTCTGGGACAGCCAGGGCTGTTAAACGGAGAAACTCTGTCTCAAAACACCAAAGAAGAAGAAGAAGAAGGAGAAGAAGAAGAGAGAAGACAAGAGAAAAGAAAGAAAGAAAGAAAGAAAGAAAGAAAGAAAGAAAGAAAGAAAGAAAGAAAGAAAGAGAAAACAGAAAAGAAAAAAGCCATTCATGGGCCAATGAGATGGCTCTCAGCAGGTAAACCACATGATGATGACCACTTTAGTTCAATCCCCAAGACCCACCTGGAGAACCAACTCTGAGAAGTTAGTTGTCCTCTGACTTCTATGCACTATGGCAATCTCATGCCTGCTTATATATATATGTACGCTAAATAAGTAAAATGTTTTAGAATTTTTTTTTTTTTGAGACAAGATCTCACTGTATATATATGTACTCCTGGCTGCCCTGAAATTCATTACACGAACAGGCTGACTTTGAATTCACACAGATCTGCCTGCCTCTGCCTTCCAAATGCTAAAATAAAAGCATGGGCCACCAAGCTCAGTCAAAAAAACAAAACAAAACAAAAACCTTTTCAATGAGCTGTTCATGCCTACAAGCCCAGCCCCCTCGTCAGGAGGATAAGAAGCCCAAAGTCACGAGTGACTACATAGTATGTTTAAGGTCAATCTGGGCTACATAGAGAGACCTCGTCTCCAACATAAAATTGAAAACTAAAATAACAGCTCTGTGCTGCTCCTGGCTGTTCAGTCTATCTTTGCATCTCTTTCTCCTCTTACTGTACCAGCCAAGAACCTACGCCCTCAGATACTGCCTTCAGTCTGCATTTCCATGACTTGCTGGAGCTGGTGGATTAGGGACCAGATGGGAGGGAAGGAAGGGAGATGAAGAAGAATGGAGCCTAGTGGACCTCCCCTCCCAGGCCACCTTCAACAACATCTCCAGCCACACCTGTCTTCTACAGCTCCTGCTCACACCACCCAGGCTAGCTACAGCTTCATCTCCTTAGAGTGACCCTGACTTCAGGGCTCCAGTAACACTGACTCGAGTGATGCCCTGCAGTCATAGCCAATATGGGGCTTGGCTCACCATCTCCTGTGACTTCCTGCAAGCAGTTCCAACATCTGTGTGAAACTTGGTTTCTGTGCTCCCAGCTGGTGGTGAACCAGCTCCATGTATCTGTTCATGCTGAAGTGGCAAGGCAGAGGAGTATCTTCCTCAGCTTCTGCAAAGTGTGCCCTGCAAGTTCACAAGACTAAACCCTTCCCCTGAACTACACGTACACACATGGCCTATGCTGTATTCAGTGGTAATCTGCCATGTACACACGTGGCCTATGCTGTATTCAGCTGTAATCTGCATGTACACACGTGGCCTATGCTGTATTCAGCTATAATCTGCATGTACACACGTGGCCTATGCTGTATTCAGCTGTAATCTGCATGTACACACGTGGCCTATGTTGTATTCAGCTGTAATCTGCATGTACACATGTGGCCTATGCTGTATTCAGCTGTAATCTGCATGTACACACGTGGCCTATGCTGTATTCAGCTGTAATCTGCATGTACACACGTGGCCTATGCTGTATTCAGTGGTAATCTGCATGTACACACGTGGCCTATGCTGTATTCAGCTATAATCTGCATGTACACACGTGGCCTATGCTGTATTCAGCTGTAATCTGCATGTACACACGTGGCCTATGCTGTATTCAGTGGTAATCTGCATGTACACATGTGGCCTATGCTGTATTCAGTGGTAATCTGCATGTACACACGTGGCCTATGCTGTATTCAGCTATAATCTGCATGTACACACGTGGCCTATGCTGTATTCAGCTGTAATCTGCATGTACACATGTGGCCTACGCTGTATCCAGCTGTGATTTTTTTTTAAATGCTGTCTTTGAGTAAGAATACTCAAACAGCTAACAATGGCAGCCCACCATGCTTATTTATCAGGGAGCAACTGATACTGTGGTCCTCTGCAGTATGAGATGATTCTGGTCTGATTCTATATTGTGCCTTGACCCAGGTATGAACAGATTTGCCCAAAACGACATTTTTGTCTGATTGGTCTCTGCAGGATGATCACATTTGGAAATTTATTTAAAAAGAAATCTGTTTGTGGGGCTGACGGCTCAGCAGTTAAACAACACATACTGTTCTTGCAGAGAGGACTCAGATTGGATTCCCAGCACCCACATTGTGGCTTACAACCATGCATAACTCCAGTTCCAGGGGATCCAACAGGCACACATGTATGCAGGCAAAACACTCATATACATATAGTCAAATAGAAATCTAAAAAAAGTTTTAATGAATAATTTTTTACATATCTCTTTCTATAGTGCACAAAAGCCCCTTAGTGCCAGAAGTGCTTCATATCCTCTACTTCACACATACACACACCCACACACACACACTATCATGACTCTGAAACCATTTAGCTGCGCACACTTGTGCTGCATTCACTCCCTAAGCACAATATTGTATCACTTAATGGCAGGGTTAAGCTCTGAGAAACGCATCATCAGACAACCACACCATAACAGCCAGTATTCGCAGAAACTATGATGGGCTTATGTCATTGTATGATACGATCTTTATTTCTGCAGTGCTGGGGATCGAATCAGAGCCTTAGACTTGCTGGGCAAACTCTGCCACATGCCCCAGGCCCTTGATCATGTAAATGCCTGACCAGCAGCCCAGGGAGGAGGCCTTTTCTGTCAGAGGGTCCCTGGGGACTCTCCCATTCTAGATCTTCTTTCACACTGTAGATACGATGTCTGCAGCTTATGGGTCTGTCTGCCATCCCCATATATTGTGATCTCTTCAAGGGAAAGGACTGTGTCTCAGGCTGAATCTGCAGGGCTAAGAAAACAAAAACAACCTGGCACACAGTTCATGCTCTAATGTGCGGATGGAGTGAAGATCAGAAGCGTCTGAGATTCACTGGCCACTTTCCCAAGCAGAGACAGATTCCATGGTCACAGGAACACCGTGAAATGACCCACATTACTTTTCCTGTGACAGTTCAGACTTGACCCAGGTATGCTGGTGTCATGCATGCTTAATCCCGGAACTCAGGAGGCTAAGACAGGCAGGCTATTGTAGTTTGGAGCCTGGACTACACAGCAAGATTTTGTGTCAGAAAACCAAAAAGAAAGAAAGAAGAGTGGGGGGGAGGGACCGTGGGAGGAGGAGACAAGAAAAGAGCAGAAAATCTGACACAGGACCAAGCCCTACACTGCAATCTAAGCATCCAACTTGGCCTCTTCTAATGCCACTACATTCCTGCGAGGCTTTTAGTGGCTTAGGAAAACATCACCCTTCTTAGAGAGATAACTGTCAAAAAGTTCTTGGCTCTGAGGAAACAAATTAGACAAAGCCCTTCCTGCTAGCTAGCTCAGGCGATGCTGTGCAAACACACGCCATAGTCCATGCACACCACCAGAGCTTTCCACAGCCCATGTGGAAACGGAGGTTCATGTTCCTTTTCATCTCGATTTCCTGAGCTTCCTCCACCAACTCTAATGCATATTTACTATGAAATGACTGTCAGGTTTTTGCTTTTTGTAGTATATGTAACTCCAAGGCATTGTTGAGTAAGCTTTTGATGGCAGTATTTTTAGCTACATCGCAATGAAACCACTATTTCATAAAAGTTATTTTCCGGCTCTTCTACCACCATCAGCTTCAAGTCCTCATATTTCAACTGGAGCCAGATGTGCTCTAATAGGTGTCTAGCCTCTTTCCCATAAATCCTCTGTCTTCCGTAGCAGGTAGGTTTCCCAGCTCAGGAAATGGGACTTTGCCTCTTGTTTGATTTGGTTCTTAACTAGTTCGTCTGTCTTTGTGCCTAATAGAGTGAGACGTGACACCACTGCCCTTTGTCTGCTGTCAGTCCTCACACTGTACTTTAATTCTCTTGGATTTTGATACAGAACAAACAGATTTAACCATTTAGGAAGCAAACTGACCCATATTCCACACACTGTGCCTCCAGTCATGTCTACACCCTTTGTACGTGTACGAGCATGCAGGTGCCATGATCAGGGAATGACTTGCAGAACGTAGTTCTCTCGTTCCACCAGGTGGGGCGCAGTCGTCAAACACGGGACCTCAGGCTTGACTACAAGCACCCTAGCTCACTGAACCACAGTCACCAGCACAGCCCAGGTCCCCACTGACACTTCACACACTTCTTGAAATAATTGTGCAGATATCAGAAACAACCATCCCAAGCTCATGAATATGGTAATGGATGTCTTGTTTAGAGACGAAAGACAGACTGACAGACACAGACTGACAGACAGACAGACAGACACACACACACACAGAATATGGAAATGAGTCATACTTTTTGTAAGTTTCTGCCCTCTTCTCCCCAACTTCAAAAGGAAGCACACCCCCATGCCCTGTTTTAGATTTCCCTCTTCCTTTGCGATGCCTGCCAGGGTCCCTTTCTTCACCTCTTTTTAGTGGATGGTTACAGACACTGCTGGGATTTATACAAAATCATTTCCTTTGCATTAGTGAAAAAAGCCTCTTGCTTGCCAACTCATTAGAAGCAAAAGTTATGATTCTAATTTGGCTCTTCTCTCTTCTCATTCCAATCTCTACCTTATGTGCCTTTCATCCCACTTTTTCCAACCTAAGGACCAAGATCAATCTTTTCCCCCTGCTTCCCCAGGTCAGCCTTTAACCTTTGCACAAAATGGGAATGCAGCAACTTCAAACATATTCACAGGCACAGTCAGCCCTCTCTGCTCTACCGTCTGTCAATCACTGATATGTGCTGAACAATGCTTCCCCATCTCCACTCTAGACTGAGCCCACAGAATTAAGCAATCTTTGTCCACTCGAGGATGTAACACTGACAGCTGAGCTGATTGACTTTGTAGAATTTTAAAAATCATCCTACTGATCAGCAGGCAGGCGAAGGAAGAGTGGGAGATAACTAGGAGGTCATTGCAGCAACTACAGAACATAATCGGATCTGATGGAG
This sequence comes from Peromyscus californicus insignis, assembly GCF_007827085.1. NCBI lineage: Eukaryota > Metazoa > Chordata > Mammalia > Rodentia > Cricetidae > Peromyscus > Peromyscus californicus. Next base: position 152,990,850 of record NW_026294584.1, on the reverse strand, counting down.
AGAATCGCAAAGGCAATAGCAGGGGCTGAAGAGATGGCTCAGTGGTCAACAGAACTTACAGCTCCTGCACAGGACCCGAGTTCTGCTTTGAGCACCCCGAGACCCTGAGCAATAAACTGACAAGACTCAATGATTAGGAATAAGGCCAAACAAGTTGGAGAAAATAACTCAAAGTTGGGCTTTTGTGGTTGAAAACACCCTTTACAGAGAGAAGAAGAAGATGGGGGGTGGGGGTATTGAGACGGCTCTGCATCTTAGGGGAACTTGCTGCCAAGTCTAACAACCTGACTTCAATGCCCAGGGGACACATAATAGAAGGAGGGAATGGACTGTTGCATGTTGTCCCCTGACCTACACACACACACACACACACACACACACACACACACACACACACACACACGAAGGTGGGTTGCTGTGGGATGGTCTGTATGTCAAGTGTGTTGCTGATTGGTCAGTAAATAAATCACTGATTGGTCAGTGGCCAGGCAGGAAGTATAGGCGGGACAAGGAGGAGAGTAAAGCTGGGAAGTGGAAGGCTGAGTCAGAGAGACACTGCCACCCTCCACAATGACAAACAGCATGTGAAGATGCCGGTAAGCCACAAGCCACGTGGCAAGGTATAGATTTATAGAAATGGATTAATTTAAGCTGTAAGAACAGTTAGCAAGAAGCCTGCCACGGCCATACAGTTTGTAAGCAATATAAGTCTCTGTGTTTACTTGGTCGGGTCTGAGCGGCTGTGGGACTGGCAGGTGAGAGAGATTTGCCCTGACTGTGGGCCAGGCAGAAAAACTCTAGCTACAGTGGGTATTAAAACAAAAACGAAGAAGACAACCCAGAAAAAAAATTTTTGCGGAAGCAAGATGGATTCCATTTTGGAAGACGCCTGTGTTAGTCACTTTGGGCTCACTGACAGAAGGGATAAGGTCCATGATGGGGGAAGGCGTTGGCCATTAGTATGTGAGGATGCTTCCTGAAATAACACCTGAGTGGGTCAGGAAAGGAAAGGGGTTCAGCACTCCACTGGCTTTCTACGTTTTTCTTTTTTACTCAGCCTACGATCCCAGTCCTTGGAATGGTACCACCCACAGCAGGGTGAGCCCTCACAGGCACACCTAAGGTGAGCCTTCTTAATCCTCAAGGCCTTTCTTCAGCCACAGCTACAAAGATCAAGGGAGAAGAAATGGTTTGGTAACTGGAGATGAGTTTCCGATGTACCTAAAGCCCTGGGAGTGACACCTGAGGATCTTGGGAGAAATTACTTTTCAGACATAAGGTTTAAAAGGAGAAAATGATAACCCCAAAACATTAGTAAGAACCACAGTCTCCAGATAGGAGGGGAGGAACTGGACTCCAAGAGATGAAATTTTAAATGCCTGTTGTCTCCAGAACTCTTTCCCTGGTCGGGTGAGGTTTGGTATAAGCAAACATCTATGCCCTCCTTATAGGGACCAATGACAAACCAAAGTTTAGCTCCACAAAACCCACCTTGGGGAACCAATGAGTTTATTGGGCTAACTTACAGAGATAAAAAGTTCCTTGTGGAGCAGGGTGACAGCAAAGCAGCCACACCATGGGAATTCTCAGCCCTGCATGGTTGATGATCTATCTCCCTGAAGCCGCAGAGATGGAGGCCTGCCCCTTCTAACTTTCTGCTCACACTCCAGTGTAGCTAGAGTTTACCTGCCTGGCCCACAGTCAGGACAAATCTCTGTCACCCACCAGTCCCACAGCAGCTCAGACCCGACCAAGTAAACACAGAGACTTACATTGCTTACAAACTGTATGGCCGTGGCAGGCTTCTTGCTAACTGTTCTTACAGCTTAAATTAATCCATTTCTATAAATCTATACCTTGCCACGTGGCTTGTGGCTTACCGGCATCTTCACATGCTGTTTGTCATTGTGGAGGGTGGCAGTGTCTCTCTGACTCAGCCTTCCACTTCCCAGCTTTACTCTCCTCCTTGTCCCGCCTACACTTCCTGCCTAGCCAATGGCCAATCAGTGTTTTATTTATTGACTAATTAGCAACACATTTGCCATACAGAACATCCCACAGCACTCCAGCACCTCCCACAAGTCACCTGCAATTAGGGCAGGATCATACACAGCTGGCCAGGAGATGCAGGAGGGAGTGGCTGGAATTCAGGGGAGGCTCCAGTGACTCCCCATCCCACGTCTGTGAAGGAGCACCAAGTCCGCAGATCCCATCTCCAGAGTCTCTTGAGCAGCCACAGCTGTTCTGATGTCATTGGGGGTGGGGGGGATAGTGTAGCTAGAGTTTTCCTGCCTGGCCCACAGTCAGGACAAATCTCTCTCACCTGCCAGTCCCAAGCCGCTCAGACCCGACCAAGTAAACACAGAGACTTATATTGGTTACAAACTGTATGGCCGTGGCAGGCTTCTTGTTAACTGTTTTTACAGCTTAAATTAATCCATTTCTATTAATCTATACCTTGCCACGTGGCTTGTGGCTTACCGGTACTTTACATCTTCCTTATCCTGATGGCGGCTGGCAGTGTCCCCCGACTCAGCCTTCCACTTCCCAGCTCTATTCTCCTCCTTGTCCCGCCTATACTTCCTGCCTGGCCACGGCCAATCAGTGATTTATTTATTGACCAATCAGCAACACATTTGACATACAGACCATCCCACAGCACCTCCCCTTTTCCTTTCTTAAAAAGGAAGGTTTTAACCTTTACACATCTCCAAAGTCAGCTTGGTATATTTGGGAATTTGGGCGTAGCTTTTCTTACTACTTTCTGCTGGAGGGGGGCGCTGTATCTTCTGGGGAAACAAAGAAAATTTTAGGATCATGGAGTAGTCCGTGAGGCTGTATCATCTGAGCCAGTTGCCTTGAAACGGTTCTGGATGTTGGATCATCTGGGCCATGGTGTCATCGGAGACCTTTCAGGGGGTCTTGGCTGGTCAAACCTGATGTATCTTACTCTGGAACAAATCCATAGCCTCTTGCTTTCTGTGGAAACAAAAGAGACTCTTTTCCAAAGCAACATATCCTTACATCCAAATTTTGAAGTCAAAGTATCTTTAAAATATACATACTGGTTTAACTCAGCTTCCTTTACAATCAAATATCTCTCTGTAGTTAAGAATCCCAAAGACAACACAATCCAGACTCTCTGTGTAATAGTCATCTCTACGTGGCTTATTTTTTATATTAATTTTACTGTCTCTTTAAAGACTTTATTTTTTAAAACCATGTATTTGTTTCTATACTGTATATATCACCTTTTTTTGTCTCTTTTAAGCCTATGTATATTTTACACACATTTTAAACTATTACATCTGAATCTGTCTTATTGTGAACCTGTTGCTTTAAATTGCAGCCTTCTAAGCCTGAAATGGCACTGTGGCTGCTGGCTCCACCCACTTTAGCTTCCCAACATGGTGGTTCCGCCAGCTCTGGGAACCATCAAGTCTCAGAAATAGTGGGTCTACGCTTTTATCAAAGCAGTGTGTAGCCCAGAAACCTCTTTTCTTTTTTTTTTGTTTTGTTTTGTACTAGCAAAGGCTAAATTCACCATACAGCTTAATGTGCCATTTGCAGAGGCCTCATTCCCGCCATACCGCAGGTTGAGCGCGCACGCCAGGAACGCGCACGCCAGGAACCCGCACGCCAGGAACCCGCCGGTAGCTCAAACCGGCAGCTGCCGCTCATTTGAGAGAGACAATTAGGAAGCTGTTTTTAGCTCCGTTTTAGAATCTTTTTTCTCAGGTTTTAGGTGGAAACTCTTGCCCCACGTTGGGCGCCATTTGTAGCTAGAGTTTTCCTGCCTGGCCCACAGTCAGGACAAATCTCTCTCACCTGCCAGTCCCAAGCCGCTCAGACCCGACCAAGTAAACACAGAGACTTATATTGGTTACAAACTGTATGGCCGTGGCAGGCTTCTTGTTAACTGTTTTTACAGCTTAAATTAATCCATTTCTATTAATCTATACCTTGCCACGTGGCTTATGGCTTACCGGTACTTTACATCTTCCTTATCCTGATGGCGGCTGGCAGTGTCCCCCGACTCAGCCTTCCACTTCCCAGCTCTATTCTCCTCCTTGTCCCGCCTATACTTCCTGCCTGGCCACGGCCAATCAGTGATTTATTTATTGACCAATCAGCAACACATTTGACATACAGACCATCCCACAGCAGGATAGTGCTCTACAGCACCTGTAAACACCGACTGAGTCAGACAAACAAGCAAAATGAAAACACGTCAACGAGAGGTGGGGTGTGTCCAGATGCTGTGAGAATCTGCACAGTCATCTGCTTCCAAATAGAGCCAGTTATTACCATGAAAAAATGGAAAGTTAATGTTCCCAAAGTCTCAAGATTGTAACAACAGCAGACTACACAGTTTTTTCTGTCAAATTCATCAGTGCTTAAGTGCTGGCAACAACCTCATATTTTGCTTTGTTTTGGGATGAGAGGGTGACTCTAGCTATGGGCCCAAAATTATACATATAAATTCAGGAGTTGGTGTTGGCTAACAGATTACAACACTGTGGTTCTTTTCTGGAAACACAGGGAACAAACATCCTCATGTTTGTGGGCTGGAGAGACAGCTCAGTGGTTAAGAGCCTGTACTGTTCTTGCAGAGGACCTGAGTTCAGTTCCCAGCACCCACATCAGGCAGCTCACAATCACCTGTAACTCCAGCTCCAGGGGATTTGATGTCCTTTCTGGTCTCTGTAGACACCTACATTCATTCTCTCTCTCTCTCTCTCTCTCTCTCTCTCTCTCTCTCTCTCTCTCTCTCTCTCTCTCTTTCTCTCTCTCTCTCTCTCTCTTTCTCTCTCTCTCTCTCTCTCTCTCTCTCTCTCTCTCTCTCTCACACACACACACACACACACACACACACACACAAAAATGGAAATAAATCATCACATTTCGAGTCAGAGATAGCTTCAGGAAGTAGAGTGCACTGAGGGGAAGAGGGAGAACATGGAGAGAGAAAAGTTGGGGGCAGGCATAATCCCAGGCCTCATGCTACAAGCTTGAGGCCAACAGTGTAGGGGGAGGGAGGCTACACAAATGGGTACCAGGCCAGCCAGATCTACACAGCAAGACCTTGTCTCAAAAGAACTAAATAAAAACATACAGGTAAAAACGGAGAGAGAAAGTGCAGTGTTCCCGCTATGTCGGGCTGGCGGAGGTTCTCGGAGTTTACTCCCATCTATGACACTCTCACTGTCCTTTTATTGCTGTTGAGTCAGGGTCTGAGTAGCCCAGTCTGGCCTTGAACTCACATCGATCCATCTGCTTCTGTCTCTGCCTCCTAAGTGCTAGGTTTAATGGCATGTCCTACCATCTCCTGCCCATTAATTCCTAGAGCAAAGGGGCAAAACTAGGCCGGTGACTTCACACCTTGAATCACAGCACTTGGGAGACAGAGCTAGGTGGTTTTCCATGAGTTTAAGGTCAGACTGGTCTACACAGTGAGACCCTGGAGGGGAGAGGGGGCAAAACTGTCTTGATCATTTCTCACCAAAATTCAGTCCCAAACAATCACCGCAAATATTCTTATTTCTGTAAATCTTTGTTACCCCCTCCTTTTGAGACAGTGTCTCATATAGCCCAAGCTGGCCCCAAACTTAGCTGGAGTAACTACCCAGTTCAGCTTCCTATCTTCCTGTTCCTATCACCTTACCTACTCTAGTGCACTAAAAAAGAAAAATCATCTGTGAGCAGCATTCTCAACCCCAGCTAGATGATATTATGCCCATTAAAGAACAAACAAACAAAAACAATTCTCGTTACATACTTCCTGAGATGGGATGCATTTACCTCTTCATTTAATGTCGTAACTTCCTTTTTTGTTGCTGGTGAGTGCCTGATTCCATAGTAATAAAAGAAAGGCGTGTACAGCCCAAGTTAGAAAGACCTCCTACCCTTTGTTTCTGTACTTCATCAACTGAAGAGGCCATCAGAGATGTTTTCGGCAGATGGCTCCCATGTGCCCACACCTCTGAATGTAAAATGAACGGTGTGGGCCATGAGAGGGGTGCTTTAAACAGCACCCCAGTTAAGAAAGCTGTCTAAACATGCCATGAGGTTTGCAGCCATGTAAAGGTATATTCAGTCTAATCAATTCATTTTTAGCCCTTCACTTTTTAACTTCATTATTTTTTGAGAGAATTTGGGAGGTGGTGTTTTGGGAGGCTTTTTGTTTTGTCTTAAGCAGTGCTATGGATTAAATGTAAGGCTTCACACCTGCTAGAGGATGTTCACCTTTGAGCCCAGCCCCTAGGAAATTAAATTTCTAAAGAGAAATTGGGGGTCGGGGACTGACCACTCACTTTTCTGTAGCACCTAACACTTCCATTTCTGTGTGCACATAAATACAGAGTCAAATCACGTGGCCACTGTGGTGCTTGCTGAGAAAGGCATCATTAGGTAACTTCATCACGGTGACACCGTAAGACATGCGTATGGAACACATAGCACACAGTTCTCTGTGTGTGCTCTCTGTGTGTGAACCACTGCATCAAGTGGTATCAAGAAAAGTTTAGCCACTATTGGTATACTTTTCAGATTCTTTTTGTAAACCAAATCTGTGCAAGATTTCATTTCTAGTTCTAACCAATTAAGCCATGAAGAAATAATGCTCTCTCAAAGCATAGACAGAGCCTGCCAGGTGCTGGCCATGCTTCGCCTTACCCCCTTCCATGAGTTCACAGGACATGGCATGGAGCCAATTTCACTTGTCCCCAGAGTGAAAGGGGAAATGAGACACTGCATCAATGTCACACTCCGTGCCAGATAGGCTTTGAAGAGAGGCCAAGATACAGGGATATTCTCGGCCATGCACAGTCCTGGCCAGCATGGGAAGAAGCCAAACCTCATGTATAGGCAAGAGAACTCTGGCTGTTTCCTCAAGTCCTGAGCTCTGGGCTCTGTTCCAGCAGCTTCCAAGCTTCCTGTCTTTCCATAAGATATGTATGGATAGAACTCTGGCACTAGAAACACTATTCTTATTACTAGAAAATTTCCCTTCTCCATGGGGATAAAAATCAATGCTCATCCCCACCATGTGTTCTTACTCTGTGGAGCCCCTGGGAAAAGGGAGTACTGCTCCCATCAAACAGCGAAATTCCTGTGAGTCCTTCTGGAATTGTGACAGGTGGAGACATGTTCCAGACATCCAGAGTTGAAAGACAGAACACACTTTCCCACAGAAACAATCAGTAGTTTCCCAGTGGAGTTTATAAAATCCTATTTAACTCACAGAATTCTTGGAATACCCCAGAAAAGTCTATGTAAGTCACTGAATATGTCCTCAATTTTCCCCTTTGATTTTTTTTTCTTTTTTTGAGACAGGGTTTCTCTGTGTAGCTCTGGCTGCCCTGGAACTTGCTCTGTAGACCAGGCTGGCCTCGAACTCACAGAGATCCGACTGCCTCTGCCTCCCGAGTGCTGGGATTAACCCCGTTGATTTTTTTTTAACTGACTAGAGTACATAAGATCTCATTTTTCCATACTCTTCAACACTCTTCATTCACACTTACAAATTCTCCTATGTTCAATCTGCCAGACATGGAAAGCAGATGAGGCTCAACTGAGTCGCTGGCTCACTCCACCACGGACCTGCCAGCAGCAGTGTGTGGATGTGGCTCCTTCCTTCCCATCAACATTCACTACTGTCATCTTTCATGGAAAGCTGGGGGGAATGTGAGGGCTCTTATCCTACATGATGAGCTACCACAGGTGGATTCCCCTGGATTTGGAAATGTGATATACCTACCCATCAAGTAATGGAGAAAGAATGGATCTTGCCAATGTTGAGAATGCTGCTCCCCTCAGGGTAAAACAAGATCTGAATCCTAAGATTCTCCTGCAGAGAAGCTGATGGGCCTTGAAATACGCAAGCTGGAAATGTTGCCAGAGTTTGGCATCTTAGTGCGTGGGCTAGTCAGACCACACAGTGTATGGCTGGGGCCCTGAGGAATGAGGGGTGGTCTAGGAGCAACAGCTTTACCTTCTCTTTCACAAACTCATTAGCCTCCAGGAAACTCACCAGGCTTCTACTGTTGACCCCAAGGCTTGCCCCTCTCTTCCCAAGAGGAGTACTGAGCACCCCCTAATTCTGAGCTCCTAAAGTAAAGCTCCAACCTCCCTATCCCAGACACCCACCTCTAGTCTCCCCAAGAGAGCAGATGGAAGGACACTGTCATTCTTTCTCTAGGTATGACTTCTGCACTGATACCTGCAGCCCCCATCTCCTAACGTGTGTGTGTGTGTGTGTGTGTGTGTGTGTGTGTACGTGTGTGTGTGTGTGTGTGTGTGTGTGTGTGTGTGTGTGTGTATACAAGCATTGGTTGGAAGAAGAAAGGCAAAATATCATGTTTTCTCATATGCAGAATCTATATTCAAATTTTATTTTATGTGTATAGGTGTTTTGCCTGCATGTATGCCTGCACACTGCATCCATGCAGTGCCTGCAGAGACCAATAAGGATGGCAATCCTCAAAATCTGGAACTGTAGACAGCTGTGAGCCACCAAGTGGGTGATGGGAATTGAACTTGGGTCTTTTAAAGAACAACCAATGCTCTTAACCACTGAGCCATCTCGCCAGCCCCAAGAACCTAGATTAAAATATGTATCTATATTTTATATGTATACACATGCATACACACACCAGGTGGCTAAGTTGGTAGGACGTTGGTTCGAATCCCCAGCACCCATGTAAAGAAAAAGCAAGTGTGGCAGCACACACCTATAACCCCAGCACTGGGGAGGCAGAAACAGGTGGATCCCAAGTTCAGCCAGCCCAGCCAATCAGGAGCTCAAGGTTCAGCAAAGGACCCTACTTCAATGTGATGGACACCTGTAATCCCAACACTCCAGAGGCTGAGAAAGGAGCCTACTACACGTTGCAGGCCAGTCTGGTTTACATGGTGAGTTCCAGGCTAGCCCGAGCTATAGGGTGAAACTTTGTCATAAACAAATAAATTGTTCAATGGTTAAAAATAGAACAAAGCTCTCTGTTGTGGGGTATTTGTACACTGCGTGAAGATGCACTGCTGTGATTGGTATAATCAAAAGCTGAATGGCCAATAGCTAGGCAGGAGAGATAGGTGGGATTTTCAGGGAGAGAGAGGAAGAGGAGGAGGAGTCTAGGCTCACAGGAGACACCAATGGGAAGCGGAACAAGCTGGACACACGGGACAGAGGAAAGGTAACCAAGCCACGTGATAGAACATAGATTAATAGAAAAAGCTTAATTAAGTTATAAGAGCTAGTTAGAAAAAAGCCTAAGCTAAGGCCAAGTTTAGATTTATTAATAATAAGTCTCCATGTCATTATTTGCAGGCTGGTGGTCCTGACGAAAAAATACCACTACAGCTCTCACAGTAAAAAAGAAAAAGGAGTTTCAAAGGAGGAAACAGAGTAGTAGTCATGTGATGTCCATTCACTGGTATCTTTTTTGCTTTGATACAATACCTTGACAAAAGCAACTTAGGGGGGAAGGGGGTTAAACTGGCCCCCAGTTATAAGCTGTAGTCCCTCGTGGTGTGGCGGGTTGGGGCCACAGGAGCTCAAGAGAGCTGGTCACACGGCATCCATCCATGGTCACGACAGAGAGAGCAGTGATGGATGTTTGCACGACAACGCTCAGCTCACGTTCTCCAGTATTACACAATCCAGGAGACCGCTGCCCAGGGAATGGTGACTGCATGTGTGCCTGGTGCCTGTGGAGGTCAGAAGACTGCATCAGATCCCTTGGAACTGGAGCTAGGGAGAGTTGTGAGCCACTGTGTGGGTGCTGGGAACCAAACCTCAGTCCTCTGTAAGAGCAACACGTGCCCTTAACTGCTGAGCCATCTCTCCAGCCCACACCTTTATTTTTGTATTGTGTAACTGCTTTATGATCTAGAATGTCAGTCTGCTTTTCAAGTCAGGGTTGATTCCCTCTGTGTCCCTGACTGGCCTCCAACTCACTGTGTAGATCACACTGCTGAAAGATATCTGCCTGCCTCTGAATCCCAAGTGCTAGGATCAAAAGCATGTGCTATCACACCTGGCTTTTGGTTGCTTTTGGAGACAGGGTTTTATATAGTTCAGCCTAGGCTGGCCTCAAACGCACTGTGTAGCTTAGAGTGGCTTTGAACTGTTGCTTGATTCTCCTGCCTTCACCTCCCCAGTGCTGAGATTTCAGGTACCATCACCACACTCAGTTCGGAACATGATTTATTTTAGAGTTTATTTCATTTCTCCTGCATGGAGTCTGACTGTTATCTTGGGTGACAGGGTATGTGCGGCTTTCCACACACAGAGTGTTTGCTTTATGAAATCTGGAGCCCCCACCAGGTGGTTAATGTCAAGTTTACAACTGTAGCGAGTTAGCTAATTATTCCCTTAGGAGTATGTACTGGCCTTTCGACTGGCTTTGATTTGAACTTCATCTGATCAGCCATCAAAACAGCCAGGCCAGCCTGTTTTCAACTCCCATTCACTTGGCTGACCCCACACTGACTCAGTCTGCAAGGGCCTTTGCAATGAAGTGTATTTCTTGGAGATGTGGAGTTGTTGGATTTAGTTTTCTTAATCCAGTCAGCTAGTTTGTGTCTTTATTAGAGTTAAGTCCATTTGCATCTGAAGTTACTATTGAGAAATATACATACTAGTTCCTGTGACTTCGTTGGGTCTTGGTTGTTTGGGTTGTTGTTTATTCCTTCCTTTCTCTCCTGTAGTGTTAGAGGTTTCCTGGCTATGGTGCACATTCTTCACTCATCTTTTCCTCCCACAAAAATTATTTTTTCCTGTGCCCCTGGGATTGAGACTTTCTTCCTCCTTAGCATGTATTATTCCTTTTAGTATCTTCTGCAATTCTGGCTGACTGGTCATGAGCTGCCTTAACTGGTGGTTTGTTTTTTTTTTTTCCCGAGACAGGGTTTCTCTGTGTAGCTTTACGCCTTTCCTGGATCTCGCTCTGTAGCCCAGGCTGACCTCAAACTCACAGAGATCCACCTGGCTCTGCTTCCCAAGTGCTGGGGTTAAAGGCATGCGCCACCACAGCCCAGCTTAACTGGTGTTATTTCTAAAAACAGGTCTCACCATGTGGTCCTGGCTGGCTTCAAACTCAGAGTTCCTCCTGCATCTGCCTCCCACGTGCTGGGATTCTTAGTGCTTGTCTCGAAGCATCCTTCTCTATCAGCCAAAGGATAGTTTGGCAAGAGTCATCTTCTCTGGCTGTCATTTCTCTCAGCACTTGGAAACAGATCGCCCAGGGCTGTCCCCGCTGCGAGGGCTGCTGAAGAAAGAGCTGATGTGATCTCAATGGGTTTGCCTTTGTAGTGAGTTGTGTTTTTCTTTCTGGTTTTAATATTGTTTTATATTTTTGACATATTGTCTATAAATCATGGGGAGGCTCATCTCTGTTCACACGTTTGGGATTCTAACTAGCTGCTTTGGAGAAGCTACTCATTTCTTTCTCTGTGTGGGATTTTCTGTAATTTCATGAACTGAATTGTCTGCTTGGTTTTTATCTTAGCTCCTTCTTCTGTCCCACCAGTTCTTAAGTGTGTTCTCTTTGTCACACCCCCACAGAGCTTATGGGCTTTTTTTCTTGCTGACTTGGGAATGCAGAATTTCCTCAACCTTGTCCCCCATCCCTGATGTTCTCATCAGTTTGGTACTGTTTGCTGGTTCTGTGTTTTGCTTCACTGACATTTTCATTTCCAATATAACCATTTAGGATGTTTTTTCTTCCCAAATCTCAATGTCTTTGCTAAATTTTTTTCATATGTTTTTCATATATATTATATATATAAAATTTGGAAAGTATTTTTTAAATTTTAGATAGTCCCTCATATATCCAAGGCTGAGCTCTGACTTGCTATATAATCAAGAATGACCTTGAACTCCTAATCCTCCTGCTTCCTAAATTCTGGGATTATAAGCATCTACATGTTTATATGGAACTGAGGATCAAACTCAGGGCTTCGTGCTGGACAGGCCTCTATCCACTGAGCTATCTTATAATCTACATTTCAGAATTTTTGGAAACTAGCTAGCTCTGCTGTCAGTTTGGTGGGGAGGGGTGGAGCACACAGTTTACTATTTTGAGTTGGCATTGTACAGAAATCAATAGCCACATTGATCTAGAAAAGTTCACACACACACACACACCACCATTTTACAGGGGTAATGCACTGAATGAATTATATAAGGTTGTGGTGATATGAATAAGAATGGCCACCTTAGGCTCATATATATTTGAAAGCTTGGTCTCCAGTTGATGGAACTGTTTGCAAAGGATTAGGTTTGGCCTCAACATTTTCCTTCTCATTTTCCCTCCCTCCCTCCCTCCCTCTCTGCCTCATGACTGTTGCTTCAACATGTGAGCTCTCAGCTGCTGCTCCAGCACCATGCCTGCCACCATGCTCCCCACTATGATGATCATGGACTCACACTCTAAAAACATAAGCAAGCCCCCAATCAAACGCTTTCTTTATAAGTTGCCTTGGCCATGTTCTCCATGGCAGAAGAAAACACAAAGGTCATATACTGAAGGCAAGACCTTTTGGGAAGGAGTGAGGAAAGGAGGAACCTACTGATTTTCTCAAAGAACCAACTCTTCATTAATTCTTTGTATTGTTTGTTTTTATTCTATTGATCTCAGCCCTGAGTTTATTTCTTGCCATCTATTCTTTTTGGGTATTGTTTGTCCTTTATATTCTATGGCTTTTTCAGGTGTGCTGTTAAATTACTTCATATGACCAAAGTCATTACTTCTCTTCAGCAAAGGATCTTACTCACCAAAAGGAAGGTGGGACAACAAGAGGGCTCAGGGGTAAAAGTGCTTGCTGCACAAGCCTAGAAACCTGAGTGCAATCCCCTGAACCCACATAAAGGTGGATTTGATCCAGTTTAACTGTTGGGCTTTGCATTCACTGCAATCTCTCCAGCAGTCAGGGTCAACACTAACGACACATAGGCAGCTTTATTTCCAAGCTAAGGGAAGATTCAAGTCAGAAATCATCAACAATACGGAAGTCAATCACACAGGGGTGAGATGGAAGTGTTTCCTTCTTTAAAGAAATGTCAGCAACCTGAGAAAATGTGCAAATGTTAAGAAGAATAAAGCTTTGCTGAGACCAGAAAGTTGGAGTCTGAATGCTTTGAGCTGCCAGCAACATCAAGAAATGTTAAGACATTCCTGGCAAATGGGGCTACTGCTTAAGAAGCATGAACCCAACAAGCAGTGGAGGTGCACACCTTTAATCCCAGCACTCAAGAGGCAGGAGGATCTCTGAGTTCAAGGCCAGCCTGGTCTACAGAGTGAGTTCTAAGACAGCCAGGACTACACAGAGAAATGCTGTCTCGAAAACCGAAAGAAAAAAAAAAAAGTACACGCATGTATGCACAAGCATGCTGTTTACACACACACACACAGTAGGGGAGACCAAGAATGCACAAAGGGAAAAGTCCAGTACTTGGTTATTATGAAGTTTCATCTTCATGGTTAATTTGACCTGGACTGAGATCTACCTTATAGTTACGTCAAGGGCGTTTCCAGAGAACTCTGAGGAGGGAAATCCCACTTTGAACATAAGTAACATCACGCCATTGGCTGGGGTACTGGACTGCATGAAACAGAAGAGCTGGGGGCCGGAGGGACAACTGAGTGGTTAAGAGTACTGGCGGCTCTTGCAGCAGACTCTAGGTTCCCAGCACCCATGTAGTGACTCACAAACACTAGTAACAGCAGTTTCAGGGGATCTGACCTCTGCAGGTTCCTGGATGGGATGTCGTGCACATACCTGCACCCAGGTACACACACATACATATTTTTAAAATAATTTTGATTTTAAATTTAATGCGTATAGTGTTTTGCCTGTGTGTATATGTCTGTACACCATGTGCAGTGTCTGCAGAGACCAGAAGAGGGTTTTGGAGTTAGTCATTAGCTGTACCATGTGGGTACTGGGAATTGAACCCTTGTCTTCTGGAAGACCAGTCAGGACTCTTAACCACTGAGCCATCTCTCCCGACCCCATATTTTTTAATCAACTAATTAATTAAAAGGGTGAGGGGGCCGAGCACCAGCATTTATCTTTGCTTTCTGATTGGTTGCAATGTGATCAGCTGCCTCATGACCCTTCCACTCTGCCTTCCTCACAATGATGGGCTGTATCTTCAACTGTCAGCCAAAATATAAACCCTCCCTTCTTCTCTCTGCCTGCCTTCTTACCCGTCTCCCTTCCTCCCTGCTAGTTTTTTTTTTCCAAGCATTTTGCCACAAAAGTAACAAATGCAGTTTAGAAAAAATACACAAAAGCACCAAAAGGGCTTGTTCTCTCATACAGTACCGGCTGCCCTTCTGACCTGAACTCACCACCACAATGGCAGGCACTAGAGTCTCAGATCTGCAACTGACCACAAATCTCAAACTCATCATTGTCACCTGGAAGCCATCCCCATTGCAGAATATTCTTCAAGTGCCTTTTGGCTTCACAGAAGAGCTAGGGGTGAGGGGGTGTGCTTAGCAAGCTCTGACGGAAAGGCTGAGGGCCTTGAGAATTAGAAAACGCCATGGTTTGAATTCATCCTCCCAGAGTTCCTTTGTTGAAAACTTGATTTTCTAATTTGTGTTGTACAAGTATTTTGAGGTGAGGCTTTGGGTAGGTACGAATGGATGAAGTATTACAAAAACCTGTAAAACATACTGTTTTAATTCTTACTGTTTTAATTCTGTGGACTCTAATAGATATCATCTCATAGCACTGCTAATTCAACAAGTTTCTTTCCAAGAACTATTTGGCCTAATATCTCCTGTGTTGGAGTATATGGAAACCCACTCCAAATCACACAGCACCCAAAATCTGACAAGTCGGAGTGGTGTTACAGCAAGCAAGGGTTTGGACGGCTTGAACTACAGTGAACCTGGATGACAGAAAAGCAAGAGCTTGGGGGATAGCTCAGTAGTAATAGTAGCCTCAAATACACAGGGCCCAAGCAATGCAAAATGACAAGTCACCCAATTCATACCTTTTCTGTTTTTAAGTCTCAAGTCATAAAAGTTCAGCTGCTCTTTAATGTTCCTGATACCTACTTCAACTACAAATGGCTGAGGGAAAAGCAGAAAGTCCAGTTTTCTCTATTGTCAACTCTTCTCAATTTGGTAATTACACTTGAGTGACAAAAACAATACTGATGTTCAGAACACTTTTTGAAAGAGCTGCTATCTAGAACTTGGAAAGGAAACACGACCTAAGTCATGAAAGCAGAAGGCAGGGAATGTGGGGGAGGAAAGAAAGAAAAAGGAGGGCAAATAGAATTATGATGCACATGAATGAAATCTGTTTCTCTGTTTATTAACCAAGATAGTATTTTAAAGACAAGGTTGGTTTGTCATACCATTCTCAGTCCTAATTGTAGCTTACACCCTGGTAACAGCTTAGTTTTCATTAATGATGAGCAACAGCAAATTCTTTTTTTAAAAAATGTTTATGTATTTGTGTAGGTTAAGTGCAAGAGTTCATGGAGTGCCGGATCCTGTGCAGCCGTAATAGGCACTGGGAATTGAAATCAGGTCTTCTGCAAAAACAGTACACACCCTTAACCAATGTCCAACCCTCCAACCCTCTCATTTTTAAAATTTTCATATATTTTCATGTTTTCAGCATTTCTGATTTCTGATACTTGTCTATTTTTTGACTGCATTGTTCTTTTTACTCAGTTCAGAGCCACTTGTTAAGTGTTTGTACTCCTTAATTGCAGTTTCAACCATATCCTTTTGTTCAGAAGTCAGATCACTGAGATGACCTAGCAGAGGGCATATGCTTTGAGACAAACAAATGTGACACACTAATGTCTACAAGCTGGCATCCACCATGCTTGCACCAGTGGTCATCAATGAGGCTTCCTGGTGTTTGAAGACAATGCAAGGATACACACTGAGGACCTTAGAACCTTTCTGCGCAACATCCAATGGTGTTCCCAGCTAAACTATCTGCATTGGGCCCAGCAACCCAGAGCAGACTCGGGGCTGGAGATAACTCACTGGGAGATGGCTTACCTTGTCACAAGTAAGATACTGGGTTCCACTCTGAGTGTACATGCATCAAAAGCGCAAGTCCTTTTGGACTCTATTAGTATTCCGTAGCTATATAAATTCCCCAAAACCTGATTCTTTAAGACCCCCCAAATGTAATCATCTTAAGCACACACAAGAACCACAGCATCCGAATATAAATTTGTGAAATTTTTCTTTACAAGAAACATAGAAATCATTATAAAGTTGTAAAATTTTAAAAACAGGTTTTCTTCAGCCAAAGAATGTAAACAATGAAGGAAAAGAACATCGCAATAGAGGACAGCAAGACTCTGCAGCCATGACACTAGTTAGAGAAGCTACAGGCCAGGCAGGTCCTCAAGATAGGGTTACTGAAAACACCATTCACAGCAATTTCATCAAGGTCCTACTACTCTTAAAGGGTTTTGCCAAAAACAATTTTTTTAATGAGATTAAATAAGTCAAAATAATTACATCACAACTGAGTTTATGAAATGCAACATCAATAACCCATCACATTGAGGATGTTTAGATATCCAAGCACAGGTCCCTTTATAAAGTTTGTATGTAAAGACAGACATCAATCACCATCCCTAACCTCAACCCTAGTGTCTTCTGCCCTATAGTTCCCCACAGTACCTCACTACAACAAGCATTTTCCTCTTCACAACTCATTAAATGACAAACACATCAAATTATTTTTTGTTGAGTATAATCCTGGCACAGACTGTGAAGGACAAACACTGAGGACTTCACAGTGATATTAAACACACATTTATCATCATCTTGCTCACTCTGTGAGAAGCAATTTGGTATAGTGGGAAGAATACTGACCTAGAAAAAAATTCCTGCTCTAAACTGCACGCCTTTAATCCCAGCACTCGGAAGGCAGAAGCAGGCAGATCTCTGAATTTGAGGCCAGCATGGTCTATAATGATTTCGAGGACAGCCAGGGCTACACAGAGGAAACCCTGTCTTGAAAAACCAACCCCCCCACAAAAAAAAAAAAAAGAAAAAAAAATCAGGATACAACATTTCATGTCTATATTTTAAGGCTATTGAGGCTCAAAAGGAAACATTAGAAATTACAAAATATTCTCACTTTTTATTACAAAGAAAAACTCTGCAAATGGTATTTATATTAAAGCTGCAATGTTGTAATTACGAAATGCCCTACACCAGGTCACAAGATTCAACAATTAAAGAAAAACATTTATGCATAAAATTTTCCAATTTTTTATCCTTTTATGAAATAGAAAAATATCTTAAATTAAAATTCCACAAAGTGCCACTCCTCTAAAAAAAAAACCCTGCCAAATAATATATGGTTTTTATTATTCTTTATAAATAAACTCTCTCTTTATATATGTATATATTATGTATATATATTTCTGCCACCTGAGGCCTCGATAGATACATCAACATGTCAGGTTTTGCATTACAAATCTACAAAGACTAAAATTTGGTTTACATTTAGAACTTATACAAGGGTATTATAAAAATAAAAAAAAATCAAAGTTGTGACTACATAACTACTCGAGGGTGCTTAAACTACTTCAACCGCATTTACCCATTTTGATAGTCACTCGATATATTATCTCACATCTCTTGTTAACCATGAATCAACAATTCAAAAGCAAACAGAGCATGATTTAAACTATGGCAAATTCTACCTTGAGTATTTGCATATTTAAAATTTTATTAATATGTCTATTTACGTGGGGGTTGGGGGGAGACAGGACAATTTCACAGAGTCAGTTCTCCTCACACCATATGGATCCAGGGATGGAACTCAGGCCATCAGGCTGGTAACAAGCACCTTACTGCTGAGCCACTTCAATGGCCCTACTTTATTAATATGTATAAAAGAGAGACAGAAATTATAGCTATGAACACTTCTTCTTTCCTTTTTGGTTTGTTCTGACTCAGGGTCCCACTCTGGCCTTGAACTCTTGGTAATCCTCCTGCTTCGGCCTCCCAACAGCAGACTTAGTCAGCACACTCAGCTTTCTACTGTCAATGAGTTAGACACATTTGAAAATACTTGAGAGTTAATTATTGTCCACTTTATTTTCCTTTCATCTGAAATTCAGAATTAATGTGTAGCCACATTAGTGTATGAAAAGGTTTACTAGAAAAATAAAGAACTTTAAAATTTTACAATATTTCATATTCCAAGATTCTTTTAGATAAAATCAATGTTACTTGTAGTTCAAACACAGAATCTGACTTAACAGATTCTCAATTAATCCCTGTAAGACAAAACACACTTGGTAAAATGGTAGGTCCTCAACAATATAAGCAATCCAACATGAAAGTTCCACCCAAACACCTCAGATGCCTGTGGGAGTGCCTCCTGCAAAGTGTAGGAAATGACCTTCTCGGAAATTTAGCACTGTGTGCACTACCATATCAAGTGCAAATTATGTGGTCTATGTTTACTACTCCAAAATTTTTATTAGCTATACAAGGAAAGAACAAACATCTTTTTATAAAGCAGACACTAAATACCTCAGGCTTGCAGACCCCTAAGGTCTGACAATTCCAATATGCCACTGCAGGGGAAAATCAAGTAACAGATATGAAAATGACTATGGGCTGCAGGCTGTCCAGTGCTGGCCTAGACATAGATTTGGAAAAAGAAACATAATCCTAGGCCCACTACAAAATATGTCATATGTGGGCACAGGAAGAGCAGCAGAGTAAGAAGAAACATTAATGAACATTACAGCCTAAAAAGTCCAAAGTTACTATCCAATCAGATTTGAATGTTTAAATATGTATACATACAAGTTATAAAACTAGCTTGCTTTACTTCATATTCTTTTTGGTGTGCTAGTAACAGTGTCAAACCCAAGTCACACCAGAAGTAAAGGGACCAGGAACAACTGAGTACTCCGAGGCTAATCAACAAGCAGCAATGTGGATGGATGGTTTTGACATCTAAAGGTTTCTATACAGTGACAATGACCAATTTGTTATCTGTACACCTACAGAAAATGTTGGATGCGTATTTATTTCCAGATGTCATCTTAAAAATTAAATTGAATTGTTACAATTTGAAGCTAAATGTGATTTGTTTTGTTTTATTAGAAAAAATATTCAAGCAAAGTCTACAATCATCGGTCAATTAAGAATGACTTACAAGAACATGAGACAGTAAAATAAAAATACAGGTACAAACTCTATGTCTGAAACACTTCTATTTGGCAATGTTATAACAAACCAAAATTTAAAAGGAACAAAGGAGATTGCAGAGTACTTCGCAGATATAGAATAAAACAAATGATGAAGTGCTTAAGCAAAGGAAAAAAAAGATTAAGAACACACCGCTTTTCTTCTTTTGAAAATAGATTCCGTTTGCTACAGAGCACCTTAGACGGCCATTCCAGAGTGTCCTCATTGGCAGTGCTTTCCCTCGTCCCTCAGCGTCCATGACTCACTCCATGTCTACCTCTTTACCCACTGCCCTGTTCAACCTCCAATACTTTCAGTACCTTCTCTGTGTGTAGTTTTTCTTTTTTAAGCAAATGAGAAATGATCTATGCATCATGGAACCTTTCCCATTTTGGAACCAAAGGTTTAGTTTTATATTTTTGTCTATCTTTCTTTAAAAAATTGAGTGTAAAAACTGCTGGTTTTCCTGTCATTGTAGGAAGTGAGAACTCCCGAGTGAGGAGTGCTTTCTGCAGTCTGACTGCACAGCACATGCTTTCCAGTATGTGCTCCCAACAGTAAGGAACAACTACCTCAGTCACTGTCAGAGGGGTGTGCCGTAAACTTCCATTATGGGTCTAGGTCCTCCCTCAAAGACTTTCTGGAAGGATGTCCAATGCTTTGTTCTTAGACATTAACAGTAGTACACAGTCCCTTCAGTCTGCAAAGACGTCTCTTGTTAAAGGTGCTTTGATAGCAATCCCTCTGGCAGCACTAGTGAGTTACAATTTCCTTCAATATTATTTCTACCATAATATATACATTGACTTTCATGCCTCTAGAAAACATCTACAGTACATTTCATAATAGAAAAATATATTACAAATCTGCTGAATTATTTACAAGCAACACTCTATTATCTCTATGCGACATTTGTTTGATACAGTACTGACAAGTTACACATATTTCCATTTCTGTAAAGTTAAAAAATTCCATATGGCTTCTTGCGTGCCAAGCAAGAAAGTGATTTTATTTTCCTTTTCAAAACCAACTTTGGTGCATAAAAGATTCGGTTTGAAGATACTTTAAAAAAAATACATTTTTTTTTTTACATTAAAAAAAAACTCAAAAACCAACACTTTCCTCAGGAAAAAAATTAGAGTCACAGGTTAAATGAAAATATGAAGATTATTCAAATAAGCTGAATTTGAGGTTTTTTTCAAAAACCATTGACAAGAGTAGTTATGTAGGTAAATATAACACACTGTACCCCATAAAAGACCCTAGTCCTGAAAAGGGAGCCAGACATACGGCAACACTCTTTAACAGTAATTCTCAGACCTAATTCGATAGACGAATTTTTAGTTGATTGCAAATGTCGTTCACTGTTTGCTTAAATACAAATTGAACATTTTTCTTATCAGAGTTCTGCAAAAGAACACAAATGGCAACCAATCACATCTATTTATCATAACTGAAAGATTAATTATCTCCTGATAATTTTCACTGTCTAAATATTTCTATTAGGACTTCCAATCAATACACACTGTCAAGAAGAATATCTTACAGTGCTTTCGGTATTTTTAAGGGCAATTGTTTGTCTTTCCAATAAAACTATTGTAATCACTAAGGGGAAGAAAAAAAGCAGCTTAAGCAGCGAGCATGCAAAGCCTTTCAGAAGCTGTTCAACTGAGTTGCCAGAGAGTGTCTGCGCAGTCTCCCACAGCGCCATTCCATGACATGTGGACTACAGTAATATATTAATATATTCCACAGAAGACCTACTTCATTCACAGAATGTCCACACTAAGCATAAATATTACTCTAAATACTGGACTTAAAAATAAAAGAGGAAGGGGTTGACTCTAATGTGCAACTTTCCCTAAGCCCATTGTCAGTGACTAAGACTGCAGGTGGCCCCGCTTGTTTGCTTTTATGTATTTATGTATGTTTTACCTCTTCAACCTCTTCTGCGGCATTGTTCTAGAAAAAGAAAAAGAAATTCTTTATTCAGTTGAATCAAAAAAACAGAGTACTTCAAAAGAAACATTAAAGACTTGAACACAGTGGTGGTGACAGGCCATCATAACAAGGTATTTCCAAGTGCTGCTGCATGTCTTTAGTCCCAACTACTCAAGACTTGAGGCAGGGGTGGGTATTGCTTGAGCCTAGGAGTTCCAGAATATCTAGGGCAACACAGAAAAACCCTGTCCCAGGAAACAAATATGTATATTGAAAGCAAAAGTAATTATTCCTAAAATATACAGATATAATGAATACAAATTTATTTACATGGCTTTTAATAAAAATCTGTAATCTGATAACATTTCTATCAAGAGTTCCACATCTAACATGCATTTTCAACTACTACTTTTAAATGTATATTTAAATTTCAAAGAAATGTTCTTTATAGTCTCATTTGTAAGTGAAGTATGTATCTTCTAGTGGAACAGTAATACTTCATTTTGACATGTATATTAGCAAGCCATCATTCCTCAAAAAGAAAGTGGAAATAACTGTTTTCCCAGTCAAAATCCAGACACTTAACCCTAATCTCACACCAAGAAACCATCAAGCCTTTATGACTGCACCAGAAGAGAAGAAGCACCTAAGACAAAGTTCAATGTTAAGGTTTTGGGGTATGTTTCATTTTGGCTGGTTGTTTTAACAGTTAACATACAAGCCAAATGTGATGAGGCATGCCTATAAACCAAGTACTTGGGAGACTGAAGCAGGACAATGTGGAATTCCAAGATAGTCTGGGCTACACACAAGCACCCAAGAACATCCTCGTTTCCCAAGAAACTTTTAGTAAAAAAAAAAAAAAGACAAAAACAAAAAAAAAAAAAACGGAAGAATCACATATCTTGAATTAGCCAACCTCGGTTCTATCAGTACTTCTAAAAATAAATTCGAGGGTTGGGGATTTAGCTCAGTGGTAGAGCGCTTGCCTAGCCAAGCGCAAGGCCCTGGGTTCGATCCTCAGCTCAAACAAACAAACAAACAAATGAATGAATAAATAAATTCTAAACATGAAGAATATTTTAAATCATTTTCACTATGATATCTAAACTGCTTCCTACAAAGCACAATAGCACAAAAATAAGTTGATGTGTGAGAAAAGAAGAGGGAAAAAGAAAAGAGAGCAGAAGTATGGAGACTCATCCCAACGGTTAATTCTGAAGACATTTATAACCAGTTCTACAAGCAGACTAGCTCTCCCAGAATACTGCTCTGCTAGGATGCCAGTTTCAATTATCTCCCCACAGAGTAAGCAGGATCAAATCTAAGTTAGGTATCAGTAAATAAACACCCAATCATCCTTTGAAGTATGGCATTCCATATTCTTGGTCTGATTTTCCTCAGTCTTCTCCCCTTTATTGTCTATCCCATCTTCAGAGAATATGACCCCTGCAATCCAGCACCTTCCACAAAAGACATTTCATTTAAAATGGGGAGTAGGGAAGGCTCTAGAGTCCAGATATATCTCCTCATGGCAAGGCCCATGAGTGTTAAAACTTTGCTCTCAAAACAATGTCTCGGGCTGGAGAGATGGCTCAGAGGTTAAGAGCACCGACTGCTCTTCCAGAGGTCCTGAGTTCAATTCCCAGCACCCACATGGTGGCTCACAACCATCTGTAATGAGATCTGGCACCCTATTCTGTATACATAATAAACAAATAAATCTTTAAAAAAGAATGTCTCAAGTAAGAATCCTGATACACTGAATGGCAGCACAAACAGCAGTGTCACAGAAGGAGCAGAGCCTTGGAAGGTGTTTTTCATTACTACAAAATTAACCCATCTTAGGGATAGGGATATAAATCAGCTGGTAGGATGCCAGAGCCCCTCAGCTTGATCCCCACTACTCCAACCTACACCACTCCAAATTAGCTCATTTTATGACAATGAAAAATAAGCTGGGTGGTGGTGGTAACAGTGGTGGTGAACACCTTTAGTCCCAGGAGGCAAGTGGATCTCTGAATAGAAGGCCAGCATGATCTACAGAGTGAGTTCCCGGTCAGTCAAGGCTAGAGAGAGAAACCCTGTCTCAAAAAACAAACAAATAAGATCCAGGGATTATCAGTATCATCTTAATTCTAGCCAACCCACTCTCATGAGAAATACATTAAATGGATCTTCACTCTAAAAGTATAAAGTCCAGTGCCTTTTTTTTTTTTTTTTTTTTTTAAAGATTTATTTATTTATTATGTATACAGTGTTCTGTTTGCATGTATCCCTGCAGGCCAGAAGAGGGAGCCAGATCTCATTACAGATGGTTGTGAGCCACCATATGGGTGCTGGGAATTGAACTCAGGACCTCTGGAAGAACAGCCAATGTTCTTAACCTCTGAGCCATCTCTCCAGCCGTCCAGTGCCTTTTTTAATCACTGGTTTAATCACCTGAGTAGTCTATGTTATTAGCATATAACACTGTGACCTTGGACAGATGAAGTGGAATCCCACTGCAGTTTCCAATCTATGTGCAAGCCGGGCGGTGGTGGCGCACGCCTTTAATCCCAGCACTCGGGAGGCAGAGGCAGGCGGATCTTTGTGAGTTCGAGGCCAGCCTGGTCTCCAAAGCGAGTTCCAGGAAAGGCGCAAAGCTACACAGAGAAACCCTGTCTCGAAAAACCAAAAAAAAAAAAAAAACAAAAAAAAACAACCAATCTATGTGCAGATACAATGACCCCAGAGAGGCTGCTATGGTGTATATATGAAGCAATCACAAAAGTGACTGCTCACCTAAGAAAAACTCATGGCTGCTTCTCTTCCTAGCACAACTGTCTAGAACAGCCAGGTCCACCAAGCTTAGAAATTGCAGTCTCTGAAGTACTTAACAAGCACACTGCTACTTAAACTGCTCTTATGGAAAATTTGGGGAAGAAGCTACTGAAGTACATGGTATTTAGAACACATTCAGTTTATTCTCAGGCCCACAAAAGTCTGATTTAAATACAGACAATGGCATCTTTTTAAATTTAGGTTTATGTTCATTAACATGTATGTGTATATACCTGAGTGAATGAATAGCACATGTGTACTGGTGCCTATGAAGCCAGGAGGTGTCAGATCCCCTATAGCTAGAGTTACAAGCTCATGTGGGTGCTCAGAACTAGCCTCAGGTCCTCTGAGTACTCTTAACTCCCAAGTCATTTCTCCAGCCTCAGAATCACATTTTAAAATAATTTAAAATATTTCTGTTTCATAATTTAAGCAATCCAAAATAAATCTAGAACTAAACTTGCATATAAACTTTATCAAATATTGTTTCTGGATCCTAAGACTTAGCTCTTTGTGACATTACATCCACACTTTTAAAAAGCATAGAGTGCCAATGTTCTATAATGCCCCAAAGCCAGGTGGTGAGGCAGCACTGACCACACAGCAAGTCTGGGTAACTTGAGCTACAGAAGATCCTGTTCCCACAAGCCCCTCAAAACAAAACAAAACAAAAACAAAAAACAAACAAAACAACAACAACAACAACAACAAAAAATACTAGAAAGTCTATTGGACAGAGAAATCCAGCACAAGTTGATTGTCTCAAGGCCAGCAATCTAGGTAATTCTGAAGGTAGAATCAAGATGATTTTGAGCATTCTGATCAAGAATGCTCACTTAGTCCTGTCTAGGCAAAAACAAAACAAAACCCAGCATTTTGGATAAAGAGTAGTCAATATGTACTGAAAAATAAATCCCAACTTACCCAAAATTTAGAAAATTTCAAGATAGCAATTCAAAATGGGAAGTATACTGTCATGAAATAAATTACCTGTAAATGTTTGGGTCCAACAGCAAGGCAGTGTCTTTGGGTAGCTTTGATAAATGAACTACTTTAGTTTTTAACTGGTGTCGTTCACTTTCATTCACCCACACATCTGGCAGACTATGAATTAAAGAAAAGAAAAGCCAATAATTTATAGTTATCCTAGACTTACTGTTCCCGTCTTCACACTCCCCGGCCTTTTCTGACAGGGACACCTATGTGCTTCTGCAAAGACAGATGGGTCAGGCCATCTATTCAGGAGCCAGACACAGATTGAAGCACGTTCAATTTGGGGTGTAGGGTGGACTGGGAATTTGTATAGCCTGGCTTCTAGCTAAATGAAATTAACAAAAAGCTAACTGTTTCTTACTAGCAAAGGAAAACTCCATCAATCCATGAGCTCAGGAGTACAGTGAATATCAAGAGTACCAAGGAGGGGCCTCTGATGCGACTGAGCCCACATGAAAGGAAAGAAAATAAAATGCATGTATGTGACCAAATTCTGAATTTGAAGATATTTAATCCTACAGAACATTCAAAGTACTTTGATATATCTGTATTGGACAATTTCCACAATAGTAGGATTATAAAGGCATTTAAATTTGACATTCTTTTAAAGATTTGTTTTTATTTTATGTGTAATAGTGTTCTATCTGCATGTATGTCTGTGTACTATGCATGTGCCTGGTGCCCTAAGAGGCCAAAAGAGGGTGTCTGGAGTTATAAACAGTGTGAGGTGCCATGTGGATGTTGGGAATCAACAACATCTCCTCAAAGATCAGAATCAACAAAGAATAAATTTTAAAATATATTTTTTAAAATTAGTATCAAGCAAGGAATGGTACTACAAGATTTGACACAGAAAACAGAAGAGTCAGAACTCAAAACCTGCCTGGGCTCCATGAAACCTGGTCTCAAAATCCCTACCCTCCTTCAAAAAAAAAAAAATTAGTGTAAGACAGACATAGCTCACATCTATAATCCCATCACTCCCAGAGGTGGAGGCAGGAAGATTATGAGTTCACCGACATTGGGTTATATGAAGAAACCTCATCTAAAACAAAAATCTTCCCTCATAGTTGCATGGGTGTTATCCAGGTAGCAGCTTTCTAAATGAACTTAAGACCCACTCCACAAAGACAGTCATGCTGGCTTCGTAGCACGGCCAAGCAATCATGGCAGGAGGTCAGAGGCTGCAAAGGAGAACCTACTGCTACCATTTACTGAAGGGACATCTATCAAGCTGCCCCTAAAGTTACACACATTGACAAGTGTTCCTCTCAGCCCTCACCAGAAGCTTCCTGATGAGGTAGGGGCAGTTAAAAAGTATAAAAAGCTCCTAGAACGTTCAGTTGCCAACTTGACAACTCAAAGCACAGTACAGTACAATTCAATTTCTCTTAAGATTCCTTATTTTAGTAAGTTAAATAATTTTTACACTCAAGACTTTAAGAGATAGGGCTTCTCTGTGTAACAGCCCTGCTTGTCCTGGAACTCGCTTTGTAGACCAGGCTGGTCTTGAACTCACAGAGATCTCCCTGTCTCTACCTCCCAAGTGCTGGAATTAAAGGTGTACACCACTAACGCCTGGCAAAATAAAATTTCTTACACACAGTATTTCAAATACTTACATGTCTTCAGGCATCCAATGAAGCAAAAGCTTTATCTTTCCAGATTCTTCTTTTCTCTTAGCTATTACCTAGTAACATTACAAAAGAAAGAAAGGATAAAAAACTATAGAACACCATTTTTCTATACTATTAAGAACCTGAAAAGGCCATACCCTACACAGGAAAGGCACTGTTACCCCAAATTCGTATCATTCCTGCTTTTCAGACTCCAACCTCTTCCCACTACACTGAAATCGCCACATGGCCTGCACTGACTTGAAAATACCAAAACATACTCATAATTATAAATAAATAAATCTTGTTTAAACGTTAGAGCAACTAACGGCTGTCAAGATGGCCATTAACTAATGGCTGTTAAAAGCACTTTCTACAAAGGCTGAGTTTGACCCTTGATATCCATGGAAGAAAGAGAACCAACTCCCAAGTGTCTTCTGATCTCTACATGTGTGGACGGATAGAACAAAGAAGAAACAAACAATAAGTAAAGCCAGAAACCAGGCTGGCCTATAATCCCAGGCAGGAGGGCCAAGGAGTTCAATGCTATCCTTGACTACATGGTTAGCTCCTAAATAACCTGGGCTACAGGAGACCCAAAACCGCTGCAAAGAAAAAGATCTACTTCACAACTGAGACATCTCTCTGCCTGGGTTTCTACTGCTGTACTTGGTGGGCCAATTCATCTTTAGGACTACCTATCTAGACAGTGCATCAAACCACTGTCATGTTAGCAGTCTGAAAACCAAGGTGACACCTGGTGTTGAACAGCTCTCCAACATCCACTCTGACATTGATGCTTTAGTGTGCTGTCAATCTCTGTACCATGTACCAAATTCAAGTTACAAATTCCCAAATAAATACTGTAATGTTATTCTGAAAACATACAACTAAAAACAGAACCTGAAACAAAAAAAGTTACTTCCTCTGTTATAGACAAGCTTGCAGTTGAATAAATGCCCTAATTTTAGACTTGGCAATTAATGATAAAACTCACAAAAGTAAGCCAGGCGGTGGTGGCGCACGCCTTTAATCCCAGCACTCGGGAGGCAGAGCCAGGCGGATCTCTGTGAGTTCGAGGCCAGCCTGGGCTACCAAGTGAGTTCCAGGAAAGGCGCAAAGCTACACAGAGAAACCCTGTCTCGGAAAACCAAAAAAAAAAAAAAAAAAAAAAAAAAAAAAAGTAGATTTGGGGATACTAAAACCCTACAAATGACAGAACAAGCAGGCACAGTAACCCAACTGGAAACTGGGGTTCTGCTGACCTCTTCTGGAGAAAACTTCTTTTAAGACATGCATTAGCACATCATGTAAGCAGTCTAAACTGTTTCATGACCATTGAGGTTATTTCCTTCAACAGTTAACAACAGGCAAACTTACATTTGCAGTTTGTATTAAGCATTTCTGCTTAAAGTAGATGTTTAAGATATGTTTTGAGATAGTTATCTCACTATGTAGACCTGGCTGACCCAGAACTCAAGAGATTCACTTACCTCTGTCTCCCTAATGCTGAGATTCAATGTGTGCTTCAATAAGATTGGCGCAAGCCTGCATGCGTGTGTGTTTTAGCAGGAAGCTGAAGCCTGGAGTTTGAAGCCAGCCTGTGTAGACTGTGATTAAATATGTGCTTCACTAAGTCTGACGTGTGTATGGTCACCTGTGCACTGGGTATGTGCATAAGTGAGCACATCGTGTGTGTGTGTGTGTGTGTGTGTGTGTGTGTGTGTGTGTGTGTGTGTGTGTGTGTGTGTTAGCAGGAAACTAAAGTCTGGAGTTTGAAGCCAGCCTGTGTAGACTGTGTCCCAAACGTTTTTATTATTATTTAAAGGTTGATTGTACCTGGCTTACCTCCTCTCTAACTCACTTGGCTTTCCCAGGCACGGTTCCTCAGCTTGCACCTGTCCATCACCCTCTTCTCAGTCTAGGCCCTTCTGCTCACGTACTTACTGGTTTGTATCACTCGTTCCTCAATCACTAAGCATACAACATACACTAGAATGTCCTTAATTTTCCCACATTCTTAACCTTATTTCTTTTCTTCTGAAGGAGGACTCATATTCTCTTCTATAGTGAGCCAAAATATTATCAACAAAATGATAGGGATATTTCATTTAATCTAATTGGGGTTATTTACACGCACAATACATATTGAAAAAAAAAAAAACCCATTAACCGAAGGGGGGGGGAAATGGGGGCATGCATGTGTTCAACACCAGATACCTCACACACACTCAATATAAGGTCTCTTCCTCAACTGCTTACCATATTATTTTTAAATAATTTTTTAAAGCCAGGCTTGGTGAAGCACAACTTTTTTTGTTTTTGTTGTTGTTGTCAGGTTGTCAAGCTTGGTGGCAAGCACCTTTAGTCAGTGAACCATCTTACTGACCCCAGGTTCCTTTTCTCCCCTTACAATCAGGATTTTATATGGCATATAAACCAAAGTTATAAATCTACACAAATTAAAAAAAAAAAAATTAAGTGGGGCAGTGGTGGCACACTGGGGAGGCAGAGGCAGGCGGATCTCTGTGAGTGAGGCCAGCCTGGTCTACAGAGCTAATTCCAGGACAGCCAGGGCTACACAGAGAAACTGTCTCCAAAAACAAAACCCAGTAGGTTCCATACGATGGGCACAGAAGCACGGGTGAATTAGAAAGGTGACAGACAGCATGTTCTGGCGATGATTTCAGTGAGTAGTCACATCACTCAGTGAGTACTCAACCTCACTGACTTTCCCACTTGCCTCTCGTGTCTTGTATCTCTAACTTCATCCCCTCCATTTATACTCACTACCTTGTTTTTACAAGCACAGTCGAACCTGAAATACTATAAACAAAGTGTTTTCCTTACTTGACCTCTCAAAAACTGAAGGCAAGGAATCTCATTATAGGAGAATGAAGTGAGATGCCAATCTATGATCAATTCCAAAAATGAATACTTCAAACCTCTATTTTGTTGAAATAGAAAGCAAAATTTCTTATTTCAATAGCATATTTCATATTTCAAAATGAAAACTAGGCTAGACAAATGGCAATTGGTAAAGACACTTGCACTTGCTGCGTAAGCCTGGAGATCTGAATGCAATCCCTAGAAACCATAAGGGTGGAGGAAAGAACTGACCCCAAAGTACTCTGACCTCCTCACATGCACTCATACACATATGATGACTCTGCACAATCAAGATGTGTGTGTGTGTGTGTGTGTGTGTGTGTGTGTGTGTGTGTGTGTGTGTGTGAGAGAGAGAAGGGGGGGGGGGGGGAGAGGAGTGGGGGGAGGGAGGGAGAGAGAGAGAATGCCCACGAACCACAAGAGGGTGCTGGCTCCCACAGAGTTGGGAGTTCCAGATGGCTATGAGCCACCTGACATGATGCCAGGTCCTCCACAAAAGCAGCAAGCACTCTTAACTACTGAGCCGTCTCTCCAGCACCAATAATAATTTTAAAAGCCAAAACTACACATTCATTTTCCCAAGAATTCAAAATGCCAGAAGTCTTATCTAGAGACTGCTTTGCAAAACTTTGTAAAACTACACCAATTTAAAAGTGACTGGAGGGCTGGAGAGATGATTCAGTGGTTAAGAGCACTGACTCCTCTTCCAGAGGACCCGGGTTCAATTCCCAGCACCCACATGGCAGCTCACAACTGTCTGTATTCCAGTTCTAGGGGAACTGGCAAAACACCAATGCACGTAAAACTTTAAAAAAAAAAAAGATTCAAAAAAAAAAAAGTGACTGGAAAAAGACTAGAGAGTCTCTTTGGCTACTGGCTCAGTGGTTAAGAGTGTTTGCTGCCCTTGAAGAGAACCTGAGTTCAGATACCAACAACCAGGTGGCAGTGTTTGTAAATCTAGTTTCAGGATATCTGAACTTCTCAGACACCAGATACACATGGTGCAGAGATGTACATGCAGGCGCACACACATACACATAAGATTTTAAAAAAAAAAGAAAAAGAAAGAACGGACAATAAAATAAGTTCCTAGCTAACCACAAACTAAACTGATCTTTTAGCTTTGCTTTTCCAAACTGGCTGGCATTCAGCTTCTTCTGGGTTGAAAACCTAGCCCCAAGAAATAACGGCTCTCTATAGTGTGGTGGCCAGCCACAGTTCTCGAAACTGGGTTATACTTGTGAAACAAAGCACATTTAAGTATCTCTTCCTGCTGGTGATTTGATAACCTCCATTATTTATACCCCCACTCCCAACCCTGCCTGTTTTTGGTTTTTGGTACGAGGGACTGAGGATTGAATCTAGGGCCTCATGTATGTTAGAAACATGTTCTATCACTGAGCTATATCCCTAGTCTTCATTTTGAGTAACTCTGCTGCCTGGGCTGGCGTTATACTTACTCTGTAGCCCAGGCAGGCTTTGAACCCAAGATCTTCCTGCTTTAGCCTGCAGTGTTAAGAATCATAAGCATGCACCACCACATCCAACAAATTTTGTGACTGTAACAAAATTTCCTAAATTTTGAGCAATTTAGAAATATAATCGTGAAAAACAAACATATACTTTTTTCCCCAAAATCTATATAATTTGAAAGAAAAACAGAATACTTACAGTACTATGAAAAACAACACTGTGTCCCTTCCCTAAACTTTCTATATGAGCCGAGAGGTTAAAGCATATGGCTCGGTGTCTTATGGCATCCAGTGTTTGTGCATCGAAGAAATCATGTGGTCGTGCTAAAAGTCAACAACAAAAAGAAAAGTTAAGGACCGTTTAGAAAACTTCAACAGTCTGTTAAATGCTCAGGTATTTCCCAAACCCAGGAGAGGAGTGCTTTAACTGGAGGGATTAGCAAGTCCTGCCCAGTGTCTAACTGCATGTGTCTTTGTGTTCAGGGTATAGCTCTGATAAGGTGAGGACAGACAGAATTCCAATTATCAATGAACACAACAACTCCATTACCCCAGCTTCTTAGCCTCACACTCCACCATTCCACACTCCAGCAGCTTTACTTTTTCAACTTACCATGTGATTTCATGAACATTCTATTTTTATTTGCTATATCTCCACCTGTGCAATAAGGAGATTTCAAACTTACCATGTGATTTCATCAACATTCTATTTTTATTTGCTATCAAAATCTTTCCAAATTTGCAACAGAGGCAATATTATGTCCAAGCTTTCTTTCAACCAGTATTTTCTTGATTACAAATAAATGTCCTAAGTTTACAAACAATTTAAGAAAAATTGCACAACAAGCATTCATTCTCTTCAAACAAACAAAACACAAAACAGTAAGCAGTGCTTCCTTCCATCCACACCTGTCACTGGTACTCAACCCATCTCAGCAGCTGGCCTTAGCAGAGACTGCAAGTCAGAGCAGTTTCTCCTCAAGCAGCATATCTGCCAATCCTAAACACGCCTGGAAACTAAACTGCATCCACCTTCACTTTCTAAGAATGCTGAGCAGGCAGGAAATGGAATCAGGAGATCAAGAGTTTGAGGCCAGCCTGGGCTAGGCTGAGAATGCCTTAAAAAGAAGCAGAAAAGGGACGTGGATTGGTGGCACACACCTATAATCCCAGCACTGGGGATCTCGGTGAGTTCTAGGCCAGCCTGGTTTACAGGGAGACCTTTTCTAAAACAGAGTAGCAAATTGTGTAGGCATTGCTAAGTAACAGGAACAGTGAATAGATTTAAATGGTGATACAGTGTGAAATGAGTAGGCAAGCTCCCCTGGGTTTCCAATACAATATGAAGTAAGCAGTTTTCTTTTTTTCGTTGTTTTACATTCATGGCGGAGGGAGGTACACATCATTGCCTCGGTGCATGTAGAGGTCAGAGAGACGTCTAATTAATTCTCTCCTTCCACCATGTGGGCTCCAGGGATCAAACTTATACCATCAAACTGGTGGCAGGATGACCTCTGCATCAGCTTCTGCCTCCAGGTTACTGGCCTAACTTCTCTCAGTGACAGACTGTGTTATGAAACTGTAAGTGGAAATAAACTCTTCACCAAGTAATTTATGGTCATGGTGTTTAGAACCCAACTAAGACAGCATGCAAAGATATTTTTACTTCAACAGTAGGAAACAATTTAGTAAAAACAAATTTTTTTTCCTTTGTGATCAATTTGTTGAGTGTAACTTTGTACTAACGGAACTATTTCAGTGTTTTAGAGACCAGCTTATGGGCTGAGACTTGCATCTGCCTTTTTTTCTATACCCCAATCAACCAAGAGTAAATAAAGTGAGGAGAACTCATTGGCTTCCTATTTCACCCTTGCAGGACTCCCTTTCACAGCAGAATTCCTTCATTCCTTCCTTCACTCACTCACTCACTCACTCACCCAATGCACTCCACTCCACCCACATTTCATCAGTTCAGATTTATCGACTAGTAGACCCAAAGAATCAAGCATGATGCCCTACAGTCTCCAGA
Organism: Peromyscus californicus insignis; assembly: GCF_007827085.1. NCBI lineage: Eukaryota > Metazoa > Chordata > Mammalia > Rodentia > Cricetidae > Peromyscus > Peromyscus californicus. Next base: position 152,957,873 of record NW_026294584.1, on the reverse strand, counting down.
GTTTCCTACCTTCAGTACTGTATGACTATCATCTAATTATTTTAGCCCTAAATATCAAAGGAGTATTTTATAACCCAGTAATTAAGAATATAATCTTCATGTTCATGCTGCAAACATACAGTTCACACATATTCTACACTTTGGTTGATATTTACTTCTCACATGCTCAAAATTTTCTAAAGTATTTGTAGAAACAAACTGTCATATTTTAAACTTTCCTAATTTATAACAAATCAAAGTACCCCTAGTATCTAATTCTCTAAACATATAGTTTATATTCTAAGATCACATACACTTAATACTCCTTTAGCTTCTACAAACGTTTCTCACTAGATACTCATGCTGACAGGCAGGTGCCGTATATTATTTCCCATAGATATCAACAAGCCAAACTCAATACTAGTAAAACTGGACTTGCTGAAAGCCCTTTTCTACACAGACGCTTTCCAAGTGAACACTTACGTAATGAGCGCCGTCTTTTGTTCTTTAGTTTCCTCCTCTTGTTCATTCCAGCTTTAGAAGGAGATTCTTCTTTGGCCTTTGGCTGGCTAGAAACTTTTGAGGAGTTCTGCTGACTGAAGTGTGTGGGCACATGGCGAGCTAGCCCTCCCTGAGAAGCAAAGCTGGCATTGCAGCCACCAACTACACACTAAAAAGGAGAAAGAAAAGGCTGTCAGGGTTACCACATAGACATGATCAGAACTGAAGGCCAAGGATATTTTCAGCAGTAAACTATGGCACAACAGAACTACTGATTCTAGACAAGATACATGAAGCATTTCTTTTACAAGTTCACTTTAAAAACAAATTATCCACCGGGCGGTGGTGGCGCACGCCTTTAATCCCAGCACTCGGGAGGCAGAGCCAGGCGGATCTCTGTGAGTTCGAGGCTAGCCTGGACTACCAAGTGAGTTCCAGGAAAGGCGCAAAGCTACACAGAGAAACCCTGTCTCGAAAAACCAAAAAAAAAAAAAAAAAAAAAAATTATCCAACAAGTACACCACTTAGCAGTGGCTTTGCTGTTTCCAAATTTAATTTCTCTGCTTTCTCCACTATACCAAGACAAAACCTACAGGATCATCTTCCAACAAGAGATGATTTTGAATAAACCATGTTTATAAGCAGGGCAGGAAACTGACTCCCTAGTGGTTACTCCAATTTCTAGATACTGTTATTTATATTGGATCTCCCTATGAAGCCCTAGCTGGACTAGAACTTACTATTTAGACCAGGTTGGCCTCAAATTCAAAGACCCTCCTGCCTATCCCACCAGAGCACCAGGATTAAAGCCATGCAACACCATCAAATATATAAACTAACCATCTGGGCAGCGGTGGCACACGCCTTTAATCCCAACACTTGAGGAAGGATGATCTCTGATATATATATCTCCATCTATCCAGAATCTTCAGATGCCTCCCTACTTTTCTATACTGTTTTAACAAGTAGAAAAGACATTTAAAAATGGAATTTTAAAAGCTTTATGCATTTGTAGACTTCTAGATCTAATCTCTGTTGGAGGACATTCTCATAGATCCAATCTCCTTAGTTTTTGACTTGAAAATAAACTATAAATATGCAATTAGTAAAGTTCAATGCTAAACATCCAAAATACCACCCTACATGCCTCCAGGCTCCTCTAGCCAATATACTACCAACCCTAACTTCGGGAAAAAAATTCAGCACAATCTGCTAATTTCCTTCACAAAGTACCAAGATGTGTTCTCACCTGGGCCTGCCATCATACCTTCAATGCGCACATACCCCAATTCACACTTTCAATGTCTCCTGGAAATATGAATACCCTTATGCATATATATTAAGCCCAGAACATCTTGTGAACCACAGACATGTCTGTGTACAGTAATGGGAATGAGCAGATGAGTACTTACAGAGTCCTATAAAATTAGGGGCAGCCCAAACATTCAACAAGCTACCTACACAGTGCTAATAAGAATGGCACCTAGTGTTATCATAGGAGTCTACACTCACTTGCTGGGTGCTCAGTAAGTGAGAAAGAAGAATGACTTGAGATATCAGTGCAAACACATCCCAGGATCCACAATCATACAAGGTACAAGTACAGGGACGAATAAAACCAACTTCCTGCCCAGAAAGGAGATCTATGAATTCAGCAAGACACAAAAAAAAACGGTAACTACAACAACAGCAGAGCTACATTCGTGTAATGGGCTGGGTGTACAGGTCAGTGATAGATCCAAGCACAAAAGCTTTGAGTTCTACCCTCAATATTGCAAAAAGAAAAATAAAACCAGCCTGGCAGGAGTGGCCCACGCCTTTAATCCCAGCACTGGGAGGTATAGGCAAGCAGATCTCTGAGTTCAAGAGAGCTGGTTTACAGAGCTAGTCCAAGACAGCCAGAGCTACTGAGAAAAACTCTGTCTCGAAAAACTAAAAAAGAAAAAAACAAAACAAAACAAAAATAAAATAAATAAATAAATAGTAGAACAATCTTATCAATGGGGTTATCCTTAAATAACTTTGTGTTAAATGCAATCAGTAAATTTAAATTTTCAAAGGTGTCAACAACATGTAATTAAGAAAAGATAGCATGGAGCTGGAGAGATGGCTCAGCGGTTAAAAGCACTGGCTACTCTTCCAGGAGCCAGGTTCAATTCCCAGCACCCACATGACAGCTGACAACTGTTTGTAACTCCAGTTCCAGAGGATCTGACACCCTCACAGACTACATGCAGGCAAAACACCAATGCACATAAAATTTAAAAATTATAAAAAAAGAAAAGAAAAACTAAGCTATTTAACATATGATTTTAGCAAAGCAGGATATTCACTTGCAGGAATGAAATTAGATCAGATGTCTTCCCTGGCAAAAATTCAAAAGACCTTCATTTACACCTGAAATTCAAAACTGCTAGGAAAAAGCACTTCAAAATAAGCATGGGAGGTGGAAAGGTGGGTTAGTTGATTAAATCTGACTACACAAGCATAAAGACCTCAGTTTGGACCCTGGCCCACCGATACACACCAGGCATGAAGGCATACATCTATAATCCTAACATGTGGACACAGACAAAAAGGATCCCTGGAGCTCATGGAGCAGAGTAACCAAACTGGTGAGATGAGGTTCAATAAGAGACCCTAGGTGGGTGGAGACTTAGGGATGTAGCTCAGTAAGCAGAGTGGTTACACTACACACACACAAGGTCTTGGTTCAACCCCTAGCATCTTACTTCTAAAAGAGAAGCAGGATCAGGCATTCAAGGTCACCAGCACCAGGAGTTCTGAGCTACAACTAAGCTGAGACACTAACTCAAGGAAGAAGTGGGGATGAAAAGCAATTAAGGTAAACACCCATTGTCAACCTCTGGCCTAGATATGAACATATATGCCCCTCACCCACACACATATATGATATAGGCAGAGTCATTTTTTTTCTGAACAAGACTCTAATTAACACAGGATATAATACCAAGAATTACAGGAAATCAAAATACTTCAGCACAGCAGGTTGATATTTAGGATATATCAAAAACTATAAAAATTAAACACCACCACGTGGTGGAGGTGCATGCCTTTATCTCAGGCAGAGATCTCTTTGAGTTCAAGCACAGCCTGGTCTACAGAGCGAGTTCCAGGACAGGCTCCAAAGACACTGAGAAACCCTGTCTGGAAAAATAAAAACCCTGACAATCAGGAAAATAAGATAATGAACTGTATCCACCACACATGCTCCAGCATGTACACACAGACATACTTATATACACATAAAATTTTAAAAATGTTCCTGCCTGGAGAGATGTCTCAATGCAACAACTGACTAGCACCCACATTGGACAGCTTCAAGAGCTCCAATGTCCTCTTCTGACCTCCACAGGAATCTATAGGCAAGTGCACGGGTGCAGCCACAGACAATAAATAAACACAAAGCTTTAGTGAGCTTGGTGGTACATGCTTTTAATCCTAGCACTTGAGGTTAGAAGGAGCAGCTCTATGAATTTGAGGACAGCCTGATTTTATATTGTTCCAGGCCATCCAGGGCTACACAGCAAGACCCCATCTCAATAATAATCTCAGAGTGGCCTCAACCTCATGCTGATTTTCCTGTTTTCAGCTTCAAAATGAGGAAGTACAGAAGTGAGCCACTGCAGTTGACTCAATAATATTACGCATTAATTAACAAACCATCTAATAAAAATCAACAAAATTTTTAAATGGCTAAAGACTTAAACAGGACAGAGACAGAGCACATGGAAGTATTCAGTAGCATCACTCATGGGAGACATAGAAATGAAAAGAGAGCCAAACTTGCCTCACACACACAGGTCATGGGGTCATACCTCTGGAAAGATGAAAATTTAAAGCTACAAATCCTGGTAATATCAAGATACTGTGCAGCAAAAAAAAAAAAAAAAAAAAAAAAAAAAAAAAAAAAAAAACCAAGTGCATGTGTACAATCCAAAGGTGGGTAGAAGATGTCCATAGGCAGCTTAATTAATAGCAAGTAAAGATCAGAAACAATCTACAGACAATGAGAAACAGGAACAAACAGAAACACTGTCGTTTAACCCTTCTGTGGAACCTAACACAATAATTTTACAGAAAGAAAGAAAATGCTGCTTCATACAGTTTCGATTAATCTTACCAATAACTGACTAAATGAAAGAAAAGAAAATGACTAAAAGAAAGCCGAGGGCGCATACAGCTGTGGCACGTTAGCAGATACAGAATAGGGCAGTGACCTAGGACAGGTGACAAACAGCAGAAAGGGAACCGAGTTTGGTGGTTAAGAGAGTGGAATTTCGCTCTCAACATCTGTAGCTAGAGCTCCTGCGGAAATCCAACTCCTTCTGGTCTCCAAGGGCAACTGCACTAAGGTGCACTGATTTTACACACACACACACACACACACACACACACACACACACCCCGGGGTGGGGGGATATGGTGGCACACGCCTTTAATCCTAGCACTCAGGCAGAAGCAGACAGATCTCTGAGTTAAGAGGTCAGCCTGCTCTACATGGAGACTATCTCACAAAATACAATAACAATAATTTTTTAAAAGAACCCTGTGTTTGTACCTCAGCACTGAAAAGAATGTTTAGAAGGATCAAAACATGCTCATTATACAGATCAGCCAGGCATGGTGGCTCAGCCTGTAATCCCAAAAACTGGAGGCCAAGGCAGCAAGGTTGCCAACGTCAAAGCCAGCTTGGCCTACATTAGGAATTCCAGGATCACAAGAGCTAAGATTACAGTGAGCCCTTACCTATAAAAAGAAGGGAGATGAGTTCCCAGTGTGGCCTTATAAGGCTCAAGCACACATACCTTGAAAGGTTTGTCTCCACTGTGTGTCAGCATGTGCCGCTGCAACCAACTCTGACTGGTTGACGGTGTGTTATACACCTTACAACCTTTCCACAAGCAAACAAACACCTGTTAAAAGGAGAACAAGGGTCATCATTTATCTCAGTAAAGACTCCGGTCACTCATAATTTCAAATATCATGAAAATCTCCAACTGATAAAAAGCCACTGACTGTGCACTCAATAACAATTCAACTCTAGTTTCCCAATAGGGAGTAGTTCTGCCCCACTCTCAATGCTAGGTCCTTTTCCCTCAGTAAGAAACTAACAGACTCCTCAGGATGAAGATACATAAGATGACAATCTCCACCCTTACTTACGTTTCTATAAAGAATTTGCTACTTCTCAATACTAGGAAAATATGAAAATGGTCAATAGACATTAACTAGTAGATAAGCTTTTAACATCAAAAGAACAAGTCAAAAATTACACTTTACATAAGTCACATTCAACTTTCTGGGGGTATTTTTGTTTTTGTTTTTCGAGACAGGGTTTCTCTGTGTAGCTTTTGGTACCTGTCCTAGATCTCACTCTGTAGACAAGGCTAGCCTTGAACTTACAGAGATTCGCCTAGCTTGGCCTCCCAAGTGCTGGGATTAAAGGTGTTTAACTTTTAAAAGAAACAAAAATTTTGTTATCAAGTGTTTCTACTCATGGATTCCTGTTCTCACATGCTCATTAACATTCTGTATTCTTAGACTGTTCTTCCCATTGAGAATATTTTCAGCTATCTTACTTCTGAAGCGAATACAAGAGTTAAGGGATGAAGACTGATCTATCACTGTAAGAAGTACCTGCTCAGCCTCAGGAAACCAAATCTGACCAGGTGTGGAAAGGTCCAGCACTAGCAGCCTACTCTTCCCTTACTTAGTGCAATTTCTGAGTATTCCAAACACTGGCAACTGTCCCACACACTGCAATCTTCCCCTGAAAGAACTGGCACACCTTGCCTCAAAACAAAAACGAAGCTACTTTTGAGAATCTTCTTCCTAAGAACAACTACATACAGAATCACTTTAGTACTATATATAGAACACTTTAGTACTACATATAGAACACACCAAAAATATATGCAGACTGAAGAAAATACATTAAGGGCTGAGAATGCAGCTCTGCAGAGAGTGCTTGCCTATCATGCACAAAGCCTGGGGCTGAATCCCAGGGAACACCAAGAAAATAAACGAAAACATAAAACACAGGCTGGAGAGACAGTTCAGTGTCCAAGAACACTGGCACTCTTGCAGAGACCGGCCTTAAATTCACAGCATCTACTTGGTGGCTCTAGGGAATGTGACATTTTCTTCTAGCCTTCTTGGGAACCAGCATGAATTTAACATCCAGTGTGCAGCAAACATCTCCGTCTATGAACTAATAACAGAAGTCAGAATGGACTCTGTAATCCACTCTGGCTTTTGGATTTCTCAGATGGAGCTGAGTGTCAATTCTAATGCAAGCTGGACCTAGTGACACAAGCCTAATCCCAGCTCCTTAGCAGATATTGCAAGGTCTGGGACTGCTGTGTGACCCAGCAGTTGGTAGAGTACTTGCCTAACATTCACAAAACCTGGAGAAACTAGGCATAATGACCCATGCCTGTAATCTCAGCAACTGAGAGATAGAAGCAAAGGGATTTGAAATTCAAAGTCATCCTTGGCTACAGAGCAAATCTGAGGCCAGCCTGGACTACATAAGATCTGATCTCAAAACAGAACTTATTCTAACAAGGCAGCATCACTGTTGACCATCTAAATGACCTAGCCAATGGTAATGCACATAAATGTCAGTTAGGCAGACGCTGCATTTCAAAAACACTTCCTCTTCCTCCTCACTGATTCTGGTCCTTGCATATTCATCCTATATTCACCCTATGTTTCATAGTCCAAGTTTTAAAAGCTACTAAACCGGCCTGGCAGAGCAGGCCTGTAATTGCAGCTGTTCAGCAAGATGAAGCAGGAAGATGAGTACAAAGCCTGCTTGGGCTACAATCAAAGTTCAAGAAGTAAATCACAGAGGACTCACATTCAATACACCCATCACAAAAACGTTTCCAAGATTACTTTTCGATCGGTGAGGTGGCTCAGTAGGTAAAGGCACTTGCTTCTAAGCCTGAAAACCTGAGTTCAATCCCAGACACACAAAGTGGAAAAGCCAATTCTGGCAAACTGCCCTCTGATCTCAACAGTCCCCCCACCACCACACACACACAATATACAGTGGATAAATTTAATATAAACATATTTAAACAGATATTTAAAAGGTTACTTAAAGAAAATAAATCTACTGGGTAGATAGTGAGTGGCATGCCTTTAAACCCATCACTGAAGAGGCAGAAGCAGGTAGATCTGTGAATTTAAGGCCAGTCTGGTCTACATACTGAAACCCTATCTCAAAATTGTTTGGATGGAGCCGGGCAGTGGTGGCGTGCACCTTTAATCCCAGCACCTGGGAGGCAGAGGCAGGCCGATCTTTGTGAGTTTGAGGCCGGCCTGGTCTACAGAGCGAGATCCAGGAAAGGTACAAAGCTACACAGAGAAACCCTGTCTCGAAAAACCAAAAAAATAAAAAATAAAAAATAAAAAAAATTGTTTGGATGGCTTGGTTGTTTGAGATAAGTATCCTCAATGTAGCCAGGCTGACCTCCATGATCCTCCTAAGTTAAGCTCTCATGTGCCAAGATTTTTACATATCTGCTCTATTAATCTAAAATCTCAAGTGACTTTTTTTTTTTCAAAACAGGGTTTCTCTGTGTAGTTTTGGTGCTTGTCCTGGAACTCACTTTGTAGACCAGACTGGCCTCAAACTCAGAGATCCGCCTGCCTCTGCCTCCCGAGTGCTGAATTAAAAAAGGCGTGCACCACCACTGCCCAGCCTCAAGTGACTACTCTTAATTAAAGGAAATGTAGGGCTTTTAGAGGGACCCTGTCTCAAAACAAGGAATCAGGAGAGGGGAAGAGGAGGGAGAAGAATGAGACACAAAAGAAAAGGACAAGTCGGCCGGGCAGTGGTGGCGCACGCCTTTAATCCCAGCACTCGGGAGGCAGAGCCAGGTGGATCTCTGTGAGTTCGAGGCCAGCCTGGGCTACCAAGTGAGTCCCAGGAAAGGCGCAAAGCTACACAGAGAAACCCTGTCTCAAAAAACAAACAAACAAACAAAAAAAAAAAAAAAAGAAAAAGAAAAGGACAAGGCAGAACCTAAGACTTTGGATACACAATTGTAGCTGTTCACACATGGCTATGGTCTGCTTTATGTTATTTTTTTTAATACTCTTTTTTTAAACGTTTATGTATTTCGCCCGAATCTGTCTGTGCACCACATCCATATATTGCCTTTGGAGGGCAGAAATGAGCACTGGATGCCCTTGAACCTGGAGTTACAGACAGATGCTAGCCGCCAAGTTAAGTGCTAGGATCGGAACCTGAGTCCTCCGGAAGAGCAGCCTGTGCTCTCAATCACTGAGACCCCTCTCCAGCCCCGGTTATTTGGTTCTGAGATAAGGTCTCACATGTAACCTTAGAACCTAACTAGGCATCATCCTGTCTCAGCCTCCCGAGCAGGCAAATGCTACTATTTCTGACCTTGAAAAACATTTATACTTGATTTTTAGAAACACTTCTAGTATAAAATGATTTTATTTTTCTGTAGTTGTTGTTCTGAAGCAGGGTCTCACTATGTAGCCTTGGCTGGAACTTGCTATGTAGACAAGGCTGACCTCACATTCACAAAGATCCAACTCTCACTGCCTCCCCAGTGCTGGGATTAAAGGTTTGCCTCACCATATTCAACAATGGGTCCTATAAATCAATTTAGGTTTAGCTATTTTAATAAATTCACAGTCCAGTCTCATGTGATATGGAAAAGCTTATGTATTATTAGGGAATACTGAACAAAACAAATACAGTGACCAACTAATCTGTGGTATATGCCTATATTCTCAGAATTCAGGAGACAAGAAGGGAAGAAAGTTCCACAAAGTCAAGGGCAGCATGATAAACCAAAAAGTTCTAGGCCACTATCTCAAAAAACACCCATGCCACTATGGAGAATCCAAAGTACAGACACTTCATGTCTGTACATAAATTTATTTTTGTTATATGTAATTTTATTATATGTAATACAAAAGTTTTACTGCTTTTTTTAATTATACATAACATTCTCATGTTTTGTGTTTTGTTTAGTTTTTTTAATCATTGTTATTCTTTGATACTAATAGTTCAGGGCAGTCTAGATATCCCTACCTCAGCCTGAGTGCTAGGATTATATAACACTCAGGTTGCCTCATAACTCTCTAAAGTATACTCATACTCTATTGTTTACATAATTTAATCTCTCATACGCTCAACCACACTTACATATGAAAAGGTCAGGATGGGTGCTAAACAGATGGCTCAGCAGTTAAGAGCACTGGTTTCCCTTCCAGAAGCCCGAGTTCAATTCCCAGCACTCAAATGGCAGCTCACGGCTGTCTACATCTCCAGTCTCTGCAGGCACCAGGCATACACAGAGTGCAACAGCAAAACACCCAAACACATAAAAATAACCATTTTAAGGGGGTTGGAAAGATGGATCAGCAGTTAAGAATACGTGCTACTTTTGCAGAGGACCTGGTTTTAGTTCCCAGCACCCACATATGGGGGGTAACAGCCATCATAGGCATGCACAAAATATACACAGATACATAAGCAAAACATCCATAAAAATAAAATAAATCTTTAATTTTGGGGGGTTTTGTTTTGGAGACAAGGTTTCTCTGTGTAACAGCTCTGACTGTTCTGGAACTCACAGGCTGGCCTCAAACTCAAGAGATCCATCTCCTCTGCCTCCCACATGCTAGGATCAAAAGAATGCATCAATGTCCGGCTTAAAAACATTTTTTAAAAAGAAAACATAAGGAAAAGCTACTGTTCAATAGCCAACTAAAATTAAATCTCACGTGGACATGACAATACAGACAACTTGAAGCTGGTGGAGATGTCTCTACACTATCCATGGGCTCTTACTTCTCCCAGGGTAAGGATTACAAAGGAAGAGAAAACAGGTGATAATTTAGTATTTAAATCCTGCTAACTTACTGCTCCAGTAAAACTCATCTTTTTCTGTTTCATGATGGCATTTTAATATTTAAAGAAACAAGAAATCTAAAAACATCATTAGGCAATCAAAGTCAGATATTCCCCTTGTACTCTTATGAGGCTATAGGCTCAAATGTCAAGTTTCTTGTCAAGCATGCACAAAGACCTAGGTTCTAGTTCCAGCACTGGGAGAAAACAGAAGTCCTTGTAGAAGATATGCAGACAACTTCGATACAGAAAGTGGTCACCAAAATAGCTATCCACTGATAAGGGGGTGATCTCAAGGGGTCCAGATTGCATCTTGAGATGATAATGGAAAAGCCATAGAGACAGATAATGAAAACTATACAACGGTGTAAATTTACAGGGTGCCACTGAATTAAACACTTAAAAACAGTTAAAAAAAGTTTCTTGAGGCTGGAGACATGGCTCCCCAGAACACTGGGAAATGGCAGTTATGGCTCATGCCTTTAATCCCAGCATTCGGGAGGCCAGCCTGGTCTACAGAGTGAGTTCCAGGACAGCCAGGGCTACACAGAGAACTTCTGTTTCAAAAGAAAACAAAACAAAACCAACCAATCAACCAACAACCAAAGAACACTGAGGGCTCTTCCAGAGTACCCAGGCTCAATTCCTAGCACCCACTTGGTGGCTCACAATCATCTGTAACCCCCAGAGTCTCAGGGGATAGATGTCTTCTTCTGGTCTCCATGGGACACTGCACACATGTGATTCATAGACTAACATGAAGACAAAACACATACATAAAATTAAATAGTTAAAATGGGTTATGTTACCCTTAAAAAGGTCATTGCAAAACATATTATTTCAACCAACAAGTATTCATTCTTCAAGACACAAACTCAACCAAAAAAGCTCAGACAAACTAAGACTTGATTCCAGAACTAAACAGGCTGAGGAAGGATAACTGCAAAGAATTTGAGACCAGCCTGGGCTTCATGGTGCCAGATCAAGACATTTGTGAGGGGTCAAGGAGATGTACAGGGCGCTCGCTCTCTCTCTCTCTCTCTCTCTCTCTCTCTCTCTCTCTCTCTCTCTCTCTCTCTCCTCGGGGAAGGATAGTCACAGAACATTCTCAGAGAGCACAAAATATATAGTAAAACCCCATTTCTAAAGGGAAAAAAAAAAGCTTATGGGCTGGAGAGATGGCTCAGGTTAAGAGAACTGGCTGTTCTTCGAGGGGTCCTGAGTTCCACTCCCAGCAACCACATGGTGGCTCACAACCATCTATAATGAGATCGGGTGCCCTCTTCTGGCCTGTAGGCAAAACTCTGCATACACAATAAATAAATATTTTTTTTAAAAAAAAAAAAAACACCTCAAGCCTTCTCCCATATCTATATCTATCTTTATTCCTTTTTCCCTTCCCCTCCTTATTGGAAGTCCACACCCAAGTAGTATGTACTGTTTCTTTAAGGAACTCTACCTCTATTCCTGCTTTAACTTTTATTCTCTCCCTCTCCCTCTCGCTCTGTCTGTGTGTGTGTTTGACAAGCATGAAGATAATTTTGCAGAGTCAGCCCTTCCACCTTTGCCCAAAATCTTTGGATTTGTACACAGGTAGTTAGGCTCATGATTGGTCACTACTTCTCTTCTTTACTGCATGTGTTTAAGTCTATACTAAAACTGCTGTTTTTTAGGTTTATTTTATGTGTGTAAGTGTTTTCTCTATGCATATGTCTGTGTACAACTTGCACATCCAGTTCTTGTAGTCAAGAGGGTGCTGGATCCTCTGAAAGTTGAGTTATTGATGGATATGAACACTATATGTGTCTTGGGGATCAAACCTAGGTCCACTGGATAAGCAACAAACACTCTTACCCACTAAGCCAACTCTCTAAAGAGTTATTATTAGCCAGATGGTGGTGGTGGCGGCGGCGGCGGCAGCGCACGCCTTTAGTTCCAGTACTTGGGAGGCAGAGACAGGCAGATCTCTGTGAGTTCGAGGCCAGCCTGGGCTACAGATACAGAGTGAGTTCTAGGGAAGGTCACACAGAGAAAGCCTGTCTCAAAAAAAAAAAAAAGTGTATACACACACACACACACATACACACACACACACACATATATATATATATATAAAACTATTGTTTATTTTTTTAGATTTCATTTACTTTTATCTTATGTGCATTAATGTTTTGCCTTCATATATGTATGTGCGCCATGTGCATGCCTGGTACCCTCAGGTCAGAAGAAGGCATTATGCATGGCTGTGGGCCACCATGTAGTGCTGGGAACTAAACCCAGGTCCTTCACAAGAGCCGTCAGTGTTCTTAACCACTGAGCCATCTCTCCAGCCCTGTTTAAATTATTATTGTGTGGTATGTGGGCTTTTGAGACACAACATTCATGAGGAGGACACAGGACAACTTTGTTGAGCAAGCCCCTTCACCCGAGCCATTTCACCAGTACACAGAACTTTAATGATAAACTTCAACTTTGTTCCATAAAGGAAACTTAGTCTAACTTCATTTTTTTCTACATGCCTTTAAATAGCTGAGAATATTCACATAGGATGTGTGCCAATTTAATTCATAGAATCCAAGATTCAATTCTCTCAAACCTACTACGAAATGCCAAGTGATCTCTATGTAAACATTGATCCTAATCCTATATATAGTAGCTAAGTCAAGTGCCAAAAAAGCTTATGCCACAGTAGAATGTAAGTAGCATCAGGCACAAGCTCACAAAAGGCAGTATGGTGGTACCCAACTGCAATTTGAGCATAAAGTTAAGGCAGGATTGTAAATTAAAGAGAGCCTGGGCTACACGGTGAGACTTGTGTCTTAAAAAGGGCATTATCTGTAACAGGAAACCAATACGGTTAAAATATGGTAAGATACTAGTATCTGCTTTACTGGGTGGGGGACTGGATTTCACTCCAGTGAAAGACGTAAGGTGAACAGAGTTCACCAGTAGACCAAGTGGAAGTATGCTACTTGACTGGCTACTCAGACATACGAAACTTAAGACAACCATTTACTCCTCAGGTATAAGAAAAGACTGCTGACATATTGCATCATTTTAAGGACAATTATTTCTTAAAGATATTTTGATTGGTGGGGTTTGTTGTTGTTTTGTTTTGTTTTTGACAGGGTATCACTATGTGTAGTTCCGGCTGTCCTAGAACACATTATGTAGACCAGGCAGGCCTCAAACTCAGAAATCAGTCTGCCTGTCTCCCAAATGCTGGGATTAAAGATGTGTGCCACTGTGCCCAGCTTTAAAGGAAAGTTGAAAGGCAACCCCACTGATCAAAATGATAAACACTTCCACAGTTGCCTATTCTAGTCCCTGTGATTCAACACAGGGTCAGTCTCCTGCATCCTACCCAAGCATTCTCTCACAGCTACATACTGCATCCAGTATTTTAAGGAGCCATCTAACTCCAGAAAGTTTAACTCGCTTAAACTATCTATGGCAATTTTAACCAGATTACCTCCACAGTGAAGATATTAGCAGGCTCTAGGCCAGCCAGAGATACACAGTGAATGAAACTCTGTCTCAAACAAACAAAAACAGTGAAGGCATGGCCTAGTATTATCTGTATTTAGAAGGTAATATTAGTTTCTGAAAAATGTACTAACTATGGTCAACTAGATACAGTTAAGATACAGTTAAATAATTACTCAGGAAGGCTATCCTGGGCTACAGAGTAAGACCCTACATGAAAACAAAATAGTTGATGTACTTTGACTGACCTAACTTGGTTGGCTCTAGATATTACATCACATGATATTAGACGACAAAATTAAATGAGCTCCAGGCAAGGCTCCAAAGTGAGCCTTATACTAAGCCAACTCTGCAAGGGTATAGGTTAACACTGACTAATCAGAACATCTTCTTACATGAACTTCTGACCCTAGGAAAGATGTCCAGTCATTGATCATAGATGATGAGCTCCCTTTGCATTACAGGAGCCACATGTACCAACCCTGGCACCATCTCTGAGGCTGGCCAAGTCCGTCATGGTAACTGAGGCTTTGACCAAGAGTCATAGGGATGCTGCCCATTCCCAGATGCTTTCCCCTTCAGTGCCAGAACCTAGGAACTCACTGTGTCCATTTATATTTCTAAGAACTACAGCTTTAAAGGGCTCATTTCTTCAAAATATTATCTAGGAGCAAACTGAAACCCAAAAAATTATATATCCTACTTTCATATAATCCTAGCAAGTAGACAGGAAGAGAACAGAAAATGAGGGGGAATTCCCCTATTCCTTTCATGGAGAAAAATAAAATTCTACTAGCAATTATAAATGAATACAACCAAAACAGAATGAAAAAAAATGGTAAAACCAACCCCTCCACGCTGACCATCTACGTGTATGGAACGGATGTGGTCTGCCAGGTCTGGGCTAGAGTTGAAGCACGCCTGGCACTGGTCCCAACAACAATTATAGGCAATGTGTTTGCTTGAAGAAGTAGTGCTCCCTTGTCCATTCATCATTGCTGGAGTTGAACGCCCACTGGAAATTGTGCTGTCTACGTCCATTAGAGTACTGCTTATGCTACAAGAGAAGAAAAAGGCTGTTACTCCTAGAAATTTACCAACGTAAGTATGATCTTACAAATACTGAATTACATACGATATTCTGATCTATACAAATAATGTATACTGACCAAAATTCTCCATTCAACTGCATTGCTTTGAAATTAGCTGGCAATGAAGTACAAGGTAAAAACACAACACGGCCTCAAAATCAAATACAAAGCTAGGTGCCATGGGTACTAACCACAATCCTAGCACTTGGGAGGCTGAGGCAGGACTGCAAGAATTTGAGGACAGCTTGGGAGAGTGAGAATGAGATCCACTGTGAATAACTCTTACAGGAGTCAACAGGGTCTGGACGCATAAGTTATGGGAGAACATTTCTTAGCATAAGCTAGACCCTACAAGTCAAACCCTTGTACACACAGAGAGAGAAAGAGAGAGAGAGAGAGAGAGAGAGAGAGAGAGAGAGAGAGAGAGAGAGAGAGAGAGAGAGAGAACTGAAGTTACCAAAACCTAAATAAATCTTCTCTGGTCCTTGAGCAAACTAAGAAAATGGAATTTTAAAAATTGCACTTATGCCGGGCGGTGGTGGCGCATGCCTTTAATCCCAGCACTCGGGAGGCAGAGGCAGGCGGATCTCTGTGAGTTCGAGGCCACCCTGGTCTACAGAGCGAGATCCAGGAAAGGCACAAAGCTACACAGAGAAACCCTGTCTCAAAAAACCAAAAAAAAAAAAAAAAAAAAAAAAAAAAAAATTGCACTTACTGAAACTCCTGAACTAAGATGCAGCCAGGAGAGAAGGCCTTCAGCATCCCCTGAACCTCCCACATCGTGAGTCCTCAAGGCCTTAAGACCTGGGAGGCAGACACACTCCCAGATGGACCCTCCTGATCAGGAGGCATGCAAGGCACTAGCCAAACCTGACCAAAAGGAGGGAATTGAGGCTCCATTCACCCACTGAGAGAAGCTGGAAATGGAGCAGGGGGAAGAGCTGTGTGGCCCAGCCCACCAGCTCAGCCTGGATTTCTACCAATACCACAGTACCCACTGCTGACATTCTTAAGGGTGCCAAGTCAGGTTCACTTCCATGAACTGCAAGGAGTCCTGTGACCCCAAGCACTGTGGGTACAGCAGGGCAGCTCTCCACAATGCTGGAGGTCTTCCAGGCACTCATTCTCTGCTTTGACACCTGCGAACCAAGACAAGGATGGTATGGCAGATAACCAAGCCCTAAAGATTTTTTAATCTATAGGGAAGGCATCCATTACACCTGCAGAAATGCATCCTGGGGGGGGGTCAAGCTGAGTGATTTCTGCCTGTCGGCACTGACCAGCAAAATCAGATGGAGGTGAGCGGTAGCAATTTTGGCCTTTTCCCTGGTCACCTGTAGACCAGGCTAGCTATCAGATCAATATGTAGTACAGCATGACCTTAAAATTAAACTTTTCATGACTCTCTGGCCTGCACCCAACTAGTGCTGGGTAACTGGCACTGCCTACCATGAACATCCATCCTTTTATTTTTTTACATCTTTATTTTTTTGAGACAGGGTCTCTCTATATAGTCCTGGCTGTCCATGTAGACCAGGCTGGCACGATAAATCAAAGATACTCCTGTCTCTGCCTCCCAAGTGCTGGATTAAGTGTGCCATCACACCTTTTTTTTTTTTTTTTTTTTTTGCTGTATGCAAGTGTTTTTTATTTTTTACTTTTTGCCTGTCTGTGCACCACTTGGTGCCCAAGGACACTAGTGGAGGGAACTGGAGTTACAGGTGGTTGTAAGTTATCATGTTGGTCCTGAGAACTGAACCAGGTCCTCTAAGAGTACAAACCAATGCTCTTAACTTAAGAGCACTGGTTTTCAGTCCCTTTTTAAACTTTGATTTTTGCCAGGCAGCAGTGGAGCACACCATTAATCTCAGCACTTTGGGAGGCAGAGGCAGGTGGATCTCTGAGTTCCAGGCCAGAATGGTCTATAGAGCAAGTTCCAGCCAGGACAGTCATGGCTACACAGAGAAACTGTTTCGGGGTGGGGGGGGGTGGTGGGGGTGGGGTAAATTTTGTTTTTGTTTTCTGATACAAGGTCTCACTCTGCAACCAGTCTGACCTGTAACTCAGAGGCCATCCTGTCTCAGTCTCCCTGGTGTTGAAATTAACTGACTTTTGCCTCTAGGGATGGAGATTTATTTACCACTCATTTTGTGCCTGTAGCATGTTTTTTGGTTTTGTTGTTTTTCAGGCTGAGTTCCACGCCCATAACTCCCAGATATTCTATGGCTTTTGAAGTGACTTCTTAGGAACTTGCTTGAGTTTTCAGATCTCTGAATGGCAGGTACTACAATGAAGGTATTGATAGAAACAATATACATTTATATGGGGGAGACACAACTTGCAGGGTTGTTTCTGTCCTCCCACCAGCTCAGATCATCAGCTTAGGGGAGGCACTCTCACCTGCTGAACCATCTTGACAGCCTCCACCCCCCAATTGAGACAGTCTTGTCATGCTACCCAGGCTGGTGCTGATTACACTTTCATTTTAATCTCTATCCAACAAAAAGACTGAAATGCCCATCAATTTTCCTTTGTGAGATCTTGCTAAGTAGCCCATGCTCTTCTGCCTCAGAATGACAGGTATATACTACCATACCCAGCCTAGTCACAACTTTTAAAATGTACGTTTTCAGTTTGTGGGTAGTGGTAACTGGTTTTGTTTTGAGATGGTCTTATTGGCCCAGGCCTTGAACTTATGCCCCTCCTCTAAGTGTTAGGATTCCAGTTGCACCATCACACCTGGTTCCTCACATTTTTATTATGAAAAAGCTCAAAATGGGTTATAGAAGCACTTGCCACCAAACCTGATGACCTGAGTTCAATCCCAGGACCCACGTGGTAGAGAGAACGAACTCCAGCAAGTTGTCACTCTGACATCCCTCCACATTCGTGCCCACACACCCAAGCATGCTAGTACATATGCACACAACACACACACATGCGTACACACGAGTGTACATCACACACACACACACACACACACACACACACACACAGAGGCACATTCACAAAATAAAATGTAATAATTTTTTAAGAAAAAGAAAGGTAGCCGGGCGGTGGTGCCGCACGCCTTTAATCCCAGCACTCGGGAGGCAGAGCCAGGCGGATCTCTGTGAGTTCGAGGCCAGCCTGGTCTCCAAAGCGAGTTCCAGGAAAGGCGCAAAGCTACACAGAGAAATCCTGTCTCAAAAAACCAAAAAGAAAGAAAGAAAAAGAAAGGGAGAATGGTGGTGGCATACACCTTTAATCCTAGCACTTGGGACAGAGACAGAAGGATCTCTGTGAGTTCGAGGCCAACCTGGTCTACAGAGTGAGTTCCGGGAGAGCCAGGGCTTCAAAGTGAAGCCCAGTTTGGAGAGAAAAAAAAAAGAGCTAGGGGCACACTAAGATGGCTTACCTAGCATGCACAGAACTCCTGGGTTCAATCTCTAGCACCACATAAAACAGGCATGGTGGTATGCCTATAATCTCAGTACTTGGCAGGTGAAGGCAGAAAGATTCGAAAGCAAGATCACCCTCAGCTCCAAAAGAAACACTCACTTTGGAACTGGGCATGGTAGTTTACATCTCTGATCCCCACACTAAGGCTGAGCAGAGGATCACCGTGAGTTCATGGCCAACCTGGGTTATAGTCTGAGACCGTCTCAAAAACCAAACAAAGCAACAATCACAGAGCTAAGAGGGGCACAGCTCAGTGAGGAGGCACTCTGTTCAGCATGCTCAAGACCTGCCATCAGAGAGAACAGACACCTGCACAGCTGTTCTGACCTCCACACCCATGCCTTGACATGCATGCCTACATGCACATGAAATAAATTAAAATGTAACATAAACAAGTCTAAAGACTGCCTCCCCAATCCATTCTAATTAAATACCATTTTAACTTTTATGTGTATATAAAATTTCATCTGAGGAAAAAATTTCAACCACTACTGGAAATTCTTAATTTTTTTAAAATTTTGATCAATACATAGCTGTCTGTACAGCAGATAAAGTGATGTTTCAGTAACTGTACAGTGGGTGACGAGTAAACTAGGCTGATGAACATCCCATAACATTAAACATTTATCATCTGTTGTAGTATACCCAAAACTCTCCTAGCTATTCTGTTATTTACAATAATTGCCCTGCTGGGCAGTAGAGAACACCAGAATTTATTCTAACTGCAGCATTGTACCCTGTAAATTGTTTTTAAATTCTATCTTCTCAACAACAGACATCAAAATGTCCACTACTGTGATAACAGCACTTTTCTATTAAAGGGCTGGAAACCACTGAGCTCTTAGCTCGTAACGGGAAAGGATTAAGGTACCATGAACTAAGAGAATGCACACTCCCAACCCTTCAAGAAATGAAGGTTCTGATTTGAGGCTTCCCATAAGAACTTCCCTAATCTCTACCAGATCAGGCTCTTCCCCTTATTAATGAAAAACAGGATCTTGCCGGGCGGTGGTGGCGCACGCCTTTAATCCCAGCACTGGGGAGGCAGAGCCAGGCGGATCTCTGAGTTCGAGGCCAGCCTGGGCTACAAAGCGAGTTCCAGGAAAGGCGCAAAGCTACACAGAGAAACCCTGTCTCAAAAAACCAAAAAAAAAAAAAAAAAGAAAGAAAGAAAGAAAAACAGGATCTTTAGGACCTCTTCAAGTCACCTAATTATTACACACCCCTCATGGCTGTAGGGAGTTAGGGACAGAACCTGAGGACTCATGCAAGTATGGTACTTCTATAGCCTATAAAACAAGTATTCCAAAATTCCCATTTTTCTCAGGATAGACCAGGGGTCAGTCACCTGGTGTGACATGTCTGTAACCCTCCAGAGGAGGAGAATCCCCAGAAGTTTTGACCTGGCAGCACTAAGTGGTCGGTCTCAAGATGCTAGGAGCGTGGCTCACACCTGGGAACCCTGAACTTCAGAGGGAGGCAGGAAGATTGCACAAAGTTCAAGGGTAGTCTCCTAGTTAGCTTATGCTGTCTTCTGGATACAACCTCAAGTTACTTGAGGGAATCTCAACTGGGAACAGCAGCTTGAACCACAGTCAATTCCAGGCTAGTTTGAGCAAACAAAAGGGACAGGAGAGAGAAACAAAAGAAACACAAACATATGACCATACATATGGAATGAAAACTGCTTAAGATGGAGGGAAAAATTATAGCTCTAAGAGAATTTAATAGGTTCATAGTGAACAATCTAACCTTAAGTTTCTGGTTGGGTTGGGTTGGGTTGTTTTTGACTCACAGTCTTGCTATGTGTCCCAGGCTGGCTCTGAGATTACAAAAGGATGAGCCATGTCTAGAAAACCTTCAACTTTGTGAGTAATAAAGAGTAACCTATTCTGCAAATTGTTGATGATCTTAAGATCATACAAAAGGCAAGCCTTTAATATCAGCACTTGGGAGACAAAGGCAGACAGATCCCTGTGAGTTCCAAGCCAGCCAGAGGTACACAGCCAGACCCCATCTCAAAAAAAAAAAAAAAAAGATTAAAAACTCAGGATGAGGGATTGGAGAGATAGCTTAAGGTAAGTAAAAGACATGACTCTGTCACAGAGCTGATCACAATAAATTAGAGGCACATTAAAAATCATTAACCAAAACCAAGACAGTATTACTATTATTACCCTAATTACAACTCATTATCACAGTAAACCAAACAGTCAAAATGGGTTTTTCTAATCAAAATTAAAAAAAAGTTTACTGTCTATCTCCACAATGACTTCTCTAGAGAAAGACAAAGGATTTTTCTCCCCAAGACCCAGCAGCATTCACTAAATTGGTCAAAAGGGACTTTATGCAACAATGATGAAATGCAGTCTGTGGAAAACAAGCAAGCTACTTTATTCTATGGCCACTCTCACTCCACATTTCACACTGGGTTTGTTTCTGAAGTAACAGAGCCCTTCGCATTACTCCATCCACACTTCTCATCTAACTGGAGACAGAAGCGATCAATCATGCTCAGCCTAACTGAGTAAACACCTAACTTTAATACAATTATACAATAATGTGTGACCTTTGACTTTGTTAAAAACATTTCCAGGGGGCTGAAGACAGCTCTTGCATAGGACCCAAGCGAGTGACTGGTCCACAAGAAACTCCAATTGATCTGATGTCCCTGGCCTCTCAGCACCCACACTCACACAGACCCAACACAGATACAAACACACAAACAACAACAAAAACAAAATTATTTTTATAAATTCCAGAAAAAAAATGTAATCCAAATTGACATTTAAAAAAAAAATGACGTCAGATCTATGTGAATTCTAGGCTAACCTGGTCTAGAAATGGAGTTCCTGGACAGACAGGGCTACAGAGAGAAACACTGTCTGGGGGGTGGGGGGATGATATGATTATCTGCTGCCAGGCCAGTGACATGGCTTAGGCGGTAAAGGCTGGATACCTGAGTTCAATCCCCCAGACCACATGAAAGTTAAAGGAGAGAACTGACTCCTACAAGCTGTCATCTGATCTCCACACACAAATACACATATAAAACAGCAAAAAGAAAAGAAATTCCTTTTAAAAACTGCCACCAAGGGTAAGTGATCATGCCTATGATCCCAGCAACCAATTTGTTTGAGGCCAGCCTAGTCTACAAAGTGAGTTCCAGGTTAGCTTTGACTAGATGAGACCTTGGCTTTAAAAAAAAAAAAAAAAAAAAAAAAGGAGGGTAGGGGACTGGAGAGATGGGGCTGGGCAGTGGAAATGATCCAGGTTCGAGTCCCATCACCCACATTTGTTGGTGTCTTACAACTGACTATAACGTCAGTTTCAGGGGATCCAGATAGTGAGTTCAATCCCAAGTACTAACATGATGGAAGGAAAAACCCAACTCCCACAAGCTGTCCTCTGATTTCAACACACACACACACACACCCCAAAAATAAATAAACAAACAAATGTAGTGGAAAAAATGTAAGGGAGTGGTGGCTCATGCCTGTGATTCCAGCATAAGGGAGGCCAAGGCAGGTGGATTAACACGGGTTCAAGGGTAGCCTGAGCTAAAGAGTAAGTTCCAGGCCACCCCAAAGCACATACACACCCCAAAGTGGCCAGAAAAGCAGTAATTGTTATGTCTGCATTTGGTTTCATTGGGGGGGGGGGGGGGGGGGGTTGGTTTGAGGTGACTGTTTTGAGACAAGATCTGGATATAAGCCTTGGCTGGCCTGGAACTCATGTAGGATAAGGTAAGCCAACCTCATACTTGCTAGTCATGATCTTCCTGCTTCTGCCTATCAGTGATGAGATTACAGGACAGCACCACACTCCCCAGGTAACCTGTAGGGTTTTGAGGGTTTAAAAGCTTGTTTCACTCATAAGTGAACAAGCAATTAAATGTATCAGAGACTAAAATAGAAACAGAAAAAGCTTAGAGGAGCTGCAGATCACTTGGTAAGAACAAGAGCTATTCTTCCACAGGACCTGGGTTCAATTCCCAAAACCACATGGTGTCTCAGAACCATCCAAGAGCTTCCAATGGCACCAAGCACACACATGTACAGACATAACTGCAAACAAAACACCAATACATAAACTAAATAAAACACTTATCAGAGGTCTATCTGGGTCAAAGAGCTCTGTGGCTTCCCCTCTGCTCCTTCCCAGACCAATCTAGGTAAAACTATCGAGTCCACACTGATGTCATACAAACTGTCCTATGGAAATGTTGAGGCCCTGAGCTAACTGAAGCTCCTGCCAAACTGCCTAAGTGGCCCATGCTGAAATGGCACTTATGGTCCACTGCACTACCATCAAATTCTCCACTGCAACTTCAACCATAACAAATGTGACAGGCAACGTATAAAATCTAACATTTTTCACTTTTGATTAATCAGGTTCGCTGAGCTATGTGTGGTAGGACTTGCTACCACAAGTCTCAACCTTTTAAAATGACTTTTAAACTATCATACCTTTCCATCCATTACAAAACTCCCTTCCATGAAATCAACTATGAGTCCACAGATTGATGCAATCTAAAGAGGAAATCAAGAACTTTGGATGCAAGGCAGCATGATAGCTCACCTGTAATCCCAACATTTAGGAGACTAAAGTTAAAGCAGGAAAACTGCCATGAGTTGGAGACTAAGTGCCTAGGTTACACAGTGAGCACCGGGTCAGTCTAAACCAGTCAGACTGTCAAAACCAAAGTGGATCTTTTCCGAACTTAAACCAACTCTGAAATAAAAAACTCAAAGCCAACAGGGTGTATTTCAAAACCATCAAGGCTACAATCCAATTTCACTAGTAAGGATTCCTCACACAGGTGATAAAGCTACTACCCTGAAATGATCACCACAATAGCATTTTTTTTCAGTCGCCAATGCTTAAAAGCATTATGAAAGTTAAGAACGGTCAATGAGGTAGCTCAGGAGGTAAATGAATTTGCTGAAAGCCAGCTGACCTGAGTTTGATTCCCACAGATCATACAAGATGGAAGGAGAGAACTGGCAAGTCCTCCTTAAACTCCACAAGTGTGGTGTCATGGTATACATGCATACATACACACCCACACCCACCAATGTTGAAAACGGAAAAAGGAAGTATGCTTGATTGTTGTTTTAACCTTATCTGGTCTTTTGATGGCAATGTTACTCTTCACTGAGTTATATAACAAAATTGGATATTCACAATACTAAATGAAACTTAAGCAGAAATTCCCTGTCTCCTGAAAGGAAGTAATGGGGAGGGCAGCGACACCTCTAAGACACTATAACACCACTTGTTTAGGCCAGCAGTGTAAGCCACTCCAGCCACACCTTCCTGAGCCATGATGGACTTTATTCCCACCTCCCACAAATTATGGGTGGACAGCTCCCTCGGGAACATCTCTAAGGTCTAGCAGTCCGTGTGACCCAATCCAGACTTTCTCTCAGCCAAGTGTTGTCCAGTGGGAAGACACTGAGTTTGAGGCCGGCCTGGTCTGTATAGAGAGTTCCAAGACAACCAGGACTACACAGAGACCTTGTCTAAAAAACAAACCAAGCCACGGGCTCTTCTCAGACCCAATCTCATAGTGGGAACATATTGTGACCAGCCAGCTTCCTCTCGCGCCCCAATGCCTTCCCTGCACGCTGCCTTGTATTCCCTGCCATGATGAGTTGTATCATCGCCCCCAGAACTGCAAACCAAAAAAAATCTTTCTTCCTTAAAAACTAAAAAAGTGAATTATTCCAACTCTTGTGAGGGAGAAAGCGTTGCGAACCTTGTTTCACATCCAGCTGCATCTTCACAAATACTGTTTTCAGTGAGACATTCAATTTGCTTCCCCATCTGCTAAATGAAGTTAAAATAACCCCTCTTGTGCATGATAAATGTGAGAATGAAATGGGAACATGGAAACATGAATGTGCACATGTGTGCACTAAAAGCAAAGAAAAGATGGTAGACGTCATCAATGAAACATACACAACACTGAATAATAGCACATGCTTCATTGTGTAGTTTGAATCAACTAGTGTTTCTCAAGGGCAGACAAGTTGAGAGCAACCCTCAAAATAGGTTGCCCCACATGAACTTCTAATTTTTTTTGAAGATGCCATCTCCAACTACATCCACCCAGTTCAGCACAATTTTCTATGTTTTCCTAAGGAGCAGTCTGTTTTACACCCATTCAAGATCCATTTCTTGAGCTACATCTATGGTGGTTCATGCATTTGGGAGACTGAGGATTTTTGTGAATTCCAGACTATCCTGGGCTACAGAGTGAAACCCTGTTGTAAAGAATGTTGGAGGAGAAAGAACAAGTATTTACTTGTCTAGGTTTTAAAGTGTCAAAAAGAACTCCTGAAATTTTTTTTCAGAATATTCCCATATCATTAACTATAACATGTTCATCTTTATTAGCTAGCAACCAGAATTCCTGAAGACTTCAGAATGCTTAAACTTAAAATCAAATCAAAATCCAGGCATGCTGGTGGGTTTGAACCCAGTATTCAGAGGCTAAGGTAGGTAGAAAAGATTGGATTCTCAAGTGACAGCAACTAGGTTAATGTTATTAGCCAGACAACGCCCCCAGGCCCCCAAAATACAACCCAAGGAGAGAAATCACTATGGACTTATAAATTCCCTCATCAAAACACTAGCAGATGAGCAAGCTAATGTACTTTAGGAACATAATGAACATGAGATTCTTTTAAAAGTACATTAAAAAATCGACCACTTTGATTATGAAATTCTACAAAGCAATCAAAAATTTAGAGCAGCAACGGAAGCATACTGCATTTCTTAAATATTCTATCTAGAAAAATGGTAGTGCATTGTTACTTCTAACAAGCTCAAGAAAAGAGCTAATTCCTCCAGACACCTCCCCTATATGTGACTTTAAAAAAAAAATCAAGGGGGACATGACTCCCACATCAAAGTATCACTATGTAGTGCCGTTTTAAAAGCCACATCCTAATTTTTTAAAACGTCCGTGGCTGTATCTTGTGACTCCAATTCTTTCTGATTCGGCAAAGTTACTGTAAAGGGCATCGACTCACACTGTTCCTTTTCACAATGGCTTTTCTGTGTTTTAAACTTTCGCTCAGATTTGATGACCAAGATTCAAATCCCCTTAGAGATGATACAACTGACATACATGAGGGATTTGGGAAGCAGTCACTACATATAACAAACCAACCGTCTTTTTAAAAGTAAAGAAAAGCCAGGGCTGGGGTCTCCTCCCTGCACAAGTTAGTTCTGCGAGATCCAGGAGACCAGCCATATTGGAAAACACTTGTCAATTACAGTTCTGACAAGTGTTCCTGAACACCGATGCACGAAGCTAACCTTGTGTACCGAGGTGTACATCAAGGGCCTCTGGAGCTCGGCTGGGGCGTCTGGGCCACTTTGGGGGGCTGTCTCCGGGATAGAGTCGTCCTTCGATCCAAAAGGAGAGCCGCGCCGAGGGAAGGAGGGTGGGGAAAGGAGAGTTGAGGGGGATGGTGAGGAGTTGGAAGCCGCTCAGTGGCGAGAGAGGGGCGCGGCGGCCGCCAGGGATTTCCGAGTTGAGATCTGGGGGAGGGGCCGAGAATTCAGGGGGCGGGAGATCGCGGAGGGAAAGTATTCCGGGTCTGGGGTCCCAGTGTCAGGGGGCAAGGGAGATCGCGACGAAGACGTTCCCAGGGCGAGGGGGGTGGGGAAGGAGGGGCAAGGGACGGAAAGGACTACGGCGAGAAAGTCCCCTTGGACCCCTCGGCGGAGCCGGGGAGTCTAGATAGGACGAAGGCTGGGCCATGGGTGCAGGAGGTGGGAGGGGATCGGGCAGGGGAGCCGCCTCGATGGGGTCCGGGAGGAGTCCCCTAGACGGGATCCACGCAGAGTCCCCTCGAGAGAGTGAGTCAGGAAGGAGTCCCCCGAGTCCCCTCGACGGGGTCCGGTAAGAGTCCCCTCGGTCAGGTCCCGGAGGAGTCCCCTTGGCGGCGCACTGACCTGTCCTCCGAGTCCATGCGGCTCAGCGGTTCCCCGTCGGACGACATCTCCAGGCTGCCCCGCCGGCCCCCGGAGGTCGCGCTGCTCCCGCCTCCCCCGGTGCCATAGCCCTCGTCGCCGCCGCTCGACACCACGCTACTGCTGCTACTCCCGCCGCCACTGCCCGGGCCGCCCGGGCCGCCCCGCGGTCCCTTGGGCTCCTCCAGGCCCTCCTTCCCGTCCCCATCGCCGCTGCTGCTGCTCGCCGCGCCGGGGCTCAGCGAGCGCGTCTCGTCGCCGCTGCAGCCGCCGCTGCTGCTGCCCACCAGGCTCTCGGCGCTGCTCTCCTCCTCGGCGCCGCCGCTGCTGCTGCCCCCGTCCTCGTCGTCCTCCTCCTCGTCGTCCTCGTCCCCGCCCGCCTGGCTGGCGCTCTCGGGGCTCGGCTCCGACATGGTCTCCGCCTCGCCGCCCCCCGCGCCGCCGCCGCCCGCTCCGCCGTTCAGCAGCAGCGCGGCCACCGCCTCCGCCTCCGCCTCGTCGTCGTCGTCGTCCTCCTCCTCCTCGGGCGGCTCGGCCCGGCCCCGCGCCGCGGGCCCGGGGCTGCCGGGGGGCAGCGGGCTGAGGCGGGAGAGCTCCTCCAGGTCGGCCATGTCGGTGAGCGCCGCGGCCATGGCGGCGCCTGCTGCTCCTCCGCCTCCTCTCGCCGCCGCCGCCGCCGCCGCCTCCTCTCGCGGCGCGCCGCCTCGCCTCCCCCCGCCCTCGCCCGCACGCCCGCCCCGAACTCCTCTCGGCCGCGGCCGCCGCAGAGCGGGAGGAGGGCCCGCGGGGCTGCGTCAGGCGGCACACGCGCTACGGAGCCCGCGCGGGGACACGCGCCGGAACGCGCGCACTCACGCGGAGGCGGCAGCGCGCCTGCGCGGCGGCCCCGCGGCGGCCACGCCCCCTGCCCGCCCGGGCCCCTCGGAGTTTCTCGCGGCCTTCCCACGCCTTCCCGAGCCCGGTGGCGGAGGGACGAGCCACCGAAACCCGAAGCCAGTGGGGGATTTTTCACAGCCCTGTACTTCTCTAGAGAAAATCACCCTCTCAGAGAGTCTGGGGCGAGTGTCCTGAAGAAGGGAGCCATAAGTGGAGCAAGTGTCTGGCCTTCTGAGCGCTTGCCATACTCAAAGACAGCCCACGAAAACGTGCAGAAAGTGAAATAAATCGGTTTGGGGTTGGTCTGGTTTGGTTTTTCGAGACGGGGTTTCTCCGTGTAGCTTCGGCGCCTTTCCTGGAACTCACTCTGTAGCCCAGGCTGGCCTAGAACTCAAAGAGATCCACCTGCCTCTGCCTCCCGAGTGCTGGGATTAAAGGCGTGTGTGCACCACCATCGCCCGGCACTTTTCGGTTTGGTTTGGTTTGGTTTCTTTGAGGGATCGGGATGGAGCCCGCGTCCACAACAGGGTGCCCCAGGCCTCACCCTCAGCCCGGCCTGCTTACCTGTCCCGGTGTCCCAGCGTTCCAAGGAGGGCAGCTCCGACGAAGGCGGCAGGGATTGGGCTCAAGGGCCCCGGCGTTTTGAGTTCAGGAGCCGCTGATAAGATTTTCGGTGACTTCTTGGGGGCACAGCGATGGTCCCGCCACTAAGCGCTGCGGCCGCTCCTCCGGAGGACTCGGCACTCGGTTCCCAGCACCCACATGGCGGCTCACAACTGTCTAAATCCACTCCCCAGAAGAGCCGACGCCCTCTCCTGGGCTCGGTCATCAGTCACGTGGGTGGTGCACATCCGTACCTGCAGGCAGAACACTGACCTCCGACGGGTGCGCCTTCTATCCCAGCCCTGGGGTGGGAGAGGCAGGAGGGCCTCTGGGACCTGCCTGGTCTACAGAGTGAGTTCTAGGTTGGCAGTGATACACAGTGAAATCCTGTCTCAAAAACAGAACGGGAGGGTGTGAAGAAGAGGAAAGAAAGCCTGGAAGGAAAGATTACCACGCAAACTAGGGGAAAGGCTCTTCCCCTTGCTGGGCCAAGAGTCCCTTTCGTTCGTGCTGAAGGGCTTTAAGGGATACACTGCACCTTCCCAAAATTTTCATTAACAGTACGAGGAAGGCACATCTCTTGGTGCTCTGGAGAAGGGAGGCATTCTCAAAGACAATGAGCATTCCCTCCGACATTCTTAGCTCCTCCCACGCGCCCGGGACAGCTCTCAGGTAGGGTAGAGCACTTTCACTTTTCTAGAATTCACTGTGCTAATTAAAAAAAAAAAAAAAAAAAAAAAAAGCCGGGCGGTGGTGGGGCACGCCTTTAATCCCAGCACTCGGGAGGCAGAGCCAGGCAGATCTCTGTGAGTTCGAGGCCAGCCTGGTCTACAGAGCGAGTTCCAGGAAAGGCGCAAAGCTACACAGAGAAACCCTGTCTCGAAAAACCGAAAAAAAAAAAAACAAAAAAAAAAAACAGAAGTAACATGTAGCCTACCAAGGTATCCGCAGCACTCAAGTGTGAGACAGGAGGATTACTGCAATTTTAAGGCCAACTAGTGTGGGCCACAAGGTAAACGCCTACATCACCACAAATACCCCATTATTATGGCCGCAGTCCTAACCTTTGGATCCTATTATATGTAATGTGTTCGTGCCAAAAGTGTTCCCCCAGTGGAAGGAAACATCCTCAAAAAATATTGCCTCAAGGAAAAGCAAAAAATAAAATAGTAATAGGGGACACTTATGGTTTCAAATGCTTCTACAGTGCAGAGTGCTAACCCTAAACACTAACCTTCGAAGTCGTTCTTCCAGATGAATCAGGAATGTGTTATCGTCTTGGATTGTACGTCAACCATTACCAGAATTAGACTGAAATGCGTACAGTATGTGCCAGTTGCTCTGTCCCACATTGAAGATCAGGATTCATTGTGGCTAACAGAGAAAATTCAAATCTTTTTCTCTCCCCCACCTTCTAAGAACTTTATGTGAATATTTTAATCCTCCTCACCCAATAAGACCTGCGTTTGTATGAAGCTCTATTCTAGGAATTTGATGCCCTGGAGCAGTCATCCTTTTCTCCTGGGTGCAGTGACTGCCTTCCTCAGTTTCCTATGTCGTGAATTTTTTTCAGACTAGCCAGTTGAATAAGATAGTGAAGTCAGACCCCAGCCAATGAGGAAAAGCCACAGCCACTACCTGAGTTAGAATAAAAACCAAATGTACTTCTTGTCTCCTTGTGCTTGACCTCATGAGCATACCCTCTTGATCAAAGGTGGTTGCCTAATCCAGTCCCTGCGGTTACAATGGTGGTCTCTTGCTTTGTGACCCCAAACTTCTAACAAGCATAATTATCAATTGCCCCATAGCACACCACTTCATAAGATACATAGGATTAGGTACTGTATTCAAACACACCAACCACAGTACAAATGGGGTCCAGCTAGTATCACTAGCTTGGATCTCACTGATTCTCCTACACCTCGCACCTAAGTTAAGACACTGTGGGACCCTTGGGGTGAAGGGTGTGGAAAGTCTCCTAACGCTCCATCCCATTGCCTTCCCACACTTGTCTGCTGTTCTAGGCACCAACCTAACATAATCTGAAAGGCAAACCAAACAGGCAAAGCCAGGATACACTCTGGAGAAATTGAGATCACTGTGTTGACCAGCACTGTTAGGGGAAACTTGGAGTGGGCTGCTGTGCCCAGTGTACCAGGCTTTCTGTGAAACTGTTCTTAAAGCTTTTGCTCTGAGTTCTGTTTCCTTTAGAGACCCAGATAGGTTTTCATGGGCCTAGACTTGCGACAGATTTGAGTCACAGCTACCCCAAGCTGCATTTATGACTCTCCATTGAATGACTAAGTCTTTCTTACACAGCTTCTCTGGTTCCCTCTTAACCAAAATGAGTCCTGTTCTAAGAAGCAGCCTCCACCCTGTATCAGTCAGCTTGTCTCTCAGTCTTGCCTTAGCAGGTCACCAGACATGCCCAGGCGTGCTGACCACAGAGCGACAGACCTACTTCGGCTATAAACTGGGATTCCTGCCACACTGCAAATTAGATGCTTCTAAAAGTTGTCTAAAATTGGCAGCTGGGTTACATTTTGCACCTTGGTCTGATGCCCCTTTATTTAGTTTCTGTGTGGATACTGCCCCAGTGAGCAAGATCAATAGTTCCAGATGACCTCATCCCCTGAGTGACTTGGCGTTGAAAGGAAATATGCATGAGGAAAGACAGCATCTTACAGATGTTAAAGCTAGAAACAATGACAAGAATTCTGAGCCATCTTTCATATGATTATAGTTTTGGAGTTGAAGTCCATCAGCATAACCTGACTACTTTGAGACTACATCCACCGGAACCCCATTAAGAGGTCATACTAAGCCGGGCTGTGGTGGCACAGGCCTGGTGGAGTTCCAGGACAGCCAGGACTGTTACACAGAGAAGAAACCTTGTCTCAAACAAACAAACAGAAAAAAGAGGTCATATAAAAAGGTTATATGTATAGGCAGAATTTTTGTCCTGAGTGTAGTGTTGAACGTCTCCCTGTTTCCCTGTCTGTCTGCCTGTCCTTCTTTCTGTCTGCCTATCTCTATCTCTCATTTAATTTTTCTTTCATTTTTTTAAAACAGGGTCTCGCTATATAGCACTGGCAGGCTAACCTGGAACCTGACATGTAGACCAGGCTGGCCTCCATTAAAGATGTATGCTACATGCCCAGGCTGTTTAATTTTTGTTGTTGTTTGTTTTTTTTTTTATGTGTCCTGGTATTTTACCTGTGTGTATATCTATGCATCACATTTGTATATGGTATCCACAGAGGCCAAAAGAGGGTATCAAATCCCCTGGAACTGGAGTGTTGTTGTTTAAGACAGAGATGTGACTCAAAATGACCTTGAATTTGATAGCTGAAAATACCTTGAATTCTCATTTTAAAGGTTTTATTTATTTAATTTGAGTACAGGTGCTTGTGGAGTCCAGAAGAGGGTGTGGAATCCTCCTGGAGCTGGAGGTACAGGCAGTTGTGAGTCACCCAGGGTGGATGTAGGAATTGAACTTGGGTCTTCTGTAAAAGCAATACAGCATACTCTTTACCATTGAGCCATCTCTCCAGTCCTGACCTTAAACTTTTGGTCCCCTCCCCCAGAAAGTGCTAACATCACAGGCTTGTCTCACCATCTTGTCTGATTAGGTTTGCCTTGGCTTTTTGTTTGATTTGTTTTGTTTTTTGGGTTTGTTTCGATTTTTCTGGTTTTTGTTGTTGTTGTTCATTTGTTTTTTTTTTTGTTTGTTTGTTTTTAGTTTTTTTTTTTTTTTGGTTTTTCGAGACAGGGTTTCTCTGTGTAGCTTTGCGCCTTTCCTGGAACTCGCTTTGGAGACCAGGCTGGCCTCGAACTCACAGAGATCCGCCTGGCTCTGCCTCCCGAGTGCTGGGATTAAAGGCGTGCGCCACCAGCTTCGTTTGTTTTTGAGATAGGGTTTCTCTGTGTAGCCCTGGCTGTCCCGGAACTCACTCCCTCGACCAGGCTGGCCTCAAACTCAACGATCCAGCTGCCTCTGCCTCCAGAGTGCTGAGGTTAACTGTGTGGGACACCACTGCTCAGCCTGCCTTGGTTATTTTTGTTTGTTTTTTATTTTTAGAACTCCTATAGCCCAAGTTTACATCAAACTCCCCGAGTAGCTAAAATGACCTTGAACTTCTAATCCTGTGACTCAGTTTTCTCCCCATTCCTCCCCTCCCCTTTACCCAGATTAGCCAGCCTTTACCTTCCTTGCTTCTTTTAGATAAGGCTTCCCGTAGCCCAGGCTGGCCTGGAAAGCCCTGTGTAGCCAGAGATGATCACGAATTCCTTTCCTGTCTCCACACACAGCCTGAGTTCTGGGCTCACAGGAAGCACCATGGAGGGCTTTTCCGGTTCTGGGGATCTGCATTTCACAACTAACTGACAAGCCCTCCCTGTCCCTTTAACTTATGAATGGGAGATGGGGCCTCCTGAAGTTATCCAGTTTAGTTTTGAATTTGCTCTGTAGCCCATGTTAGCCCTGACTTTTCAATCCTCCTGCCTCTGGCTCCAGAGCATCTAGGATAACAGAAAAGGTCTGTGCCCCCAGGCCCCTGCTCTCCTCCCCATGCTCATATCAGTAGTAGATTACAATGATTAGAAAATTCTTCCTAGAGAAAAGAAAAAAAAGAAAAGAAAATTCTTCCAAGCGGACGGTGGTGGCACACGTCTTTAATCTCAGCACTCAGGAGGCAGACATGGGCAGATCTCAGTGAGTTCAAGGCCAGCCTGGTCTACAGAGTGAGTTCTAGGACAACCAGGCCTGTTATACAGAGAAACCCTGTCTGGGGGGGGGGGGCCGGGGAAAGAAAGAAAGAAAAAGAAAATTCCTCCAAATTTTATTAACAAAATGTTAAAAAAAAAAAAAAAAAAAAAAAAACAGCTATTTGTGCAAGGTTAAGAATCTGCTAAGCCGGGCGGTGGTGGCACATGCCTTTAGTCCCAGCACTCGGGAGGCAGAGGCAAGCGGATCTCTGTGAGTTTGAGGCCAGCCTGGGCTACCAAATGTGTTCCAGGAAAGGTGCAAAGCTACACAGAGAAACCCTGTCTCGACGAAAAACCAAAAACCAAAAAAAAAAAAAAAAAAAAAAAAAGAATCTGCTCACTGTCCGCAGGCTTGTCTCCAAAGTATCTGAGTAAGAAAAACAGTTTAGAGTGTCACCTAAGCAGCAGCAGCTACCCTCCTCTGAAGGCCTGTCACTGCCTGGGAGCAGAGGTTGATACTGGGGACTCAGGCTGAGTCTCAAGCAGCATGCTCCCCATACATTGAATATGTTTAATGTCTACTATATAGCAGATACAATTTCTTTTTAAACATGTATTTATTTAGTGTGTGTGTGTGTGTGTGTGTGTGTGTGTGTGTGTGTGTGTGTCCCCATCCATCCATGTGCCACGGTGCACACTTGGAAGTCAGAGGACAATTTGTGGGAGATGATTCTTTCCTTCCACCATGTGGGTCTCAGGGATTGAACTCAAGTCTGTCAGACTTGCCCGGTAAGTGCCTTTACTCACTGGTCTATGTAGACCACGCCATTCCTTTTTCCCCTAGTCTGTATACTAAACCCAGGAACTCAGTCAAGGTAGGCAAGCATCTCTGACTGAAGTACTATTGACACAAACTCTTCTCTGCGCTGGGTAAGTGGCGGTGAATAAAGCCTATACACATCCCTGCTCTCCTGAAACTTCCACTCTGGTCACGTGCTCACACATGCACGCAGAAAAAAGTGACAGAGTGGTAGGGACACCCTAGCCCACAAGAGATCTGGGTCACCATTCACTTCGCCAGTGAAAACATTCTTCTGACGTCATTTCTGCTAATTAATGAACCTTGTGGTGTAAATTTCAATGAAGATTCTTGAAATGCTTAAGTAGCCACCTGGGGAGGATGGATTCCTGATTAGGGCACTTCAGACTGTAACTAACCTCCCCTGGAGTGTGAGCTCCTAATAGAACTCTAATGGTAACTCACCTCCCCTAGAGAATAGATTAAAGTTAATTTACACATAAATACATTACACTGTTTGTAAGGAAGTATTTTAAAGTAAATTATAGCCCAGGAGCCCGATGCCAGGGCAGGATATGTGGTTCCCCTAGCTCAAGGGTCACAAACCACTTTTTCTTTTTCTTTAAGGCAAGTTGTTGTGTATCCCAGGGTGGTCTTGAACTCATTATGTCCTTGAGGATAACTTTGAACTCCTGATCCTCCTGCCTCTACCTGCTCTGTTCATGGCTATATGCTACCACATCCACATATTAAGGCACGAGGGATGGAACCCAGGCCTTCTGTGCACCCTAGCCAAACTCTCTAGGAGCTGAACTGTAACCCCAGTCGGGGTTTTTACAGTCCCTGTTTTTTAGTGTTTTGTTGTTGGGTCTATTTGTTCCTTTTGTTTTTGTTTTTAGAAAGTGTTTTGTTCCAGAACCCAGTCTGTCCTGGAACTCACTATGTAATCCACCTTGGCCTCAAACTCATGACAAGACTCCAAAAGAAGAAAACAAAATCCAAAAACAAGGCCAGCAAGATGGCTCAAAGGATGAGGGTGCTCCCTGCCACGCTTGAGCACCAGAATTTGATCCTAAATGGTGGAAGGAGAGAAGCTCCCCAGAGTTAGGACTCCCTCCGAGTTATCATCTGACCTCTACACATGTCCCGTGCTCATGCCTACACACACACAAAGTAAATCATAAAAAAAAAATTGTTTTCAATCTCCCAAACAAAAAACGCCATGCCTCAAAGTTTTTCATTAAAAAAGAAAAAGCGTCTGGTTTTGTATTCATTTGCTTGTTTTTCAATTCTACCGATTCAATCTAGGGCCTTGAACTTACGAACTTGCTTAGTAAGTACCACTGAGTTATATGCCTAGCCCTGAAATACCCTGTTATAACTTTGTAAATCCAAACTTACAATATTTTAGGGGCTGGAGAGATGGCCCAGGGGTTAGAGCACGTACTGCTCTTGCAGATGTCTGGAGTTCAGTTCACAGCATTCACGTGGCAGTTCACAACTCCCTTCAACTCCAGCTCCTGCACTCATATGCCCACCACAGCCACAGAGACATGTAATTTAAAATAAAATAGATCAGCCAGCCAGTGGTGGCCATGCCTTTGATCCCAGCACTTTGGAGGCAGAGGCACACTACTCTCAAGTTCGAGGTCAGCCTGATCTACAGAATAAGTTCCAGGACAGGCAGGGCTATATACACAAAGAAACCCTGGCTTAGAAAAAAAAAAAAAAAAAAAAAAAAAAAAAAAAAATAAAAGAGATCTGTAAGAAAAAATAACTATAATAATTTTGAGACAGGATCTTACTATATAGCCCAGGCTGGCCTTAAGCTCGATGCTCCCCTACCTTCGCATCTGGATGCTGAGATCACATGTGTGCACCACCTTACCTGGCAAGCATTCAATTTTCACTGGGGGGGGGGGGGGGGTGGGAGGTATGGATGCTGGAGGAGCCCAAGGATCAGGCAGAATTATATAGTAAGTTCTAAGCCAGATTAGACTACACAGCAATTCCATCTTACACACACACACACACACACACACAAGTGCTAATTAGAATACGCTCTTTTGTGCTGTCAGTGGAGATGGCTCAGTGAATAAAAACCCCAGCTAAAACATCTGAGGACCGAGTTGGACCCCAGAACTCATCTGGTGGAAAGAAAGAACTGACTTCTGAATGTTGTCCTTTGACCACCACTCCACACATGCTGTGACACACATGTACCCCTATCCTGAACATACACACAACTAAAAAATTTTTTTCTTTTTTGGGGAGGGTGTTTGTTTGTTTTGTTTTTCCCTAGACAGGGTTTCTCTGTATAACAGCCCTAGCTGTCCTGGAACTCACTTTGAAAAAATTTTCAAAAACATGCTATTTTAAAAACAGTTACTGGGGGCTGGAGAGATGGCTCAGAGGTTAAGAGCACTGACTGATCTTCCAGAGGTCCTGAGTTCAATTCCCAGCAACCACATGATGGCTCACAACCATCTGTAATGGGATCTGGTGCCCTCTTCTGGCCTGTAGTCATACATGCTGGATACATAATAAATAAATCATTAAAAAAATAAATAGTAAATAAATAAATAAAAACAGTTACTACTGCCTGGCATGGTGGGGAGTTTTGAATTGTTTTGTTTTGTTTTTCAAGACAGGGTTTCTCTCTGTAGCCTCGGCTGTCCTAGAATTCTCTCTATAAACCAGGCTGGCCTCGAACTCACAGCGATCCATCTGTCTCTGCTTCCTGAGTGCTGGAATTAAAGTTGTGCACTGTTACCACTACTAGGCTTTTATTTGTTTTAGATTTATTTTATTTAAGGTGCGTGCGTGCGTGCGTGCGTGCGTGCGTGCGTGCGTGCGTGTGTGTGTGTTCAGGTCTAGAATCATTTTCTGGTGTCTGCTCTCTCCATTCACTGTGTGCTTTCCAAAATTGAACTTCAGTCATCAAGCTTACTTAGTGGCAAGTACCTTTGCTCAGTGAGCCCCGTAGCCCCCATTTTTGTCTTTTTTTTTTTTTTTTTTGGTTTTTCGAGACAGGGTTTCTCTGTGTAGCTTTGCGCCTTTCCTGGAACTCGCTTTGGAGACCAGGCTGGCCTCGAACTCACAGAGATCCGCCTGGCTCTGCCTCCCGAGTGCTGGGATTAAAGGCGTGCGCCACCACCGCCCGGCCATTTTTGTCTTTTTTGAGACATGCTGTTATCTTATTGACCAGCGGTCCTTCTGCCTTTCCCTCCCAAACGCTGGGATTGGAGGCATATGCCACCATAAGCAGCAAATTTATGATTTCATATTCCTGGGCCCTTGGGAATCCACTGAAAGCTTTGTTTGTGACTTCAAAAAGGTTCTGTCATGGGACAGATAGTCCTATGTAGGGCTGGCTAGCACACGGCTGGCTAGCTGTGTGAGCCACATCCATCTGTAATTCTGGTACCCAGGAGGTGGAAGGAGTGCTTTCTTTGCCTGCTTGCCCATGCCTAGCTAGAGTCCATTCCTTCACTGGCACTAGAACCTACTTCTTTGGGATTCTAGTGTACACTGAAGACCAGCTGAGACATCCAGCCTCGGGGACAACCAACTACTAGATTC
Organism: Peromyscus californicus insignis; assembly: GCF_007827085.1. Lineage (NCBI taxonomy): Eukaryota > Metazoa > Chordata > Mammalia > Rodentia > Cricetidae > Peromyscus > Peromyscus californicus. The sequence goes on along the minus strand of NW_026294584.1, from coordinate 152,920,894 downwards.
TTGGACTTTCCATTCACGATTAGCTGGACTGCCAGCCATTGTTGGATTAGCTGGACTGCCAGCCTGTAAGTCATTCTAGTGAATCTCCTTTCTATCGATATAGACTGATTCATTCCATCAATTCTGTTAGTGATTCTCACCCTTCCTAATGCTGTGACCCTTTAATTCAGTTCCTCATGTGGTGACCCTCAACCAAGAAATCATTTCTTTGCTACTGTAAAAAAAAAAAAAAAAAAAAAGAGGTGGAAGCAGGAAGAAAAGGAATTCAAGGGCATCCTGTCCGTGTAAGGAGTTTGCTCTTTTTTTTTTTTTTTTTTTTTTTTGTGAATGACAAGGAATTTTTTAAAAAAATTTTTATTTTATAATTAATTTAATTATACATATCCGCCACAGATTCCCCTGTCCTCCCCCGCCCCCAACCGCACCCCCGCTCCATTCCTACCTCCTCCAGGGCAAGGTCTCCCCTGGGGAGTCAGCCCAGTCTAGTAGATTCAGTTGAAGCAGGTCTAGTCCCCTCCTCCCTTCACACAGGCTGAGCAAAGTGTCTCAGCATAGGCCCCAGGTTCCAAACAGCCAGCTCATGCACCAAGGACAGGTCCTGGTCCCACTGCCTGGGGGCCTCCCATACAGTTCAAGCTAAATCAACTGTCTCACTTATCCAGAGGGCCTAATCTAGTTGGGGGTTCCTCAGCTATTGGTTCATAGTTCATATGTTTCCACTAGTTTGGCTATTTGTCCCGTGCTTTTTCCAATCATGGTCTCAATATCTCTTGCTCATATAATCTCTCCTCTCTCTCTCATCGATTGAACTCCTGGAGCTCCACCTGGGGCTTGGCCGTGGATCTCTGCATCCACTTCCATCAGACACTGGATGAGAGTTCTATCATGACAGCCAGGGTGTTCAGCCATCCGATCACCAGAGTAGGTCAGCTCAGGCACTCTCTCGACCATTGCCAGTAGTCTATAGTGGAGGTATCTTTGTGGGTTTCTGGGGACCTCTCTAGCACTCTGCTTCTTCCTATTCCCCTGGGGTCTTCATTTATCATGGTATCTCTTTCCTTGTTCTCCCACTCTGTTTCTGATCCAGCTGGGACCTCCCACTCCCCTAAGCTCTCTTTCCCCCACCCTTGCCCTCCATTACTCCCCCTCACCCCCCAGTTTGCTCATGTAGATCTCATCCATTTCTCGGTCATTGGGTGATCCCTGTGTCTTTCTTAGGGTCCTCTTTACTAGGTAGCCTCCCTGGAGTTGTGGGTTGCAGTCTGATTATTCTTTGCTTTACATCTAGTATCCACTAATGAGTGAGTACACAACATGTTTTTTAAAAAATGTATTTATTTTTATTTCAGGTGCATGGGTGTTTTGTCTGCATTTATGTCTGTGTGAGGGAGTTGGATGCCCTGGAATTGGGTTTACAGACAGTTGTGAGCTGCCATGTGGGTGCTGGGAATGAAACCCAGGCAAAAACAGCTGGTATTCTTTACAGCTGAGCCATCTCTCCAGCCCTATCATTGGTTCTTTGTTGCTATGATAAAATGACTCTGACAAGCAACCTAAGGGAGCCAGAGAGATAGCTCAGAGGGTAAAGATCTTGCTCTGTAACCCTGACAACCCAAGTCCAATCCCTTAGACCCACAGATAGGCAGAAACAGAAAACAAACTACAAAGTTGTCCTCTGACCCCCACATATGTGCCATAGTACACCTTACCCACCCTCCCCCACACTAATAAGTAAAGTTTTAAAAAAGCAATTTAATGAAGAAAGGGTTTATCTTTAACTCACAGCTCCAGGTTGCAATCCACCATGGCAGATAAGTCCCAACCTCAGGAGCTTGAAGCAGCTGGTGACATTTCATGCCCACTCCAAAGAGAGAAATCAGTGCATGCATGCCATTGCCCAACTCGATTGTCCATTCTTACATAGTCCAGGATTCCCTGTCCAGGGGATGATGTCACCCATTTTAGATGGGTTTTCTCATCTCAGTCAAACCAATCAAGATAATAATAACCTCCAACAAGAATGCCCAAAGAGAGGGCTGGCGAGATGGTTCAGCAGTTAAGAGAACTGGCTGTTCTTCTAGAGGTCCTGAGTTCAATTCTCAGTAACCACAGGGTGGCTCATAGCCATCTGTAATGAGGTCTGGTGCTCTCTTCTGGCCTGCAGGCATACATGAAGGCAGAACACTGTATAAATAATAAATTAAAAAAAAAAAAAGAATGCCCAGAGACCCATCTCCTAGATTCTAGAGTCTCTCAAGTTGTTGCAAGAAGTTGTCTCAAGTTGACAGTTAACATTAACATTATATCAAGGCTTATATAAAAACCCTGCTCTTGAGCCGGGTGGTGGTGGCACACGCCTTTAATCCCAGCACTCAGGAGGCAGGCAGATCTCTGTAGATGAATTTCTAAACAGTCTTATTAAATAAGAAACACAGAGCCAAAAACAGAGGTAATAGCCAAAGAGATCAAAGAGCCACGACTACCTTATCTTACCACCTCGCCACCATCGCTTCCACAGAGAGAGCTTCTTCCTGTGTGACTTGTGTTTTTATCACTTTCCTGTTCTGCCTTCTCATTGGCTCTAAGCCCAGCCACATGACTTCCTCGTCACTGCCTGTCTATACAGACCTCCAGGTCTCTATGGTTGGTACTGGGATTAAAGGCTCATGTCACACTTGGCTGTGTCCTTGACCACACAGAGACTCTGCCTGCCATGTGATCAGATTAAGGGCATGGGCTACCACTGCCTGACTTCTGTTCCTGGCTCACTATGACCTCTGATCTCCAGGTAAACTTTATTTATTAACATACAAATAGAATCACATTTCAGCACAATTAAAATATCACCACAGATCTCTGTGCTGAGTTTGAAGGCAGCCTGCTCTACAGAGTGAATTCCAGGGCAGCCAGGGTGACACATAGAAACCCTGTCTCAAAACACACCCACACATTGTGGAATGTTACTTTAACTATGTTAAGATCTGTTACATTTGTTCATGTTGCAGAATATTACTTTAATTATGTAAAGATGAGTTACATTTGTTTATGCTACATTTGTTTAACTATGTAAATATGTGTTACATTTGTTTATGCTACATTTGTTTAACTATGTAAATATGTGTTACATTTGTTTATGCTGTGTTTGTTTAAGGATGTAAACGTGTTGCTTTGCCTGCCTAAAACATCTGATTGGTCTAATAAAAAGCTGAATGGCCAACAGCAAGGCAGCAGAGGGATAGGTGGGACTGGTGAGCAGAAATAAGCAGGAGGAGGAATCTAGGCTGGAGAGGAGAGAGGGAGAAAGAGAGGGAGACTGGCCAGACACGGAGGAAGCAGTGGAAGTAGGATGTACAGAAAGAAGGAAAGGGAAAAAGCCCTGAGGCAAAACATAGATGAAGAGAAACAGGTTAATTTAAGTTAAAGCTACCTAGAAATGAGCACAAGCAAAGGCCGAGCTGTCATAACTAATAAAAAACAGTTTCTGTGTCATGATTTGGGGGCTGACAGCCCAAGAAAACCTGATACACACACACTACACACACACACACACACACACACACACACACACACACACACACACACACACACACACACAGAGAGAGAGACAGAGACAGCAACACTTCTATCCATGAGGCTGGCTATTGGGCCAGGCTGGGCCTCCTTAGCAATCTGAGTACCTGCTGCCCGTCAAGGGGTTGTGTCTTCATGTTTAATTGTTATTGTTTCGGAGCAAGATCTAGGAGCAAGGTCCTACATAGTCCAGCCTGGCCAAACTCAAACTTGAACTTGAATTTTCTGTAGTCATCTCCTAATTTAAACATTCCCTGCTGGAGGAAGGGGAGAAGTCCATGCACCTTGCAAGATTCCCCCAAGTCCAGAAACTTAAAAGCCTCCCAAAGTTCCTCCCCAAGGTTAGAGTAAGCCTAGGAGGAGACTCTCCTGTGGATCCGTCTGCAAGATGTGCAGGAATCTCCAGGGCTGCAGCTTTCATGACTTCTCACCCCTGTGCTGACGTGGATTTTCCAGTGATGCAGCTGTCTGAGTCACACGTGTTCCTGTAAGTAACCACAATGAACTCACAGAGTCACTAAGCTAGCCTTGTATGGGACCACTTACTCAGTCTGCAATCAGTGTTCAGTCTAGAGTCAAAACATCTCCCCAGAAAAACTGACACAACCTGTGGAAACCCGTATATAGCTCAGGCTGGCTTTGAACTGCCGATTCTGCATCTGCTTCTCCAGAGCCGGGATTATGGACCTATGCACTACGGACCGCTCAAGGATTACTGATCGCTCTCTTCCTGTCCAAAAGGTCATCCCCTCCTAAAACAGGCATTGTTCCAGGGCTATTTAGTCAACTCATGAACTGAGGTGTAACTTAACTAAAAAAATTTAGTTTACTCAAAACAAACTCTCAATTTTAGCGCTTGTAAGGTAGAACAAGACTTGGCTTCCAATGCAGATTTTTACATTTTTAGCCCCTCCCTGAATGATTTCTTTTCTTTCTTTCTTTTTTTTTTTTTTGTTTTTCGTCAAGACAGGGTTTCTCTGTGCAGCTTTGAAGCCTATCCTAGAACTCACTCTGTAGACCAGGCTGGCCTCAAACTCACAGAGTTCCTCTGGCCTCTGCCTCCCTAGTGCTGGGATTAAAGGGGTGTGCCATCACACCCCGCAGGTTTCTTAAAGGTCCTGTTTTGAATATTCTTTCAGATGTTTCTAGCCCCGAAATGAAATTCTTTTTGTTTGTTTTAGTTTGGTTTTAGATAAGGTCTTAAGTAGCCCAAGCTGACCAAGAATTCAACATGTAGCTGAGGATGTTTGGAAACTCCTGACCCTCCTGTTCTCACTTCCTGAGTTCAGGGATAAAGGGATTGAATCACAGCTCAGAGCAACAGACTTATGTGGGCAGAAAGAGTCCTGATCTCTCCAGCATCTTCGACAACTGGACAACTGTGGCCATAGCTGGTATTTATATTTACCCCAAAGTTATTTTCTGGTCACTTGAGGCTAGAAAAATGGCTTAATGGTTAAAAGCACTTACTACTTTTTTTTTTTTTTTTAGAGACAAGGTTTCTCTGTGTATCTTTGGCTGCCCTGGAACTCACTCTGTAGACTCGTCTGGCCTTGAACACACAGAGATCCGCCTGCCTCTGCCTCCCAAGTGCTAGGATTAAGGGCATGCGCTACCACACCCAGCGCAATTACTACTCTTAAGGAGGACCAGACATTAGTTCCTAACACCCATGCTGGGCATTTCACAACTATCTGTAACTCTAACTCTAGGGCATCTAATAGTTTCTTCCTCTTCAGACATTCGTGGGCACAGCGTCACATGTGGGTGCACATATATACATACATGCAAAATACTCAGAAACACAAAATAAACAAATCTAAAAAAGTAAAACAAAATCATATATATATATTCATATATTTTATTAGCTAGGCATTGTAGGACACACCTTTGATCCCAGAATTTCCAAGGTAGAGACAGGAGGATCTCTGTGACTTGCAAGCCAGCCTAGTCTACATAGCAAGGTCCAGCCTAACCAGGGTTACATAGTGAGACAGTGTATAAAAAAAATGAATGAGTTAATCAAACAATAAATCAATAAAACCAAACTCCTTCCCTGTGCCAAGATGTGGTGAAGAGCCCAGAAAGCTTTGGTTAGGGCTTCGGAGGGATGGATTGAGCCAATAAGCTGGTGGGACAGCAGTAGTCCAGAGGCACAGGGAGGCTTTGGGATAGCAGGCACTTAGATCGGCTCCGTCTGCCAGGACAAATGTCTATAAAGGAAGAAACACAGTGTGAGGCCTGTCTCTAACAGTTGAATCTCTTCCCTTTCTGCCACTTGGTGGCCAGGAAGTCCCAGCCAGCTTGGTGTGGATTTACTGAAGGGACAAACTGCTGACATAATGAAGTGGCCTGAGGTGTGCTCACTCCAGCTTCCCTTGAACACAGAGAATGCAGTCCTGACTTTGCCTGGGCATGCTGGTGAGTGTTATGCCCAGATTGCAGGGACTCCCAAAAGACCACTATGGAGACCAAATCCCGCATGTAAGAGCAAAGAGCCTTTATTTCAAGCTCCAGAGCTTGGTCTCTCTGTCCGAGGCAGCAGTGAGAGCAGAGGGCCCTGAGCTCAGGTGGGTGGGTTATCTGTAAAACAAAAATAGGTGTGTGCTAGACTCAAGGACATCTGGCCACCTTATCTAATGGTTGGAATGTTTGGGATGTCAGGTACTTCCTCACCCCTGGGTGGATCCCTGGGTGATATCAGCTTAAGGCTTTTCCTGGATCTGGGTGTTGCCTGCCGGTAAGTCTGTCACAGAAGCTGTGTCTGGGCCCCTAAGCCTGTCATGGCTGCTGTGTGGTCAAGCTATTTTGGGGCCCCTTCACAGTGAGCACTGCCTACCAGCATGCGAGGGTTTATTAAACCCGACAGGCTGCAGCTCCGTAAGACAGTAAATTCTTTCACTTACGCTGACCAGGGATTAGCATGGGGTGAGGAAAAGGAGACTCAGTGATGCACGTGAAGATGCTGGTACTACTTTAGAAGGAGAGAAGACGCAATCTCTAGATTGTCCTGCTCCCGACCCTGTGCATCCCCACTCTCTCGCACATTTCTGAAGACAGGACATAAAGGCTAGTGTCCAATAGCACGTCCCTGGGCATTTTCAGCAGTGAATCCAATGAAACTCTAGATTTTAGAAGCTTATATCAGACAAAGGTTTGGAGAGTTTGTTCTTTAGGAGACACAACACAATTATTGCTCAGAAGAACACCCAAGTGTTACCCTAAAGGTAATTAGGTACAGAGCTCACAGAAAATGCACCCCTTGCTAAACTGACTCTCTTAAACTTAGAAAAGAGCATTCCTTACACAGCACCCCACAGTAGGATAGTGAAAAAACCTATCCCCTAAGCCTGGTCTGATTGACTTGGTCAAATGACATATAAATTAAATCCATCTGAAGAATCTGATCTCCAAATGGAATTTTTCATTTCCCTAAGACTGTAGTTTAAGAATAGCACGTGAAGTAAGAAAATAAAAGTGAGATCCTCCCCACACACACACACACACACGGCTGGTGAACTTGGCAGCTCACATGGAAAATGAGCCAGCTCTTCCCCAGCTGAACAAATTCATTCAAAATGATTTCATAGTTTCCTTCCTCTCCCTCTAGAATTCAGGAACCATTTCCCAAGGAGTCAAAAAATATATCTATATTTCTGAGGTTTAACCCTTTAAGAGAGAAGCTATTTGGGCTCGAGAGAAAATGGCTTGAGAGAAAAGAGCATGTACTGCTTTTGCAAAGAACCAATTCATTCCCCGGCTTCTGTGGCAGTGAGTGGCTCATAATGGTGGGTATCTCCAGCTCCACAGAATCCAAAGCCCCTTTTGGCCTCCACAGGCACCTGTACCCAGGTGGCAAACACTCACTCAGACACACACACACATACATATAATAATAATAAAATCTTTATAGGGCCAGAGAGATGGGTCAGTGATTAAGTGCATTTGTTGCTCTCGCAGAGGACCCAGGTTCAGTTCCCAGCGTCCACATGGTCGCTCACCACCTTCTGTAACTCTAGTTCCAGGAGATCTGATGCCCTCTTTGGACCTCTGCAGGCACCAGGCACAAATGTGGAGCATAAATATACAGGCAGGCAAAATACTCATACACATAAAGTGAAGACTAAAATAAAAAAAGAAACTTTTAAAAAAGATATTTTCTCTGTTTTCTAAGAGTACGTAGGATAATGCAATGGTGACCTTTTAATGCAAATTCCGTTGGCAGAAAGTTGGTTCAGCCTTACTTAATTGGGACTCAGGGGAAATGGTTATGCCTGATATTATCTGAAGTTCAGTAATTGAACTAATATGATTTTTCAGATACCTGCCAGGGAAATACTAATGCAGGTGGATTAAATAACACAGGGCAATTTTGTTTTTGTCTTAGTGTTGCAAAATGAAACAAATGAATTAGGAATCACTGGTTGTTAGGGAATGTTAGCATTCAGACCCAGCCTTGGGGACCGCCCAGCATCCTGACAGCGCCGTCTTAAATAAAGTCCTCTTTAAGGGAGAGCCCCTCCCCGCTTCTACCTTCTTGTCTCCCTCTCTTTCCACGAGGCTGCCACACACCTCCACTTTCTTCCCCCCCTTTCCTCTCCCCTCCCCCTTTAATAATAATCTTTCCCCGTGGATGTTATGTGTGCATGGCGTGAGTAACTTTCCACTGTGCCACCTCGCCGCTGGCCACGTCTGCATGGTGTGTCTCCCTCACCCACCGTGGAGCACCTTGGTTCAAACCCACCAAGACTACCTCGTGCCGTCTTACAACACTAGTTGAGGACTGTTTCCTGTTGTAGTCTAGTCAGAATCTTTTGGGGGTGTTGTGACAGAGCGAGGTAGTCCAGAGTTTCCTCCGTGTTATAGTCTTGCAGAGACCATTTCAGGCAGGTTTAACTAGAATTTGATCTCCTTGATGGGGAATCCCATGGAAAATTGCCCCTCTCTATTCTATGTTAAACTGTGCAGGATCCCCTCCAGCTAACTGCTTATCTTTTTTTTTTTTGAGACAGGGTTTCTCTGTGCAACAGCCCTAGCTGTCCTGAAACTAGCTCTGTAGACAAGGCTGGCCTCACTCACAGAGATCCGCCTGTCTCTGCCTCCCAAGTGCTAGGATTAAAGGCGGGCACCACTGCCCGGCTCTAACTGCTTATCTTAGCTTCTGTTAAATCTCTGGCTTACATGAAGCTCCCTCCACACCCCCACGTTTCTTCCTCAAAAACCCTGTGTTCTGGACACCTGGGGCTACACCTGTGAGACCAAAATGAGCCATCTTAGAAATAAGACCTTTCGCCGGCGGTTGTGGCGCACGCCTTTAATCCCAGCACTCAGGAGGCAGAGCCAGGTGGATCTCTGTGAGTTTGAGGCCAGCCTAGGCTACCAAGTGAGTTCCAGGAAAGGCGCAAAGCTACACAGAGAAACCCTGTCTCAAAAAACAAAAAAAAAAAAAGAAAAAAAAGAAAAAGAAATAAGACCTTTCACCCTAAAATTAAGACCTAAGATTTCTCCTTTTAGGAATAGGCCATTAGTTACTGAAACAAGTTAGTCCAGATTCCAGAAACCAGGAAGTGTAAAAGTACAGAGTCACAAGGTAGTCACAGGTGATGACTGCCGGACTATGGAATGTCCTCTCCCTGGTTTCCAGGGTAACTGACCATAAAAATGCCCCCACCTGAGGGCAGCCAGTGAGAAATGGTGGCGGGCAACCACTCCCTTAAAAGTAAGATTACAACATGATTTCTAGAAAGCCCCTAGAAGTGAGTCAATCAGAATTGTACCCATACTAGCACCCCTAAATGATGTAACCTTGTGATTTTTCCCTTTAAAAACTGAGCTTGCAGACAGGCGGGCACTTCCTCCAGCCTCCACTGTGTTGGATGTACTGGACGAAGTCCCTGCCTAGGCTTGTATTGGTTTTGGATATTCCAAATTAAACCTTGCTTTTACATTCTGGCATGCTCGTCTTTGGTGGTCTCTCTGGGGGTCACGATCTGGGCACACAACATAATGCCATGAGCGGAGTATAACTCAGCCGGCAGGGTGCTGACTCAGCACGCATGAGGCCCTGAACTCAGTCCTTAGCACCTGATAACTGAATGTGGAGACACATTAGTGTAATCCAGCTCCTAGGAGACGGAGGCAGGGGGATCAGAATGTCAAGGTTAGCTTCAGGTACACAGAGAAGTGGAAGCTAGTATACACGAGGTCCTGTTTAAATAAAAACAAATACATAAACATTGAGAGTGATGTCACAGGAGAATCATCCTTGTCTGGAGGCCGAGGCTTAGGGATCTCAGATTAAGCCCATCTAGGGCAACTTTGCTAGACCCTGTCTCAGAAATAAAAGACTGAGAAAAAGCCTGGGGCTATAGTTCAGTGATCGTGGTTTAGGGCTTGTACAATGTGCAAGGCTCTAGGTTTAATCTTCAGTTGACCCGTCCCTCGGGCCAGGTTATTGGGGAGACCCGAGGAGGCACCTCCTGAAAGATCAATGGGGGCGAGAGAGAAAGGAGACCAGGCGCCATAAAGGAAGACAGAGTCAGTCTGAGTCACATCAAGGTCTCGTTTATTGACTGGGTATTGAGGCTTATAAGCAGGGCTTCAGGCAGGGAGGGGGGCAGGGGAAGCAAAAGGAGAGAAGAATGGAAAATTCCTAAGGAAGGGTGAGGTCGCTTTGGTCCCAGGCCCCTGCAGCTGGCTGATTAGCAGGTACTCCAGGAAGTTGTACAGCCCGCGGTTAGGCCAGGAACCTGTTTTTTGCAAGGTTTGATAAAGTAAGGAAGGTCACACAAAATTCAAGACACAGCTATCCGGGGTCGGCCCCCAACATTCAGTACTTAAAAAAGAATAGAAAATGCCCAGGAGGCCATCAATGCTTTGCATATTTGATGTTTTATATACAATTTTTTTTTGTCAAGACAAGGTTTCTCTGTGAAGCCCTGACTGTCCTGGAACTCATTTTATAGAACAGGCTGGTCTCAAACTCAGAGATTCACCTGCCTCTGCCTCCTGAGTGCTGGGATCAAAGGTGTGTGCGTCACTATCCTGGCCTAATTTAAAAATTTTTAAAGGGGTGTGTGTGTGTGTGTGTGTGTGTGTGTGTGTGTGTGTGTGTGTGTGTATGCCTGCTTGTATGTCTGCCATGTGCACACAGTGCCTAAGGAGGCCAGAAGAGTGTCAAATCCCCTGGAACTGGAGTTATAAACTGCTGTGAGCTGCCCTGTGGGTGCTGGGAACTTAACCCAGTTCCCCTGCAAAAGCAGCAAGTGCTCTTAACTACGGAGCCTTCTCTCTGGCTCCTATTTGATTTTTTTTTTATTTTTTTATTTTTTTTATTTTTTGGAGCTGAGGACCGAACCCAGGGCCTTGTGCTTGCTAGGCAAGCACTCTACCACTGAGCTAAATCTCCAACTCCCCTGTTTGATTTTTTTAAATGACATTTTTTATGTAGGGTGTGTGTGTACAGCATGCATACGGAGACCAGGGGATAATTTGTGGGAGTCATTCCTCTCCTAGCACGTGGATCCCAAGGATCAAACTCAGGTAGTCAGGCTTGGCAGCAAGCTCCTTTACCTCCGAGCCATCTTGCTGGCCTTGCTGTGTCTTCTTGTAAGATGAACACATAGCTAAGTTCCATCAGCCCTGCCCATGTTCACTTGCAGATCCGTTAATGACCTTCTATGAAACCTCCTATTCAATGACTTAGGAACACTTTGGCTTCAGGAACTGTGATCTGTTTGGACAGGTTGACTCAATTAGGACACAAAAGGCCTATGAAACTATTGTCACAAAATTCCTCAAAATTATGCAAAAGCCAACGATCTTCTTGAGGTAGGGTTGAGATGCAAACAGAGTGGTTTTCTTTTCTCTGTGTCATTAAGTGTAATTGCTTCATCCTCATGATTGCTTTGAAAGAGTCAATCAGGCTTTTGTCAAAGCGGATGCTACTGCATTATGGTTGAGGTTGGCTAGAGAAGAGACCAGAGGCCTAACAGGTAGTTGGCGATCAGAAGCCCGGACAAGCTCAGGGCTCCATTGTTCAGACTGGGCCTCTGAGTGGAAAGCCAGCAGTTTTAGTTAATGGAAAGTTTGTTAGGCTCATCTGTGGTGGGGGGGGTGGGGGAGTTAAGGGGTAGGGGGGTCGGGGGAGTTCGTGGTAGGACCTTGAAGAGGAAGGTAGTGTCTACTGCTCCATCAGTGGAAAGATACAGAAGGTCTTACAGGAGTGCTGCACAGGCCCTGTCTACACAGCCTCCCTAAGTTTCCTAGGATACTCAGCATCATTTGAAATGACACAGCAGAACCAGGGGTGGGCACTATGGAAGATTTGCCTCTGTCTGATTCTTTTTGATTATGGGGGAACAGACCCTAAAGACTGGCCAGGATGTCATTCACAGGACAGGGCAACAAATTGAACTTACTGGTCCATATGTGGGCTTTTTGATTGTTTTGAGACCAGGTCTATGGAGCTCGCAATGGCCTCAAACTCACTATGTGACAGAGGATGACCTTGAACTCTTGGTCTTTTGCCTCCACTTTGAAATTGCTAGATTCACATTCCTGTGTTACCATCCTGGATTTAGATCCTTACAGACAATAAGACAATTAGCCAGGCATGGGCCGGAGGATCATAAAGAGTGAGTCCAGGCTACCCCATCACAAAAAGACTAACAAGACAAACAAGCAAATGCCATTACTTCACCTTTGAATTTTTCTTTATTTACCATTTTTCTTAGTTAGGGTCTATCCCTCCCTTTTTTTTTTTTTTTTTTTTTTCCCAGTCAGGGTTTCTCTGTGTAGCTCTGACTGTTCTGGAACTCACTCTGTAGACCAGGGTCTCACTATGTATCCCTCTATGGCCTAGGGTTCTCTATGTAGACCAGGCTAACTTTGAACTCTAGAGATTCGGCCTGAAGTAAAGGAAGTAACACCATCTTGTCATGATCTTATCCTAACTCCATTTTATGTCTGTTCAGGCATTTGTCAGGCCCTAGTTCCTGAACAGTCAGGTCTGCCTTGGCAATACATTTTGGAATTTCCATAACACTGACCATGGCCCAGATGCATAACCAAATACCTGCTGAATGAAAAGCCAAAGCAAATGTTACCACTAGCAGTTTCCCTAACAGACAACTGACAATGTCATTGTGGTTTTTAACTTTAAAAAATATTCTACTCGTCAGGCGGTGGTGGAGGCAGAGGCAGGCAGATCTCTGTGAGTTCGAGGCCAGCCTGGGCTACAGAGCGAGATCCAGGAAAGGTGCCAAAACTACACGGAGAAACCCTGTCTCGAAAAAAAAAAAAAAAAAAAGAAGAAGAAGAAGAAGAAAGAAAGAAAAAAAAAAAAACAACAAACAAATGTTCTACTCGAGACTGGAGAGATGTCTCAGCAATTAAGATGGCTCCGTTCCCACCACTCACAGCTGTCTGGAACTCCGGTTCCAGGGGACTTGAAACCCTCACATGGATGTACATGCAGCCAAAACACCAATGCACATAAAATACGAATAAATGAATCATTAAAAAAATGTTCTACTTGCCGGGTGGTGGTGTATGTCTTTAATCCCAGCACTTGGGAGGCAGAGGCAGGGGATCTCTGTGAGTGTTACGGCACTAAGCAAACAGGCCACGTGCAACAGGTTTAATGGGGGGAGGGAAGAGGCCATGTTAAAGTGGGGGCATGAGAGAGGCAGGCCGGCAGACAGACAGACCAGCAGGCACTTTTAAGGGGTGCATATGTCACACAGCTGGCAGTGGGAAGGCACCTGGCCACAGGCGATGACGTAATGGAACTGCTTTGGCAGAAGCTAACACCTTCTGCTGTGGCTTTCTGGATTCAAATCTAAATGCTCAAATGAGAAACTGGGTCTGGAGAGATGGCTCAGTGGTTAAGAGCACTGGCTGCTCTTCCAGAGGACTTGGGTTCAATTCCCAGCACCCATATGGCAGCTCACAACTGTCTGTAACTCCAGGATCCAACACCCTCACACAGACATACACACAGGCAAAACACTGATAAACTAAAAATAGATAAATTTTAAACAAGGGATTGGAGTGGTGGCCCAGAGATTTTAACAGCCTTTGCTGCTCTTTCAGAGGGCTGGAATTCGGATTATAGCACTCATGTTGTGCACATCATGACCCCCTGGTAACACTAGCCTCCAGTGGATCTGATGCCCTCTTCTGGCCCCTGTAGGAATATATATATGTGTGTGTGTGTGTGTGTGTGTGTGTGTGTGTGTGTGTGTGTGTGTATGTGTGTGCGACATATACACATAATTTTTTTTTTCCGAGGCAGGGTTTCTCTGTGTAGTTTTGATACCTGTCCTGGATCTTGCTCTGTAGACAGGCTGGCCTCGAACTCACAGAGACCCACCTGGATCTGTCCCCCGGTGCTGGGATTAAAGGCGTGTGCCACCGCTGGCCGGTTAAATAAATGTTTTAAATGAAATACTAAGAGTGTGGGGGCAGGGCAGAATCTGTCTTTTCCATGGTCCTGAACCCATGTCCAGATTAATAAGTCTGAGTCCTTGTTAGATGGTGTTATGCCCAGATCTCGGAGACCCCCAAAAGATCACCACAGAGACCGAATCCCGTATGTAAAAGCAAAAAACCTTTATTCAAGCTCCGGGGTTCGGTCCCTCTGTCTGTCCCACACAGCGGTAAGGGCAGAGAGCCCTGAACTCAGATGGGGCAGAGTTTTTATCATAGCAGAGGTTGGGGTGAGGGGATTTCCAGGGTCCAGGACCCTGATTGGCTGATAGTTGTCTAGGGGTATCTGTAAAACAAAAAATAGGTGTGTGCTAGACTCAAGGACATCTGGCCACCTTATCTAATGGTTGGAATGTTTGGGATGTCAGGCACTTCCTCACCCCTGGGTAGATCCCTGGGTGGTATCAGCTTAAGGCTTTTCCTGGATCTGGGTGTTGCCTGCCAGTAAACCTGTCACAGAAGCTGTGTCTGGGCCCCTAAGCCTGTCATGGCTGCTGTGTGGTCAAGCTATTTTGGGGCCCCTTCACAGTGGCTGTGGGAATTGAGGGGTGTTTGGAGTTTTAGAGCCAATGTATAACCTCAAAACCCTGTCAGCTAATTCTAGGTAGTCTCCTCTCCCTGAAGTGTGTGTGTGTGTGTGTGGGGGGGGGCTCCTGTAGTCCAGGCCAGCTCTTGACCTTCCTATCTCTACTTCTGAAGCTTGGGGATTATGGGCATATGCTACCACACACCAGCCCAGAGCAATCTCTCCTGCTGAAAGGTTTCCTGTCCAGCCTGTCAGTAAGGCTGGGCTTCACACGTGGCTAATTTGTCGTTTTTGAAGGCAAGATCCAGCAGGCAGCAAAAAGAGCCAGCACGTGTGGAGTATCTCAAGCCGGGTGGAGCCCCTGAGCGGGACAGAATTTGTTAGAGAAAGTGGCTTTGGCCAGCCTCTCTGCAGAAAAAGCAGCTACAGCATTATCCTCTCAGCTACCTGAAATATATTAACAAACAACTTGAAGCCACGGTTTTGCAGAAGCTGGCATTCTTTCCTCAGGGATCTAATCTCCCTTTCATTAAGCAGCACTTGGGTGCCTGCTCTGGCAGCACATATGCTAAAATGGGAACGGAAGATTAACATTAAAAAAGAAACACGGGGGCCCATTAAATGACCAGTGGGGTAAAGGCACTTGTCACCAAGATTGATGACTGGAGTTCCATCCCTGGGAACCTACAAATTGCCCTTTGACCTCTCCATTCATGCACCATTCCCCCCCCCAAGCCCCAAATGCCATCAAGACAGCTCAGTCTGCCACCAAGCTTGATGACAGGAGTTCAACTCCTAGAGCATATAGGATGGAAGGAGAGAACCACCCAACCTATGCCTGCACCCTGTCATCTCCCAAGCACAAAACAATAAAAATATAAGAAAATTTTTATAAAGGGCCGGGGGTGGTGATGCCTCCAAACACTTGGAAGACAGAGGCAGAAGGCTTTCTGTGAGAGGAGGCCAGCCTGGTTTTTTGTTTTGTTTTGTTTTATTATTATTATTATTATTATTATTATTAATTTTTTTGAGACAGGGTTTCTCTGTGTAGCCCTTGCTGTCCTGGAACTCACTTTGTAGACTAGGCTGGCCTCGAACTCACAGAGATCCGCCTGCCTCTGCCTCCCGAGGTGAGCTTAAAGGTGAGCACCAGCCTGGTTTTTACTTTTAGTTCCAGGTCAGCCAGGACTACATAGTAACAGTCTAAGAAACAAAACAAAAAACCTGGGGATACTTTTGATAGTTTCCTGCTGAAAGACTACACTCGCTAGGTGTTAGGATTCTGTCGCTCCTCCAGCTGCATGACCCCACATGCAAAGTTCAGTAGCTAAGCAAGGGGTTTACGTCTCACATCATCAGTGTGATGCGTGTTCATGCAAATGCACGCAGCAGCTGGTCACACAATCAGCGCATGCCTGGCGTAGCTCCGTGAGCCCACCTGCACATGTGCAGGGGAATCCCTAAAAAGTCGGACACAGACTCCTCCACTCTCTTCTGCTCTCTCCTCTTACCCCCTCTCTCTCTCTTCCACGCATACCTCTTTCTAGCTCTTCCCAGGCCAGGTTACTCTCATCTGTTTCCCCCCCTCCACACCCCTCACCCCACCCACATTAAAGCTCTGGTACTGACTGGCTTTTGTTGCGGCTTGTGACCTTTCTGGAATGGTAACCAGCGTCGCTTATCATTTTTTAAAACAACACTAGGTTCCCTTTCGGGGACTGTGGAAGTCATTTCTGCCCCGAACGAGGAGCTCTGTCTCGTCTCCTGTAGGCATTTTGGCCATCCACACATGTGGAAAAGTACCCCCTTGATGTGAATAGACATGATCCTGAGCCTAAGGTCAGACCAAAACTCTCTTTCTACTGGCAGTCTCTCTATAGCTGCCTTAAATAATCTTTAATAATCTAACATAATGATTCCTGAATCTTAGGTTGAAAAAAAATTAGCAGCTCAGGCCCAATCCAGGGACAAACCTCTGTGGGTCTCATGGACTCCCTGCTGCAGCCGGAGAGGGCAGGCAGGTCTCTCTTCACTCTGTCTCCGCCTTTCTCTCTTGACTTTACAGTCTGACCTTCTAGACAGGAGGCCACCCTGCATTTGACCAGAACATGAATGCAACATAGGAAAATGCCAGGACAAGGCAGCCCGATGGCCCTTAACTCAGAGGCTCCCTGGTTAGGTCTGGGAGCCCACTGGAGCTTTGTCTGTCTTATGACCCACTCGGTGGAAGAAAACACGGGAGTCTGCACTGACTGTGAGAAACTTGGGTTGAGAATTCTAATTCTGGGATTCTCCACTGGCCTACCACTCAATCAGCAGAAAGCTCAGAGAAACTTGCCCTGGCCCTATGGTTTCTTGACCCTGTTATTGTCGAGGATGGGGATGTCCTCTTACTTTCCATGCATATTTCGTTTTTCAATACTTAAGAGGACATTCTAAATGGCTGGGTAGTGACCCTTGTTTAAGCTCCATGTGGGAGACCTTGTTTTGAATTCACTTGTTCAGATCTTGGTCCATATCTGGCTTCAACATACATTAGGCAAATGGCCACTGCTAGCCCAAATTCAGAACTTTCAATTTCTAATATCTAAATGGAGTTAGGTAACTCCACAAGATGGAACGCTAGCATGGTCTGAGGCCTCTCCCACAAAACTCACAGTTCATTTTAACCTTTTTCATGACTCTGACTTTCAGCCCCACCTAAAGCTGGAAGACCCACCACCATTTCTGCTGGGCCTCCAAACTTCTATCTATTCCTAGCTTAGAGCATAGAACTCTTTCGGTTTATGCTTTTGGCCCACTGTGTTTCTGCCTCTCCAAGACTAAAAAAAATCATGCTTGTATCTTTAACAGGTAAGAGGTAAAAGAAGTTGTGTTCTCCATTTGCAGACACGCACACAAACTGGTTATGGGTATGTAGATCACTGGGCTCAGTCTTACAGAGATTCAAATGTCTTTTGGGTGAATAATACTGAAAAAATTTTTTATGCTGTTCTACTCTATTGAAAAGGCTAGGGAGCTGGAGAAGTGGTTCAGAGGTTAAGAGCGCTGGCTGCTCTTCCAGAGGTCCTGAGTTCAATTCCCAGCAACCACATGGTGGCTCACAACCATCTGTAAGGGGATCTGATGCCCTCTTCTGGTATGGGTGAAAACAAAGCATTCATATACATAAAATAAACAAATATTTAGGAAAAAAAAAAAAGAAAAAGCTGGCTCTGGAGTTGGAATTTGACCCACCTGCTCCAGACCCAAGCATCTTTGCTTAAAACTTTCCTCCAAAGTTTCTGTCCTGGGTGAGGTGGGCTGAGAGAGGCCTCTGTAACCACCACAGCCTGCAGAGGGAGGCAAGAAGGCAATTATGTTCAACACAACTAAGTAGCCAGTATTGATTCAAACTTTGGGAGTGTGATACTGAGTAGTTTATTTTAGGCATTTTTTTTTTTTTAAAAGATTTATTTACTTATTATGGATACAGTGTTCTGTTTGCATGTGTCCCTGCAGGCCAGAAGAGGGAGCCAGATCTCATAACAGATGGTTTTGAGCCACCATGTGGATGCTGGGAATTGAACTCAGGACCTCTGGAAGAACAGTCAGTGTTCTTAACCTCTGAGCCATCTCTCTAGCCCCTATTTTAGGCATATTTAAGCACAGAACAATTTTGGGACAACTTTCCTGGTGATAATTAACACAATCCCATGTGTACAATAAAATACAAAGTAAACCAAATAAAAGATAGATTGACTACACCAAAACTCTTTGTAAAGTACATGTGACACCTCCATAGAGATGGGTTCTATAGATTGGCAAGCTCATAATAAGGGTCTTGAGGAGGATCTGGTGTGGTTGAAGCCAGAGAGAGCACAAAGGTCACCAGGCTATTAACCCCACATGCTCCCAGCCTTCTGGGTGGATAACAGCTGATGCATCCCTTCCTTTGAAGGAACAACTGTGTTTAACATTCTTGGTTCCCCTAGTGCTTATCTGTGAGCACAAGGACCTCCTTGCCTCCCACAGTGGTCCCCTGACTCTATGATAGGAGAAAGAGGAGAAAAAGCGAACAGCCTAAAAAAAGATACCATATGCTTAAAAACAGCTAAAAGGAAACTATTCCCAGTAGGGATTATGGCTGCTTATCTCACATTCCTTTTCTTGGTTTTGTTTAACTCTAAATAACGTCTCTCTTATATCTATCACTAAAACTTTTGCTAAAGTATACTTTTTTTTTTAATCTCAGGATTTGTAAGCCCATTTTATGAAATTTTTGTATTTTAGGATTTGTAAGTTCACTGGGTATGGTGTTAAAAAAATCTGTAAAATCTGTAACAAAAAAGTTACCTTCAAAACTTGTAAGATGGGCCGGGTGGTGGTAGCACACATCTTTAATCTCAGCACTCTGCAGGCAGAGGCAAGTGGATCTCTGTGAATTTGAGGTCAGTCTAGTCTACAAAGTGAGTTCCAGGAAGGGCTCCAAAGCTACACAGAGAAACCCTGTCAAAAAAAAAATAAAATAAAAAATAAAATAAATAAACAAACAAACAAAAACCTTGTAAGACGAGGGGTTGATTGAAAGAAAATCTACACATATGTAATCTTAATTTGCTACAAAGTGCTTGTATGTAAATTGGATTCAAGTTTTTTGTTTGTTTTTAAATAAGATTGTGTGTGCCTGATGGGTTCACCTTAAAGTAGCAGTAAATAACATGTGGATTGCCCCATCTGGGATGATGATCTAGCAACCATGACAACAAAAATCTGCATTGTCATGTTTTCAAATACTACATATGGTCCTTTAAGGTTTTAGACTTTTACCTGTTGATATGAATTCACAACACGCCCCCACGGTTGGGCATGGTCGTGCATGCCCAGAGGGACCTAGTCACTTCCTCATAGTCATTTCTGGGTCAAACATCTCGAGTGACCCAGGACTGTGGTTTTGCGTGCAACACAACCACGTGATCTATGCACATGCGTAGAACAGTCACATGGGCCTGTGTGCGGAGGCGCTGCCCAGCCTTTATAAGCCTGCGCCATGATTCACAGGTCCCCTTCTCTCCCTTATCTTGTTGGTTTTTTTTTTTTTTTTTCCAGATCTCATTACAGATGGTTGTGAGCCACCATGTGGGTGCTGGGAATTGAACTCAGGACCTCTTGAAGAGCAATCGGTACTCTTAACCTCTGAGCCATCTCTCCAGCCCCTCTCCCTTATCTTAATAAAACTTTTTTTTTTTTTGGTTTTTCGAGACAGGGTTTCTCCGTGTAGCTTTGCGCCTTTCCTGGAACTTTCTTTGGAGACCAGGCTGGCCTTGAACTCACAGAGATCTGCCTGCCTCTGCCTCCCGAGTGCTAGGATTAAAGGCTTGCGCCACCGCCGCCTGGCTAACTCTTGGTAGTGGATTCTGTCATGTTTCATGGCTTTTCCTCGCAGGGTAAGAGCACCACAAAAACACCACCTATCTAATTGTTTCTAACCAAAAATTGTGTTTTATTTGAGATAGTGTTTTTGCTCGTTAAATAGTAGCTGATATTGTAAATACTTAAAACAGATATACAAAGTCCACTGTATGTGAAAGCAAGAAATACCACTTAGATGCTTTCTATTCAGATCCATTCCTTGCGTGCTAACTTTAACTGACTTCTTTTACAAAGCTTCTGGGTGCTTGCTCCTTATGCAGCAATCTGGTGTAAACACACAGCTGATTCCAGTCACCCCATCCTTCTAGCACATGAGCCAGCCAGTTGTAGAATTGCATTTAACTCAATAATCTTGATATAAAAAAGTTTTCCTCATAGAAATGTCTCTTAATGTTCCCCACAGTGTTATACAGTTTTTACTGCTGACATGTTCTGATCTTTGCCAAATGTTGAGTTTATCATGACCCCTTGGATAGACCCTCTTCTGAGGCATTCTAACTGCTGCTCATCAACCATATGTCAGCCTCGAAGCAGTTACCAAGAGACTGACACCCCCAGACTCCTAAAAGCAGTTTGGTTCCCTCTAAAAGGGGACTAATGGGCCATGAGCCATCCAACTCATCCCTCTTCTTGCCACTCTGGATATTGTTTTGGGGACCCAGAACTAAAGCAGCTGAACTGAAGCCTTTTTTGTGACAATTAACCTGTCTTACCAGCTCAGATCAGCTTAACATCCTCCAGGACCAGCTCAACTCTGTGACTGCTGCTGTACTCCCAAGGTTAAAAAAGACCAGATCTGACTGCTGTCAAGGAGTCAGATCTGTGCCCTCCTTGAACAATGCTGCTTCCACGCCGCCAACAAATCCTAACTGGTTTGAAATGGTGCCTAGAGACACAGGGACCAGCTAAAACTTCCTTCTGGTTCGCTCCCACTCTGGCTCCTCCCCACTCTTTCCTTCTTGTCCTCACACCCATGCTTTTACCCTGTTTTAAATGTTTTACTTACTGAACTTCACCCTAGTCCCAAACACAATGTTCCACACAAGCTCTCCTGATAGCTCACACCCTCTCATAGCTCCGATTGCTCCTTATACATCTGTGTGGTGGTTTGAATGAAAATGGTCCCCACAGACTAATAGGGAGTGATGTTATTGAAGGTGTGGTCTTGTTGGAGGGACTGTGTCACAGGGGTGTGGGGTGGGGTTTTGAGATTTCAGCTCAACCCAGACCCAGTGTCACTCTCTATTCCTGCTGCCTGCTGAGCTGGATGTAGATCTCTGCTCCTTCTCCGGCACCCCACATGCTGTCATGCTTCCCATCATGATGATAGTGGACCAAACCTCTGAACTGTAAGTCAGTCCCAATTAGATGCTTTCCTTTCTAAGAGTTGCCGTGGGTGGTCATGGTGTCTCTCCACAGCAGTAGAAACCTAATTAAGACTCTGCAAAAAGACCTTTCACCCTCTCACCCCGGGCTGATACAAGTCTTTACATCAGTCCTCTACCTCCTCCTGTTCCCTTCCTTTGGCACTCTGTAGCTCCCTGCCACTTCTGCTAGCTCATCTCAATTCATTCCTGCCAATGGGACCAGTCACGGCCACCCTGAATCAACTCTATGTCCACTTCCTCTCAGAGGCCCACTCCATTTCTCCCACCCTTTTGCCTCCTTGTCCCTCAGCCTTCCCAGAAAATCTCTTAGTTCCACTCTGTAACCAGTCATCTGCTTACAGGAACTCAGAGAGATCCGCCTGCCTCTGCCTCCCAGTGCTGGGATTAAAGGCGTGTGCTGTGGATATCACACTGTATGCTGTGAATGTGGTGCTCTGATTGGTTAATAAAGTGCTGATTGGGGGCTGGAGAGATGGCTCAGAGGTTAAGAGCACTAACTGCTCTTCCAGAGGTCCTGAGTTCAATTCCCAGCAACCACATGGTGGCTTACAACCATCTGTAATGAGAGCTGGCACCTTCTTCTGTATACATAATAAATAAATAAATCTTTAAAAAAAAAGTGCTGATTGGTCAGTAGCCAAGCAAGAAGTATAGGCGGGACAAAGAAAGAGGAGAATTCTAGGAACAGGAAGGCTGAGTGAGGAGTCGCCAACCAGACACAGAGGAAGCAAGATGTGAAGGCAGAACTGGGAAAAGGTATCAAGCCACGTGGCTAAACGTAAATAAGAATTATGGGTCAATTTAAGTGTAAGATCTGGTTAGCAAGAAGCCTGAGTCATTAGGTCAAACAGTTTTAATTAATATAAGCATCTGTGTGTTTACTTGGGTCTGGGTGGCTGCAGGCCGGGTGGGACTGAAGAAAACTCCCGCTACAGGTGTGCGCCACCACCGTGCAGCAAGAACCCCCCTCTTTAATGGACTCAGAACTACCCACTCCAACAAAGACCCTCCTTAGCAGAAAACAGCTATAAACCCCTGCCCTGCATTTTTTATATTCTGAGTTAGGAAAACTGCACCTCCCAGCTTCCCTTGTGGACTACGTAAGTAATTGGCTACATCTCCGAGCTTCTGCAGACATGTAAGTCATTTCTGCCCTGTAAGAGGAGGCACCCATCTTCCTCTGACAAAAGTGTTCCCTCACTGTGAAAAGCATGGTCCTGCCTAAGGTCAGACCAAGCCTGCCTGCCTCCCTTCTCTGCAGCTGCCTGAACTATCTACCCGCTGCAGCATGTGCCCTGGAGGGGCATGTCAAAAACCTGTTAGATGGAGACCTTAGCAAAGAGCCGAGACAGGGCCTGTACCCAGAGACCAGGGAGCACTGAGTGGTGCACGCACAGGAACATCAGTCCCGCTCTATCCAATGCTGAAGAGCGCTGCCACAGGCTCGAACCCATGGCATGGCTAGTTCTGCCAGCTGTATTACCCTTGGCCTTTTCAAGTTTCTGGTCGACTTTTCAATGTGAATTACTTTATAATTAAAACTTCAAAATTGACAAATGAAAAAAAAATGCCTACTTTAAAAATCCAAACCACATCCTACAGATTTAACCAGTGCATGATGAATTCAAGGAAATTTTGGGAAGACTCCAAAGTACTTTACTTCAGCATAACAAAAAAGTTTCTGCATTCAGTGACTCAATTTGGGGCAGGGGGCAGGCAGCTCAGTTGGCAGAGTGCGAGCATCCAGGAAGCACTGGGTCTGTTCCCCAGGACCACACGAGATGGGTCATGGTGGTGCAGGCCTCCAAGGCAGAGTCAGAAGTGATCGATTCTGCTAGATAGGCTTCCAAAGTTCCTATAACACTGAAGATGATTTACAAAAATTACATCGAGTACTCCACCTTAGGAAAATCTGTGGGGCAGAGCTAGAGGCATTGCTCCGGTTAAGAACATTTGCTGTTCTTCTAGTGGACCCAGGTTTGGTTCCCAACACCCACATGGGGCAGATCACAATCACTTGAAACTGGTTTAAGGTGATCAGAAGCCCTTTTGGCCAAGGGCACATTCACACACGTGGTGTACATACATATACTTAGAAATATACAGGTAAGATAAAATAAGTAGGGTCTGGAGAGATGTCAGGGATTAAGGGTGTATACTGTCTTTCTGGAAGATACAAGTTCGGTGACCAGCACCCATGTCAGGCAGTGTGAGAACGAAAGCTATGTTTTAAGTTTTAATTACTGTGCCTAAGAGAGCCATGAAACGAAAATGCCTCTGATCTATAAGCCCTTGCCCAAGGACAGGTACTTCCTGAGGTGCTGGAGGTTGTTGTTCATGTGAGATAACAAGCCACATGTTTTCACTTCCCTAAACAAGTTTGTTTGACCTAATTGCACCAGATGTGCTTGACCACACGTAGGTGGGAGGTACGTGGGCAGGAAATGCATCAGGATGTATGCTTACCCCAGTTTGGATGTAGGTGAGAAGTACTTAGCCTTCTGGTTTTGCCTTTATAAGCACCTGGCTAACATAGTTCATGGCCATCTTCTGGAAACCCCAGAACAGACTAGCCAAAGTCCATCATCTTGACTGGTATTTAATTAAAGCTTGCTTCAATTTGGCTCAAAACTGTGGTAGTGGGAATAACAGTAGCTCAGAACTTCCTGGAACTCCAGTTCCAGGAGGATCTGATGTCTATTGCCTTGGTGGGATCCTGAACTTGTGTGTACAAACATACACAAACACACTTAAAGATAATAAGCAAATCTTTAAAAAAAAAGAAAAAGAGACCCTCCCTCCCCAAACTCAAACCCTTAAAGAAGCCCAAAGAATCCCTGGAGAAAAAGCAAACCATCTCTCATCATCGCAAAGCTGCCTTCTATCATGTTATCACTGAGGGGGGCATGGTCTGAGACTTTTGTTTGACACTGTTACATAAAGGTACTGTGTTTACAGATTCTGAGCTTGCAACCCTGTTCTGACCTGTTTTCACTGACCTACACACTCCGGCTAAGCACACTGTTAGTTTGTTTCCTTTTGCAGTGCATGCGTTTTTATTCATCTGCATTTTGAATTAAGTCTACATCCTCTTTAGTGCACCATGGGATGGGGGACTGCCTTGACCAGGGCCAACTTGGTTGGAGCTCTCCTGCGCGGGAATCCAGAAAGCATCACATTTCCTTGTACTCCGTGAACAATACACACTGTGAACAAAAGGCTGGAGAGGAAGGAAACGTAATTGATTCTGAAGAGCGTGAACATCTGCAAAGAATGTATTCTAAAGAAACCATCTCTGAGGGCCCCACTCAAGAGAAACAGTGTCTAGTTCCCCAGGCAGAGAAGCAGCCCCTCCCCCATGTTCACTCTCTAAACCCACTGGGACTGCAGCTTGGAGACATGGAAACAGGGTAGGAGACGTCACAAAACTAACTCCACCCATTGGTGATGAGCTGATGGATTTATGCGAAGTCAGAACAATGATATGGTGGTCTACACTGTGTCATGAAGTGGATGACCGTGGTCAGCACCATTTTCTTCTCTGGTCTCAGGTTCCTTTACTCTGTCATGGGAGGGCTGGACACACAAGGCCTTTTAATGGTGCTGCCCAGGGAGGCAGGATTAACACGCCACTTTTCACTTGGGTCTCTGATTTTTTCCCCCTTTTCTTCTTCTGGTGTCGGGAATTAATCATAGGGACTCATACATGCTGGGAAAGTGCTCTACCTCTGGGCTACATTCCAGGTCTCAGACTCTCCATTTTAAATGACAAGAAAAAAAGACTCTAGCCAGATGTGGTGGCACACACCTCTAAATTCCAGCACTTGGGAAGCAGAGGCAGGCTGTCTATCAAAGCCAGAGCTACATAGTGAAACCCTGGGGGCTAGAGGAAAAGAGAGAAAAAAGATTCTAACACAAGTGATTTAAGAACATCAACATTTATTTAACATGATAAAAAAGAAATGAGATATGAACATTTGCATTAATCTCTAGTAAGCAGCCTTTATTACATGTGCTCACTGTGTGACATCTACACAATGAACATAATTACATCTGTACACAGACTGAGTACTGGATCTAAAAGCCTGCTTATTGCTGTACACATCTATTCCAATGACATAAATGTCCAGTACTTCAGAATACCTACACTTGTAATTGTTTTGCTTTTTAAAGAAAAGCTACGCAATAGCATTTTGTGGAAGCTGACAGAGTATGGCAGTAACTGCTGACGTTGCAATCTGACCGAGGAAGCATTATAGCAGAAAACAGGACAGACTTCACTTAGCAGTAATAAAATGGCACATTTTAAATATATTATATAAAATTTTTACAAATCAAGTGTCAAACAAAGTACTGCAGTAGCCAAAATGGGAGGAAAAGAAGGAAGAAAACAAGCTTCACAGGAAAGTACAGCTTTGCCGAAAAGCCAAAGGAACATAAATTCACCTAGACGTAAGCATCCAAATCTGGGGACTGCAACTAAGCAAGCTCTGGATGGAGCGCGGGAGAAAGCACCTTGACTGGTGTGTTCTGAACTCATAGCAGCAAGCCGGTGGAGGATGGTGACCTTGAGACTAGGGAGTGCACATATGGGCCATTAAAGCTATTTTGGAATAAACATTTTCCAAAGGTGATAAAACGATGCTCTGTGGTCAGAAGCATCAGAACTATGAATTTCATAGATTTAAGGTATACTGTACAACATCTTCTTACACGGCTGAGGTCCACAGCTTCAGCTCTGTGTGCTCTCAAGAGACGTCAGTGCAGCTGAAAATCAAGAGAGGGGAAATTACTTTTGACATCTGCAAAGCTAATGAACGACAGTGTCCCACAGTAACTAAGCCAGAATAACAGAAGTGACAAGCATGGCCTGGAAACCCTAACACAGAACACAAGGAGGGTACTTTCTTTATTTCTCTCAGCTCCAACTGAGAATGCAGAGAAGTGTGACGCAATTGAACAGCAATTCAGGAAAATGTCTCAAATTTGTTGCTGAACAGGTCAATAAAGTAGGCACAGCTTTGCCTGACTTCACGAACCAATTTACTGAACCACCCCCACAGCAGCCGTATTTTTGAGGATTCCTACATCCCACTGAAACTACGAGTACAGGAAAACATGACAGACACAATGGTAAAATGTAAGTAGTGACAGTGTGTACCACAGGTTAGCTGTGTAGGGTGGCCACATAACAGGAGATGTCTGTGCCTGGATGGAATGACCAATGCCACTTGGAATAAAAGTTCAAAGACAAAATCCAGTAAATCTTAAGCTCTGACCATCCTTTGTTAGAGGAATGGTTATTGTGCCATAAGTTATAGCCTGTTTAGTAAGCCAAAAATTCTTGTGAATGGCTTCTTGTTTTGATGTAGAGCCTCATGAAGCTCAAGCTGGCCCGGAACTCACTTTTTAACCAATGATGACCTTGAATTTCTGATTCTCCTGCCTCTGCCTCCCAAGTGCTGGGATTACTGGTGTGTACCATTGTGGTGGTTTGAAGGAAAATGGCCCCCAAAGGGAGTGGCACTATTAGGAGGTGTGGCCTTGCTGAAGGAAGTGTGTGGCTGTGGGGGTGAGTTTTGAGGTTTCCTACGCTCAATCTAAGCTAGTTCAGTTCACTTCCTGTTGCCTGTGGTTCAATATGTAGCAGCTCCTTCTCCAGCACCATGTCTGCCTGCATGCTGCTGTGCTCTCCTCCATGATGATAATGGACTGAACGTCTGAACTGTAAGCTGCCACCTCAATTAAATGTTTTCCTTTATAAGAGTTGCCATGGTCATGGTGACTCTTCACAGCAATAGAACACTGACTAAGACAATCATCATGCCTGGTTCTGGGAACTGAATCCAGATTCTTCATGTATGTTAGTTTTGTGCTCTACCAACTGAGCTACATGCTTAGCTCCTGTAGACAGTGTTTTGTTTTGAGACAGGGTTTCGCTATGCAGCCTTGGTCCCTGGAACTCACTATGTAAACACCAGGCTGGCTTTAAACTCAGAGATCCAGCCGTGTCTGGCTCTCAGGTGCTGGTGGGTTAAAGGCGTGTGTCCTCACACCTGGCCCTGAGAATGGTTCTCAATGTCCATCTCTTCACTAACGTAAGTCTAGGCCATCCATTCGGCCGCATGGCATGTCTATCTTTCCCTTGTCTAGTGTTAGTCTGTCACCAGTGTCAGAAGTTTAGGAAACGGAAAAGGCAAGACACAGATAGATACACCTGTCATAACAGGTTGCTCCTAACTCTAGTAAGCGTCTCAACCCTGTGCAGAGGCTGAACTAAAACCCACAGAAGCATCTGGGCTCACAGCCTCAAATCAAAGCTGACATCACAACGTTTCTGGACAAAGAGATGAGACAGGACAAAAGTGAGGGTGAAGACAGATTCCAGACAACGGGCCCTGCTGCGAGAACGGACAGGTTAGAAGACTTTCTGTGTGTGTGTGTGTGTGTTACCACTTCCGACTGTTGGGAATTTATGGTAACTGAAAAGCTCCCAGCACTGTAACAGGTGGTAGATGCTGAGAAAACATGGAAAAGCCATACAAATTCTCATTCTGCTGTAGTTTTTCAGGAAAAGAAAACTATTTACTTATCAGCACAGAATGATGGTAGAGGAAGCACTGTCTATGTTGTTGATACGCAGGCCCGGGGTCAGTGAGACAGCTTAGCAGTGCCGCCCCCACACTTAACCACCAAGGTCAGATTCCAGAACCGACTCCACAAAGCTGTCCTCTGGCCTTCACACACGTGCTGTGGCACACTCATGCCTGTCACACACATACATCACACAGTAGAACAAACAAACAAACAAAGGTAGCAGCGACTCAGAAAGTCAGTCTCGGGGCACTGCAAGGAGAGCGCCTTCTCCTCGGCTTCCTGGCCTCCAACAGCACCCTGGGATTTCAATGCTCTACCACAAACTGCATCCTAACCATGCAGCATCATTTCGGCCTCTAAAAAACCAAGTCACACCAAGCTTACTCACCAGGCAGACGTGCCAAACTAAGTGCCCAACGCTGTCCTGTGAGCATGAAATGACTGAAAATGCATCCCCGGCCCTGAGCTCGGGCAGGACGGCAGGTCGGAGCACAGCTAGGGCTTCCAGGTCTGGCACAGGCCAGGAACTGAGGAAAACACTGTCACAGAAATCTAAGTACCGTCTGGGCTTCAATACAGGCCTGGTGTGCTGGCAGTGCACAGCCCAGAGTTAATTCACTTGTACTGCTGTTCCAAGAAATGGAGACACTCCAAGTACAACACTCCTAACACAAGGAACCAAAGAGAAGGAGAAGACATACTTCTGAGACTACACACACATGAAATGCGATCCTTCTGTGAGCTTTGGCGGAGTAGGCGGATCTGGTGATGCAGAGGACTCAGGAGACAGGGACAGACTTTTCACTAAAATACACCAAGAAAACAGAAGATAAATATATACACACAAGCATATAGATATATATATAAACATACACATACATTGTTTTGAACAAAGCTAATTAATATTTATTGTGTGTGTGTTTGTGTATGCATGCTTGTGGGGTCAGAAGACAGCTTAGAGCTCCAACTCAGGTTGTCAAGCTTGGTGGCAAGTGCCTTTACTCTGAGCCATCTCTCCAGTCCAGAGGCCAGAAGATGACATTTTTAAGACACCATGGAGTGGCTCCTGATGCTGTGATCTCCACAATGCCACAGGGCTGGGGAGGGGTGAGACATTTTCTTTCTTTGGTTTTTTGAGACAAGGTTTCTCTGTGTAGACTTGGCTGTCCTGGAACTTGCTCTGTAGATCAAGCTGGCCTAGAACTCAGGGATCTGCCCGTCCCTGTCCCGCCCCTTCCAGAGTGCTGGGATTAAAAAGCCATTCTTTCCTTCTTGGCTTTGAGGCCAGCTGCCAGCTGTCTGTTACACGCAGCTAAGTACCAAAGAGCTGTTAATATTGTGGGTTCACCACCACAGCACTCTGATCCAGACCGCACAGCGGCAAAGGGCTCTGTTGATCACAGTGAGAAGCCCTGTGCTCACTGCCTGCTCAGTACTGAAGGCCCCCCTAGGGAACACGGCTCAACACAGACACTGCTAAGGGACACTGCCCTCGGGACCTGAGCTCACCACTGTTCCTCTTTGGTGTCAGGCTGTCCTGAGGGTGTGAGTTTAGAGGACTGGAGCGTGTCTTGCTTGCAGAGTATAAGAAGCAAGCATCTCAGAGGCCAGGCATGGTGGTGCACACGTTTAGTCCCAGCACTCGGGAGGCAGAGGCGGGCGGATCTCTTGAGGTCTACAGAGTGAGCTCCAGGACAGCCAGGGCTACACAAGGAAACTCTTGACCCCCCCCCCCCAAAAAAAAAAGCAGCAGCACCACGGCAGCAAACAGTTTAAAAGCACACCTAACCCCACTCCAATCCTCCAAAACTCCACCAGAAAGAAGAAAAAAGGGTTCAAAAACACGAGAAACCTGAGGCTGAAGCCTAGGGGTGAAGAACTTACGTGTGAAGGCCAAGCTTCCACCCCTACATTCACACAAAACACACAAGAAAGAGACTAGCACCCAACCGTCTGCTCTCTAATGTGCTACGGACAGTGGGATACTACCCCACTGGAATTCCAGGGTGCACCATGGTATCAGCCAGGCCAGAGCAAGCGCATAGTCCTGTAACTTCAGTATCAGGTAACAAAGTATCAGGCTGTGGGTTCCAAGAATCCAGGTCTGCAAGCAGGAAAAACTGCCATGTAGGAAGGCATTGCTTAAAGACTTTGTTTTAGCCGGGCGGTGGTGGTGCACGCCTTTAATCCCAGCACTGGGGAGGCAGAGGCAGGCGGATCTGTGGGAGTTCGAGGGCAGTCTGGTCTACAAAGTGAGTTCCAGGACAGGCACAAAGCTACACGGAGAAACCCTGTCTCGAAAAACAAACAAACAAACAAACAAACAAACAAACAAAGACTTTGTTTTAAATTATGTAGCTAAGGGGGTGGCACACTTCTTTAATCCCAGCACTAGGGAGGCAGAGGCAGGTGGGTATCTGTAAGTTGAGGCCAGCCTCATCTACAAAGTGAGTTCCTGGACAGCCTGGGCTATTTCATAGAGAAACCCTGTCTGAAAAACAACAAACAAACAAACAAATCTGTATGTCTGTGTAGAAGTGGGTGCATCTGATCTCAGGTGCTCAAGGCATCGGATGTGGTATCAAAGTATGTCTTTAGCACTGAGCCATCTCTCCAGCCTGATGATTTTTGAGACAACCTCCAGAGGACAGGAACTGAAGGTGAGTCACCATGCATGGCTCTTCTGTGAGCCAGTCCTCTGAGCCTGGGTGGCAGAGGAGCAGGGACAGTTGCTCCTGCCTTGGGGACTCCCCGTGTAGAAGCCCCTGCTGAGGGAAGCAGGACGCATGCATGTACCTGGGGTCTGATTCTCTCTGGGAACCTCAGGAGGTGACTCAGAAGAAGCGTGAGTTCCCTCCTCTTCATGAAGACTCTGTGCTTCTTCAGGGCGGCTTTCTGCCCGGTGGTTTGTCACCTCCGCCTCTTCTTGGGGGCTGAGGAGAAGAGACTGGCATGTTAACACCGCAGGACACCATCAGTTTCTTCTGTTCTTCTGATACGGGATCTGGCTACATGGCCCAGCCTGTTCTTGAACTTGATCCTCTTGACTCAGCTTCCCAAATGTGGAGACCACAGGTGTGCGCCACCATACTTAACTTTGTTTTTTTTTTTTTTTTTTTTTTTGGTTTTTCGAGACAGGGTTTCTCTGTGTAGTTTTGCGCCTTTCCTGGAACTCACTTGGTAGCCCAGGCTGGCCTCGAACTCACAGAGATCCGCCTGGCTCTGCCTCCCGAGTGCTGGGATTAAAGGCGTGCGCCACCACCGCCCGGCTCATACTTAACTTTGTAATGGAAACTTATACTACACAGGAGCGGGGTGTGTGGTGCATACCTGCAATCCAGCACGTGGAAGGTGGAGGCAGGGGATCACAAGTCCAAGGTCATCCTGATTTCATAGAGAGTGCTAGGCTGGCCTGTGCTACTGAGACCCACTCATACAGAAAAGATGCCACCATCTATATTTAGTAACTTAATGTTTTCTTGTAAATAATTTTATTTTCTTTCTTATAAAATACAAACAGAGAAAGACCGGAGCAAATCATCTAGGAAGCTGCCAGTCAGCTCAGCAACTCCCCACTTTACCGCCTGTGTTTCAGTTAAACTGCACATGAACCCTGACTCCCTAAACCAACATTTGTTCAATTTTCTTTTTTAAAAAAGATTTATTTATTATGTATACAGTGTTCTGCCTGCATGTATCCCTGCAGGCCAGAAGAGGGCACCTGATCTCATTACAGATGGTTGTGAGCCACCATGTGGTTGCTGGGATTTGAACTCAGGACCTCTGGAAGACCAGTCAGTGCTTCTAACCTCTGAGCCATCTCTCCAGCCCTCAATTTTCATTTTATGTATGGCCTATGTGTATGTCTGCACATCATTTGTATGCACAGTACCCTCAGAGGTCAGAAGAGGGCATCAGATTCTTTGGAAGTGGAGTTACAAACAGCTGTGAGCCACCATGCACCTTCTGGGAATCCAACAAGAGTGCTCCATAGGAGCAGTCCATGCTCTTAACTGCTGAGCCATCTCTCCAGCCCCTAGCATGTGTTTTTAATACTTTAACACCATTATTTATCTGGCCAGTACTCCAAAAACTTTCCTGACTCTCTTATAATGCCAGGTTAGGACTGTTTGATTAGGATTGCAAAAGGTCTATTCACTGTATTTCCAGATAGGATCTTAATGTGTGTGTGGGTGTCACATGCTTAGGTATGTGGAGGTCAGAGGTATTGTCTCTTCCTCTATTACTCTCCCACTTACATTTTCTGAGCCAGGGTTTCTTCACTGCACCTGGGGCTCTTGGATTTGGCTAGACTGGCTGGTGCAAGAGCTTCTGTGACGCACCTGTCCCTGCACAGCCTCCCGTAGCGTACAGGTGTGCATTGCTGTGCTAATTTCTATGTGCATACCAGGGATCTGAACTCATGTTTGTACAGCAAGCAACTAACTCATTTCTCTAGACCCATGAAGTCTACTTCTGATCCAGAAGCTAGCCTTTTTTTGTTGTTATTGTTTTTTGTTTTTTTCAAGATAGGGTTTCTCTATGTAGCTCTGGCTGTCCTGGAACTCACCCTGTGACCAGTATGGCCTCAAATTCAGAGATCCACCTGTCTCTTCCTCCCAAGCACTGCCACACCCAGCTTAGCTCACTATTTTTAAAGAGTCACACAGCTGAGCTGGAGAGGTGGCTTAGCAGTTTATAGAGCATAGGCTGCTTGCTCTTGCAGATTACATGGCTTCCCATCATATGGCAGCTCACAATCATCTGTTAAATCCAGTAATGGCCTCAGTGGGCACTACACACACATGGTATATATATATATATATATATCAGGCAAAACTCTCATACACATGAAAATAAACAGATCATAAGAAAGAGCCTCCCAGCTTTCTGAACAGCTGGTTCCTTTCTTCTTTAGCTCTTACCTGCATGGAACATCTTCTAGTGCCTGACCTTTATGCTTTTCTCTATCCATCACTTCCTCAGAATTCATCCCATTTGGCTCAGGTGTGAAAAGCATTTCATAAAAAATACTTTCAGTTCTTTTAAGCTACAAAATAAGAAAAAAAATGCTTTTCAGAGCATTCTTGCCATATTTAATATTAGTAAAGCTAAAATGATCACACTGTTTAAAAATTATGCCCCCAAATTATACACTATCACAAATATTTGTGAATATGTCTAGATTTAAGTATATTAAAGATATTAACATCATTTACTACTAAAAGTCATTTATACACAGAGATGATACACATTGCTGATGTAGCCATTGGGTGATATTTCTATGTGGTGAATATATCAAGCAAATTAAAGAAAATCTATCAGTTCATTTAGATTTAGAGCTCTCTGACTGAAAAGCACACCTTAGTTCCTTGGATCTAATCTTTCAAGTACCCCACCACCCTCCCATATCTGCCACTTCTACCTTTCTGCCGAGATCCACATTCTGGGGTTCAGCTTCTTCTAATAGAACAGTTTCTGCTGCTGGAGTTTCATGGTCTGGCCTTACATCATTTTCTCTGCAGACGGTGTCTAGCTCCTTAATGTTATCATCCCTCCGTAGAGTCTGCTCAAAAGACAGATAGCATTTTTATTCATGTACTTACATTTGTTATTGTTTTGAATCAGGTCTTGTCCCAGGTTGGCCCATATCTCACTATGTAGCTCAGGCTGGCCATGAATTTGTAGTGAGTCTTTTGCCTCGGCTTCATGAGTTGGTACGATTATAGACGGGTCTTGCTATGTAGCCCAGGCTGGTGGGGAAATTGTAATCCTCTGCCTACACTTCCTGAATGCTGTGATTACAGGTCTCTGCTACTACTGCCTAGCCTTAAAGCATTTTTGTTGTTGGTTTTACTCTATTTTTTAATTTTTATTTTATCCTTTTTTTTTTTTTTTGAGACAGGGTTTCTCTGTGTAGCTTTGGAGCCTTTCCTGGGACTCGCTCTGTAGACCAGGCTGGCCTCAAACTCATAGAGATCCGCCTGTCTCTGCCTCCGAGTGCTGGGATTAAAGGTGTGAGCCATGGTGTCGCCCATCGGTTTTACTCTATTTTTATTTATTTATGTGTATGTGGGTACTCGTGGAACCAGAAGAGAGTGGCAGATCCCCTGGAGCTGGAGTTACAGGTGATTATGAACTGCTTAATGTGGGTACTGCACCTGGGTTTTCTGGAAGAACAGCAAGTACTCTTAACCTCTGAGCTGCCTCTACTGTACTCCTGTTTTTTTGTTTTTATGAGGATGCTGGCACAACAGTTCCAAATAGAGGCAGGAGATTAGGAGCTCAAGGTCATTTCCAGTTATTCGGGGAGAGACCTGTGTTATCAAGGTCTCTCCAAGAGAGACAAGGTAAAGTTGAAAAGAGGCTGCTGTGGTGGTTTACGCCTGTAATCCTAACGCCTGGAAGTAGAGGGAGGAGGATTGCCAAAACGTTGAGTTCAGCCCGGGTTACGTAAGGTTCCAAGACAGCCACAGTTAAACATCTCAGTCCTGCTGCGAACAGCAGGGATGAAAGAGGAACCAGCCAGAGAGGGCTCAGTGGGTAAGGGGGCTTGCTGCCAAGCCTGACAACCTGAGTTCAATCCCTGGAGCTAGCTGGAGG